>NC_138768.1:117315217-118515217 GCF_965119305.1 Pelophylax lessonae
GGTTCTGCCCGTGATCCATACGCTAACATGTGAACGGAGCCTAAAATATTCTCTCCTTCTTCCTTTTTTCTTTTTTAATTAAAATCTTTTGTCATGAATAGGAGACTCTGGAGTTTGGGGTCTAAAGAAAAATTTTGCTTTATTGGAACTTCTCGAGCGGCTGCAGAATGGGGCCAGTGGGCAGTGCAGCTCTTCAGAGGAGTCTATAGGAGGATCTGGAGAGGTACGTTCCTGTCAATTGTGGTTTTTTTTAGTTATTTTTTGTAATATGTTTTTATCTTAGAAAAGGGAAAAAACAAAAAATTGTGCACCTGCAGCAGCATCTGATATCCCATTATGATCCATTACTTTATTATTTAATTATTATTATACTCTATATATTCATAGATAATCAATAGATTGATATAATTTTAAATGTTATATTTACTTTCTTGTTAATTCTGTACTGCAGCTGATCTTCCCCAATTAATGACTTTCCATGTATTGTTCTGCCCTGTGTCTGTGTGAAAGTGACATCTTGGTAGAGGCAGGCTTTTTTCCTCATGTCGGAATTTCAGTAAGGAGAACTGTAAATAGTACAATAGTGACATCACCAAATCTCCTGAAATGAGCAACAAAAGGCAGCAGTGCCTTAGATCTCACACTGTAGATATACAGCTATGAGGCTGAAGGTACAGAAGTTCCTAGGTGGCCTCACATGCTAGGAAATTGACTGCTATTTTTGGGGGGATTAAAGAAATAGGATACTATTTGTCAGGGTTCTACTTAGGCACTATACCAATTCTAAAAGTTTTTTTTCTCATAACAAGGCAAATCTTCGCTTTGGATGTATCATGATCTAAATCATGGGTGTCCAACCTTTTGGCTTCTCTGGGTCACATTGAGTGTAGAGAAATTTTCTTGGGCCGCATATAAAATATATACTATAGTTAAGGTATATAAGTAATAAAATGCCACCGCGCCACCCGCACTTCCCATGCCACCGTGCCCCCCGCACTAATTTAACACAACTAGAGGATGATCATATGAAATTGAATCAGTATACAGAGGTTTACTTCTTCTGAGTGATAATAAAGGAACACTCTAACCACCATGACCACGTCAATGATTTGAAGTGGTCATGGTGGTAGGAGTCAGAAACACTGCATATGCTCGCGCCCCCCCCCCCCCCCCCCCCCCCCCGAGGCAGCCTCTGCCTACTGTTAGCTGGAAGCTGCTGTGACCGTGCCCCTGACCTGACTTTCTTCCTCCCCAGCAAAAAAAATTGTCAGGTGGCAGTGGGCCGCATTGCCTGAGGTTCCGGGCCGCAGGTTTGACATGCCTGATCTAAATGAACAAAAGTCTGTTTACAGTCGGCTGCATATAGCGCTATCATGGGTCCACCTGTGCCTGTGGATGCAATCTGAATAGGCACTGATGTAAAAAACAATTTTGCCATCCATCCTGTTCAGCACGGATTCAGCATGAAATCCATTCACCAATGCCCTGCTAAATGCAGTGGGGGGGTCTCCGTGTAAAAGAGCTCTTAGTGTTCACAGGGATGTTCGGTTGCAGATTGTGGCGTAGAACTGGGGGAATCCATAGCGGAGAAGGATCTGGGTGTTCTGGTAGATCATAAGCTTAATAATAGCATGCAATGCCAAGCTGCAGTTTATAAAGCAAGCAAAGTCCTTTCTGTATTAAGAGAGGCATGGACTCCAGAGAGGGAGAGATATCATTTTGCCCCTGTACAAATCATTAGTAAGACTTCATCTGGAATATGCAGTTCAGTTTTGGGCACCAGTTCTTAAAAAGTATATCAGGGAACTGGAGAAAGTGCAGAGAAGGGCAACCACATTGATAAGAGGCATGGGGGAGCTCAGCTATGTGGAAAGATTAGAGGAACTGAATTTATTCTCTTATGATCAACATGTATAAACACATAAGGGGTCCATATAGTAAACTTGGTGTTGAGTTGTTCACTTTAAGGTCATTACAGAGGACAAGGGGGCACTCTTTACGTTTTAGAGGAAAACCGATTTCGTCTCCAAATACAGAACAGTTTTTTTTCACTGTAAGAGCTGTAAAAATGTGAAATAGACTACCTCTGAGGTGGTTGTGGCCAGCTTAGTATATTAAAAAAAAAAAAAAAATGTAATGGCTGGTGTCATATCTTATTACCTGTGCAGCACCATGGCAACTAGAGATGAAGCCGAGGGTTTGGCTCCACTTTAACAAATCTGTCAACAATGGACCCTGCCAGGATTAAAGCATTATTTCCAAAAGTGATATTTCAGTTATAGACAGAACCCAGAAGACTAAGTCAGCCCCATATACAAGTGCATCTCAAAAAAATTAGATTATGATCAAAAAAGGTAATTTATTTCAGTAATTAAAGCGGAGTTCCACCCAAAAGTGGACTTTCCGCTTTAGGTAGTTCTAACCCCCTGACATGCCACATTTGGGGGGGGGGAGCGGGTACCTAGTTTTGACATGTACCCGCTCCTACTTCCGCACGGAGCCCTGAGCGGAAGTTCTCCTTCTTCCTCCCTGCAATCTTCTGGGACATGTCAGAGGTCCCAGAAGATTGCCGGCCAATCACGACGCGTAGCGCAACTCGCACATGCGCAGTGCGTAACCGGCTGTGAATACGCAAACTGTCACACCTGGGTGCCCACACCAATGATGCTGGCGCCGCAGAGGAGAGATGGAGAAGAGCGAGGCTTCGGGCGGCCGCATAACTGGACCGTTAGACAGGTGAGTGTGTTTAGGCTGGAACTCCGCTTTAAGTTCAAAATGTGAAACCTTATATAGATGTTACACACACAGTGATATATTTAAAGTATTTCTTTTTTTTAATTTTGATGATTATAGCTTACAGCAAGTGAAAACCCAAAATTCGGTACCTCCGAAAATTGGAATATTACAATAAAAAAAAGGATTTATTTAATACAGAAATGTTGGTTCACTGAAAAGTATGTCCCTTTACTGTATAGTATACACTCAAAACTTTGTCAGGGCTCTTTGCATGAATTGCTGGATCATTGTGGTGTGTCATGGAGGCGATCAGCCTGTGGCACTGCTGAGGTGCTATGGAAGCCCAGGTTTCTTTAATATTGCTCATCTGCATTGTTGGGTCTGGTGTCTCTGATCTTCCTCTTGACAATACCCCAGGGATTCTCTATGGGGTTTAGGTCAGGCGAGTTTGCTGGCCAATCAAGCACAGTGATACCATGATCATTAAACCAGGTATTAGTACTTTTGGCAGTGTGGTCAGGTACCAGGTCCTGCTGGAAAATTAAATCAGCATTTCCATAAAGCTGGCCAGCAGAGGGAAGCGTGAAGTTATCTAGAATTTCCTGATAGAGGGGTGAGCTAACTTTGGAATTAATAAAACACAGTGGACAAACTCCAGCAGATGAAATGGCTCCCTAAATCACAGTGGAAACTTCACATTGGACCTCATGCAACTTGGATTCAGTGCCTCTTCACTCTTCCTCCAGGCTTTGGGACCTTGATTTCCAAATGAAATGAAAAATTTTCCCCAGTCCGTGATTACTTTTTGGACAGTGCTGATTGGCCCTGTGACGATTACATCCTCACTTTTCTCTCTTCCTCCCACCCCCCCCCCCCCCCCAAAAAGAAAAAAAGACTGATTTTACTGGTGTGGGTTTAAATGAATAAACATGTATGATGAGCATTAATGGCATAGTCCAGAGAGCAGACACTATTATTATTATTAGGCGCAGATTTATTAAACCCCGGACCATTCTATCATAATCAGAAATGATGTGTGATTTTTATTTATTTTTTTCAGAGTATAGTCCGCTGTGATGAAGATGAAGCCCACGTGGCTTCAGTATACTGCACTGTATGCGCCACTCACCTGTGTGCAGACTGCTCCTTGCACACCCATTCTACCAAGACCCTGGCTAAGCACCGGCGTGTTCCTTTAGCCGACAAACCGTATGAGAAAACCCTGTGCCCCCAACACCAAGTCCATGCCATTGAGTTTGTGTGCTTAGAAGATGGCTGCCAGACCAGTCCCCTCATGTGCTGTGTGTGCAAGGAGTATGGAAAACACCAAGGCCACAAGGTAATATTACTTCCTCCAGGGAGAATACACACTGGGGTTGATTTACTGAAACTGGAGAGTGCAAAATCCGCTGCAGCTTTGCATAGACACCAATCCGCTTCCAGGTTTTATAGTCAAAGCAAGCTGAAGTAAGAAGCTGATTGGCTACCATGCACAGCTGCACCAGATGTTGCACTCTCTCATAAATCATCCCCAATGTGTGAACTGAAAGGCAAACTTCCAGCCAATGTAGAAAGTTTCATTCCGGTCTTATTTTTATTTATTTTTTTATTTTCCAAGCTGAGTCAGTATTCACTACCTGCAAGAGGGGTTGTAAAGGTAGCCCTAGACCTCAATTGTTGGGGTGCATGATGTCATAAAAACCCATGTAGTAGATCTTGATAATATTGTATTTATAAATGGGGGAGGGGGGATTGGGTTAATGGAGAACAAGGTTAGTTGACTCGTAGAGCTTAGTTTAGAAGTTAGGTTAATGTGATACTTATAATTTAGGTGTTGGGTGTCTTTTCTTTGGAGGAGAGGGGGAGGGGGGGGGGGGGTAGTTTAAATTAGAATTCCAGTAACATTCCTCAAAGTTTGGATTTTGTGGGGAAGGGGGTTAGTAGCTCTCCACTGGGCCTCATTCACACGTTTGCTACTTGTCATGCAGCTTTGGACATAACAAGTCACAGCCCATTATTTTCAATAGCACTCATTCAGATTGCTGCACCTTAAAGTCGCAGCAATTTTGAAAAGGTGCCTGCACTACTTTGGTGCGACTTTTTATGCGACCTTAGGTACAGAGAGTGTAAAGTCGCACTGGAAATTGTGCGACTTTAGAGTCACGCAAGTGTGAATGGAGCCTTAACCCCTTGGCGCCAGCCACGCACAATGGCCTCTTGGCAGGTAGGCCTTGACACTGAGCAGCAACATATTTGCATTCATTAGTGTCAAAACATCTGTGCTAAGAGCGTGCGCCCTATATGCTCCCGGCACAGTTACCGGCGGCTAACGGATAACTCCCGAACGCTACTTGCGATCAGAAGCTTTCCGATCATGTGACTGCCAATCATGGCGATCACATGATCATAAACTCCACCCCACCTCCCGGCACCCTAAACCCCTTTTAAAGTGATTAAGGGGAAGAGCACTGTTGCTGGGATAGAATTTGAGTGCAAGGTGTTAGCAGTCACTGGAACCTGCGTAAAGAGGATGCCTTCCAAAGTGAACCGTGACAACAGTGGGATTTTTCTGTCTTGTCGGAAGATTCCTATTTGCATCCTGTCGTGTGTCTGGGGAGAAAGGAAGAGCTGGGAAACCACACTAACCGTTACTTTCTCTCTAACATTTCCCCACTTTATCTGAAACACAAGAAGTTCCGACCGGAGTTCCACTTTTAATTGTTAAGAGGGTAAAGTGGTAAAGTCCGTGTTGATGGGGGAATCTGTCCCTCTCTGCTATTGTATTCTGACAGCAGGAGGTTTGCCATCCTTTAGAATACAGTGATCACTGCTGGCTGCTATAGCCGCCGGCAGTAATTGTGCAAAAAAAAAAACCCACAGACTGCTTGCGCTAAAGTCAGTTCAATAGATCTACTTCAATACAATCGGCTCTCCTCATAGATAGATCACATTTTAGCCAGTTCCTGCTGAACTGGGCGAATTTTGATCCTCTATGGCTGGCTTTAGTGTTTTCCCCACTTTTGCATGCTTGTGTGTAGGGTGGAACTGATAACCACATTTTTTTTTTTTTCATTTACCGTATTTATATTTTTTTTCGTTGAGTACGGTACTGATACTTTGTCAAGTGCTTGCCGATACTGAATACTGACACCTTTGCAGTACGATTTGAACCCATACAAAATGAATGGGCTCAGATCACACTGCAAATAATCGATTTGAACTGGAATGGGTTAAAATTCATGTCCGAATCGCATGTGGTTTCCCACACTGCTCCTGTGTGAACCCAGGCTGAAGTCACTATGACAAGCCTGGGCTCACACAACTGGTGGGGGAAACTTAATTTGATTCGGACTGGAATCGCACCACATTCCTGTTCAAATCACATGCTCTTGTTTGCAGTGCGATTTGAGCCCATTCATTTTGTGTGGGTACAAATTGCACCGCAAAGGTATCCGTTTAAGGGATCGGAGCATTTGTACGAGTAGTCATGCAAATGCTTCATATCGGCACCATCCTACTTGTGTGTTTTTCTGCCTGAGCACAGTTTGATGTCTGTTTTTAAAACATCGCTCAACATAACTTCTCTTTACTTCCCTATAGCATGCTGTTCTGGAGACAGAAGCCAGCCAGATTCGTGCCTCCATCTTGGATATGGCACATTGCATAAGGAGCTTCACTGAAGAGATCTCGGAGTATTCCCGGAAGCTGACGGGCATTGTTCAGCAGATTGAAGGGGGAGAGCATATTGTGGAAGATGGTATTGGAATGGCACACACTGAACATGTAAATACGAACTGTGTCTCTAAAGATAAATACTACAGAGTCTATTTATAAAACATTAATTGGCTGAATATCAGAAGCATTCGTACAAGCTGAATGTCATTTTCTCCCCTTTTTTTTTTTTCCTAACAGTGTTATTCCCATAGCTTAAGCTTTATCTAGTGGCCAAAATGCTGTATATTTTCTCCCTGCGCTATTTCTGAAAACTATACCACAGTTTTGCCACTAGATGGAGCTGATGATACAGGAATTAATCTATTAGAAAAATACAGCGGAATTTTGTTCAGTTTGGACAAATGTTTCTGACATTCAATCCAAGGGGATGTGATGGGTTCATTTTAAAGCTGATCTTCACCTTTTACTGTTACTTTAATTAGTTTGATTGGGCCAAGCTGGCACAAAGTAACCATTTTATACACTGTGCATGTTGTATAAATAGGGTGTAGCCTCCAACTACATACAGTATACAGCTCTGTTTTCTGGCAGTGGGCTGGGAACTTCCCTTTCCATTCCCAGAACAAAATTGAGTTGGGCAGAGCACTGCTTAGCCATTCATAGGCAGCTTTGTATTCTCTGAATGCAAAGCTTCCACTGATTGGCTGAGGCGAGCTGATAACATTAGAACTTTTTGTTTACAGGTTTGGGATTTGGGGAGATTTTACCTCCCTTCCTGTCCTTTTGACACTAGAACTAGAAATAGAGGGGGTGGATATTAGTGGAGACAGAAATAAAAACATTCAGACATTCTAGCCCTTACCCGCAACACAAAGATTATTTTTTGTATCCATGGAATGGTTTCTCCAGTGAGAGGAAATCATCCCAATAAGGGTAAAAATAACCATAAAAAGCAGAGAACTTATCCCTGCCCCATCTAAAACAAAATAACATTTTTTATTAGGAGTTGAGCTTTAAACAGCAGAAACATCCTTAGGAGGGCAAGATTAAAAAGTGCTTTACCTGGAATTGTAAATGCAAAACAGAGTTTCATGAAGGTCACATGTTTCAATTTAGCATGAATAAAGAAGCATGGAACTTTTATCAAGCACTTTTAGTATATTGTCGTCCTAAAAGTTCCATGCCTCTTTATTTATGCTAAACTTTTTTTTTTTTTTTGGTTATCTACATTTAAAGTTAAGTCAATTGAAAAAAAATTTAAAGCAACTATAAAACAATGTTAGAAAATAACTTTTTTTTTCTATTATTTTTGCTACAAATTACGAAAACAACCACAAGTGGCTATCAAAAAATGTTTTGATATGGATACTACTTGATCAGCTCTAAAACAAATGGATATGAAATGTGTAGTGATTACCTGCTAGTAGATACATTTGAGCGAAATGTATAAACTCTTTCCTGGTGGTAGGTGTATTCATCTTCCAACTACATGAGGGTCCCTTAAAGCAGATTTAAAACCTCTGGTTTGATGTGTATCGAATATCTACAACATAAAAAGTTATATATTGCAGCTTACCAGTACCTAGATGTAGTGGTTGCCTTTGTTTTCTTCTTTTTTTTTTTTTTTAGGCTTCTTTTCCCTTTATTTTAACCTTGTGATCCATCTAGTAACACACTTTCTGTAATCGTCTTCCAGGGCAGCATCTGAGAGATGGTTCCTCCCACCTGAAATAGTAAACAAAATAGTCCACCATTATAAAAATGTCAGTCGTGCTTCAGTTTGATTGTGTTTCCTCCAGATCCACAGGAGCTGCAGCAGTTTATTTTTTTTCCCAGTGTCTGTGCTAGTTGCAGGGGACTCCCTGGCCCGCCTCCCATTTAGCCCATCTGGCTTTTGGTAGTGCAGGCCAGGGACAGCAATTCGAGCCAAGCTGGCTTCCTATTGAGGGGTATGCAACCATCCCCCCAGCTTTACAGAATGTCGATGGTATTCCCTTCAAAAGAGTTGCCTCTGCACCTGACGGCCTGTCTGCCTGGATCCCACTGGCAACCTGCTAAACAATGAGCTGTCCCTCTGGCCGACAGACTTGTCACCCACAAACAGTGCACTTCCGGTCCACAGCCATCTTGGTGAAGGAGCTAGACAATAGAGCAGGGCACTTCCGCTGACGTCACTTCCAGGCGGCGGTGCAAATTTAAAAAAAAGGAAGAAGGGGGGGGGGATGGAAGCACAAATGGACTCCCTTCCCCAATAGAGCATCAGGCTGAGGGGACACCAGGAGAGCAGTGGCAGTGCAGGTATGTCCACCAACCTGCATGGGGTCAGCTGGGGGCAGGCTAATGTTGCAGCAGGAAGCAGGGGCTCTCTGGGGCTGACCATGTCGGATGCTTCCCCACCCTGCTCTGCAGATCCTGCCAGTCAGGACAGCTCCAAGGTAGGGCACTCTGGAGTTTCCTCTGTCTTTACCTCACTACAAACCGTTATTTATGTTTGTGTATGGCAACCGCCTATCTCACTGGGTCCTTTGTGCTAATTTACAGACAAAGATCCCAGAAGAGAAAAGGGCAAAGACAGGCAGAAAGGCATGTGCCTCTTGCGGTTACAGGTTTCCTCCAGAATGGAAAAAAAACATTGGGCCAAAAAATGCATCAACAAAATGGTGGCCAAGGGATCATAGGGGTTCCTTTTTAAAGACATGCTCAACTCTTTCAAAAAAGGAAATAAAAAGCACGATTGGGCCACTATGTTTGGCTATAGAAAAGCTGGAGGTTCCAGCCAGACCAGTACCCAGTCTACCAGCAGGCCACCCATCCCCTTGTGCAGCGGGGAAGAGGTGGACCTAGCAGAACAGAAAGCAGATTTAGATGTCTCCGAATCAGAATCCAAAGACGGCCTATGCTCGGATTTTGATGATGAAGACTCCACATCAGTAGGCACCCTTTTTCCTTTGGAAGACACGGACAATCTGCTGAAAGCCATAGCAGATAAGCTGAGCATCAAAGAGCAAAAAGCTGCAGTGCTTTCCTTACATGATAAGATGAATAAAGGCTTACAATTGAAAAAACCAAGAACAATCCTTGTACATGAGACTGAAAAACATAGTCCAAGAATGGGAAGAGCCGAAAAATAAGCTCTTCACACCACCTGTAATTGGGGGCAGATATCCCTTTGCAGAGGAGGATACGAAATCCTGGGTAAAATCCCCTAAGTAGATGCCTCCTTCACCAGAGTCCCAAACGAGTCTGAATTAGCCTTTGACGACTCTGGGACCCTCAGTGATCCCATGGACAAGGAGATAGAGGCACTGCTAAAGGGAGCTTGGGAAGCTGGAGCAGCTGATCTAAATCCGGCTATGGCTTCCAGCTGCACAGCCGGGACCTTATTAGTCTGGCTGACTCAGCTGCAATAGCTGCTAGGAGATACCCCAAGGGAAGAGTTAGTAAGGACCATACTCGCACTAACCAGAGCGGCAGCCTTTCCTGCAGATGCTTCGGCTGAGGCTGTGAGGGTATTGGCTTGGACCACTGGTCTTATTAATTTGGCCAGGAGAGCACTGTGGCTGAAGTTGTGGGGAAGGGGACATTGCTTCCAAAAATTGTTTGTGCTGAATCCTCTTCACAGGTGATTTACTGTTCAGGCTGGACTTGGAAACGGTTCTGGACAGAACCGCAGCCAAAAATAAAGGGTTTCCTGAAACCAAAAAATAAGCAGGGGAAAGCGCCCTTTCGTCAGTCCAGGAGATTTATTAAAGAAATGAGACCAAAGAAGCGCTAGACACAACAAAACAAAAAAGGCAAGGGAGACTATCCTCAAGCCTTCCATTCCAAGAAACCGAAAGTAATTACTGTCTCCGGGGGGGAAGAGATTGGTGACCTTTACTCAACAATGGAGGAAGATCACAAAAAAATGATTTTTCTACCCTTCCCCCAACCAAGTACCTGGTGACGACACTCCCAAAAGACACAGACCACGCAGAGCCTTTTTATGCGCACTAGAAAACCTACTAAAACAAAAAGTGATTTGTCACGTCCCATCGGAAGAGGAAAACATTTGCACATATTTGCAAGGAAGAAGCCATCATGCAAGCTAAGGCTCATAGTGCACCTCAAACCACTCAACAAAAAGATAAGGTACAAGAGATTCAGGATGGAGTCCATCTACTCGGTCAGGAATATCCTTCCGGCGGGAGTATTCATGGCTACAGTAGATCTGCAAAAAGCATATTTACAAGTGCCAATAAAGTCATCAAAGATACTTCAAGATTTGCGGTCCAAGGCCCAGCCACCACTCTACATTTGCAGTACACAGCTCTACCTTTCGGCATTTCTCTGCGCCCAGGATTTTCTCAAAAATAATGGCAGCCCTAAAAAAAAAACCTAAGATAGCATATGCGTGGTGCCATACCTAGACCATCTGCTGTTCTTTGCCAAATCAGCAGAGAGCCTGGAAGCCAATCTGCACAAGATCATCTCTTACTTGCAAAGCTTAGGCTGGATAGTGAATGCAGAATGCAGAAAAATCCCAATTAACCCCAAGCCAGAGAGTCCTGTACTTGGGCTACGTACTAGATACCAAAATAACCAAAATTTTCTTAACTGAGGAAAAGGTTGAGAAAATCAGAGGCTATAGTATCTCTGATTGGGACCAAATTCATGACCATCAGACGGGGCATGGAAGTGTTGGGACTAATGACGTCCTCAATTCCAGCCATCACCTGGGCACAGCTCCATATGAGGCCTCTACAAAATCACATTCTGGCCCAATGGGATGGCAACACATCATTCCTAGAGATGATTTTGGTTCCTCGTCCAGTCAAAAGAATGCTCCAGTGGTGGCTCAGCCTGCTGCTTTACCTCAAGGGACGCAGAACGTTCTGGTGCGGATCACTGAAGATGCTAGCACTCTGGGATGGAGAGCTCCTATGATGGATCGCTGTGCACAAGGAGCATAGAACCCCCATTGGTCCCAAGCATCCTCAAACATGAGGGAATGAAAAGCCGTAGAGGAGGCGCTAAAAGCATTCCAACCGGCCATTCAGGGCAAAAATGTCCAGATTCAGTCAGACAACGCCACAACTGTGGCATACCTGAACAGACGGGGGGGGGGGGGGGGGGGACAAAATCGACTTGTTTAATGGGCCTGACAAAAATGACATTGTCATGGGCCGAGAGAAACATCAGATCCATCTCCGCCATCCATCTGAAGGGAACCCACAACACGCTGAACACAGAGCTGGTCCCATGAAGTTTATCAGAATCCTGACATGGGACCTCTCCAAGGTACCAAACGGATTCCTCTCTGAACCACTGGAGGAATGCAAAGCTAAAAACCTTGCACTAAAAACAGTACTAGTGGTCCTTGTGTAAGCAAGGAGAGCTAGCGAAATTTGGGCTCTGTCTACAGTACGATAGAACCTTACTGTCTGATTAAGATGGATAAGATAATCCTCACCCCAGACCCAGCTTTTCTTCTAAGTCTCTTCAACTTTCCACAGAATACAGAATGTGGTCCTCTCCTTTCTTCCAGGTTTGATGGATAGCGGGAAAAAAGCCACATACAACATGATGGATATAAGAAAAATTCTCTTAGCTTACCTTAAGAGGACTAAGGATTGGCGAAAAACTACCACACCATTCGTTCTCCATGCAGGAGTCAACAAAGGGGAGCAGGTCTTGAAAAATACAATAGCCAGATGGATAATGCTTGCTATTCAGACAGCCTACCAAGCACAAAACCTTGCTCCACTGAGCAGAGTCAAAGCCCACTCTGCAGGGCCGCGACATGGTCAAGCTTCAATACCTTCACAAGGCATTACCGCATTCAAACCACTGTCCAGTCAGGACCAGACATTTTGTTGCAAGGTGCTCCAGTCCTTATCCCCTCCCTAGTAAGTTCTGCTTGATACAACTTTTCAGATGCTACCCTGGAAGACGATTAGAAAAAACAGAGTTCGGTACCTGATAACTAAGAAATCTTCCAGGGCAGCACTCGTTACCGCCCTAAACTATATTTTTTTTCGGATTCATAAGCTTACTGAGGGTTCCTTTGGTGCTTTACTAATACTGAGGCACACAGGTATGGCTGAGCCTTTTAGAATGTTGGACTATTTTGTTTCCTGTTTCAGGTGGGAGGAGCCAATCAGATGCTGCCCTAGAAGACTTCTTAGAAAAAGAGTTACTAGGTACCTAACTCCGTTTTTCTGTCCTAGGGTGACAATGCTTGATTACTGCACTGTATATATGGAGGAGCAGTGTTGTCACCATTGAATAGGAAGTGTGTTAGGACTACACTCTGAACTACAGAACATGCCCCCTGTGTTATGCAGATAAGGAAAGGGGGTGTCTGGTAGTCCAGAGGTGAACTGGGGAAGGCTGGTAATGCTGCTTGAGATAACACTGCAGAGTACATAGGACAACACTGGATTCCTAACCGGATAGTACTTTTTCTACACTGCACATCCAATGGATATAACAAAATGCTTGAATGAATGGACCATTTTTTTCGTTCAGCCAGTGTAAAGCTGAGCATAGATGGATCAAAATTTGGTCGATTTCAGCAGGGACCGGGTGAGTTTCAATCCATGTATGGCCACCCCTGTTCAACAGAAGTAGATCGGGGATTTTGTAAAATAATCTTGGCTGGGAGTGGGGGGGATTTCTCCATCCACCTCCCTTGTGTGACTTGACATTGTATTCTGACAGATGGTCTTGCTGAGAGTACATTTTTCCAACAATTCTGTGGCTTGAGCAGAGGCAACCACACATGGATCAAAATCGATTTAGTCCCTGAACCGGACAAATTTCAATCCATCTATGGCCAGCTGCAGTCCTGGTTCACACTAGTGTGATTTCAGATTGGATTTGAGTTGCACAGAATCCCATGGAAATGGACAATGGAAATCACATTGCTTTCAATAGTGTGCATTCACATCAATGCAGCACTGCGTAGTGAAATTTTTGGAAAAAAGGTCTCGTACTACTTTGATGTAATTCTAGTGTGATTTTTCATTTTTTTTGGCCCATAGAATATGTAAACCACACCCAAAATATAACCAAGTCGCACTACATAAGTGTACTGACAGTAGTGTGAACCTAGTCTTATACTGGTATATCGAACAGTCAAAGAAGAGAAAATAAAAGAACTGTATTTTAAAGCGGAAAGGATCGCCGCTACTCCCGACCAGCCCAGGTGAAAAAATAAAGAGCTGTTTCGGTGTACATGTCTCCACCAAGCCACACACACTGATGTATTTCACTCCGCCCACCAGGGCTTAGTCCTAATGCTCCCCTTTGACACAGCCCAGGTGGGAGGGGCGAGATGTATCAGGGCGTGTGGTTTGGAAGACCTATAGACTGAGGCCACTCCTTATAGTTTTTTTTTTTCACCTGGGCTGGTCGGGAGTAGTGGCGATCCTTTTCGCTTTACATTTACTAGCCGTCTGGATTGGTATCGGGACGAGCCTGCAGCCCATGTTCTGGGACACGGGGATTTACAGATACCTCCATTTGTGGTATACCTCTAATGATAGCTGGCACAGTTGCCAGTATTTAAGCTCTCAACCAGTCTTTAGTGCAAGGTAGTGGATTGTCCATCAATCCTAAGTGACTGTATCTATTTGCTCAATCTAATGTTCTGGTATGTACTTGTCATTACTGGCTACATGTTCGTAATAAAAGCAGCCTGTGCAATGGATTCTTGGTCCTAGTACTCGCATCTCTCTTGATTATTGGACTGTACTGTACATGTTTTAGTCTAATACATTTTTTTTATTTTTTTTTTTCATCCATCACGGTCATGTCCTAGGTCCCAGGGACAGCCGAAAATGCCCGCTCTTGTGTTCGAGCCTATTTTTCTGATTTACATGAAACGCTGTGCCGTCAGGAGGAAATGGCGCTCAGTGTTGTGGATGCACATGTGAGAGAGCAGCTCATCTGGCTGAGGCAGCAGCAAGAAAACATGACCATCCTATTGTCTGAGGTGTCCACTGCTTGCCTGCATTGTGAGAAGGCTCTGCAGCAGGTAAACTGTGCCTTTTGTGTTTGATACTTGGTCAAATAAACTAACTAATGCCAGGATGGATACTCTAACTACTTGCTGACCGACGTACTTGTAAAAATGTCCTGTCAGCAAGTGGGTACTAAGAGGAAGCACTGGCGATCGGGGTTGGTGAAGGAGGATCTGAGAAGAAGCAGTGGGGGAATCTGAGATGAAGCAGTGGGGATCAAGGTTGGTGAAGGGGGGTCTGAGAGGAAACAGTGGGCATTAGGGTTGGTGTATGGGGATCTGAGAGGAAGCACTGGGGTATCGAGGTTGGTGAAGGGGGGTCTGAGAGGAAACAGTGGGCATTAGGGTTGGTGTATGGGGATCTGAGAGGAAGCACTGGGGTATCAAGGTTGGTGAAGGGGGGTCTGAGAGGAAACAGTGGGCATTAGGGTTGGGGAAGGGGGATCTGAGAGGAAGCACTGGGGTATCAATATTTGTTAAGGAGAATTTGAGAGGAAGCAGTGGGATCAGTGATGGTCACATAATTGTGTATCTGAATACTTTAAGAAATATTTGATCTAATTCCTGGGGATAAAACATTGTACATTGGTAATGCATATTACTATATTAATGCAAAGTGCTTAAAGATGTACAGCCAGATCTTGTTTGGCTGTACATCTCCTATGGATCACAGGGGTGCAGTTCATTCTGCGCTCCTGTGACCCGTTTTCTGCAGAGAGTAAACTGAAGTCCGCTGAAGTCACAGAAGTCGGTCCATCCACAGCGTCATCACGACCACGGAGTCGGGATCTGCTAGGTGCCTATACTGACACCCGGCTCAGCCTTTCAGCGAGCCGCTGAGCACCTGAGCCGGCCGCTTCCCGCCCCTCCACAGCCCAGCACTTCAGCAAGGAGGGGACAGTCGGCAGCTCTCTGCTTGGAGAGCTGTCAGAACTGAGATATCGGCTGTGTTTGATCGCTCAGTTCTCAGTGTAGAGGCGCCGGGGGACAGATGCAGGATCGGACCGATGCTGCATCCACCTAGGTAAGTAGATTTAGGAAAAAAAATGGAATCCCATACATGTCCTTTTAAATAATTTTCTGAAATATCATATCGTGTCATCCGACGATAATGTTTATTAAAATAATTCTATGGTTTGGCATGCCTAGGTTACAAGAAAACCTGTAGAGCGAAATAAAGGGGATGCTTTATTCTCATAGATTTGAATTTAGCACCATGCTGAACACCAGGAACCCTTGTTTCTCGCTCTGTGTTAAAGGACTCTGTTCTCTCATAGGATGACTGCAGAGTGGTTCTGGCCAAGCAAGAGATCACCCGACTATTGGAGACTCTTCAGAAACAACAGCAGCAGTTTACTGAGCTGGCAGATCACATCCAGCTGGATGCTAGTATTCCTGTTACATTCACAAAGGTAACTATGACAATTGTACTTCTGTCAGACAGCCTAGTGTAGGTCATTGGTGATTCCCCTAAATGTACATTATACAGCATGTGGAATTTCAGCCCTCAGTCAGCGCCATATTGGACGCTCCAGGTTTGGAGACTCAGGAGCTAATTGGGGCGAATAAAAGACCTCTTATTACCTGTTCTTTAAAGCAGAACCTAACTGTATGTAAGCACCGCAAACTGAAAATGTTATTTAATTCAGTTTTCATATTTAAAGCAAACTCGCCCACCCCACTATGCCTTCATCTCTTTCCCTACCCCGTAGCATTTCCGGCCGTGGCCATCTTGAAGAAGGGCAGATGATTTATGTAACCTTTACCTCCTGGAATCCATCTGCCCTTAACTCAGGCAGGCAGGAGGATGTGACTAGCCGAGAGAGCCCCTCCTTCCTTCCTCCAAATGGATAGAAAAAAATGCCCATTAAGACTCGTGGGATGTATATTATTTAGGCCTAGACCAGAAAACAGGAAGCAACTGTAGAAATGTTAAACAAGTAAATATAATACACTACACCTTCCTATATTAGGATAGGATTTAAGGATGTATTAATTTTCATGTTGATTGAGAGAATTTAGTTTAGGCAGGTTACCATTTTGCTTTAATCTGTGGTCTATGATGGCCCCTCCTATAGGCTGCACCTTGGGTTCTTTTTTTAGATGCTGAACACTGCTGCATATCACCAAGGACTGATTTTATACCCCTCTCACACTCTAGTTAATTGGCTGGTCTTAGGCCAGAGGGTAAATGGGGGGGGGGAACTGAAAACTCAAGTAGGAGCTGCTGTACCAGCAATCTGCTGTTAGTACAGTGATCCTCCCCTGCTGTGGTATTGTGTTCTGATGGGGACGGCCAGGACAATCTGATCAGCTGATCGGGAGCCAGTTCGTAGATGTTTTTTTGTTCATGAGCCTTCGACAGAAGCCGCCTGCCATACACATGGGCTAAATGTCGCCCAGTTTCTATTGAATAGGCCGATATTTGGCCCGTGTGTACTAGGCTTTAGTTTCAGGCAATCAAGACTTGGCATGATAATAGCCACACAAAACAGAGAAGCTGCAAGACAATCTGACTACTTTTTTGTTGGTATGCAAAAAATCCAACAACTTGAAGATTAGGTAAACACTGGTCTGTGTTCTGGGTGTACAGACCCGAATTAGGTAAACTCTATGTGCACAATACAGTATTCTGTCAACAAAAATGCCAAAACTGTGCAGAGGCAGCAACAAAGAGGACCCTGCTGGATTGCACTGGCAGATAGTGGGAAACCTCGATTTGGGTATACCTGGGAAAGTCACCAGTATGGCTGTTGGTGGCCGTGTGCCACCCCTGAAAACCTTGGCACAGGTCACAGCCAATGCTGATCATACTGAAGCTCAGCCCTAAGTGCCCCCCAGAGCAAGCCCTTCACATTTTTTGCCACACATCGGGCTTGGTGATGTTGTCTGTTTTAAGGTCAGATGTGTTTATTTTTATACACAGACTCTAATATGTATTGGTTTATTTATTTTTTTTTGTTTTATTTTAGGACAATAGAGTTCACATTGGTCCAAAAATGGAAATTCGAGTTGTGACTCTAGGCCTTGATGGAGCGGGAAAAACAACTATTTTATTTAAGTTAAAGCAGGATGAATTTATGCAACCAATCCCAACCATTGGTGAGTGTTGTTGAAAGGGTCAGCCCCTCCAAAACGGATGTTTTATTGTCGGGAAGGTGAATTGAGCCACCCACAGGTTTCTTTTATCTCTCAAAATCTCAGGTAGTTCTTTCTAAGATCCCAGGCACGCTCACATGCTACAAACCTCACAAGGGGGGTCTCTATGTCCCTGCTGTAAATGCAAGAAAATGTTCACAATGCAGAGACCTACACTATAGAATTCCTGCTTGGTGACCCTTAAACAGCTTACTTATCTAATGGTAGGCTATGTATGTGGGAGTAAATAAGCTCTCGTAGCTGGTCAGCATTTAACTTACACGTGGTCAGATTAACCACTTCCCGTCCGCTGTATGTTTATAAACCTCCTCGGATGGGAAGGGTGATATCTCAGTCATTGCTGCAGCACTGATCAGGATATTATTCTTTAGGACCAGCAATTCTGCACAAAATAAAAGTAATCTGAGTGGCTAAAGAGCGTCTAGATTACTTTTACAGGCAGTAAAAGCTAGTTTTAGATCCTCCTGAAGAGGCCCTGAAAGGCTTCGAACCCTTATCAGTCGACCCTGAGGGACAAAAAAAAATTCTTATGAGCTGAGAAGGAAGGCCCACGTCTACGACGAGGTTCCTTGCCCTTAGTAGCCTGTGGAAGAAAAGTACTCTTCCCCCCCCACCTGTGAGACCTTTAACCACTTACGGACCGCCCACCGTGTATTTACGTCGGTACTTTGACGTTAAATACCGGGGTTATGGCAACAGATAGTTGACAAAACCCCGGTATTTTTTGAAACAGCGGGCAGTCTGCTTTAACATAAGGGTGGTCCCAGCAGTGGATTCGCCGCAGGATCACCTTTTATGGGCGGCGACGGGAGAGGTGCCCCCTTCCCGCTGCTTCCTGGTCGTTTTCCTTGCTTACCGGAGCCGTCGGTAGCGGAGAAAACGATCCGGTCTGCTCTCCTCCGCAGGAAGTCGAGTGGGGGCAAGATGGCCCCCACTCCATTCTATGACGTCATGTCGCTTCCTCCCAATGGCCTGAAAGAGCCCCTTTATTTTTCATCACTTGAGCCAAAAGACATGCCGAAGGCCCACCACCAAAACAAAGGCAAGCCATCAGGGGAGCCGCATCCAAAGATAGTTCGGCAATGAGGCCGGTACACACCATTGCCCTAGTGCCGCAAACTCTGACCGAGTGGGCTAAGCTCTTTTGCCGTGACCTGAAGGGGGCCATGACCTGCCGAGCTGCCCCCCTTCCATGGCCCTCATCGCTAGTAAGCACCCTGCCCCCACCCCAGGAACATTGGCCAGACCAACCACACAGCCCCAACATATGTGGAGGGGTGGAGCAGGTGAGGGACTCGGCAAGGGGGGTTCCAGCGGGAAGGAGGGGAACCCAGGGGGTCTGACTGTCCCAAGGAGAGCCCACGTCCTCAAAAAACTCCAGGGGGAGAGGGGGGGACAACTACTCACCATACCAGGAGCCAAGCGGACTCCGCACCAGACAGAACCCCTCTCCATCGAAATGGGGGGGCTATGGGCCAGGAGGAACGTTGCGACTCGGCCTGAGACCCGGTCGTATGCGACCTCGCGGGGCGTTTAACTTGCAGGCCAGCCCCTGTCCAGAGGGGCTATGTCGCGACCGACCTAGCTTGGAGCGGAGGTCTGCACGCGCTTGTTGGCGCTAGATTATACAGCCCGTTGCCCAGTCTGGCAGTTGATTGTAGATCTCACAGGAAAAATCCAGGAGAAAAAAAATTCTATTAAGAAAAAATTTGCAAGGACCAAAGATCCCAGCAAGGAACTAGGTCCATACTCCTGGCTAGGCAGAAAACTGAGTGGCTATAGGAGAGAGAGGGAGTATACCCCCTGGGACTGCCCATGGGTGTAGCCAGAATGTATTTCCTGCCTAGTGTCCTACTCCTGTAGGGGGCAGTATAACCCAATGATCCGTCAATGAACGAAAGAGAAATTACGTTTCTTACATGTATACATGTATGAGAGGAATATCAGAAGTGGCCCAGACTGGAAGTGGTTATAAATGCTGTAAAATGTTGCTGTTCCTCTTTTCTCTATGCCCTGGTCATATTGGATCCCATAAATCTGAATATCTAAAGAAAGACATGTCTGTATTTGCCATGTGGAAACCAGCCAGATCCTTTTGTTTTTTTGTCCAACTGTGACTTTAAAGTAGTGGTTTGATTTAAAATGATTGATGTGAGGCATATAGAGAGATTGTATATCTGGCCTTCTAATAAATAAGGCTAAATTCGTTTTGCAGTTGCTCTTAAAGAAATTTTTGCTTTACAGAACAGCTATGTCTTATGTTTAACCCTTTTTTTTTCTTCTAAAGGTTTTAATGTTGAAACAGTTGAATATAAAAACTTGAAATTTACTATTTGGGATGTTGGAGGCAAACACAAGCTGAGGCCTCTGTGGAAGCATTACTATCTTAATACTCAAGGTAAGTGTTGTCTTCTAAGAGAATCTCCAGTTAAAGTGGAATCCTCCCCATTTTTTTTTTTTTTTTTTTTTTTTTAAGGCCTCGTGTACATTGGCTGTCAAAAATGCTGTTTGCTGTTTTTTTTTTTTTTCCTGCCTCTAAACGCCCCTCTGTTAGCCTATGTGTCCATGCACTTTTAGAGGCAGGAAAAAAACAATCACATGCATGTTCAGGAGAGGAGCTTTTCGGCAGAACACCCAACGCTCCTAAATGCTAGCCGCATTTAGTGCTTAGGCGTTCATTCATCTCAATTGGCAGAACTTTTAAAATGAATGTAAAAATTAATAACATTCACTTCTTGACTGTGTGAAATTTACGATGTTTACGTTCCTCACTGACGTGAGATGTTAGCATTTTCCGATTTCTGTTTTCTCTGTATAATAGATGTTTCACTTGCATTCTGCTGTTACTGCCTTTCTAAATAAATAAAATATTTGAAAAAAAAAAAAAAATAACATTTATGTTAAAAAAAATGCTAGCTTCCAGGAACAAATCTAAAAGTAAAAAATCTGGCTAATCAATTAAATTTGCTTAATCCTTGTTCCGGGTCAGTGACTTAGATGTATTGATACCATACACCTACACAGTCAGGCAACAGCCATTTTCAAGAGGTCAGCAATATTGACCATGACAGCAGTGCCTTAAAAGAATAGTGCTGAGTGAAATATGACCTGCTACAGACCTGCACGATTCTGGATAAAATGAGAATCACGATTTTTGTGCTTAGAATAAAGGATCATCATTCTGGGCGTAACAATCTTTCACATTATACAAAAAAATTGGGTTAACTTTACTGTTTTTTTAGTTTTTTGTTTTAATTTATTGAAGTTGATTTTTTTCCCAAAAATGTGCATTTGAAAGACCGCTGCACAAAATTCGATGTGCTATAAAATATTACGATAGCGCCATTTTATTCTCTATGGTCTCTGCTAAAAAAAAAATTAGGAGTTCTAAGTAATTTTCTAACAAGTAATACTGATTTTTAACTTGTAAGCAACAAGTGTCAGAAAAATGCTTAGCCTTTAAGTGGTTAAACTGACCTCATTTACAGACCAAAGTTCAACCCTTTAATCTTTAAAAGAATGGAAGGATACAATGTTTCTTTTATCTCGCTTTTGCTAACATTGTCATCGGCTTCTTTTTTTTTTTTTTTTTTTTTTGACAGCTGTGAGTAGGAGAACCGCTCTGCACTGTTTACATGAATTGGGGAAATGCTAGTTTAAGATCGTAAGGGGGCTTGAATCGAGATCGCGATTTTATTATTTAACAATTCTTCTTGCAGCTCTATGACCTACCATTGCTGACCTCTCCTCTTGAAAATACTAGTTATCTAACTGGTTGTCTGCTGATCCATTCACTACGATATGCTACAAGTCTCTGACCAGGGACATGTATGCAGATCAGGAGTTGAAACCTCTCGATCGACATGCTTATTCCACTGAAGCTTGTGCCAGCCAAACCACTAGCATTCTTAGAAGAAAGCTTACATATCTACCTTGGACCAGTTTTCATTAGTTGTCCTTGGTTAGGTGTTTCCGTCAACTTTTTCGTAGATTAATTGATGAATGTTAATCATACATTTTGCACAAATACTCCGTATAGCATGACTAATATTCCAGCTATATCACTCAGTGATACCAGGGATGGGTTCTTGGCTTACTTTGGTGGATTCAACAGCAACTTTTATCTGGTTTTCATTTCCTCTAGCTGTAGTATTTGTAATAGACAGCAGCCACCGGGACCGAATCACAGAGGCCCACAGTGAACTTGCAAAGCTTCTTACAGAGAAGGAACTGCGTGACGCACTGCTATTAATATTTGCCAATAAACAGGTAATGTAATACCATTTATACAGTATATTATTTATATTTTATAATATTTCTATCCCATTCCTTATTTATGTACTATTATCACAAAACATTTACTGCATTTACTGTCGCGTGTCAACATTTAAAGTAAACCTGTATTTATTTTAAAGTTTGAAAAGTTCCTTCTATAATCTTTGTTAGCCAGAAATGATCTTTTGTGTCGCTTTGATTTTTTTTGTTCCATTTTGGTACTGGGGCTTGACTTTCCCTGAATTCATGGTGAAACATTAACATTAGCCATGTCCCTATACACTTTGTGTATTGGGACATGGCTGATACCAGAGTGCCAGAGTGAGTTAGACAGAAGGATGTGTGCCAGGAAAATTCAAGCCTCAAAGTCTTCACCTGAGAACCAGCTTTTATCGATTTTTAGAGGACCTGTTCTTTGTGCTTGATGTATTGTGAACTATCTATATCTTTAGATTTATCTATAGATATATTTATTTAGAAGCATATATCATAAGGTCCTGCTGTAGTAGCACTTTGCATGTCAAGGCTGACAAGAATTTATAGTGTGCATACAACCAGGGCTTTTTTTCAGCTGGAACTTGGTGGAAATCAGTTCCACCATCTTTGGCTCAGGCCCTCTGCTCCCTGCTCACCACTATCACTCATAAACACAGAAGTCTGACTTCCTGTGTTTTCCAAGTGCAGTATGGGAACAAAGGAGATGCCGGTGCCTGGGGTGCAGTGCGAATGCTGACACCCCCACTGGATGATCTCCCTGCTAGTGAGAGAGGTGACTCCATCTATAGTGTGAGGGGAAGCACTAAAAAGGGATAAAAGTGAGATGTGGATGGGGGATTCAGAACTAAGCATCTGTGGAAGAAGTATTAACTCTGCACTCTGTAGCCCACCCCTGAACTTTGCACTATGTACGTAGCACACCCCTGAACTTTGCACTCTGTGTGTAACCCCACAAACTCTGCACTCTGTACATAATGCACTCCTGGTATTTGATGCCCCTTTAAGACCCTCCCACTGTTAGTGAAATTTTGACCAGTTTTGGGGGGGTCGTGGTTGAGTTCCTGCACTTTTTTTTTTTTTTGAGAAAAAAAACCCTGCATACAACCATTCACATCAGTCTCCGTACCTCAAAAAGAGATTTATAATTTTTTATAGCATATTTTATATACATTCTAGTGCCAGTTTGCTAAGGTTACAATAACCCAACTAGCATTTATTTTTGGTTTTACTAAAAGTGATCTGTCCATGCTAGATTCGGCAGTGTCTTGCATTTACATTTACATTTACAGTAGAGGGCGTGCCTGTTTTTAAAGGACCTAACTGATCAGTGTTTGGAAGCCCTCTCTCGGACTCTTTGTCATACCAAGGCTGACTTGTCAAAATCCCTTTTTATAAGTGATTTCGGCACTGCTGTGTTTGATCCATTGAGTATACAATAGAACATGTGAAGCAAATGGCTGTAGTTTTAAGCTTCCAGCAGACCATCCCAACTAAAATGTAACAGCTTATCTCTTATATCGGTCTCCTGTCAGTATGCATAGGACATGCACTTTAGTTAAAATGCTGGACCGCATAATTCTTGTGTAAGAATCATTTTGATCTGCATCGCCTTCAAGGGACTTTGGGGGTTATTTACTAAAGGAAAATCCACTGTGCACTTGGAAGTGCATTCACTGTAGATCTGAGGGGAACATGCAGGGAAAATAAAAAAACATTTTTGCTTGCACATGATTGAGTGATCGAAATCAGCAGAGCTTCCCCCTAATTTCAGATCTTCTTCTCAGATCTACAGCGACTGCACTTCCAAGTTCAGTTGCTGTGCACTTGTTGTGTACAGTGGATTTGCCTTTTGTAAATAAACCCCAAAGTCTCTTTAGAATAGGCTTTTGATACTATTATGAAAGACGTTACTGGTCTCTAAAGCACCCATTTTTCTCCGTGGAAGAAACCCAAGGAACAGACTGCAACATCTTCATCCCTCTCGGACTTTTAAAGAAACCTTCCTTTTTGCCTCTCCATTTCCTTGTCGAGATTCTCCAAGCTTGGTTCCCAATCCACCCACAAGGTCTGGCACTCTGCCTGCCAAATCTTTAGAAAAGCCTTTTGTCTTTACTTTCCAGAGTGGAGGGACGTTTGTTAACCTTTGAGGTGGCTTGGACAACTTGAATCTCTGATGCTTGGGTTCAGGAAGTGGTATCAAGGGGAATGAGCTGGAGTTTCACTCCCTTGCCCCTCCTTGTCACCGCACAGATTAGCAGATCTCCATCAAGCCCTCTTGGATATTCTGGGCTAAAGTGTCATTGCCCCAGTTCCTGTGGTAGAACAGTTCTAAGGATCTTACTCCAACCTCTGTTAGCCCTTCCCAAACCTAAAGGTGCATCTGCCCCATCTTGGATCTCAAAGCTCTTATCTTAATTCGAAACCAAAAATTCTGCATGAAAGATCTGTCAATGCTTCCCTACATTTGGCTTCTGTGGACATTAGGGTATGTGTATCTACATGGCCCATGTTTCCAGCACCTCGATATTTTGTATGTTTTGCTGTTGTGCACCTATAGTGCCAGCTCATGGTCCTGCCCTTCAGCTTCTCATTTGCCCCTTTGGTATTTAAGGTCCCGGCCTAAGTGTTAGCCCTGTTGCATTCTAATTGAATCCCTATTGTGGGGGATACTTAAGAGGACCTCCTGTTGAGGCAGTAAATTCTCTGGTGGTGCCTAGGGATCAGAACATCCTGATCATAGCTGGTACTTAACTTTTGAGTCTTCTCTAGTGTAGCCCATTTTTTCAATGAATTTAGGAATGTGGTTGCTAAGTGTAGCACAGACAGTTCACCTTTCAAACATATTTTCTAGGTGGCCTTCCCTACCACAACTACAGATAATAAAATACACCTTATTCATTAATTTTCTGCTAATATATTCATGACTTCACTTTGTTTTTACAGGATGTCGCAGGTGCCCTATCCGTGGAAGAAATGACAGAACTACTGAGCCTTCACAAACTGTGTTGTGGTCGCAGCTGGTATATCCAGGGCTGTGATGCCCGCAGTGGTATGGGGCTATATGATGGCCTTGACTGGCTCTCCAGGCAGCTGGTAGCAGCTGGTGTGCTGGATGTTGCCTAAAAATCAGGGTTTGTGGTCTAATTGTCTGACTTTCTAAATGTATCTGTTACATAGAGATTGTTGGGTCATTTCAGTGGCTAATGCCACGTGGGCAATTTGTGTGGCCTGATATTTTAGCCTATGGAGCCTATGTGTGCATAGGAGGCAAGCTAAGGGAGAAGGCCTTGTCACCATAGTACATGTTAGAAATGCTGCAGGCAGCTTTTGTTGGGTGTTGCAGTGCTCATATGTCATAAACCCGGAAAACCACTTCCTTTTTATGTGTGGGCAAATAGAATATACAAGCTTTCAGCTCCAATAGTTTAAGATATTCAGTTGAGCAAATGCACTATATGACATTTGGGCTAATTTATCACTGTATCTACTGGTAATAAGGTACCAAGAGAACCAGTCACAACTGTGCTTGTGCAAGAATCTGCATGTGCAATTTTAAATGTATTGTTGTATAGTCTTATTATATAAGCTTTCCTTGCGTAGGTTCACCTTCTCTAGGGGTGTCCAGGGAGTCAATAGTAACCCGAAGCCTGACAGTTGCTGCCTGAGGTAGCATACTGCAACGGTCAGGCTACTGAGGAGCTTATATCAATTTTTCATAATTTATACTAATTCGAATGACCATTCAAATTCTTGCACAAGTCCTGGTTTTCTTTCCTTCATTTTTAAATAGCTAGTAGAAAAGATTGCTGAGATTTACAGTAATATCCAACTGTGAAGATTGCTGTGTTAACACTAGTGGCTCATCCTTATTATATAACAGTCTAATGTTTACACTACAGTCACAGTATTAATTTATTCCATTAACAGTCTGAGCCCAGAACAGCGTTAAGGTGGTTGTAAACCCCAGACATGAACTATGAACAAAACGTATCCCTCTATAGTGTGTACCTGTCTCAATAAGGATCGCTAAGGGGGACATTTACTAAAACTGGTGCACACAGAATCTGGTGCAGCTGTGCGTAATAACCAATCAGCTTTTGGGTTTTACTGTCAAAGCTTAATTGAACAAGCTGAAATTAGAAGCCGATTGGCTACCATGCACAGCTGCACCAGATTCTGTGTGCACCCAATTTAATAAATCTCACCCTAATGCCTCGTACACATGCATTGATTATTGTCCGGGAATTTTCGGCCAACGTCCGATCGCCCGATTTTCGGCTTGTTAGTATGATGCTTTCGACAACAGACGCCGACTTTTCAGCCGAATAAAATCTGGTGTGCATGCTATAAAATTTTTGTTGGCCGTCAACACAACGGCCAATTTTCCTTCAGTCAGTACAGATTTCGGCAGACAAAAATCTGATGAGCAAGACTGGGCATGCTCAGAGAAGAAAAAACACACGGAAAGTAAACCAGCACATGACATCACTTCTGAAGTAGATTTTTGTTGGCTGAGAAAATTCGTGTGCAGTCTAGGCACATTCCAACCAACAAAACACCACTCTGGACAAAAGTCGGACGATCGGTCGGCTGATAATCATTGCGTGTGTATGAGGCATTAGTGTCCTTTCTGTCTGCTGCTTCGTTCCTCTATCAGTATGAGTAATTTCTGACAAGTTTTCCTGACCCCAAGAGAAAAATAAAGGTGACCGGAGGGAGCTCCGGTTGATTGACAGCCTCAGCTCCGTTCCTGTGTGTTGTGTAAAAGGGGGGGGTGTGTGTCTTTCCTCCAATCAGCTTTCTGCTCACAGAGCTCTGCAGAATGTAACTTCACCGCTCCTTACCCTTTTTTTCTGAACTCCCAGACAAGCTTAGAAATTCAGCTCTTTGAACAGATGTAGAGAAGACTGCAGATAGACAGATACAACTTATGTTTAATCTCTGCGTATCACATGAGGCCAGTCACTTCACTGGGTATATGCAAGGGTTTACAACCACATTAAATTGTTACTTATGAAATTGGGAGGTACGTTATTCAGCATAAATGAGTACGGCCCTTTTGAAAAGTAAGATTTTAATCAGTATCTCAATGAACACAAGAACAATTTCCAAAATGTTGACAATGTTTTTTTTTTTATAGAACATTTGTTTAGCTCATTACCTGAAAGTAAGGTTAATAATAGAACTTAGATTTCGAAATCTTCAGTTTTACCCAAATTAGTTGATGCAAAAATGAATGCACCCCACAACAAAAACGACTACATTTAGTATTTTGTGTGACCTCCGTGATTTGTAAGGACAGCACCAAGACTTTTAGGCATGGAATGAACAAGTTGGCAACATATTACAACATCTATCTTTTTCCATTCTTCAAGAACGACCCCTTTTAGTGCCTGGATGCTAGATTGAGGGTGATGCTCTTCTCTTCTGAATTCCCCATAGGTGTTTCCTGATTGGGTTCAGATCAGGAGACGTACTTGGTCACTGAATCACTTTCATCCTGTTCTTCTTCAGAAATGCAACAGTGGCCTTAGATGTGTGTGGCCCCACAGAAGACACTGCCCCCTCCATGTTTCACTGTAGGCACCATGCATTTTTCTTTGTATTCCTCACCTTTGTGACATCATACAGTTTGAAGCCATCCGTTACAAAAACATTTTACCCTGGTCTCATCACTCCAGAGTACAGAGTTCCAGTAGTCTTCTTTTTAAGCATGGGTGCTGGCAAATTCTAGGCAGGCCTTTTTTCTTCATGTACTTTAGGAGAGACTTCCTTTGTGGACGACACCCATGCATGCCATTCCTCTGCAGTGTACGCCATATTGTGTCACTGAAAGTAATCACCCCAGCAGTGCCATCTTAAGAGCCTTATAGGCCCCCGGGCAATGCAGTGCACTGGGGCCCCCTAGAGAACGAGAGAGATCATGACGGGAGGAGGTGGGTGGAGCCCATCTTCTAGGCGCGGAGAGAGGAGGACGAGCCGACAAGGAGGATCCTCCTCCACTGTGCATGATGGGTCCTCTCAGAACGTCACTGGTTGCTAGATGCCAATTGGCTGGCCTTCCTAGCAACCAGTGTGCAGGGATACTCGGAGCCACTGGCGGACAGCGGGGGGGGGGGGGCCTAGACCACCAGGTAAACTAATCTGGAGACTGGCATGGGGGGACAGTGTAATTGCCACCCTGTGTGTGGGGCCCCGGGCAACCGCCGGGCGTGCCCAATGGAAAAGACGGCCCTGCACCCCAGTTTGGCTTTATAGTTCTTTAGCTAACAGCAGTGAACTTGCATGGGGATTTCATTCAATCCTTCTCATCAGAAGATGCTCCTGTCAAGGTGTTAACTTCTGTGGACAGCCTGGACATCTCTGTGAGATGGTTGCAGTTCCATCTTTGTTAATTTTTTGTATCACTTTTGCTACAGTATTTTGACAAGTAAAGCTTTGCTGATCTTCTCGTAGCCTTCACCTTTCTTGTGTACATCAATTATTTTCTTGCTCAGGCCTTGTTACGGTTCTCTTCCATGTGGTGCCATTGCTGACAGCATGAAACGGGAAGGGGTTTTCTTTAGGTAACGCCCTTTTATAATCAACTGTCTGCTGGACACCTGTTTAATGAATAATTAGATTCACCTGTAGTTGAATTCTTGTTAATTAGGATTTTGTTGTCTAAAATTTAGCTTTGCTCCTAAGACTTTCATTGGGGTGTATTCATTTTTGCAACATGGTCTTGAATAAATTGGTTAGGAAAAAAACTTTTTTGTATGTGCAAATTAACAAATATTGGTTGCAGTCTATGGCCTGATTTTTATTTTTTTTTTTTTTTAGGAGTATTTTGTAGTATATTGTCCCAAAGAAAATGTTAAAGCTGAAAGGAAAGTAAAGGGATTTTTGGTAAATCTGTTGGGGTGTATTCATTTATGCTGAGCCCTGTAGCTGTTTATGGGCTGAATGTTTATTCTATGTGATCCGATCATAAAGAACACTGGGGTCAGAAGTGGAGATGTGGCCCAGAAAGTATCTTACAATTTCATTATATAGTATGAGACTAGCATCTGGTTAAATAAGGAAGAACGCCTCCAGTTCTCCCTACCTCCAGTGTGGTGTTTACATATAGTGACTAGGCATCATTCTCATTTCAGTACAAACATTTTGCTGTTGCATTGAGCAGACAACTGGCGCACTTTAAACATAGGCTAGAATTTAACAGCCACTTCAAGAAGAATGTGTAGGATCAAGCATTGCTGGACACTTTTTGAGCAGTGCATGTGAACATTTATTCTGAGCGTCCTTTCAGTAAAGGAGGGTTTGGTGTTCTCTGCAAACTGCTGCCAGTAGTAAAACTTGTACAAAATCAAAGTTTCCTAATTGTTAGAGGTGTAGTAAAAATGTAATGTTACAGTATGTTGTTGCTTTATCACATATTAATGCAGAAGGAGCATATCTGACTTCTTAAAGTCAAGGCGTCACGATTGGCTTCTGTGTTTTTTCAGCTGCACAGCGTTGGTAAAATAGCTAGTCTGTGTTAATGGATACTTTTCTGATTCCTTATGGTGTATTTATCAAGCAATGATATGTTTTGCTATCGTAAGAGAAAACAAGCAAGCCTAATCATTGTAAAACTGCAATCATGCAATCCTGTATTAGATGTGATCAGCTTAATTGAGATTTCTTCACCTTTCGTGGTGAAAATCCATTGTTATCCTCCTTGGCACGACACATCACAGCCTTCCTTGGTACTACAAAGGTAATGAATAGTCTGTTACACTATGGTGCACATACCTTTTTTTAGGTAACTTCTCCTCCAGAGCCCAGGGAACCACTAATTTTCTGTATTCCGCTAATTTCAACATTTTGATGGTGCCACAAACTAGCCTGAACCGTCCACGCATGTTTCTATTGGCCCATCATTTAAATTTTCACCAGTGTGGGAAGAGCCTTAAGAACTGTCTAACTAATGTGTTAGGGTGGCCCTGATTTTGGGGTTTATTTGGCAATGGAGAGGTCACCAATAGGTGTCCACTGATTGGTGCTTTCATTCTACCACCACAGCATGTTCAGCTTTCTTTAAATATTTAGTCCATCCAGTACTGATGGGCTGATGCTGGAGGTGAATTGTCTACCAACATCAAGAACGTCTGCTCGCCAGTAGATGATTCAGTCTACATTCCATAGATGAAATATTTTCTTTGGGTAGAAAATTAAAAGTACCTTACATGCCAAATGGAGGATACATTTCCAGTCACCTCCAGGAAAGGGTAAAGTAGAGACTGAATTATACAGCCAATAAAAATGTTTTTAGTGATTTTAAAATGGCGAGTGGATTTAGGGGTAATTAGTGGTATGAATTCCAATGGCTTGTTGTTCTGGTCCAATGCATTATTATATATATATTTTTTTTTTATTAGTTGCACAGGGTCTTGGAGTACTTTGAGACCATATATTTTTTTTTTTTATTCAATGCCAAAGACTGAGTCCACCTAAATAGTGCCCCTTTCAATGCTTTATTGCACAGCCAGATTCAGTCAAGTGAGTCCTGTTTTAATAGTTGTGGCCCCTGGGCTTTCCGGTAATAGGAAGTTATCCTTTGTGCTGGCCATACAGATGTCAGTTTTTAGGCATGTTTAGCAAGTTTCAGATTGTTTTTGATAGAAAAAATGATCAGCACAGTGCCAACATTTTCTGTTGAACTTTTTGTGGTTGTTGGTCATTTTTAGGCAATTGTTGAAATTTGCCTGGAACGATCCCTCTGTATAACCACCATTAGGGCTTGGGGTTTGATTTGACTATGCGCTATTTAATAACAGTGTAAAAGATTTGCATCATTTTATTCAATGGATACTTTCTAATCTATGATTAAGTGTCCATTCACACTGGTACGACTTTTCAGACGACTTGGTCAGCCTGACAAGTCGTGCACCGTCGCTCCCACTGTGTAGTACAGGAGCCGGTCTAATAGGAGCGACACAAGTCACTCCGCCTTAGAAAAAGGTTCCTGTACTACTTCGGGGCGACTTGCATTGACTTCCATTATGTGAAGTCCGTGCAAGTCGCGCTGCACGCGACTTCACAGGTCGCCCCCTAAGTCGGAGCGAGAACGGGGACTAAAGCTTTGATGGTTCACACACTGATACATATAGCAGTTTAGCTGTTTTCCAGTCAGTGCTATGATAGATGTTCTCTTTAGATTAGCTTCACTGTACTCAAACCTAACTTGGAAAAAAAAAAAACTTTGCCTGTTTTATATGTGAAGCTGCCCTTAAAGGATAGGAATAGTTTTAATAATCAATGAGCTAACTATCCCACCTTGCTTCCACATCTGAAAATGCACTGTAGACCTTGGATCACAGTCCATGCTTTTCCATTCTCTTCACCGAGACCACATACTACTCTTATGCAGCCTTTCCTCTTTAGACTTTTATAGATAGGCCATCTACTGGACACACTATGGAATTGGTGGGCAGTTAGCTATTTCATATTTTAACAAAACATGGTAAAGTGATATTAAACCTACAATTTTTTTTTTTATTTTTAAATAGCAAGCATGTTATACTTCCCTGCTCCGTGCAATGGTTTTGCACAGAGCAGCTGATTCTCTCCTTCTTGAGTCCCCTGCCAGTGCTCTGGGCTGTTTCCCCCTGCCAAGTGCCCCCATAGCAAGCCACTTGCTATGGTGGCACTTAAGCGTGCTTGCTCCTGAGCTGCCTCTGTGTGTCTATGGGACACAGAGCATGGCTCAGTCCCCCTGGATGTGATTGACAGCAGCAGAAGCCATTGGCTTCTGCTGCTGAGTCTCGTCCAATAAGGGGGTAGAGACCCAGGAATGCAGCAGCTCTTGTGCACATCACTGGATCAAGATCGGGCAAGTATTGGGGGAGTTTCTACATTTTAACAGTTTGTCCCAGACAGTGTTCAAATGTAGTTTACAGCTGATAATGAAGAACTGCAAACACTGTACAGACAGAGTTAATTGTGTTAAACATTACAGAGCAGGGAGCATGTCAAATCTTTTAAATATTTAATTTATGCTATGTTAGTGGAAACAAATAACACATAAAGTAGGTGTTATCCCAACTTGGCTGAAATATTGGAAAGTAATCTGTAAGCGTAATACTGTGCCTCCCCCACAGGGCTGCTGTTAGAAATCGCGGGGCCCCATACAGACTACCTGGCAGTGCCCCCCCAAGAAAATATTAAAGATATATTTTGCTAAAATTACAACAAAATTACTATTAGCAGACACAAATAACATAACTCACATAATTCCTGTTAAATCTAAAAAAAAAAACTCATGTTAATAAAAATGAAGATGCGTTGAAAAAAATATACAGGCTGGGCATTTGGAGCTCAGTTATCAGAGAGACCGAGGGAGAGAAATAAAGTTACAAATAAACTCCTGAGCAGAGATAACCTTAGAGCCAGCGCTGGGGGGGGGGTGGGCACACAGGGAGGGGGGATTAGTGAGGAACAACTGTCTTCTCAGCAGAGAAAAGCTGATAGCAGGGAGAGGGACAGAGATCAGATTCAGGTGCTGGAGGAAGATTTCTGTACTTGTTGTCCATCACTAATCCCTTTCTCTGTGTGGGCCCCCCTGTGTACTTGGGCCCCCTACAAGAGGGCTGGTGGTCCCCCCCTATCAGGGGCCCTGCTCCCCCACTCATCCCTTGTAGAGATTTGGACTATCTCATTGGCTAGAGTAGGGGACCAGGGATGTTACTACTCAAGTAAGTGAAGCACAGGAGGTGCATACACAAACTTTAACCATACATTGATTTTTCAGTTGAGAGTAGACTTTGGTTTGCAAACCCTGAACATGGACATTTTCAATGCAGACAATGTCTGTATATAATATTGTGCAAAAAAAAAAAAGGGATAGCACATTACTTTAAATCAGGGCTGGCACCGTTCATCTTCTCTATGGCTAAAAAAAAGTGCAGCATGCCAGTTAATAGTTATTTAAAGGATAAGTTCACTTACAAAAAACAAATGCACATCTTTTTGTAGGTAAAAAAAAAGCGCAATGTATTATTATATATTGTTTTGTTTTTTTTTTTTTCATTAGAAGCCTGCAAAGCTGCTGGTCACAGGTGCAGTCTCAAGCTTCTGCTGACAGTGTAGCTCGTACCGCGAATGGGCATGCCTTTACACAATGACAGGAAGCATTAATGAACTCTCTAGAGCATTCACCAGCACCCAGGTAGTTCCTTGAAAACTACAAGCTCTCAGCCGCAAAGACTGTTGGTACTAGTAGTTCATTCATTTACAGAACTCTTTCAAAATAGGACAGTGGGTGCGAGAAGAAGATAACTGGCGTGCTGTCACAATACGAAGGGTGATTGGGGAGAGGCTGCAGGAGTGGGAATGTGTTACATGGTCCATTCAAAAAGAGATAAAGCCGGCAACTCCAAAGTCCATATTAAAATCTTTATTGCTATATATTCGTAAGTTAAAAGAAGCTAACACATTTCAGCATATAGCCTTGCTGTGTCAGAGGCTGTAAGCAAGGCTATATGCTGAAATGCATTTGCTATTTAATGCGTTCGCTATTTAACTTCCTAAGATGTAGCAATAAAGATTTCATTATGGACTTTAGAGTTGCTGGCTGTATCTTTTTGTTTTGACTACAGGTCCTGGGTGGAGGCCATTTGAGCCAGAGCACCTGATCTAGGATGGCTCCCGGTTTGTGAGTGGATTCTCAGTTGTGATCACTGAACCTGAATCTGTTACATGGTCCACCCTAAAAATGGATGGAACATGTAACATGTTCCCAAAGGTGAACTTATCCTTTAAGCATTTACATAAGTTTTAGTTCAGCAGCATTAAGGTTTACTCCACCCAAAACGTTTGTTTGCAATGCTTACCACTAAGTTGAATCACATTTAAGCCCCGTACACATGGGCTGAATGGTGGGAGATATTGGCTGGTTCAATGAAAACTGGCCGACATTCAGCTCGTGCGTATGCCAGCTGGTCCGACAGAAGCCAGACGTGCATGCTGGAAAACCAGCAGTCGACCATCTCCCAATCAGTGGGATGGGCAGGGGTTGGGGGGGAGTGGGGCCATCCCCCTGTCAGAACACAATAGCTCAGCGTGGGAGATCGCTGTTATAACATCGGATCATGTGTTCCAGGCTTTAAGGTTCTTGTGGGTTTTTTTTTTTATTGGGCACACCGGTACTAAGCTTGTTTCCAAATACTGCCTAATTACCACAACCATGACCAAGACAAATGCTAGTGTGCCCCTTCCCTGACAGTCTTTAAAATGGATAATAAACAGAAGTTGAGGCATGAATCTGTAGAAAAGTGACAATCTCATGTGTATTGCTGGAGGGAGGCACACTATTGTAGGGTCCATGGATAAAAGAAGCCAGCCTGTGATTTTTGTTTCATAGGTGCCCATTCAGAGCAGAAATACCTATTTGAGCAGGACCTGCACCACATTTGAACTTTTCAACGATGTGTTGCATTTTCTTTTATATGCTTTTTGCTGAACATTGCTAAACTCAAACAAGATGGCACAGGAGCATATGGATTCCCTAAGTTTGGCCTTGCACAACATATTTTAAGGAAACCCAGATGTAGAAAAGCTAAAGACTGCAATTGGTGATTTCTCCTTCTCAGAATGCCAATTACCTATCCATCCTGCTGATCCAGTACTTTCTGGGTCACTGAGTTGGACCCAGTATACTAATCAACCATTTTCCCTGCACTCTATCAAACCTGCATTCTTATTCCTCAGTAAGTGAGAAAGTATTGTCTTATGATTTACAAACATTGGCCTCAGTGTCTGAAACTTGACTACTATTTCCTGATTCCACTTTACAGCTTCTGGTGTCACCTGTCTGCTTATTGTACAATAAATCAGCAGTGTGTTCGTTCTGATTTATGGGACCATAAATTAGCATTGTGATGCTGCGGATAAAAAAAAAAAGTGCAATACAGATTATTAGATAAAAATGTGATAATGCTGCTCAACAGACAACCTAAATAAAATATACTGATATATCAACATTGTTGTGACTAAATCAAATTAATAAAGTGCTGGTGCAAATATATAAAAGGAAAGTGCTAATAGCGCAAATGCCACAAGGCTGAAAAGTCCTTTTGCAAAAATAATCAGTAGTGATTCTTCCTAAATTGTGCGCAAAGAGAGTCTCTCGGGGGAGGACTATGTATCGGCGGTGTGATGCCACTGATTTATGGAGCCATGAATCAGTAATGAATCAGTAGTGTGAACATTCAGGGAAACCATGAATCAGTGGTGTGATGATGCTGATTAACAGGACTAGTGCTGGGACAAGGTCAGCCAGTGACCAGGGCAAACTGCCATCCCCTGGGTAGAGAGGGGGGGGCGGCGGCGCTATAAGGGCTTGTTAAGAGATGCGCCACTATCATTTCTGCCCCTCTGGAAACCGATCTGTAGCAGATCACTATTTAGAGGGCATTGAACAGGGGGTGAGGAGGCCATATGTTCCCTCCTCACTGCCTCTTTTACCCACAGCGCTGCAGCTGTGCATTGCATGCAGTTGCACTGTGGCCTCCTTTCATTAAATTTTTACTGTGACTGCAAAGCATCAGGCAATAACGTGTAAAGTTCTGAGCAGCTGCCTCTTCTTGCTTAGGTAGGTGGTCAGAGGGCAGTAAAAATACAGCTTAACGGTTTGCTTTAACTGCCTTCCTTCTACCCATGTGAACGAATCCTTAAGCCTTGTTTAAACTTGAGTGGAAAAATGGCATGGCACGTTTAGGAAAACTTATTCATGTCAATGGGCTATCCTATGCGCCAAAAATGTGCATACTCTTTTTTAAAAATTGCACCACGCAAAAAACACACATTTTGGCACAGGCAAATGAGTGAGAAAGCATGGATTTTTAGCAAGGTGTAAAAGGGTGCTATTAAGCAACTACAAAAGGGCTGTGTTTATGTGATCCTGGAATGCACACAATTTTTTGCACATTCACACAACACACAAATGTGAACCTAGGATAAGGGAGGAATAAGGCATGGGGAGGTCTAAGGGTGAGTTCCCCCTTTTCTTTGTATTCTCAGATCACACCGTCTGAAGGCAGCTTTTCTTGCTCCTCTCTTGTCATGTGATAAGTCACATGCAGGAGAGAGGAAGTAGGGCAATCTTCCTTCCAGGCATTGTAGACTGTGGCACTGAGACTGAGGTGAGTTCTTAGTTTGTGCTGGCTCTCTTACACCCCTCCCCCCTTCTGCAGGCTGAAGGAAGAATAAAGCTGAGTTCTCCCTCCAGCCTCAGCCACTGCTCCTTCTGACAGGAGTGACACTGCAGTCACTCCTGTCAGTGAAGAGCTGGATGAACACTGAATCTGCAACATGCTCCCCTGAATGCAGCATCTGGGGCTCATGCTCACTCTTGTCCAGGCTGGGCACGGGGCCATTGGACTGTTAATTGGCAGTGTGAGAATGCCGATTCATTGACCAACAAGAAGGTTCTGGAGAGCTGACCAAGGCAAGGCTGCACACTTGAGCCGGCAATTAAGGGTGTTGCTTGCCTGGCTGGGCAGAATTATAAGACCGGCTGAACACAACTGAAGATTTTTTGGCACGTAAACCAGTTCACTTATATGTATTTTAACTGTGTATTTAGTTGTTTGTCTGAAATTGTGTTTTCTATAAGCCTAATAATGTTCAGGTTACAGTGTAACTTTTAATAGTACATTTCTTTTTTGGGGATGGGACTCTGCCTATTGATAATGCCTTAGTCAAGCACTTGACTACTGGTGGTAAATGAACTTAAGTGTGAATGCCTTACTAAGGTTGCATGATCTGTGAAGCAATGCTATCAGGTACTTGTATATGTGTTTTTCAAACCAATTTGAAAGTGCAGTGTCTGATTAGACAGTTTTTGTTTCTTTCTGTTCCTGTAAACACAAACCCTTTGTAAGTATATATCCATTTCCTGCTTCTCATTACAACTTCAAATAAACTGTCCTAACATTGTGTGTGGTCATTGATTCTTTGGGGGAGAGAGATTTTATTATGTTTTCTCAATGGAATGGTTGAATGCCAACATATTTAGTTCATAAGTGGAACTATTGATGATATAATTATTAAAGAAGAATGGGCAACTTCATGAAGAATGCAGGAGTCGGCATTCATTTCTCTTTCATTCGTTGACAGACACAGCACTTCATAGTCTTGACCATGGGGTTATAGCACCACCTTCAGGAGTAGTACACTAAATAGAAAAAACAAAAGCAAGCATAGCACCACCTATGAGAAGTCCTAGTTGTAGTAAACCTCCTTCTTTGGTATAGGCAGTTCAGTTCTTTCTGCCTAGTGTGAGGAGTAAAACCTAGCTTCCTACTGAGACATGTGGTTCCATGGCCTTTTTTTCTTCCTGAGGAGATCTTCAATCAACAGCCAGGCTGGGCAATCTAGATGCGGTAGTCACCCCAGCCTGGCCAGCGAGTGCACGCAGACCTTTAGCTGACTCAGCACACGCTGGGTCAGCTGTGACAGCCTCATCCTGGAGCAGGGTGGCCAGCAAGTTAAGCTTCTCGAGGGAGCACAAATGACTGGGCACAATGACGTCTGTGTCAGTGTTACCCTGGCCGACAGCTGCCACCTCGTGGGAGGCAGATCTGTCTCAGGAGTGTTACCTCCTCCCCCTTTCGTTTGCCGATGTTGTTTTGCGGATCCATGGACTTCTCCGCTGTCTGATAGGTAGATCCACAAGCTGATTTTTTTCCTGTTCACCTGTCAAATTCTTTACATCCATCATCTACTTCTCCCCCATCATGGCTGCAGGCCCTTTATGGGGCGGTGCAGGATCTGCTGCTCTAGGGTGTGCCGCAGTTTCAGGGGTTTTTACTCTAGCCTATTCACGGTTTTGAAAAAGAAAGGGGTCTGTTCGATCCTAGATCTCAAAGCCCTTAATTGCTCTGTGAAGGTTTAAAGGTTCAGGATGGAATTCATATGTTCTGTGGTGGCCTCTCTTCATCAGGGGCAATTTCCTGTCCTCCATAGACATCATAGATGCATACTTGTCTACACCAGCTCTTCTTGTACTTTGCGGTTGGAGATGCACCCTATTACTTTCGGGCACTTCTGTTCAGTCTGGCGTACACTCCCTGGGTGTACTGGGGCACTTCTGTTCAGTCTGGCGTACACTCCCTGGGTGTTTACAAGTGCTGGCTCCAGTCCTAGCACTGCTGAGACAGCAAGGGATTGTCGTTTTATAGGCTGACTAAATTAAATTTTCCTGCGAGCAAGTCTCACTCTGCGCTGATATACAAAGTGACGATCACCATGCACGCTTTAAAGGAGTTCGGCTGGGTGTTGAACTTCAAGAAATCTGCTCAAACTTCAGCCAGGTGTCTGGAATATCTTGGGCTGATTCTTGATTAGACACGGCTAAGGTATTACTTTGGACTGCAGTTTGGTTGCTGCTGTTCCACAAGTGGTCATTGCTGCATTTTTCCATGCAGATTCTGGGCCTCGTGGTGTCTACCTTTGAGACAGTCTTGTCGGTGCAGTTCCACCTGAGGGTCCTGAAGAAGGAAATCCTATTAAAGTGGGGCAAGTCTCCTGGGTCCCTGGACAATCTGTTATGTGTGAGACAACTTAGCCAGGGCTTTCCCTCTCTGGTGCCTTTGATCTTTGAAGTCATTTCTCTCCCTTGGACATTGGTCACAATGGATACTAGTGTGCCTGGATTGGGGGGGAATGACTACGTCCTGGGGCAGAGGTTGACCTAGGACTGTTGGACATTAGAGAAGTCCTGACTGCCCCATCAATGTCTTGGAGCTATGGCAATTTGTCTGTGCCTGGCTTACAGGATGCAAAGTGCATCTGTGAGGAAGTCCAGTCAGACACTGGAGACCCCCCATTCAATCAGAACTGTGCATGCCAACTCTCTCCGTCATTTACATTCTGGATGTGGACTACCTCAGTTATCAAACACCGGATCAAGGAGAATGGTCTCTACACCCCAGCGTATTCATCAAATTTACCTGTGCTGGGCCACACTGGATGTGGATCTGCCGACCCTCCATCTCAACAGGAAGGTGTCAAGTTCTGAGGCGAGAGCAAGGGATCCCCTGGCAGATGTGACTGGTGTTCTGGCCCTGTTAACAATTAATTTACCCCTTTCCTCCTTAAGCATCTCCCTCGACTGCTACGAAGGATAGAGGCTGAAGGGGATCCTGGTCTTTATGATAGCCCTGAATTAGCCTCGGTGACTTTGGCATGCTGACATGGTGTGGTTGGTTGCAGATGTCCCTTGCCGGCTCACTGCGCAAAAATCTTGTCCCAAGGGTTGCTCCGCCACCTGGCTTTGACAACTTGGCTAATGAAAGACAGATTTTGAGGGACAGGGGATTGTCAGAATCAGTGATTCCTACCATGTCGAAGGCATGTAAATCCATCTCTCTGAAAATTTACCACTGTACTTGGAAGACCTATATTACGTGGTGCGAGGCTGCAGCTGTGCATCCATATTCCTTGTGGTGTCCAGGATTTTGGTCTTTTTTTAACAGGGCATTGATCAGAAACTGGCATTGATTATCATTTAAGGGCCAGGTCTCTGCCCTTGTGATTTTCTTTCAAAAGCCTTTAGTCACACACTGCTTGGTTTGTACTTTTAGTAAAGGGGTTTGGCTTAGGGCTCCCCCCATGTGATCTCCCTTGCCACTGCTGGACCTTAACCTGGTTCTTCAGAAGCCTCCCTTTTGAGAATATTTGGGCTATTCTCTTAATTTACTCTCTTCCAGAGTATTGGCTTTTTGGTTGCTATTGCGTGTCGCAGCTGGCATCATTGTCTTTTTAGTCTCCCTATTTGGTCTTACACAGGACTAAGATGGTTCCCTGTCCATGTCCCTCCTTCCTTCCAAAGGTGGTATCTGACTTTCATCTGAATGAGAGAGCATTGTTCATCTGACTACCTCCTTCACATCAAAAGGAAGGTTGTGCTGCACTGCTTGGATGCAGTCTTGGCAGTTCAGGTGTATCTGTCTGCTATGGCCTCCTTTCAGAGGTTGGACTCTCTTGTGATTGAGGATGGCCTGTAAAAAGGCCTCCTCTGCCATGGATTAGGCAGTCTGTTTTGTACAGGCTTATGCCAGTAAAGTCCCCTGTAGAGCACATTCTACCTGGGCGTTCTGACAGCAGGCATCTGTGGCTTAAGTTTGCAAGGCAGTTACCTGGTCATCCGTGCACACCTTTCACTAAATTTTACAAAGTCGATGTTTCGCCACAAGGTTTTACAAGCAGCTGTCTAAGCGTTCTTGCTCCCTCCTTCCTCTGGAGTGTGGGTGGGGGGGGGGGGGGGGTTCTGTTCCTGTTACCCACCCCCATGGAAGCACTGGTTTGGGATGCTCCTCTATGAAGTGCTTACTCACCAGAAAAATCCCTTATTTTGAGTTTGACTTGATACAGACTGCACCCCTCTCTATTTGTTTTTTTTATTCTTGTAATGCTTTGAAATGAACTGAACTGCCTCTAGCAGAGATGGGATTTACTACCAACTAGGACTGCTGCGCCTAGGCCGTTTTTTTTTTTTTTCTTCGTCTGCCTACTGTCCTACTTTGCTATCTATAATATATATATATATATATACATATACACACACACACACACCTCTACAATCATGGTTATGAAGTGCTGTGTCTTTATGGTGTTTTTTTTGATAACAGTAGAACTTTTTACTTCAAATTATTTAAAAGAGTACTGTAAACATGGCAGGTATTATTTGGAAGCACTGGCTAGTCAAAGAAATTTTAACTGTGGGGGAGGAAGCACCAAAGATTGAAGATATGCTAAAGTTGAATCTGCTTAAAGCCCTAGTGCAGCTTTTTATTTCAAATTTTGGATAGAGCAAGAAAGATTAAATAAAAAAAGGTTCATGTGTTTTTATTGCTGTCTGTGTATCTGTTTGGGAGACTTTGATTCTCTACCTTTTCTATCCAATACCGCCTCTCCTGGCCAGGAAGTGAGGAGGCATCTCCGAAAAGATTAGAGTCAACAACAATAACGTCTTCATAACACCTCCCAGCAGACCTTTAAGTGGACTTCAAATCTGAGCAGCTTCAATTGTGTGGCTACTGTGATTGACTCCCTTAGTGGCCACATGATCAGGAGCCTGTCCCAGTGGCTCCAGATCAGAAGCCATGACAGACAGCTCAGTCACTGTGCTGGGAGTGCACAGGGTGTATATGTGGTGGCAGGGCATGAAGACCCACTTTTCTTGCCACTGTATATATGCGTTAAGTGATTGGGAAGAGGGGTAAAGTAATTGTAAACCTTCCCAGTTTTTTTCCCATTAAAAAACCAAACATGTCATACTTGCCTACTCTTTGCTATGGTTTTGCACAGAGCATCCCCAATCCTCCTATTGGGTATACTGCCCAGGGCTCCTGGCTCCTACCCCACTAATTGTGATCATAGGAAGCCGCTTCCTTATGAGTACACTCATGCTGTCTTGCTCCAAAGCCGAGCTGTTTGTGCCTGCCCTCAAAGTTTTTGATTGACAGGAGCTGCTCAGCTAAGCCTATGACAGAGGGGAGAAATGCTACTGCAGACGTGCACAGCGCTGGACCAAGACTAGGTTTGGCCATTTGGGGGGGTGCAGCGCTTAAACATTTTTTTACCTTAATGCATAGATTACATCAAGGTAAAAAACCTTTTACCTTTACAACCCTGTTCAGCTTACAGAGTCTTCTATTGTCTTTGACAAGCCATAGATTTTAAAGTGGTTGGTTGTAAATGGTTAATTTTTTTTTTAGTAATAAAAATAAACATGTCTATACTTACCAGCTCTGTGCAATCATTTTGCACAGAGCAGGTCCGATCCTCTTGTTCTGGGGTCCCCTGAGAATAAAATGCAATAAGGTAATAAACCTTGAGGCTTTAGAACCACTTTAAGGCTGGGTTCACATGTGTCCAGCTGTTACAGCCCCAGGACATTTATGTTTACCAGTTCAGGTGTGATTCAGGGCCGAATTTTTCCCTGCATTCACATCTGAACTGGACACAAACGCACACGACCCTTTTCAAATTCACTCCGCAGCCCTGAACATGTGTGAACTGGCTCAATTGAAAGCTGGCCACACTCACATTATGCAAATTGGATGCGGTGTAAAACTCAGATGCGAATGTGAACCTAGCCTAAAGGTGGTTCTGTCTGCCTTGTGCTAAAAGGCAACTGTTGGTAATTTTCACTTAGATTAAAACAGTTAACTCCTGAAAGGCCACTAAAAATACAAAAAAACACTGACTCCTGCTGCGGTCAATCACAGCCAGTGAGCTGGGTCAGGGCTCAGGATCCAGCTCTGCACAGTGCCCTCATAGAAAGTAACTTGCTACAGGGGTACTTGGCGGGGGGAGGGGCCAAGAGAGCTGGCAGGGAATGCCAGAAGATGAGAATCGTGTTTACAATCACTTTAAGGTTATTCCGGGTGTGTCCTGTCCCAGAGACATGGCAGGACCAAAGAAGAGATCTCTCCCAAGAAAAAAGTCTTGTGCCTAGCAAAAGAACACCTTGTTAAAATAAAATGCTTTTTTTGGGGGAAAAAAAAGTTTGCAGTAGCTAAGTGATCTCTTCATGCAGAAAAATAAGCACTGTGTATGTCTGTGAATTAAACACTTTTGGTAGAAAATAATCATGAGATGCAATAAGTAGTACTGTGAACCCCCCCCCAAGAGTTAGACTTACCGGTAACTAATTTTCCAGGAAGTGTTCCAGGACAGCCTCTGAGACCTAGGACACCTCCCTCTGGACAGGGAAAAGGTAAACCAGTTTTTTTTTTTTTAAAAAGTTGGTCGTCCAGGCACATACTTCAGTCATATCACAGACCATAGGAAGGCAGTAGAAGACAAAACACAATCATCACAGCATAAGATAATGCCAGAGAACCACATGGGGGGAGGGGATCCAACTGTCCTGGAAGACTTCCTAGAAAATAAGTTACTGGTAAGTCTAACTCAGGTTTTCACCAATCGTCTTCCAGGACAGCCTCTGAGACAGATGCGCAAGAACTTACCACTTGGGACGGGACCTTAGGTCCAAAGCCTGATCTTTGCTTGTAAGCAAATCCAGGCAATAATGCTTTGCAAAAGTAGAGTCGCTGGACCATGTAGCAGCTTTGCATATTTGCTCTGGGGAAGCACCAGCTCTCTCTGCCCATGATGCCGACAAGGCTCTGGTTGAGTGTGCATTTATAAATGGAGGCGGGGTCCCCTGCCAGCTATAACATTCAGCAATAGCTGATCCGATCCATCTAGCTATGGTGGACTTTGTTTTTGCAGCTGCATGTAGAAGTCAAAAAGCATAGATCAATAAAGAATCTAACTTTCTAAACTTAAGGCCCGTACACACGTGCAGATTGTCGGCCGAAAAGAATCGGCCGATTTTCGGCTTGTTAGTATGATGCTTCCGACAGCCCACTTTCGGCCGAACAGAATCTGTCGTGCAAGCATTAAAATTTTTGTATGCCGACACCAGAACGGCCGATTGTTCGCCAGTCGGTACAGATTTCGGCCGACAGACAGCAGATGTGCAAGACTGGGCATGCTCAGAAAAGAAAAAACACAGGGAAAGTTAACCATCACATGACATCACTTCTGCAGTCGGCTGTTGTTGGCGGACAAAATTCGTGTGCAGTCTTTTGCACTTTTCAGCGGACACGACAGCCCGGGGACAAAAGACGGCCGATGATCGGTACGTGTGTACGGGGCTTTAGAATTCTTGATATAGCACATAAGACTTCTGTGAACATCTAACCGACTAAATATTTCCTCTTCCTTACTGGCAGGAGAGGAATAGAAAGTGAGTAATATAATATCCTGGGACCTATCTTTGGGAGAAATGCATGAATAGATAAGAATGGCTCCCTACTGGAAAGAGCCTTTAACTCACTGACTCTTTGTGCGGACATAACCGCCACCAAGAGAACAGTTTTTAGAAGATTCCTCCATAGGCTCAAAAAGGGGCTTAGCATTAACATGTTAAGCACCAGAGAGAGATCCCAGGCTGGGCAGGATTTAACTGCCACTGGTTTACATTTGGATAAAGCCTTTAAGAAGTTTGATACAAAAGGATCCTGCTGCAGAGGGGTCTGAAGAAACACGCCAAGGGCTGAGGCTTGCACCTTTAAGGTGCTAACAGAGAGCCCCTTGTCAGCCCCGTTCTGCAAGAACTCCAATACTGTAGGGATATCTGGAATTCCATGGCCTTGATCGGACATCCAGGAGTTGAACTTTTTCTACGTTTTGGAGTAGATAGCCCTTGTAACGAGCTTGCGACAGTTAACCAAGATCTTCACCACTTTTTCTGAAAACCCCTGCGATCTTATAAGCTGTTCCTCAGAAGTCAGGTCGACAGCTTTAGTGTTGACACCTGAGGGTGAAGAACTGGTCCCTGCATGATCAAGTCTTCCCTCTCTGGGATGAGGATAGGGGGAACTGCAGATAGGCTTTGCAGCCTGGAGAACCATGGCCTCTTGGGCCAAAAAGGGGCCACCAAAATTAGATTGTTCTTCTCTGAGAGGAATTTCAAGTAGAACTCGTGGAATTAACCTCACCGGGTTAAAAGCATATGCCAGGCTGAAAATCCAGGGATTAGCTAGGGCAGTGGTCCTCAACTCCGGTCCTCAGGGCCCACTAACAGGCCAGATTTTAACCACTTTACCACTAGAGGATTTTGCTGTCTTACGTCTGGGCCACTTTTTGCGATTCGGCACTGTGCGACTTTAACTGACAATTGCACGGTCGTGCGACGCCGTACCCAAACGAAATTTATGTCCTTTTTTTCCCACAAACAGAGCTTTCTTTTGGTGGTATTTGATCACCTGTGCGATTTTTACTTTTTGTGCTATAAACAAAAAAAGAGCGTTTATTTTGAAAAAATAATATTTTTATATGAAATTCCCCCCCAAAAAAATGTAAAAATCAAATTTTAACATTTTTGGCCAATTTGTTTTATGCTACCTATGTTTGGTAAAAAAAAAAAAATCACAATAAGCGTATTTTGATTGGTTTGCGCAAAAGTTATTGCGTTTACTAACAAAGGGAAAGATTTCTGTCATTTTTGGTGTTTTTTTTTTTAACGTGTAATGGCGGCAATCTGCGATTTTTTTTGCGGGACTGCGACATTGCGGCGGACAGATCGGACCCTTGACTGACATTTTTGACACTTTTGGGGGTACCAGTGACATTACTGCAGTAATCAGTGCTATATATATGCACTGTTACTGTAAAAATTACACTGGCAGGGAAGGGGTTAATTTTATTGGAGAGGGAGGGGTTAATGTATGCCTGGTGCTTACTAACGTGTGTGGGGGAAGGTGACTGTGTGACAAGGACAGATCGAGGGTTCAACTATGCTGAACCCTGCCTGTGTGACTTAGGAGATCCGCCCGCTTGTGTTTACACAAGCAGGCGGATCTCCACATTCGATTCCCCGACGATCGGGGAAGAGCAGCGGCTGCTCCTCCCCTGGCCCGACTCCCGCTGTGACTGAATACAGCGGGAGCGAGCCTCCGGTGGCTGACGAGAAAGGGAAGTGTCTGGCGACGTAGGTCTACGTCGCCAGACGATAACGAACCACTTTGCCGCAGTAGGCTCAACGTGAGCAGACGGCAAGTGGTTAAGTATTACCTTGGGGAGATGCAGACTAGAGTACTGCAATCACTGAGCAGCAAATTATATCACCTGGGATGTATTTCAGTTATCTTGCAAACCTGGCCTGTTGGTGGGCCCTGAGGACCACTGAGCTAGGGCATATGTCCCTATCGCCTCTATTTCTGGCATTCCCTATTTCTGAGTGATGATCCTAAACTCCTCCTGACTGAGAGACCATTGGTCGTGGCTCAGCCGCCGTCGACCGAGGATATCCGCCAATGAATATTGAGAGCCTTTTAGGTGTATGGCTGAGATTGAATCCAACTTCTATTCTGCCCAAGCAAAAATGTTGCAGCCGCTGACTCCTCCTACCATCCTGCTTGTTAATGTATGCAACAGTAACGTTGTCCGAACGAATCTGAAGAGGAGAATCCTCCAGATCCAACCAAAAGGCCCTCACTGCCTGCTGGACAGCTAACAACTCTCTCTGGTTGGAAGACATCCGGGCTTTTCTTGGGGACCAGGTCCCCTGAGCTATGCTGTTGCCTAGATGTGCCCACCAACTGAAATGACTGGCATCGGTGGTCAGAATTTTTGTCTGTGGAGTAGTCTATTCTAAGCCTCAGCACAGGTTTTTGTGTCCACCACCACCAAAGGAATCTCTTGAACTTCGAGGGCAGGGAAACTCAGAAGTCCAAGGTATTTTTGCTTCCGTTCCACTTTCTTATTAGAAATGCTTGCAATGGACGTTGGTGAAATCTGGCCCAGGGAACTGCAGGAAAACAGGATGTCATAAGGCCCACTAACTGAGAAACTTCCCCTAGAGCAGTGGTCCTCAAGGCCCACCAACAGGCAAGGTTTGCAAGATAACTGAAATACATCCCAGGTGATATAATTTGCTGCTCAGTGATTGCAGCAACTAGCTGTCAGGTAACTAATGAGTACCTTGGTATCACCATACAAGTTGCCTCTTATGGGCTACTAGTTTTGAAACCCTATGCTCTCAGCTAGTGGACTATTCCCCCTACTACTGGTGCAGACCTTGAACTAGATGCACCCGGATGTTCTATCCCCGCTTTTAAATGTTCGTCGATTATTTTTTTTTCTGTTCTCTAAATCCGATTCCTGAGTCCAATTTACCGTCCGCCAAGCCAACTCCAATAGCCAGCGAGTTTGTGCAAGAGGATCTGCGTTCTTCCCCGGCTTGACTTCTGATCCACAAGCCTCCACTCAACCCAGTGCACAAAGTAAGTTCCATCTACTTAACTATCAGCACTTTAACCCTAGCTATCATGCCTATTAATATTCTATCTATGCACGCAAGGGGCCTTAATCACCCTGCAAAACGCAGGTCACTTTGGAAAGAGGCTACTCATCACAAAGCAGATATACTGTGCGTCCAGGAGACCCATTTCCACAAATTGTCTTCCCCACCCTGTAGACATCCCAGTTACCCTCATGTCTTCACTGCCTCGCTACCAAAGAAGAAAAGGGGGGTGATGATGGCGATTAGAGACACTCTCCCCCTTTAGCCTAATATCTGAAATATCAGATCCAGCGGGTAGATTCGAGATGCTAATTTGTGACATTGACTCTATTAGATATATGCTGGCAAACATTTACATCCCCCAACCATCATCAACTCTCTGATCCCTCGAAAACTAATTTTAAAAGTGGAAGAAATAAAGCAAGGATCTCTCCTTATATGTGGAGACTTCAATGTACTCCCCGACCCTAAACTGGACTCCACCACCCAACAGAAAAGGTCAACTGTTTTTCTTCAGCCCTTTCTCCATACTCATGACCTCTACGATGTATGGCGATGCCATCACACCACAGAAATAGACTACTCGTACTTCTCGGCACTGAACTGATCCTTTTTGTGCTTTGGAAAATTAATTAAGTTGGGAGCGGGGTTTAAGAGGAGAAGGCAGCAGAGGATAGACTCTCTATTTTCGGAAATAAGGTAGACAGACACAAATTAAATCCCACCCCCTTCTTAGCACCAAATTGTCCTTGCTTGGATCTGACCTTTGGGAAGTTCTTTTAGAACTCAACAAAAAAGTCATCAGGCATATCAAAATGTCTCACTATACCAGCGGAAATAAGGCAGGCAAGCTCCTGGCTTTAAAATGAAGACGGCATAGGGCAAAATCAAAGATTCCTCATCTGTTCCACCCAATTTCGAGGAAAAATGACCTATTACAGTGCACTTTATAACGTAAAAGAAGATGCCTCCATCCCCCAGTCCTCTAAAAGGTCACATTCATGATTTCCTGAATAAAATTAGCCTCCTAAGTTTAACACCAACCCAACTACACTTGTTAAACACCCCCTTCACCATGCACGAAATCCTAAAAATTATAAGATCTCTACCAAGCAACAAAGCACCAGGAGAGGATGGTTTCAGTGGTGAATACTACAAAACATTCAGGCACATCCTTGCACCATATCTTGGATCCATATTTCTGCTGTGGCCTCCTCTTTTCCAAAAAATATGCTTAGTGCCTTAATTATAACATTGCCTAAACTGGGGAAGACCCCTGATGCACCCCAGAATTTTAGGCCTATCTCACTGTTGAACTCGGACTTACAAAATGTATGCTAAACGAATCGCATCACACCAAATAGATATCCTGTCGACTTTAATCCACCCTGATCAGACAGGCTTCACCAAAGGCAGGAAGGCAGACATCTGACACCACTAGGAGGGTGATCAATATCATGCACCGTACGGGTAAGCTAAAGACACCTTCTCTGCTCCTGGTGCTGGACGCAGAGGCATTTGATCGGGTACATTGGGGTTATCTGATGGAAGTACTGCACAAATTTGGCTTTGAGTGTCGATACTTTCCTTAATCCTGGCACTATACTCATCCCCCTCTGCCCGGGTATATGTAGATGGTATGTTGTCCCAAACTTTTCTAATCACTAACCGCACAAGGCAGGGATGCCCATTATACCCCTCATCTTCAACCCTATGATAGAGCCACTCGCCTCTTGTATACGCTCCCACCCTAACATCCGGGGCTTTAGAAGAGGCCTTATTAAACATGTCATATGTTTATACGCGGATGATGTCATTTTAATGATGTCAGATGCCAAAACTTCCCTTCTGGCAGCTTTTGAAACACTGCTTCTATTCCAAAAAGTATCCTACTATAAGATCGTTGCAACCAAATCATATATCCTGGACCTTAGCCTCGACCCTGAAGACAGGCAAGCATTGATTTCTTCTTTCCCTTTTGGATGGAGGGACAGAGGGATTCAATATCTAGGCATCACGCTCACTAGTAATACTGCATACTTGTTCAAAGCCAACTATCTACCTTTCCTAGACAAATTGCACACCCACCTAATGAGCATATAAAAAATAGAATTATCTTGGTTGGGGCACCTGGCCGCCTTCAAGATGATGATATTGCCACAAATCTTATATCTTTTCAGAACTCTCCCCATCCTTATACCAACATCCTATCTCTGCAAAATCCAATCCATCACTAACAAATTCTTATGGCAAAACAAAATGTCCCATTGCGCTTCAAAAAAACTCACTAAAACACAAAAATGCGGGTGGTCTAGGCAATGTAGTGATACGAGACTACTACTTAGCATCAGTCCTAGCTCAACTAAAACACTGGCTTGGCGGTCCCCCTACATCGCTGTGGACCTTCCTAGAGGAGGACACGGTACAAGGCAAAAACCTGACCATACTTCTGCTTTCCCAACACCTCAAACATCTACCGTCACATGCTTTATCACCTACAGTTCAAGCTTCCTTGAAAGCCTGGAAAAACTGAATTTTTGTAAAATCTTACCTGTAAAATTCCTTTCTCTTGAGTCCTCCGACAGTCACCGCCTCCTCCAAGTCATCACTATTGGGTATTGTCCACCTATCCGTAGGAGTAGCTAGGCATATAGACTTAGTCAAAAGACAAAAGGCATTAGCATATACACACCCACGGCGGCTGTCCCATCTGGTCAATACCCCCCCTGCATCACCACTCCCAACTCAGTTTGGTAGCATAGCAGTAGGTATTAAGAACCCCAAAAGAGGGGCGGGGGCGGCGACTGTCGGAGGACTCAGAGAAAGGAATTTTACAGGTAAGATTTTACAAAAATTCCGTTTTCTCTTACGTCCTCCGACAGTCGCCGCCTCCTCTAAGTCATCACTATTGGGATGTCCCAAAGCAGTATAGACATGAGGGGTGGGAGACGCAACCGTAGAAAAGGCAACGCAGTACCCACATCAGAGAAAGGAATCTTACATGCACCGTAAGAACAAACTGGGCAACAGAAAAAAAACAATGCTCAACAGGAGCAACAGCCCAGGAAAGCAAATGTCAACAGCCAGGGACCCAGAGAAAAATTCAAGGGTCCATCATGGCACTGCCGCACTGAGAACTTTGCGGCCAAAAGAAGCATCAGCCGATGCCAGAACGTCTACTTTGTTGAACTTGGAAAATGTGTGCACCGATGACCAAGTCGCCGCCTTGCACACCTGGGCCACCGAGGCCCGATGCCAACAGGCCCAGGAAGTACTCAAAGACCTGGTAGAATGCGCCTTAACAGGGAAGGGCTGAACCCGTTCCTTCAAGGCATAGGCCTGCTCAATGGTCTGTCTGATCCACTTGGCAATAGTCGCTGCCGATGCAGCCATGCCCTTCCGAGGTCCCTCAGGAAGGACAAAGAGAGAGTACGCCTTCCGAAAGGATTCCGTAGACTTCAGGTAGACCTTGATCGCCCTGACAACATCCAAGGAGTGCAAAGCAATCTCCTTAGGATGCTTAGGCTTTGTACAAAGCGAAGGCAAGACAATTTCCTCATTAAGGTGGAAATCAGTGATCACCTTGGGAAGAAAGGACGGGGGTGTTCTCAACACCACCTTATCCTTGTGAATTATCAAGTAAGGGGAGCGGCAAGACAATGCCGCCAGCTCCGACACTCTGCGAGCCGAAGTGATCGCCACAAGAAAGGCAACCTTTTTCGACAGCAGAGGCAACGAAATCTCCCTGATATTTTCAAAAGGAGCACGCTGCAATGCGGACAGGACCAAGTTCAAGTCCCATGGAGGTAAAGGCTGATCCACTCCAGACTGGAGGAAAGCCAAGATTCTCGACACCGAGTAAGAACGAGGGGAGAACCCCCTGGACTCACACCAGGTGAAATAGGCTTTCCAGGTACGGTACTAGATCTTACCAGAGGAAGATTTCCTAGCCTTGATCAGGGTAGGGATAACCTCAGAAGATAGACCCTTGTCCTTTAAGACCTGGGTCTCAACAGCCAGGCCGTTAAAGCCAGCGACCGTAAAGCAGGATGGAAGATCGGACCTTGAGACAGGAGATCTTCCCGCAGAGGCAGATGCCACGGAGGCGCCACTGCCAAGTGAACAACGTCGGCGTACTAAGACCAGCGAGGCCAGTCCGGCGCCACCAGAATCACCATGTGCGATTCCGAGACCAATCTGCGAAGGAACCGGGATAGTAATTGAATCGGAGGAAAGGCGTACATCAGACGATACTGATGCCAAGGGGCCACCAACGCATCCGATGCGTCCGCCAATGGATCGTTCGTTCTTGCCACGAACCTTTCCACCTTTCGATTTAGCCGGGATGCTTACAGATCCACGTCTGGGGATCCCCACCTCGCACACAGCATCCGAAAGACCTCCGGGTGTAGGGACCATTCCCCCTGGTCCAGGGTCTGGCGGCTCAGATAGTCGGCCTGCCAATTTTCCACACCCGGAATGTGAACTGCCGAGATCGGCGGGACATGAGTCTCGGCCCAAGACAGGATGTCGGTCACCTCCCGGGCTGCTCGAGCACTCCTGGTGCCCCCCTGGTGGTTGATGTAAGCCACCGCGGTAGCATTGTCCGTCTGTACGCGAACAGGCAGGCCCTGGAGACGGTCCGACCACTGGAAGAGACCGTTTTATCGCTCGTAGTTCCAGCACATTTATCGGGAGGGAGGATTCCTCCTCCGACCAAGTGCCCTGGGCAGGCTGGCATCCGTGGTAACCACTGTCCACACCAACGGGCGGAAGGACTTGCCTTCCGCCACCGACGGGGACTGGATCCACCACAGAAGAGCCAATCTGGTCCGGCGACTCAAGGAGACCTCCAGATCCAAGGACTGAGGAAGTCTGTCCCACCTGGCCAGGATCTCCGTCTGGAGAACCCGTGTGTGGAACTGGGCAAAGGGAATTGCCTCGAAGGCCGACACCATCAAATGCAGGCCCTGAGTGACGAGGACGGATTGTCCCTGAGGGATCGGATTTCGTCCCGCAGTCCGGAGCTTGTCCTCCGGCAAGAATACCTTTGCCTGAGCAGAGTCCAGAACCATTCCCAGATAGGGAAGGGGAAGCGATGGAGACAACGCTGATTTTTGAACGTTGATGGTCCACCCGAACTCCTGGAGCGTCTGTACCGTGATGGACAGATCGCGCACAAGGTCCTGACTGGCACGCGATCTCAGAAGCAGATCGTCCAGGTACCCCAGGACCGCAATGCCCTGGGCCCGCAGCAGGCCCAGAACCGGTGCCAACACCTTGGTAAATACCCTGGGTGCCGAAGCGAGACCGAACGGTAACGCCACAAACTGGTAGTGGTCCTCCGCGATAGCGAACCGAAGGTACCGCTGATGACCCTCGAAAATGGGGATGAGCAGGTACGCATCCTTCAGATCTATCGAACCCAGGAATTCTCCTGGACTCAAGGAGGCCACAACCGAACGGAGAGACTCCATTCGAAACTTCCGAACACGCACGAAGCGGTTCAGCGCTTTTAGGTCCAGAATAGGACGCACTTTGCCCTCCTTCCTGGGCACAGTGAACAGATTCGAATAAAACCCCCGAAACCTGTCCCGATGAGGCACCGGGACAATCGCCCCCTGAGCAAGCATGTCCTGCACCGCCTGATGCAAGTACTGCAGACGCCCCAGAAGCAGCTGGAGATTGGAGGGAAAGAATCTGTCCGCCGTCCTGGAAAGGAATTCGATCTTGCAACCTGATCGAACGATTTCCTGGACCCACCTGTCCCAAATCCGGAGCAGCCAAGGTTGGAGGAAACCGCGCAAACGTCCCCCCACCCCAGAAATGGGTGAGGGCGCCCCTTCAGGCAGAGGCGGATTGTCCCACCGAACTGGCATTGCCGGTCTTCTGCTTAACCGCCCAGGGTTTCTTCTGGTTGCCCTGGGCCTTGAAGGGCTTGCCCTTGGATTGGTTCCGAAAGGCACGAAAGGACCCCTGAGTAGATCTAGGCGCAGAACCCCACTTGCCACGGAAAGACTTGTTCTTCGGGTTCTGTGGTAGCATAGTGCTCTTACCCCCCGTTACGCCCTTCACCAGGGTATCCAACGCCTCGCCAAAAAGGCGAGAGCCAGCATAGGGAAAATCAGCAACAGTTTTCCGCGAGGACTGGTCGGCCGACCAGCTCTTCAGCCATATCAGTCGCCGGTTAAGTACCGCGACACTCGAGAGGCGAGCCACCAAGGGGGCCTCATTCAGGGCTGCATCACACAGATACATGACTCCTTGATGGATCTGGTCCACCATTTCCAGTCGTGCAGGCGGCACGTCATCGGACACTAGGTTGCTTCTAAGCACCTTAATCTAATCAGCCACCGCCTGAGCCACCATAACGGACGCGAAAACCGGTTTGAGCAACGAACCCGCCACCGTATAGGAATGGCGGGCTAAAGACTCCAACCGCCGGTCCGTGGGATCCCGAAAAACCGGGGTATCCTCAGTAGGAACCAAGGTAGCCTTGTTCAGCACGGCCACAGTGTGATCTACCTGTGGAGGCACACACCATCGTGATTCCGTAGCCGGCGCAAAAGGATAAAGCAATTTGAACCGACTAGGTACCAGGGATGGACGTTTCAACGTGCGCCACATTTCATTAACAGTGTAATGGAATTCCGCTGGGCAGGAAAAAACCTGCGCGGACTTGCGGGTCCTGTGCGTCCCAAATGAGGACACAACGCCCGGAGGACAGGGCTCCTCCTCTAAATGTAAGGTTTCCTTAACAGAAACAATCAACTCATCCATGGTCGCCCGTTCTTCAGGTGACCCTGGGGAGGATGTATCAACACCCTCCACTTCAGCCTCCCCCTCAGACCCCGGAGGGGGGTCTAAGGATGAGCGGGACCCTGAAAAGGGCACGCTTGCAGCAGCAGCCATATCCCCATCTGAATCAGAAGAGAGAGACAGCCTTGGCCGTTTTCTCGCAGCCCGTTCAGACATCAGCATTTCCATATTTGCCACTAAAGTCGCAACCACAGCAGCCAGATCAGGTCGCAGCGGGGCCACAGGAGAACTGGGGCCCCCCACTAAAGCTGGCGGAAACTTGCTTTCCTGAGAATCCATGGCTCAAGACAATAAAAAACTACAGTGCAAAAAAGTAATGTACTGTCCCCTTAAATAGCGCTGCGGAGTGTGCAGCCCACCGCTGTCACAGCTATGAAGACCCCCAAAAGGAGAAAGAAAACTGAGCCAGAAGCAGTATACAGAAGACAGAGAGATACACTGCAGAGCCCGCAGATCGTTGCTACCTGTGCCTGTGCTGTCTGAGAGGAAGAGGAAATGCTGCTGGAGGGGGCTGGCTATAAGCCAGACCCCAGGGAAAATGGCTGCCCCATAGGGATGCATAGGAGGCTACACCAAGATGGCCGTCGACATGCAGCCGAACCGATCGTTCCACCGCCCAAAAAATGGCGGCGGATGGCGCCAAAATGAGCTGTAAGCACGCCCCAGAGGGGCTATACACGTGTGCATATTAAAAAACATGGCGGACCGCGCGATTTTCCCCCCGCAGCGGTCGCCGCACAACACACAAGTCTGTACCCCAAAACATGCACCTAAGGTGACACTGGGACAGGGACCCCCGACAAAACATACAGTGCACACAGCGAACCCCGCAGGGATCGCACAGGGAGTCACACAGGCACAGACATGGGGACACACAGCAACACAGACTGTCACCCCAGACAGAGGCCCCACACAGAAAGTACTTACCTGTACCCGATGGCGTGGGGGAGCCTCTATGCATGGATAAACCTCTGTCCTCATCTGACAGGGAGTGCCGTGAGCCAGGGACATGACGCTGCAGTATCGCAGACAAGTCCTGTGAGGTAGCCACCTCACGGCTGCATCCCTGCAGTGAACAGGGATGGGTCGTTCGTAGTGCCAGGGCGAACCATAGCTGAACGCTCGATGGCGGGCTGGGGGTCCATCTGGCCCTCTGTGCCCTGGAGAACCAGGGAGGCCAGTCCGAATCCCAGCACCGCATGATCCATCTTCATCCGAAGAATAAACTAACACTAGAGCTGGTAAAATAAACAGCTAGTAAAGTGAGAGAAAAAAAACTGACATTTAAAAGAAAAATCAAATGAAAGATTTAGGAAGGCTGAGACTGAAGCCCCAGCACAAGGTAGTCTGACTATTCCTAAGCTAGGCAAACTAAAACTGAGTTGGGAGTGGTGATGCAGGGGGGGTATTGACCAGATGGGACAGCCCCCGTGGGTGTGTATATGCTAATGCCTTTTGACTAAGTCTATATGCCTAGCTATTCCTACGGATAGGTGGACAATACCCAATAGTGATGACTTAGAGGAGGCGGCGACTGTCGGAGGACGTAAGAGAAACCTTACTGTCCTTGATATTGCCAGGCCCAAAACCACCATACAAATCCCTTTGGAAGTTTGTTCACTCCTCATACCAAATATCAACTTGAAGACCTGGTTACTAAGGGGAATAACATAAATCCAACATCTATACTCCCCAACTCGTCTTAAACCATTTGGGACCTCCGGATCGAGTTCCTTTTGTCCTATACGGAGTGCTATACATATCTCCAGATTGCTTCTCTCTTAAAAGAGTACGCTAACCTAATAATCACTTTCCCGAAACACACTGCATCATACCTACTGAATTCTGGTCAAGTAAAGGGTGTTATATCCCTTTTTTATAATATGATTGACGACAAACTCCATTCTGATAAATTAAGTTCTCACATTGCATGGGAATCAGACATCAAGTCAAACTATACCCTGGATCAATGGCAATATGCCAATTTTGCAACATATAGCTACTCCAAAAACGCCAACTCCTGGGAATTGATGCACTAGATAACCCACCCATGGTACCCGACTCCCCACAGACTATCGTAATTTTACCCCTAAACATCCTAACCTATCTTGGAGTGGTTGTGGACAGGTAGGTACTCTGTTCCACGTCCTGTGGTCATGTAAAGCACTTGCAAAATTTTGGCCCTTTATTTTACACCTATCTAGAGTTACCTCTATTCCACTACAACCCTCACCTGGACTGGCTCTATTAAATTTAGAATTAGATACTATTCCTTCCCTTCTTAGAAATGTGGTCGTAAATATTCTACTAGCAGCAAGACTTGCCCTAATGAGAAGATGGAAATCTCCCCAACCCCCTTCCTTGGAAGAGGTAGCGAATCTAACCCAGCAATATTACACATATGAACATATGTTTGCTTCAGCATCCAATAATCTTATGGCATCAATAGACAAGTGGGGTCCCTGGAAAGAGTGGTATATGAAGCATATCTGAGGTTACCGATAATCTATTACATAACTTCTGAAATGTTACTTCTCTCTGGTGAACTACTTGGACTTAGAGGGTTCGTTGATTCTAGGATCTATTTTAATTTTTCTGTTTTTAAAAAAAATGTTAAATCTCTTCTTTCCAACCATGTTTATGTCACCTTATGGTGAAGTTCATTGCTACATCTATGCCACATGTGTGGTCCAATTGTGGGCTAGCACCTCTCTGTATGGTCAATTGGAACCCCTTTCTTTTTGTCACCATTCTCACCACTGTATTGACAATGTTTGTAATATATCTATGCATACTTTAATAAAAATTATTGAAACTAAATGAGGCGAGAACTATGAGCCTCTGGCGCCCGCTGATGATGTCACTCGGCCAGCCCTACTACCTATGCAGCTTCCTGTTTAGCCAGGCTGGAAAGCACTGGCTCCGCCCCCACAGGAAGTGATACGCTGGACGAAAACTGCTCACACAGCGAGGCACGCCGAGCCAGCTGGGACACATGAGGCCTGGGAGGCCTTAAGCAGCAGTCCTCTCTCTCTCTCCAAGGCAGAAGGCAGCTAAACCACAGCCCCACTCCACTTCTCTAGGGAGGGATCATGCAGGCAACAAACGGTACAGCCATAACTTTGCAGGGAAGTTCCACCAGCCAACATCTGAGACCTAGAGATCCCCAGGTTCCTTCACGTGCAGCCTATTCTTCCGGCGGAAACACTAATACTGAGGTGTGGGCCTGGAGGACTGCCTTTTATTTAATTGGGGGTACGTGTTTCCTGTCTGGAGGGAGGAGCCCTAGGTCTCAGCAGCTGTCCTGAAAGACGTTTAGAGAAAATAATATAATGCATTCATCATATTGAACTGAACATAAAGTACCCATTCACACCTTTGCAGGCGTTGAAGTACCTCATTCATTCTAAATAGACTCTTTTTTTTTTTTTTTTTTTTTTTATAATTAAAACACACTTTCGACAACCAGTTCACCACAACACACATATCTGTGCATTGGGGTACCCTGGAGCACTGCAGCAGTTTAGTCTGTGTATAAGTGATAGGGTGCTATTCAGAAATGAGTGGCAACAAGATTACCATTACATTTTAGCACACATCACTTAAACAAAAAGGTAAAATCACCTGTATTGCTTTTGTAATATTAGCCGTTAAAATAATGATGAATGCTAGAGTATCACTAATAGTAGGTAAATGCCGTAACTTACAGAGCAGGTTAACGGGCTGTGCACCTTTTAGTTGAGGTTTTAGATATATGATCTACATAAGGCACAGATAATAACAGCAAACAAGAGTAAATCGGCTACCACTACATTAAAAGACAATGGCCTAGAAGTTTTAGTTTATATTGTTTCACAGAATTTAAATCATCATCCTCTAGTTATGGAAGTTGTTACTAGAATGTGGTAAAAAAAATGTTGGGTTACTAGAATTTAGGTGCAATTTTGCTTTAGCCAATGCCAAAGCAAGGCTTCACAACTAGCATAGAAGAGGTTTGTACTGGTAACCACTTAACCTGATATTACCTAGCATATTGGTACCAGGAGTCAATTTCCCATTAGCAGGGATCCTGCTTGAAAGAGGTTTTTATTAACTCAAAGAGGCAACTGCTATTTAATGATACTGCATTAGATTATTGGATGACTTTTATGAAGTTCTTCTTGTGAGCTCAATCTCACAAGTGTACTATATATTAAAAAAAAAAAAAAAAAAAAAGAAATGCTCTTACTCCTATTTAGGTGAATAGAGGAGAGGAAATTATATTAACTGCCAGTATATTATGAAATGAGATCCTCAGCAAATGCCTTAAAGCCAAACTTCAGGTTGATATAAAATACAATTTAATATGACCCTGTAATCATTAATACATCATCAAATGCAAGTACCTGAATTTGACCTGTTGCGGTCCCTTCACGGTTCATGTGCTGACATGCGGATAAAGGGAGAAAACCAAGAGCCCAAAAATTAGGTTTATCACTGCGTGTTTCCTTTTTCACTATTCAGTCACAGGCTGGAGCAGGTCCATGACAGCATGAGCTCAAGGGAATAGGATTATATGATGCTGGACATCCAAGGAAATCCAGTGGCAGAAAAGAAGTACTGTGGGGGACAAATCTGGACTGAAGATGAAAATTGCAGCAGAAATGTAATTGCATTTTGTACTGGACTGTTTTTATCTAATTTCTCTGGTGTTAAATGCTCATGTACACCGACACTGTGGAAGTCCCCCTTACCACCTACAGTTTCCCAGTGGATAAAACTGGTTGAGGACATCAGGATAAAAAGGGAGGATCTCACATGCTCCCTAAAAGGACACAAATTCTAAATATACTGCTACATAGTACTACTGGAATTAACCTGTACAGATGACTTTAAACAATTACTGTCCAAGTGAGAACTCGCCCTTTTCGTTATTACACTTTTAACCTGAAAGTGCTTCAGTGGGTGTTCCCTGCCTGACTCGCCACCCCCCCCCCCCCCTCATCTGTTCTCTTACTTTAATTGCTCTTCTTTTTTGCCTATATAACCTTACAAGTTTAACGCTGCAGCCAAGACTCTTCTTTCAGTACATAGAAGAGAGTCTCCTCTCTGTAGTATGCCCAGTTTGTGTGTGGCTATAAGAAACTTTGACTCCCCTTCGAGATGCCTTGTACACTAAATCTCATGCTGGATATCTATACTGATATGGACTGGGTAATGTGTTCGAAACGAAAGGATGCCACATCCTTTGATGAAAATTAAAATTATGAACCTACAGAGGGCTGAACTCAGACACCCCAAAAATCAAAGTGAAAGAATGATGCAGCAGGCTAGTCCATTTTGCTGAAATTTCATTGCAGCAACCTAAAGTGGTACTCAATAGTTTGTATGGCCCCCCCGCGTGCTTGCATGCATGCCTGACAACATTGGGGCATGCTTCTAATGAGATAATGGATGGTGTCCTGGGGTATTTCCTCCCAGATCTGGACCAGGGCATCACTGAGCTCCTGAGGTGCAACCTGGCAGTGTCGGATGGACCGAAATACAATGTCCCAGAGGTGTTTTGTTGGGGCCATTCAGTAGTATCAATTCCTTCATTCTTCAGGAACTGGCTGCATACTCTCGTCACAGAAGGCCAGGCATTGTCATGCACCAGGAGGAACTCAGAACCCAGAACCCACTGCACCAGCGCAGGGTTTGACAATGGGTCCAAGGATTTTATCCCGATTCCTAATGGCAGTCAGGGTGTCATTGTATAGCCTGTAGAGGTCTGTGCGTCCCTCCATAGATATGCTTTCTGAGAAAAGACCATCACTGACCCACCACCAAACCGGTTGTGCTGAATGATTTTACAGGCAGCATAACCTTCTCCACGGCTTCTCAAGACCCTTTTACGTCTATCACATGAGCTCAGGGAGAACCTGCTGTCCTGGTTTATTTATTTATTTTTAGGTACAGAGCTGGGACAGTTCAAACCCCCCAGCCGGATTGAAACCACCGATTCCATTTACCGTCTCCCATAATTTAATTAGCTCAGGAGGTAACATACTTGTATGAATGACTGTTACTTCAAAACCATTTGCCAAGTAAACATGACACAAATGCTGTGCTGCTCTCGGTTAAATAATACAACTTTTAAAGTACATAAAGATCAAAAAAGGCAGAAATATACAACACGACAACAGTGTATTTTCAGCTCTGAATTCCTTGGAGGGTCAGAGCATTGTTCTCACACACAAGCATTGGCCTGGATCTCCAGTGGTCTGACCTAACAATGGTCCAATCAACAAGGCTGCAAGGAAAGCTAGATGGCTGTTTATTGGAGGTGAGTGCAGAGAAGGCTTGTCGTACTGCTGGAGAACAGGGCCGCTGTGTGTGAAAGCAGCAGTCTGACTCTCCAAGGTGCTGTCAAGCACAGGGTATTTTAACCCTTGCTGCAGCCTTTAGGCAAAAAAAAAAAAAAACGAAATAAGGTGCATTACTGGATATGCAGCCTGATTACATTACAGCAAACAGAAAAAGGAAGAGAAGAGAGAAAAGGACTGAAATTTGGCTAGAACAACTTTACCGCTTGCATTGTGAACTTTGACAATTACTTTACAGGATCTGTAATTAAACTGGTCAGTGAAGGCGTACCCTAAAGCTTGTTTTTACTGCTTTCTATGAATGTTCAAAGTCTTCTATAAAATTCTACCTAAAAAGACTATTAAATCATTTCATAATCAATTTAATTATTTAAACATATAATAAAAAATACAGTGATTCAATACAAAGTATAGAGAGAGATGTAGACATTTTAGGTTTAAAAACAAAGGTTCACTGAAAGATGTCAACAACAGAGTCTTCCAAACAATAAAACACACACACGCCATCTGTACATATGCCACAAAATTAAAAACACACCCAGCTACTTGACAGTGATGCTAATAATGGTGATGTCTTCATATGGCTTATCCGTCTTAGGGTTAACTTTGACATTTGCGATCCTTTGGACAACTTCCATTCCTTTGGTTACTCGCCCGAACACTGTGTGTTTGTTGTCAAGCCAAGGCTGTGAGAGAAGAGAAAACAGATCATTATCCAAACAAGAACCTGCGTAGAGCTACTTGCCTGTCAGGGGAAAATCCCCTTATATTTCAGAAAGCGCATTACCTCCTAGGCTGAGGAGGGATCCACAACATATTACCATTCTAGACAGGCTGAAGAATTAAAGGTTTGCATACTATATGCCAACACACAGAGAAGAATTGCATACATATGTGGATGATGATTCTGGGAAGACATCGCTGCTTAAGAGAAACAGACCTACTGTGAGGCATTTTTTGAGGCCCAGACTAATACAAACCTTATTGTGTTTTCATTTGTCAATTAAACTATTAAAACCAGATAAAATAAAAGCCACATGAAATGATTAATGCTAAATGACGTCTGTGGTTACATGTGTACTACTCTTAAATGAAAATAACCTTTTTAGTTTTATTTTGCACAGCTGCACAGCAGAAAGTCTCACTTTGGGGGCCTTTTTTCAGAATAGTACACAAAGAAAATCGTGCTGTGGTCACCATCCATTGTCCTGCACAGCCTTTTCAACACTTTTACCCTAATTAAACCGCTTTCAACACATAACTAGCGGCATCTCAACAAATTCATAGCATAAGGCAAGTATGAGGTGTGAGACCGAATATACTAGTTTGTGTCAAATTAAATTGTGGTCCACTCAAAGATGTCCCCCAGAGGCCATGACTGTGTGCAATTAAGCTTGTATTATTGCAATCCATTTGCCAGCCTCCAATAAGGACAACTGCAGAACGTGCTCCAACCACTATAACCAAGGTCTCAGTCCACAGGAGGTCTGTAAAGAACAGCAAATGCCACAGAGGTTATAGTAAATCTCTCAAAAGTGAAGGAAATTTCCCTTTAGACAACGGACACTAAAACATGAACTGCCAATTGGAAGAGATTGTCCTCTTTTCCTCTTCTGGTGGCAACTAAAATTGTTAGATTTTTCCCTCACTTTTGGTCCCGATGACAGTGGCCCCCAAGACAAAACAGAAAATGTCTCCCTAACCAGGACATAGACATCATTAAAGAAGAATTCTAGGTTTACTTTGACTTTAAATAGTTCCATTAGTTAATGGATGCAGCCACGGTCTGCGCTGTACTACACTGTAGCAGAGAAAAGTACATACAGTATGTGGCGTTGTGTTCCTCGGCCATTTGGGTGACTTTCTGACTTGCTACTGGAACTAAATCTAGTTAACCTGAATGCATCTCCACCATTCAGAAGAAGCTTTGTATTCTTAGCAAATGAATACAAACATTCCTCTGATTGGCTGAGGTGGAAATAGTGACATCGTCTGCCCACCTATCCAGCTTGGCCAATTACAAGTGACTAAACAGTGAGCAGAAATTGTTTTACACATCCTATCTCCAACAATGCATACTGCAAGCCTTGAGAGGTAAACTCCTTATTCAAATGTCACTGGAAAAAAAGTAAGAATTGCTGAGCCCCCATTCACACTAAAAATTGTTTTTAACCATTTGAAGACCGCCTAACTGGGAATTTACATCACCGTTTTTAAGTGGAATACCAGGGGTTATGGCTGCAACAATATGCCATGACCCCAGTATTGTTTTTTTCAGCCGGCGATTCTTGAACCATTAAAAGTGAGCAGAGTTGCTGATTAGCCACTGGATCACTTTCCTGTGGGTCTTGGGCTTACCTGGATGATCTGCGGGCCCCGTAACCGATTCAGCAGTTGCGGCAGCTGATCACAGAGATTAGCTGAGGAAAGATGGCCTCCGCTAATCTCTATGGACTATGAGGACTTAAGGGACGTCATGAGATCACTTCTGGTTCCAGCCCAATGTACACACACAATGACATTTTTTTTTTTTTTGAAAAGCATGAGATCAATGCTATTTTTATTTTTTTTTTAATCTCATACCCTCCACTGTAGAGGAGAGATGTGGGGTTATAGACCCCACATCTCTCCATAAAGGGCATCAGTCATGCTCTATGGTTATCGCAAGTGATGTTTACATTTCTTCCGATAAAAAAAAAAAAAGTATTTAAATGTATTTTTTTTTAAAAAGTGCCCCTATTCCCCCATGCTACCACACAGTGGTGAACGCACACATGGGTCATACCCACATATGTACACAATGTTTGTACCACATGTGAGGTATCCCCAGAACATCAGAGCGAAAGCAATAATTCCAGCATTAGACCTCCTCTGTATCTAAACTGGTAACCTGTAAGCATTTTTAAAGCGTCGCCTACAGAGATTTAAGTACCATAGTTTGCGCAATTCCACGAGCATGTGCAATTTTAAACCATACCAAGTAACAGATCTACTTACTTAGCAGAATATCTTTCATATTTAACAGGAAAAAAAACATTTGGTTGTATATTATGTTTTATTTCATTAAATTGTATTTTTTCCCTAAAAACTGCATTTGAAAAACCGCTGCGCAAATATCGTGTGACATAAAAAATTGCAACAACCTATTCTCTAATGGACACAGCTCCATATCTTCTTGACCCTTGAGTTTATGCTGCCCCTACAGGAGTAGGACACTAGGCGTAAAAAGTTTGACTATGCCTATAGGGCAGTCCCAGGGGGTATAATCCCACTTCCTGCTATAGGTCTTCAGTTTTTTAACAAGCAGTGTCAGAATTACATATAACCCAACTCAATAGAGGGGTGGGTGCTGTGTTTGTCAATGAACATCAGAGAAAAGGGTTTTACGGTAAGGCAAAATTCCAGTTTTCTCTTTCGTTCGCAGCTCCATATCTTCTTGACCCTTGGGACATCGCATAGCAGTGTCAACATGAGGAGTAATAAGAACACAGCAATAAACATACTTCTCAAAGGCTAAACGTAGCCAACCAGGGAAAACAGGAGCTCACCTAACAGAAAAAAAAACACCCTAAAAAAACGGACTAATCCTCTCCAACAGCGGCCTGCAAAACCTCGCGGCAAAAAGCAGCATCCGCAGACGCAAACACATCCACCTCATAAAATTTTATGAAAGTGTGCAGGGACAACCAGGCTGGCCGCCTTACAAACATGCACCACTGACGCCTGATGAAGGAAGGCCCAAGAGGCACTGAGCGCCCTTGTAGAATGCGTCTTAACAGGGAAAGGAGGATCCTGACCCTTCATGAAATAGACCTGCACCACCGTCTGCCTGATCCATCAGGAAATGGTCACAGCAGACACTGCCAGCCCCTTACGGGGTCCACCCTTATAGACAAACAGGGAATCCGATTATTGGAACGACTACCAACGGGGACACTAGTTCTGGTGACCCTATGGAATTCCTTTAAATTGCAAGGATTTCCACTCACTTACGGTTTTGGATATGGAACAGGAAGTGAAGGTAAATCTCCCCAATGGGACACGATAGCAAAAGATTGACAGGGGTTATAACTAGAGATCGACCGATTATTGGCAACGCCGATACATCAGGGGCCGATATGCACTTTCCCTGAAATATCGGAATGGGCTTTTGATTTACCGATATTGCCGATATTTTTGTGATGTCATCGCGTATGTTGCGCCATGCGCCTCTGCGCACTGGACAGCTCTTAGGCCGCCTCCCTCTGCCTCCTACTCCCCGCTGCCACACTGGAGTCTGCATGCGGCACAGGCGGTTGGTCGGGACAAGAAGAATTCTGCTACATCTAGTGAGTGCAGTGACCAACAGTCTGACACAGGCCACAGCTCTCCAGCCACAGGCCCTGGGCCTGTACGTGCCAGGCCAGCCACCACACAGGGTGCCAGCCAGCCACTCACCCACCACACAGTGCCAGACAGACAGCCAGTCACCCACCCACCAACAAGTGCCTGCCAGCCAGACAGCCACCCACAACAGGGTGCCAGCCAGGCACCCACCACACGGTGCCTGCCAGCCAGACAGCCACCCACCCACAACAGGGTGCCAGCCTGCCACCCACCACACTGTGACTGCCAGCCAGACAGCCACCCACAACAGGGTGCCAGCCAGCCACCCACCACATGGTGCCAGCCACCCACAACAGGGTACCTGCCAGCCACAACAGGGTACCTGCCAGCCACCCACAACAGGGTGCCAGCCACCACAGGGTGCCAGCCAGCCACCCACCACACGGTGCCTGCCAGCCAGACAGCCACCCACAACAGGGTGCCAGCCAGCCATTTTGTGTAGAGCATAAATTAGTGTCTGACTCCTTTCTTGTTTCAATGGAGATGGATGGAGATAGAAAAATTAAAAAGTGTGGTCTGGGAATATTTCTCTTCTCCATCACCAGGAAAATCAGTACCACTGTGGAAAACATGCAAAAACAAACAATGTGAGCATGGGATCAATAACTGCAAAACCAAAAATACATCTAATCTTTGGGCCCATCTAAGAGTTCATCATCTTGAATTGTATCATGTAGGACAGAAAAAACAAAATGAATCATCCCTATCCCAAGCAACAATAACAGATGTGTTTCAGAAAATAAATCAGGTGGCAAAAATCTGATGGAAGATCACAACTGCTGGACAGAGAAATCACTATGATGACGGTCACTGATAACCAGCCATTTACAATAGTGTCTGACTCTGGATTTAAGCGGTTGATGTCCATAGTTGAGCCAAGATACACACTGAAGAGTGACAAGTTTTATCGAACTGAAATGCTGCAAAAGATTCACCAAAAGGTCGTTGACAAAGTTAAGACTATGCTGCAACCCAGGAATGCTGGCAACTCACTCTCATTCACGACGGACTGCTGGTCAGGACAAACAGAATCACTAATGAGTCTTCCATGCCACTACATTGACAGCGGATGGACAAGAAGGCATTTGGTGTTTAATACAAAAGTGATGCAAGGATCCCACACTGGGGAGTACATTAAAGAAATGTTTCTAGGCATGCTAGAAGAATGAGGAATCAGCAAAGACCGAATGATGCTTGTGCTGGGAGACAGTGGAGCGAACATGGTTAAAGGTATGAGACTTGCTAAAGTGTCAGACCTCAGTTGCATGGCACACACCCTCCAACTGGTGGTAAATAATGGTCTGTCACACCAGAAAGCTTTGCTGGACATTATTACCATGCCAAAGAAGTGCGCAGGCCATTTACACCATTCTGTTCTTGCCAAACAGCGACTGGGGTTCATTCAGGAAGACTTTGGCCTACCCAAAAACAACCTGATACAGGCTGCTCCAACACGATGGAACTCAACGCTACACATGTTACAGAGGATGCTGGAGCAGAAGGGAGCTCTCACTATATATTCTGGTGAATATGGACTTGAGGACATTCTTGCCCTACTGCAGATCAGTGGGATATAGTAGGCAACATTATAGAGACGCTCATACCATAGAAGGAAGGGACATTGGAGGTGAGTCATTACGACTCATCTGTTTCCTTTGTGATTACATGTGTGAGAGTCCTGAAGATGCTTCTTCAACAGAATGAAGGACCCAACACGTGGCATCAAAGCATGTAGGCAGACCATGAGGGACAGCCTCGCCAATTTGCTTGCATGTCTTTTGGATCCTCGATAAAAAGAACCATCCTTTCTCCTCTGATTATGTATTGGCCAAAGCAATGGCTGACAGAAGATATTCAACATAAGGTGCAGGAGGTTCCTCCTGACGAAAAGAAATGTCAAGGACAAGAAGAGAAGGTTTCTGATGTGGAAGAGCAGGATGCAGGAGAAAAATGTCCCAAAAGACAACGGACAGAAGAGAACATTCATCGTGGTCAAATAGATGCAATGTTCAGCGTTTTATTGGGGCCTCATGCAGAGGATTCATCAGAATTGGCAATAATGAGCCTGGATGATGAACTTCATCTCTATTTAAAGGAACCAGTAGTTGATAGAAGAAGTGATCCTCTTCAGTGGTGGAAAGAAAATGAGGCACGCTACAAAAGACTTGCTTCTCATGCTAGAAGATACCTTTCTGCTCCTCCTTCCTCAGTACCAAGTGAGCGTGTTTTTATAGTGAAGTGGTAGCAATTTATGAAAAGAAAAGAAGCCGTTTAACTGGTGAACATGCTGAAATGTTATGCTTTCTGCACTATAATGTTGTTCTACTTAACTGGGAGTATTGATTTGAAAGTGTAGCTAGTCTATAGAGTAGTATCTGTCCACCAGTCCACTGAGTCTGTCCAATCCACTGTCTAGCTTGTGTCTATCTATTTTTTTCTAACAGTTTTGCATTGACTGCACTGCATTGGAGTCAGTGCCAGTGGACTACTGCTGCAGTAGAAAGCCACTCACTGTTGCAATCATTTTAAATCACTACTGCAGTAGTGATTTAAAATTATTCCAATGAGTGAGTGCCCTACTGCAGCGGTAGTACACACAGTCCAATCCACTGTGTAGCTGTTGTCTTGCTTTTCTTCTAGCAGTATTGCACTGACTGCAGTAGTTGCAGTAAGTGCCATACTGCAGTGCAGATAGTCCTCCACTGACTCAGAATCCAGTCCAATCCACTGTGACATGTGTAGCTGTTGCCTTGCTCTTTTTATAGCAGTTGTGGAGTGTGTATGTGTATTTTATTGTGTAGCTGTTGCCTAGTTTTTTTTTTTTTTTTTTTACTAGCAGTTTTGCGCTGACTGCACTGCAGTAGTGAATTAAAATTTTTTATATTGCAGTGAGTGAGTCCACTACTGCAGCACTTTATTATACATAATGCACAATCAGATGATGTGAAATGCTAATGTCCAACTCCGTGCATTTGAAGTTTTCCTATCAGTTTTTATGCAGTTAAGGTGTGAAGAATGAGCACTTAATGTTAATGAAAAAAAGGTTAACATGGTTGTTAAGAGATTTGTGTCGAAATTTGTGTTTTTTTGGGTAATTTTTACATGCGTGAAAATATCGGCCGATACCGATATGCGATCGGCAAAATATCAGTATCGGCAACGAAAAAACGATATCAGTAGATGACTAGTTATAACCATTCCTTTCGCTACCCAAAAGAAAAAAAGGTTTTGCCTTAGTTCTACTTGAATGGTATTCTAAGCGTCTCCGCAATTTCATTTTCTTTTCGATATATCTACACAGGTATCTATTGGTGGGGCTTATAAATAGTTTTGGTAAACAATGAGCTCATCTAGGAGTGGTCAAACACCGCTTTACATTTTTTGGCTGTGCTATGGAAATTAGCATTTTCCATAATACAAACTTTTTTTTGGTTATAGGATCATCTAATATACAAAAGCTGCCCACACAAGGCCTTTAAAAAAAGAGACAGCAAACTTCTGCTAAATAGGTCTCTGCCTTTTTTTTGTTCCAGTCTTTTAACTGTTTCTTTACATTGTAATATTATGACGACAAATGAATCATGAAGTAATACAAGATGAATTCCAGAGAAAACGAACATTGTATTGTAAGAAAAAAACAAAAGCATTTTACAGGAGTTAGGTAATCAACCCACATTGGTATGAGAGTGTACTGCAATGGCTAATGACTCAAGATTTGTAAGCGTATGTTGACAGCTAAGGTCAAGAATTTACCACTATAGTGTGGTTTCGAAACAGAATGACTTCTAAGTTAACTGAAGTTTACACATACATACAGAAGGTTTGTGAGGGCATAGATGGTAGGGGAGTGTAAGAAACAGCTAAAGAGGCTAGACCTGGCCTTTCTACAGAATTATTATTGACATAAGTCAATTCATTCCATTTTCTATTTATTTTTGTTTTATACACCCTTCCAGATGTTACACGGGTTGAGATTGGAAGGAAGCAGATTCTTTAAATATAGTAGGCAAAGCACCTTTATGGTCATAGCAATTTATGATTACATTACACAAGACATCCATGCATGTATAATATTCTCTTACAGTTGGAACCACTGTCAGGAAGAACTGAGAGCCATTGGTGCCTGGGCCTGCATTAGCCATACTGAGGGTGTAGGGTCGGTCATGTCTTAGCGTGGCATGGAACTCATCTTCAAACTCTCCACCCCAAATACTTTCTCCACCCATTCCAGTTCCTGTAGGATCTCCTGTTTGAATCATGAACCCCTAAGAAGAAATAGTCAGAAAGTTAAATATAAAAACACAAGTCAGGAAAATGCCAGGTATGGCAATTGCAAATGGTAAGTTTACAAAGTACCCATGTGTATACACTCCCCGCTACCCTGCATGAGCTGCAAACTGCCTCAAGTCTCAGCACAAAATGAAAGTATACTCATAAGAAAATTAACACAACCTTAACACAAAGCAGTAATCAATGTGTGCTAGATCTGTACACTTTAAAGTTTATGCTCAGCCAAATAATTTTTTATTCGTTTTGATTAAGGTGGGAACGTTAAGAACCCGTGTCAGTTTTTTTTACCATTCTCCAGGGTTCCATTAGAGGCAGTTAACCTTCACTTCCTATCCTGTGGATAACATTTTACCAGACATGGGTAGATCTAACAGAACCCCAGAGAGCAGTAAAATCAGTTCTAATCCTTCCTCGCTCCACTTAAACAAGAAAAAAAAAAAAAGTCTGGCTTGGCATAAGTTTACTGTAATACATTTATACAGCATTTTGCACAATGATCTGACCCCTTACATCGATTCCGGTCCCACAGGAACCTGCAATCTAACATCCTGTAACAGACAAGTCTTTAGGACCTGAGGATCTAAAGCCTTGTACACACAATGAGACTATCAAATTAATGATTGTCCTTATTTTTTTGCATGCTAGTCTTAGATCGAAAATTAAGAGGTTACTAAAAAGGTACGAAAAGTCTTGTACTACAGAATACAACTTCGGAAGTGATGATTGTAAAGTATTTTTTCATTCCTGAGCATGCGTGGTCCTTGCATTTTTTTCCAGACAAATACTGTACTAATTAAATGAAAATGGTTCGTTTTTGGATCATACAAGAAAAAAAAAAAAAAATGGGATTTTTGTACTTACCATAAAAAGAAAAATGTATTTCTCCAAGTTCATTGGTGGACACAGTTCTCCATTATTCAGAACCATAGGGTTATATTGCCCCCTACAGAACTAGAACACTAGGCAGAAAAAAAAAAACCCCAAAAGAAATAAATAAATAAATAAATTAGCTACGCCTATGGGCAGTCCCAAGTGGTATACTCCTCCTCTTTGCTATAGGTCTTCAGTTTAGTAACAAGCAGTGTCAGAAGTATTACAACTCCATAGAGGGGTGGGTGCTGTGTCTGTCAATGAACTCAGAGAAATGGATTTTAGGGTAAGTACAAAAATCACATTTTCTCTTTCGTTCATTGACAGACACAGCTCTCGATTATTCAGAACCATAGGGACGTCCCCAAGCAGTGCAAAACAGGGGGTGGGAAAACAAAAATAATCCCAAGGCTAAAACACAACCAGGTAAACAGGAGCTCACCAAAAGACAACTGGAGCCCAACCTTAACAATACACCCCCACAGAGGGAAAAACAGCAACCTGCAAAACTTTGCAGCCAAAGGAAGCATCTGCAGATGTTAACACACCCACTTTGTAGAATTTAGTGACAGTGTGCCTGACGACCAAGTGGCCGCTTTGCAAACCTGCGCCACTGACACCAGATGACGGAAGGGACAAGAAGCACTAAGCGCCCGAGTAGAGTGCGCCGTTACAGGGAAAGGAGGAACCGAACCTGACCCTTGATAGAAAAACAGACAAGGAAAAAATCAACCCCTGGAAGGGGGAAGAACAAAATTGGGGATTTTTAAAGGTGCCAGTAATTTGAACATCAGAACATTATTTAAAAAACGTACAAATTTAATTTCAATAGTTAAAAAAGAATCAAACAAAAAATAAACAGAAATACAACATAATTAAAATCAATTGTTTGCTGTGTACATTAGAAAAAGTTATATATATATATATATATATATATATTTATTTGCAGTAATGTCATGGAGTAGCAATCCCGACGTGTTTCACTAGAATGGTTTACCTCGGGGGATAGATTTTAAGCTCCTTCCAAGGTGATGTGGGCAAGATTATTTTATATTATATATAGCTGTCGGATCAAGGTATACATCAGAGGGTAAATTGGTCAACTGAATAGTTCATTTACAGGATATAGAAACATCCAATTATTGATTTTCCTAATAAACTCAGGGATATCTTCTGATCAAGATTATATACCGAATCCAGTTATCCGGTAAGATTCATGTATGTGAAAACACCAAATATATATATATATATATATATATATATATATATATATATATATATTATATATATATATATATATATATATATATATATATATATATATATATATTATATATATATATATATATAATATATATAATATATATAATATATATATATATATATAAATAATCTTGCATGCATCACCTTGGAAGGAGCTTAAAATCTATCCCCTGAGTAAACCGTTCTGGTGAAACATGTCGGGATTGCTACTCCATGACATTACTGCAAATATATATATTTATTAATGTTGTATGTCTGTTTATTATTACATTTTTGGTTGATTCTCTTTTAACTATTGAAATTAAATTTGTGCATTTTAAATAAATGTTCTGATGTTCAAATTACTTGCACCTTAAGAATTCCCAATTTTGTTCTTCCCCTTCCGGGGTTGAATTTTCTTGTCCGCTCGTATTGGGATGTGGTGCCTTTGACTCACTCTCCAGACAACTCTCTTTCTTCCTTGATAGAAAAGGCGTGACCATGAGTCATGGTCTGTCTGACCATCTGGAAATGGTGGCAGAAAAAGCGGACAGCTTTTTTCTTGGCCTGTCCGTGATTGCAACAGTGAGTCTGACTTCCGTAAAGACTCCGTGGCTGCAAAATACATCCAAAATCAAAATCGCCCGAACCACATCCAGGTTATGCAAAGCAAAATCCTTAGGATGTTTGGGCCTGGGACACAGGGAAGGAAGGCAACACAATGTCTTCATTCAAATGGAAATCAGAGACAACCTTTGGAAGGAACGACATGGGCGAAGAACCACCTTATCTTTTTGGAATACCAAGTAAGGGGTACGACAAGATAACGCCGCCAGCTCAGACACCCTGCGAGCAGAGGCGATAGCCACTAAAACGGCCCCTTCCTGGGACAGCGTAGGCAGGAATCTTCCAAATATTTTCAAAGGGAGGCTTCTGGAGAACTGAAAGCACCAGGTTCAGATCTCAAGGCAGTAGAGAAGATCGCACTGGTGGAGTCAGATGTTAAACTTAAATAAAAAAAGGTATGCACCAGGGAGTGCGTGGCCAGAGGTCGCAGAAAGAAGACTGCCAAGGCAGACACCTGGCCCTTGAAGGTACACAAAATCTAAAGGCCAATTTCTGCTCAACACCTCGTTGTACAAAAGCCAAAATTCGAGCCATTGAAAAATAGCGAGGGTGAACTCCAATTGACTCACACCACGAAATGTACGCTTTCCACATACCATGGTAGATCTTCCTATTAGCTAGATTTCCTAGCCTTCAGTAGTGTCGGAATCGCTGACCTGGGCAAACCTCTATCCTTTAACACCTGGCATTCAACAGCCAGGCCATCAAATCCAGCGACTAAAGCAGGATGGAATATCGGCCCTTGAGACAGTAGATCCTCCCTGAGAGGCAGTCTCCAAAGGACGTTGGCGACCAGTCGTCCGAGGTTGGTGTACCAAGACCAACGAGGCCAGTCCGGAGCCACTAAAGTGACAGGAATCCCCTCGGCTTCGATTCTGCACGAAAGTCAGAAAAGCATAAAATCATACGATACTGGCCCCACGGGGCCACCAAAACATCTGTGGCATTTGCCAAAGGATCACGTGACCTTGCCACAACCTCGGTAACTTTCTGTTGAGCCGGGATGCCAAAAGATCCATCTTGGGGGGCCCCACCAGAGACACAGCTGATTAAACACATCCTGATAAAGGGTCCGCTCCCCTTTGTCCAACGCCTGCCAACTGAGATAGTCCGCCTGCCAGTTTTCCACTCCTGGAATGTGTACGGTGGAGAAGGCCGGAACAAAGCGCTTTGTCCACTGGAAAAAACGCAGGCTACTTCCAGGGCTACCAGCACACTCTTTGTTCCGCCCTGGTGATTGACATAAGCCACCGCAGTGGCACTGTCTGGCTGGATCAGCACCGGAAGCCCCCGGAGTCGATCTTTCCAGTGATCCAGGCACAGCCTGATTGCCCGAAGTTCCAAGATATTGATCAGCAGTCTGGACTCTTCCAACGTCCAACAACACTGAGCAAGGCTCAGTCCCAGGACACCTCCCCACACGTACAGACTGGCATTCGTAGTGACCACTGTCCAATACAAGGGGAGAAAGGGTTTTCCCTGGCAAAGAACGAAGCCAAAATACCAGAGACCCCCTGGTTTACCGGCTCAGCCAAATCTGGTTGTCCAAAGACCCCAGACACATGTCCCATTTTACCAGGATTTCCCTGTGAAAAGGGCCTCGAGTGGAACTGTGCAAACAGAACGGCCTTAAAAAAAGGTAGATACCATTAACCACCCGCATGCAAGCCCGGAGGGAGGACCACCTGCTGGACAGTAGTAGGTGAATAGCAGCATGCCAATTCTGGAGCTTGTCCAGAGGAAGGAACACTCTGGCTAGGGCTGAATCCAGAGTCTGATCCAGATAATCCAATTTTCTGGATGGATTCAGAGCAGACTTCTCAGAACTCTTTCAGGGTCTGTATAGTGATCTCCAGGTCATCCATCAGGGCAGCAGAGGACTTCGCTCGCAAGAGGAGTTCGTTCCAGGTAGTCCAGTACCGCAATCCTCCGCTGACGTAGCAACCGGGACCAACACTTTTGTGAAGACCCGAGGAGCCGAGGCGAGACCAAAAGGAAACTGCCACTAACTGGTAATGATCCTCTCCCACAGCAGCAAGAAAGTTCCCCCCGATGAAGGGATGCCACCGCCGTGCGAATGGACTCCATTCTGAGCTTCTGTACCTGCACAAAGCAGTTCAGGGCCTTGAGGTCCAAAATTGGATGAACCATGCCCTCCTCCTTTGGGACCATGAACAGGTTTGAATAGAAACCCTGATACTGGAACCAGGACAATCACACCCTGAAACAATAGGTCTCGCACCGCCCCAAGGAGAGCTTGCAATCGGTCCAGGACAGACACACATTGGAAGGGAAGAACCTTTCGGGAGGGCAATAACGAAACTATCTTGTAACCAGACAGTATCCCTTCATGGACCCATTGGTTGTTCACCAAGGAGGTCAATGGGCCTGGAAACCAGCAAAGGCGTCCCCCCCCACCCTAGCCACTGAAGAGGGTGCACCTTCATGCTGAAAGAGCCTTGTCTGTGGGTCTAGAGAATCCTGCTCTCAGCTTTCCAGAACAAGGCCACTTGGAACCTCCCGAGGAGGACTTAAAAGGTTTGAACCCTGGTCAGTGGACCCTGCAGGACGAAAAACTTCTTGTGAGCCGAGAAAGACGAACCACGTCTACGATGAGGTTCTTTCCCCTTTCCAGACTGTGGAAGCAAGGTAGTCTTCCCCCCTGTGAGACTCTTAATAGGGGGGCCATCCATGGTAGCCCCAAACAGGCGATCGCCTGGAAAGGGTAAAATCAGACCAAGCTTTTTTAGAAGTCTGGTCCACAGACCAACACTTAAGCCACAATACACGCTCAAGCGTCCCTGCCGAAACAGAAATCAAGGGAACAGCGCCCAAAAAGTCATAGCAGACAAAACTGCAGCCCCCTGGACCAACCGATCCGCCACCCAGCAAAGGCACGTGGAATCTGCTCACCCTCTACGTCATGGGGCAAAGGCTTAGCCCACTCAGTGTTTGCGACACCAGGGCAATGACCAGGACTGGCCTAAGCGACGTGAACATATTGCAGGCCACAGACTTCGTCTTCCTGTCAGCGGGATCTTTAAATCCGGAGATTCCTATACCGGAATCATTGTTGTTGTGTTCAACCTGGAGACAGGGGGGTTCACCAATGGTGGAACACTTAATTTCTTGAGCAGAGACTCATCAAATGGGTATTGCACCGCAAAAGTGTGTAGGAAGCACAAAAGGACGTTTCGGACACTCCCACTCTTTAGAGCCAAATTTGACAAAACAAGAGGGATAAGATAACACATTTAGTGCGTCAACTAGCGCCTTCTTGTGCGCAGCTGCGGAGGTGGAGGAATCATCCTCACTATCTGATAATCAGGGAGCGTGGCTGCAGACCCTGCAGGCTGGGCCACGTCTGCGGCGGCCGAGTCAGATTCAGGATCCGAGGAGAAAGAGGAGGCAGGGAAGGCGGGGGATGCTCCTGAGACTCCATAAGTAACAAGGGTGACATCCACAAAAAGTGTCTAGCACCGCTATGGCCACCCCCACTGCGCTGGTAGCATTACTGGGTCATCATGACCAGACTGGGGTGACCACTGGATCTGGATTATCCAGCCCATCGCCCAGTCCACCAGTTGATTGCAGATCTCGCAGGAAAGAGAAAAAAAATAAAATAAATCAGGAGGAAAAAAAGAAGTTTAAAAAAGGAAAGAATTGCCAGGACCAGAGATCCCAGCGGGGAACTAGGTCCTTACTCCTGACTAGGCAGAGAGAAAAAAAAAAGACCTATAGCGTGAGAGGGGGGGGGGGGGGGATGGGGGGGGGGGGGGGGAGTATACCACCTGGGATTGCCTAGTGTCCTAATCTTGTAGGGGGCAATATAACCCTATGGTTCTGTTCTGAATAGTGGAGAGCTGTGTCCCTCAAGAACGAAAGAGAAAATGTGCTTGTTTATTCAGATAATTTGGCATGAACGGTTGTGATCAGCTCTCAAAAGCTGTGTACCAACGGTATCTTTCGTTAAATTTCCTGACTGTTTACTAGGCAGAAGTATGAACATGGCAGCTTTTACTTTCCAATTACAAAGGGGTCATTTGACACCAAATATTTCAAAAGCAGATCAATTAAATTACAGTAAACATTCTTACCTTAATAATTCGGTGAAATACATGGCTATTGTAGTAACCATTGCGGCTATGCACACAGAAGTTTTCCACGGTTTTGGGACACCTGCATTAAGGTAGTTATGGTTAGCCAATTTGTATTATTTATATCTTGGGCCCCTATTCCATGACATGTATAAAATAAAATTACACTCTAATTATAAAGGTCTCCAAATTCCTTAGTAGTCTCAAAATGCATTTCACACTTAAGTAAATAGTAACGTAAGGCAGATGAGATATATCATAAAAAGCAAAAAAGACAACGCGATCTTGCAACACCATTTAAAAATTCCCAATAAAAAGCATCTCTGTAGTAGTCCGCTTACATTAAAATGTGCCCAGACCAGCACCAGCTCGAATAGCCTATATATTGTACCCCTCAGAACTCAAACCAGGCTTGGTCTCACCGTTCGCTCTGGTCCCCTGGTCCTCTGCGTTCCACAGAGGTGCAGGAAGGAACACCAATGGTTCTCCGCAGCCTTCAAACAGCAACCAGATCTCATTGTGCATTAGACACCCCTGAAGATGATCTGTCCATTGTTCCAGGCACAGTCTGCTTGCTCGGAGTTCCAAGACATTGATCAGTAGTCTGGACTCTTCCAGTGTCCAGATCCCCTGAGCAGAATTTTTGCAGAGGACGCCTTCCCAGCTGTACTGGCTGGCATCTGTGGTGACCACTGTCCAATACAAGGGAACAAAGGATTTGTCCAGCCGAAGCGTCGAAGAACGAAGCCACCATATCAGGAACTCTTTAATTCCCCAGCTCAGCCGGATCGGATTGTCCAGAGGCTGCAGAGTCTTGTCCCATTTGGCCAGAATCTCCCTTTACAGGGTATACACCATAAGGCCCAGCACCCGCAAGCAAGTCCAGAGGGATAACCATCTGCTGGACAACAGGAGACGAATCGCAGCCTGCAGTTTCTGGAGTTTGTCCAGAGGAAGGAGCAGTCCGGCTAAGGCCGAGTCCAGAGTCAGACAAAGATAGTCCAGCTTTGTGGAGGGAACCAGAGCAGACTTCTGAAAATTCAGAATCCAGTCAAACTCCCTCAGAGTTCGTATGGTGATTTCCAGGTTTTCCACTAGAGCAGTAGGAGACACTGCTCACAGAAGGAGATCGTCCAAGTAGCCCAGTACTGCAATCCCCATTGGCGTAACAATGCTAGCACCAGGGCTAACACTTTGTGAAGACCCGAGAAGCAAAGCCGAGACCAAAGGGTAACGCCGCAAACTGGTAATGCTCCTCTCCCACAGCGAAGCCATGGAAGCGCTTGTGACCGACACATATATTTGAATGTGAAGGTAAGCATCCTTGACGTCAATAGAGGCAAGAAAATGCCCCTGATGCAGGGATGCAACCACCGTGTGAATGGACCTTAATTCTACACTTCTGCACCCGTAAAAAGCAGTTTAGCTCCTTGGGGTCCAGGATTGGACGCTTCTTGCCTTTCTTCCTAGGAACGGTAAACAGGTTTGAGTGAAAACCCTGACAAATCGCCCCTTGAAGTAACAGGTCTTGTACCACCCCATACAGAACCTGTAAGCGGTCCGCGGACAGGCACAAGTTGGTAGGAAAGAACCTTGCCGGGGGGGTAAGAGCAAAAACTTGTTCTTGTAGCTGGACCGTATGACATTGTGGACCCACTTGTCTTGTACCAGGGAAGTCCACGGGTCCGGAAACCAGCACTGAAGGAGCCTTGTCCGAAGGGCTGGATAAGCCCGCTCTCGACTTGTCAGACCAAGTTCACTTGGATCCACCAGAGGAGGAGAGGAACGGCTTTGATCTCATCAGTCGCCCCTGAGAGACGAAAAAACTTATGAGCTAAGAAGGATGGCCCATGTCTGCATGTCCTTTCACTTAGTAGCCTGCAGAAGACAGGTACTCTTTTCTCTTGTGAGAGACCCTTAATGATGTCATCCAGGGTAGCTCCAAACAGGCGATCTCCTTGAAAAGGAAGATCAGTCAAGGCCTTCTTAGAAGTCTGGTCCACAGACCAACATTTGAGCAAAAAAATGGCCGAAGGACCACTGCTGGAACAGAGCCTAGCGACTAGGGAAGCCGCATCCAAAGAGGAATTTCAGATAAACTGCAGCCCCTGGATCAACTGGTCCGCCAGCTCAGCAAAGGCAGGGGGGAGCTAGTCCCCCCTCCAGGTCATGGCATAAAAGCTTAGCCCACTCAGTCAGTTTGCGACACCAGTGAAATGGTAAATACCGGCCTCAGTGCCGAACCAGCCAGGGTGTACATAATGCCTTCCTGTCAGCCGGGTCCTTAAAGGCCGGGGACTCTTCAACTGGAATCATGGTTGCTTTGTTCAATCTGGAGACCGGAGGGTCCACCACCAGTGGAACATTTCACTTTATTAAGAAGAGACTCCTCACAGGGGTACCACATTGCAAATCGCTTAGGGACCACAAGGGGACATTTTAGCCGTTCCCTCCACTTTACCGAAAATTCTGTCATAATAGCCGGGGAAAGGAAACCCCTTTTCTGCTCTGAATGGCTTGCGAGTGCCAAAAGGAACTGATGCCTCCGTTGCAGCGTTTGCTGCGTCCTCAATTTTTAAGGTCTCAAGCACAGATACAATCGGTGCATCTACCAGCGCCTTTTCAGGCATGATTGCAGAAGTGGAAGAATCATCCTCACTATCTGAGAACTCAGGGCGCATGGTCGCAGACACAGCAGTTTCCCACGTCCACGTTTTCCGAATCAGATACAGGATCTGATTAGACATATGAGGCAGGGGGTGCTTTTTGCTAACCCGTAGCCCAAAAACCGCCTCGACCCGCGACACAAAGGACTTCAAGACTGCCCTCAGTGCATCGATGGATGGTTGGGACCCAGAGGGCCCCGCAGCCTCTGGGAGGGGATCATTTGGGCAAATGTGCTCCAAAGACTCAATGAGTCAATAGGGGGACCCCACAAGAAAAGGTGTAAAAACACTGCTCACCAGTAACAGAGCACCTAACTGATCCTCAGCAGAGAGGGAGAGGACCCCACCAGACTCACCACCCAGCAAAAACAAACAGGCACCTGCAGCCACCAGGATAATCTGCACTCCACGTGCGGCTTTTAGGAAGTGAAGAGATCCAGGAGTCAGCACCAGGGAATGAGGAAGGGCTCTCACTGCCAAAATCTCCACCCACAGGGCTCCGCTGTCCTGGTCCTCGCTATTTTCAATGGCAAACTATCGCAAAATGACCATCGGACTACATAAAACATGGCCGCCGTGCATTGAGCACACAGGCTACAGCAAATTGGTGGCACCATGAGGCTCCAAGGGACCCAGGAGGATCCCTAGGCCTCAGAAAAGGGGACAGGCAGGAAAGGGCTGGCAGGAACCCCCGCCAGGAACAGCCCCCCCACAGCTAACCGCCCGGTCGCCAGCGGTGCACCCCCCGCCCCCTTCGCCAGCACAGCACCCTGCCCCACCCCAGACGTTGGTCCAGGCCACCCCACAATCCAAGCGTCCATGAAGGAGGGGGGGGCGATATGGCCCACAGGGACCACCAGACCGATGAGGGGGAGGTGCCTAATGGGAAGGAGGGGGAACATGCCCACCTCAAAACCCTCCAGGGGGAGAGGTGGGACAGTTACTTACCATACCAGGAACCAGACGGCACTGCTCCAGACAGAACCTCCTCTCCATCGAAATGGGGGGGCAATCGGCCAGGAGGAACGCTGCGACTCTGGCCGAGACCCGGTCGTATGTGACCTCGCAAGGATTTTAACTCGCAGGCCAGTCCCCATCTGGTGGGGCTATGTCGTGGCCAACCTAGTGCAGGGCTCAAGGTCTGCGTGCGTTCGCTTGCCAGACTGGGGTGATCACTGGATCTAGATTAGCCAGCCTGTCGTCCAGCCCCGCAGTTGATTGTTGATCTCACAGGAAAAAAAAAAACAGGAGAAAAAAATTCTACCTAAAAATAAAAAATTGCCAGCACCAGAGATTCCAGCAAGGAAATAGGTTCTTACTCCTGACTAGGCAGAAAAAAAATTTATCCTAAATATCTTCTCTTGTAGCTATCCACTGGAGCGAATATCTGTATGTTCACTGCTCACAAAACTAAATGGTTGTCTAACATTTGAAGCAGCACATATTACCTGCCTGGCCTGAATCTGAAGGCTAGAAAAGCAGTTTAAACCGGTCTCATAGGAAATCCTCTCTCATAAGCGCTCTTATCAAGTTTGTCTCAGAGAATATAGCCTGTCAGAATCTGGATAGCTACACACTATTAAATTGGCTGGCTACTCTTACTCGTCAATCCTTCCCAATATCTACTACTCTCAAAGTAGGGTGGCTAGCTAACAATTAGACTGACAAATGTTGTCCTGCCTAGTCTAACTCTGAAGGCTAGAAAAGCTGTTTAAGCCTGCCTCATTAAAAAACAAAATGCTATTCGCACTGGTAAAGCCTGCCAACCCTAAAGAAACACCCTGGTAATTTCCTACCATGCACCAAACATGAACAACCCGTTCACTGGCAGAAATCATGCACATTTTGTTCAGAATCTCTGGGCACTACATTTTCAGTAAGCACTAAATGGTTGAGTGGTTCCAGTAGTCATGCACATATGAGTGTAATGTGTCATCAAATACAGACAGGGAGAAATGGTGTATTCATGACTGCCAAATGTAGAAACCTTTGTGAGCTAGGTAGACAAAATGGCCTAACTGATTAAAATGTTCAGTAAGTAAAATATATTTGATTTGAATCACATACTCGACAGGAAACAGTTTGACATGAATATCTCCCATGCTTGTGTGGATGATGGCACTGTCAGAAACACGTTTTGGCCCCTCGGCCTGCGTGGCAGCCATAACTTCTTCCTTTGAAGGCTTCTCATTGAAAACATCTCTGTCCGATTCAGCACTTTTTGTGTCCTCTGGCTCTCGCTTGGTAAACTGAAATCAGAAAAACCTTTAGTTTACAGTTTTGCCCAGACACCAATGCTCACACCATACAAAAAGGACACAGGCTGGATATTTATAGACCTTGGGTTATAAGCTAACCTCAGGTGATTGAACACTGCCTAACCTTTGCTATATACCCCCCTTCCCCCCCGGGTGTACCCTTATAAAAACTTCTCACTTTGCACATGCTCAGTTTTTTTTTTTTTTAGCAAGCAATGAAAAGTGGAACAGGAAAAGAGGGGAGGGTGATCTATGTTCTGTACTGTACTCCAAGACACGGAATTTTCAGGAGAGTCAAAATTAATTTCATCTTAAAATCGGACCGTACAGGGCATGGGCTAGATATTCATAGAGTCTGGGACGTCCCAAGCAACGAATAATAAGGGAGGGCAACAAGTCAAACAGAACGGTGCAAACAGGCCCAACAGACCTAACTCGAGTGCTGCTGCAAGAACCATGTGGCCAAAAGCTACCGAAGCACCGTAGCTTGCACATCCACCTCTTAGAACATGGAGAAGGTATAAACTGAAGAGCAGATGGTTGAATGAAATTAAAATGAAATGGTGTTCACATCAGGCAAAGAAGGATTTCCAGGCATGATAGTACATTTTTCTGTTATTCCCACATTGCTTAAAGTCAGAAAATGGCCTTTCTGACTTTGAGCAATGTGGTAATGACAGAATTTGAGGAACCCCTGTCCCTCAAGACCTGTATTTCAACAACCATGATGTTAAAGCTAGTGACTGAGATTCTCTTGGTCCAGTTTAGAGCAATGAGAATCCTTGGTTTCTTCTCTTGCTCAATTTTATGGAGCAGTAGAGGTAGGATTTGCAAAGGAGGAAAGACACATAAAACTTAAATGGGGTCCAAGCAATTATCAAAACCAAAAAAAGGTTCCCCTTGGGTGGGACTTTTAAGGCACCAAATTTAGACGACAAATAAAGTAGGTAAAATGTAAGAAACTTTATTAACTTATACAAAAGAATAAAAACAATAGACAAGCTGTAAAATACTCCACATGAACCAGTGCAACTTGGACCACTGAACCCCCGGGTTTGACCCGACGCGTTTCGGAGTGTGAATTAACTCCTTCCTCAGGGATGCCCTTGGAGGGTGGTCTGTAGATAGTTATCATATAACAATTAATTATCACATATTGCAAAAAACATACAATGCATTAAGGGTTTAACATGTGTAATCTACTTACATAGTTCACTGAAATGGGAGGTATAGATAGCCTGCCTCAGGGTTAAAAGCAAAGGGTAAGCATGCCAACGTTGTCCACTAGGGGTGCCTTCTGGTTATCCTAGAGAGTCTAGGGGTCTTGGATGAACTCCTGGATCCAGGTGGTCAGCAACTGCCCGCTGGCTAGTCTCGGTCAGAGGCTAGATGGGAGCAGCTGAAACCTATTCACAGCAGTTCTGCTGAACAAAAATTCGAGCAATTAATCAAAATGTATGCTCAAGCAGAAATAGAAAAATATGTATCAAAGAGTGCCCTAAAGATAGCTCAAAAACGTCCATGAAAGCAGACGTTGTCACAATGTTGCAAGCTTTTTGACCATATGGGATTTTTTCTATGCGTTTGACATTACAGTCTAGCATTTATTCCCTTACATTATGTTTTCCATGTACCCTATAACACTGATGGCTGTCTGCTTTCATGGACGTTTTTGAGCTATCTTTAGGGCACTCTTTGATACATATTTTTCTATTTCTGCTTGAGCATACATTTTGATTAATTGCTCGAATTTTTGTTCAGCAGAACTGCTGTGAATAGGTTTCAGCTGCTCCCATCTAGCCTCTGACCGAGACTAGCCAGCGGGCAGTTGCTGACCACCTGGATCCAGGAGTTCATCCAAGACCCCTAGACTCTCTAGGATAACCAGAAGGCACCCCTAGTGGACAACGTTGGCATGCTTACCCTTTGCTTTTAACCCTGAGGCAGGCTATCTATACCTCCCATTTCAGTGAACTATGTAAGTAGATTACACATGTTAAACCCTTAATGCATTGTATGTTTTTTGCAATATGTGATAATTAATTGTTATATGACAACTATCTACAGACCACCCTCCAAGGGCACCCCTGAGGAAGGAGTTAATTCACACTCCGAAACGCGTCGGGTCAAACCCGGGGGTTCAGTGGTCCAAATTGCACTGGTTCATGTGGAGTATTTTACAGCTTGCCTATTGTTTTTCTTCTTTTGTATAAGTTAATAAAGTTTCTTACATTTTACCTACTTTATTTGTCGTCTAAATTTGGTGCCTTAAAAGTCCCACCCAAGGGGAACCTTTTTTGGTTGTGATTTCCATTTTGGGGATGTGGCACCTTGGGGACTATACAGCATGAGCAACATTTCTTTGTACAAGCAATTATCAAGAGCATGCAATGCCAGTGCCAATGACTCCTGGCACCCCCTTGATGGTTGAGATAGGAGACAGCCATGGTGTTGTTCGATTGTACCCTGATCAGGTGACATTGCATGGGGGGGGGGGGGGGGGGGTTTCAGTGATTCAGAGCTAGTCATTATTGCTCTGAGCTAAAAAGGATTTGGTAGGGGGTTTAGTTTCCTTTGGCGACCAAATTCCCTGAAATATGAGAGACCAGAACACTCTTCCCTAGCCTGTGAGGCTGGCATCTGTTATTACTTTCCATAGTGTGGTAGAAACAACTTCCACATTGTCAAGGCTGGATTGGAAATCACCAAGCTAGGGAGGCCCTTGCTTGGCTGGGGAGGTTCATACAGGAGGTTGAGAGAAGGAGTGTGCATTTTCCAGGCCAACAAGAGACACCTTGAATGCAACTGAGTGAAGGGTATGGCCTCAAATAAGGATACCATGAGGCCCAGAACCCTCACAAAAAATCAGAGGATCTTAAAATCTAAGCAAGAGATCTTACGGAATTTTGTTTTTTTTTGGAAGAAACACTTTGGCCTGGGCTGTGTCCACAATGAGGCCTAAAGGGGAAGGTTGGAGGACTGACTTTTGAAAGTGGATTACCCAACCAAAGGCCTAAAGCATCTGAATAGTCCTTTGGATGTTTGCAGACAGTTGAAGGGGAGAGGAGTTCATCAGAAGGTAATTTAGGTACCCTAGTACCTGAATGCCCTGAGTTCTTGAGGCAAAAAAAAAAAAAAAGTTGCAAGCCCCACCCTCACTCCCTCCTCATCGGCTGTGATTGACAGCAGTAGATGTCAATGGCTCCCGCTGCATTAAGGTAAAAAACACCTTCTGCCTTGAGAACCACTTTAAAAGCCTTTAAAAGAACTCAAACTAAAATGTACATGTAGGCAATTATATGCGGAAGATAGGACTATGTTATAAAATAATTTATTTTCTACATGTTCTCTGGTTTAATGCTTCATAACACATAATCCCTGTGAGTTCCAGAAACTCTTCATTTCATAAGAAAAAAAGACGACATTTGAGCACAGTCTTTTGCCAAGCAGTATATAGCAGTATCTAGAAGTGAGGAAGGAGGTGCTGAGCATTCACTTAGGGTCCATTTCCTTATACTCAGCCACCAGGAGTCCCAGCAATGCCCAGGCATAAAGGGAATACACCACTTATCGTTCTAATGTGTGCTCCACGCACAGGAATTGGCATACCCTCAGCCATGCAAAAACAGAGTAGGTGGAAGGCACCATCTCCTCTAAACAAAGGCCAGGTGCAGCAATCTGCAGATCTTGCAAACTGCCCTTGCCTGTGCCTACAGTGCAGGCAGAGGGAACCATTCCAGGCTATTCAAATGCCCAGAATAAACCAACCTGAGGCAGGATCTTCAGCATTTCCAAATCAGAAAATATACTGGCCTGGTCTGCCATGAGTATTAAAACCTCCGACTCTGCCAAGAGTGCCTGGTCACCAAAATAGTAAACCTGGGCCATCGAGACATCTTCTCTCAGCCTATCCTGGCAGGGACAGGACAACACTTAGGATCTGAGAGTGGGTGAAGCCTTTTCATTTTTTATTTCCTGTCCCACGCAGATTCTTTGTTGACTGTCACGGAGGAGGAGGGGACTAATAAAACACCTGCAGGATATCAGGAAACACAAAAATGTCATTCACATACAAAGGCTGCTGATGAATAAAAAGAAAACAAGTCGTAATAACTTGCATCTACAAAATAGCTTGGCAGCTGCGCACTCCATAGCTACCTTATTAGGTACATCTATATAAAATACTAAGGAATATTCATTTTGTCTTATGAATGTTTCATGGCTCACATTTTAAAAGATGCTGGAAATGGTCCTGTAGTATTTTGATGCAGGTTCACCTAATTGCATCATTACTCCATCAGCCTGAGCCTCTCACCAAGACCGGAAGGATACATGGATCCAAGCTACAACCAAAATTCTGAACCCACCATCTGCATGTCAAATTCTTTCAGTTTTTAGTGGACAGGTGAAGAAACTGGAAAGGTTTTTTACTGCTGTGGCCTGAAATCACAAGGGTCAACAGAGAGAAGCCCTCCATCACACCACTGGTGTACAGAGATTCCAGTTATCTGACATAAGTCTGACCAATTCCCTTCATCCTCCTTTCTGTAACTTCTATAGAAGGTATGACAAACAGTTGACTGAATTTGGAAGCCACATTATGTCTTCTGTGGGACAAATTATATATACTAAAGGCTGCACCTACTTAATTGCAGAGAAAAAAAACACCACGACAATTGGGGACTATAGTAAAAATTGCAACTTACATAGTTTATTCTGAGAAAAAGGCGACAAAACATTTCCTGAATAATTTAACTGTAAAATTAAAAAGTGTTACTAAACCCACAACAGTAAAATCAGTCTGTATATGAAGTAAAGCATGCTGGTTATACTCATTGGAGGAACCTAAGCAGTAACTCCTGCGCATTGTGTAAAAAGGTTGCTTCATCCCGTTTTCTCTGATCCTCCCCTTCTTTTACTGTCCCCAATCCATCTGCTGATGTAACAGAGCTCTGGGGGCACTCTGCACATGCTCAGTTTGGTGTGTATTGCTAGAGAGTTTTTTTTTTTTTTTTTTTGGGAGGGAGGGTGCATGTGATTGACACAGGGCCAATCAGCACTGTACAGACAGAGGGTCAGGGGTCATGCAGCCTCAAAGGACAGTCAGAGGAGAATAAAAACGACTACAATCTTTAACCAGTGCTCGGTCAGACACTGATAGAAGTCACAAGACTGCTATATACTGCTGATGAGAAAAGGAATTTAGCAGTTTATATTTACTAAAATAATTGCATTTCCATGTTCTGTGTACTGTGGGAGACCAGATATATTGAATGTAGGCTCCTGGGTTTGGTAACACTTAGTAAGGAAGTGTAACTTGTCAATTGGAGAACAGCTAGGTGTGTGTGTTTTTTTATCCTTCAAATCACTGAGGACTGCAAAGGAGGAGCAAAAGGGCAGCATGTGTCCCACAAAAACCCCAGTTTAAAAGGTCTGTCCTACAGACTAAAGCATGAATATCTCAAGGATCAGCAGTTCCTGAAGATTCCAAGAATCATTTCTTGTGACATTCACCTCATGCATTCCCCATATTTAATGGAAAAACCAAAACACTTGACTGAATTTTGCATGCTATATGTAAGCACTTTACTTTTTTTTTTTTTTTTTTTTTTTGGCAAGGCAAAAAGGAAACTAGCGTCAAGCACTGGTGTAGTAAACACGTACTTAAAGTTTTCTTTGTAATGTTGGCTTGATCCCCAATAGTTTGACATAATTGAATGTGAGCTGGTGATTATTTCACCCCCTTGTGATTGAGCTGCAGATGATCTCAAAAGCTGAGATGATGGACGTTTTATCCAAGCGCTACAATGGCTTTTAAATACATCAGAGTAGATAAAGGTTTATTATGATGATTACACCAACCATGTAAAAGCGATTCTTTTTGAAGGAGGTGCATACGATGGTGGGATCAGGCTGGATATTCAGAAGGGCGGGATTATCTGAAGCCTTCATCTCTATAGTGGTAGCAGCGCGGTGCTTTTTAGCAGCCCCCTGGAACAGCGCAAGCTGCATCGCCCTGATGTTTTCCTGCTTGCCAAGGATCCGCACACACCTGCATTAGAAGTAAAGAGATTGTTATAGTGGAGACAGAAAGGCCTCACCCTCTGCTGACTCAGAAAAATGAAAGTGATTCTACAGTAGCACAAACTAATCCCCAGCTAATCCCTGAATAATGAACATTACACGTTGCTCAGGAAGTCTCAGGATACTCTTAATGTCTGGCCTCTGGCAATATACTGTGTTTCCCCTTGTAAAGAACACATGGATCTTTTCCTAATGCTAATATACTGTTTTATGCTCCTTGGGGCTTCAACTGTTGCCAGGAAGAAAGAGAGCCTTGACTTGCTTTGTAGTGTACGGCAAAAGGGAAAAAAATCAAGTTAATTTTCAACTTTGAAGCTGGCAAGGAAAATATATTTAAAACAAGTTCTGTAACTGCAGTCACTGAAAAGCTCTCATATTTAATTGCCCAATTAACTATGTGTGCTCTTTGAATATGGTCAAGATTGGAAATAAAGACAGTAGCTGAGATGACTAAATTGTAGGAAGCGCTTATGCTTTAGATTCTGTAAAGTCTATATAGTGAAAAAAAAACAGGCTCTCAACATTAAATTACTGGGGCTACATGCTGTTCAAAGTGATTTTCATGTTTTAAGACTGCTGAAAAAAAAAAAAAAAAAAAAATATCTTGAAAAAAAACAAAAGAAAACCAAAAACAGCAAAGCTACTGGAGTCCAGAAAACGTTTTACCAATATTTAGTACCACAGCATAAAAAAACTCTGCTATATATAATCAACAACTCTCTTCAGCCTTCATCTTTGTGATAAATGGCTCAAGCTTGGTAAGCAGTCACACAATTAACCACTTAAGGACCGGAAGGTTTTCCACCCAATTGACCAAGCCATTTTTTGCAATTCGGCACTGCATTACTTTAACTGACAATTGCGCAATCGTGCGACGCTGTACCCCAATAACATTTAAGTCCCTTTTTTCCACAAATAAAGCTTTCTTTTGGTGGCATTTGATCACCTGTGCGATTTTTATTTATTGCGTTAACAAAAAAAGAGCGACAATTTTGAAAAAATGTTTTACACACATATATATATATATATATATATATATATATATATATATATATATATATATATATATATATATATATATATATATATACACAAACCCAATTCCAAAAAAGTTGGGACACTGTACAAATTGTGAATAAAAACAGAATGCAATGACGTGGAAGTTTCAAATGTCAATATTTTATTCAGAATAAAACATAGATGACATATCAAATGTTTAAACTGAGAAAATGTATCTTTTTAAAAGGGAAAAATAAATTGATTTTAAATTTCATGGCATCAACACATCTCAAAAAAGTTGGGACAAGGCCATGTTTACCACTGTGTGGCATCCCCTCTTCTTTTTAGAACAGTCTGAAAATGTCTGAGGACTGAGGAGACAAGCTGCTCAAGTTTAGGAATAGGAATGTTGTCCCCTTCTTGTCTAATACAGGCTTCTAGTTGCTCAACTGTCTTAGGTCTTCTGTGTCGCATCTTCCGCTTTATGATGCGCCAAATTTTTCTATGGGTGAAAGATCTGAACTGCAGGCTGGCCATTTCAGTACCTGGATCCTTCTACACAGTCATGATGTTGTAATTGATGCAGTATGTGGTTTGTCATTGTCATGTTGGAAAACGCAAGGTCTTCCCAGAAAGAGACGACGTCTGGATGGGAGCATATGTTTTTCTATAACTTGGATATACCTTTCAGCATTAATGGTGCCTTTCCAGATGTGTAAGCTGCCCATGCCACACGCACTCATGCAACCCCATACCATCAGAGATGCAGGCTTCTGAAATAAGCGCTAAGAACAACTTGGGTTGTCCTTGTCCTCTTTAGTCCGGATGACATGGTGTCCCAGTTTTCCAAAAAGAACTTCAAATTTTGATTCGTCTGAGCACAGAACAGTTTTCCACTTTGCCACAGTCCATTTTAAATGAGCCTTGGCCCAGAGAAAATGCCTGTGCTTCTGGATCATGTTTAGATTTGGCTTCTTTTTTGGCCTATAGAGTTTTAGCTGGCAACGGCAAATGGCATGGTGGATTGTGTTCACCGACAATGTTTTCTGGAAGTATTCCCGAGCCCATGTTGTGATTTCCATTACAGCAGCATTCCTGTATGTGATGCAGTGCCGTCTAAGGGCCCGAAGATCACGGGCATCCAGTATGGTTTTTTGGCCTTGACCCTTACGCACAGAGATTGTTCCAGATTCTCGGAATCTTTGGATATTATGCACTGTTGATGATGATAACTTCAAACTCTTTGCAATTTTTCTCTGAGAAACTCCTTTCTGATATTGCTCCACTAATTTTTGCCGCAGCATTGGGGGAATTGGTGATCCTCTGCCTATCTTGACTTCTGAGAGACACTGCCACTCTGAGAGGCTCTTTTTATACCCAATCATGTTGCCAATTGACCAAATAAGTTGCAAATTGGTCCTCCAGCTGTTCCTTATATGTACATTTAACTTTTTCAGCCTCTTTTTGCTACCTGTCCCAACTTTTTTGGAATGTGTAGCTCTCATGAAATCCAAAATGAGCCAATATTTGGCATGACATTTCAAAATGTCTCACTTTCAACATTTGATATGTTATCTATATTATATTGTGAATAAAATGTAAGTTTGAGATTTGTAAATTAGTCCATTCCTTGTTTACTCACAATTTGTACAGTGTCCCAACTTTTTTGGAATTGGGTTTGTGTATATATATATATATATATATATATATATATATATATATATATATATATATATATATATATATATATATATATATATATACACACACACACACACACACACACACACACACACACACATATATATATATATATATATATATATATATATATAAATAAATATTTTTTTCACTTTGCTATATAAACACGCCCCCCCCACAAAAATTAAACATCGAATTTTTTTCATCCTTTTAGGCCAATTTGTATTTGGCTTCATACTTTTGGTAAAAAAATAAAATAAAAAAATCCCAATAAGAGTATTTTGATTAGTTTGCAAAAAGAGTTATTGTGTCTACAAACTAGGGTAAAGATTTGTCATTTTAATTTTTATTCTAGTAATGGCGGCGATCTGCGATTTTTAGCTGGACTGTGACATTGCGGTGGAACCAGTGACATTACTACAGTAATCAGTGCTAAAAATATGTACAGTTACTGTAATCAACACTGGCAGGGAAGGGGTTAACCCAGGGGCGATCAAAGGATAAGTGTGAGCCTAGGGGGGGTGTTTTCTAACTGTATGGGGGAGGGACTTGTGGAATCAACCAGAGACCTGTGATCCTAAATAGGAGGCGCTCTGTGTTCATTCCAGAGAGAACAACGGTCTGCTGTGTTTTCATTCTCGCTCTACGGGGAGCGTTCACGGGTGCCCGGCGGCAATCACAGCCGCCGGCCCCGTGGATCGGCTTCCCCACTACCTAATGGGGGCAGGTGCGCGCGCGCGTGCTCCCGCGAACCGCAGTACCGGTATGTTAGTTTGCACAGCCAAGCCAGCCTGCTGCAGTATATCTGCGGCGGGCGGTCGGCAAGTGGTTAAAATAGCTTTTAGTCCTAAAACAAAGAGGGGTAAAACAAAAAACACACATTGGCTGAAAAGGTCTAACCCAAGCAATAAAACTGTAGTCTTTTGCACTGTAGGATATAAACACCTGACTGATGGCCACAAGCAGTCTATTTTATGATAGAGTACGGTTACATTTTGAAGTATAATTATCAGAAAAAATTATATTATATTATATATATATATATATATATATATATATATATATATATATATATATATATAAAATAAAAAAAAATGTGACACACTTTAAAGTGGTAGTAAAGGCTTTTTTCTTTTTTAAACCGACAGGTAAACCATTAATAAGGCTTACCTGTAGGTGGTGATGCACCAATATTTCGGCTGCCGAAAAATGGGATTTTTGACTTGCCCTAAAATCCATTTCTCTGATGTTAATTGATGGACACAGCTTCTGATATTCTGAAACATTGAATTATACTGCCCCATATAGGAGTAAAAATGGACGGCATGCCATCCATAAAGATCCGTGTCATGGGAGTGATGCAATTGTGGCTCTGCCAGGAAAACAGTGGCTGCCCGCGAACCTGAAGGATGACTGGGTAACAATGGAAGCCCTGTGGCTTAGTTTTCAGGTAAGCCTTTCATAAATGCGCTATGTATACTAGCACATTATGACATTTGCAGGGGGATTGTTTTTTTTTTGCAGTTAACTACTGCTTTAATAAAAAGCAGAAATTAACTGTTCTCAAATGATGAAAACCTTTTGTGGCTTGTTCTTACAATAAATATAATCACAAATCTGTTAAAATACAAGTTTTGGCAAGCGTACAAGAAAAAAAAGTATATGCACGTGAATTTTTACACACCCTCATCAATAACAAAACATGGAAGAGGGGGAAAAAAAAAAAAAAAAAAAAAAAAAAGTGTACCATGACCATTCATCCTATCCAGAAGCTGCAGCACTGGCATATTGGTAGCATGCATTTTCACCATCCATGCAACTGTCTAAAGGGGGCACCCTTACAAAGAAAGTCACAGTGACCCCATGCTATTCTTTTTATTATCTCATCCAACAGAACCTGTTGTAGCAAGCTATTTATTGTTCCCCTTTTCTAATCTCTAGTTAGTAGCTGTGAAAACTGTCAAACAAATCTATTTTACCTTTAGAAGTCAGATGTAAAAACCTGCAGAGGCGTAAACCTCTAGCTGGTAAGTAAAACATGAATAGAAGACTAGATAGCAGCCTAACTTGAACACCGGAAGCTTGAAGCTAAATAGACCAGAAGTAGAGAAACATTTTGTGGAAAGCAGGAAACTTGCCCTTGATACTATAGGCCTGGGAAATGAGCTGATGAATCCACCTAGAGATAGTGGATCGAGAAACCACTTTACACACCTATAAGTATCCTCAGATGAAGCAAACAGGGAATGGGACTATCTGAATGAAGCAGTAGCCTTCAGATAAACTCGAACAGCTCAAAACATCCAAAAAGATAGAACCACCTTCTCATGCTTAGAATTCGGACAAAAAAAAAAAAAAAATTGCAACACAAAGTCCAGATATTGGTGAAATGAAAAGGGAAAAAAAAAAAAAAAAAAAAAAAAAAAAAAAACACAAAAAAAGACCACCTTAGGCAAGAAAGAGGAACAAGGCTTCGACACTACCTTATCCTGCTAAACAAGCAGGAAAGGTTCCTTTCAGGCAGCTAGCTCAGAGTTCCTGCGAGTTATCGTAATGCCAACAAAAGGACCACCTTTCTTAAATAGGATGGGAAGGGGAGGTTCAAAGGGAGGACGTCACACAGGTGTAACAATCCTTGTGACACTGCACAAAGGCTTTTACCAAGGAATGAAACACAATCAGCCAAGGTCAAAGATCTGTGCCGTGACGATACTCAAAGCCAGTAACATCTTTACACCAGACTGAAGCAAAGCCAAGAAACATCCATATCCCTCAGTACTTGGGCTTTTACAGGCATGCCATTAAAGCCAGTGACTGTAAAGTAGGGTAGAAGATTGGACCCAGTGAAAGTAAATCTGATCGATCTGGAAGAGCCCATAGTTTGTCTGTCAAAAGACCAACAATGTCTGTATACTATATTCTTCTTGTCCATGCAGGTGCCATTAGAATCACCAGAATGCCCTCCATTCTTATCTATTGTAGTAAGCAAGGAGGATACTGCAGTGGGGGGCATTGATCAGGGACGGATTGTTACAACCATGATACACCACAGAGCGGCACAGGAAATATTTTTTTGCCAGCGTTTATCAAATTGTAGACTTCTCCGTGAGGGCTAATGTGAAGATTTAATCTGGTTTTTGATCCGGATTTTTATATAGTATTTATAGTATGTTGGTATTACATTAATTATTTGAGAAAATGTTAGAGAAAGCGGATTTACATTCTGGTAGTTTGATATTTCATTTTCAATCTGTTATTTATTCTATGTTGTATTTTAATAGTATGGGGGTTTTATTACAGTATAGTATTTATTTGTACCAATTGCAGTTATTGGTAATTATGTTGTGTCATTGTGCTTTGTTTTGTTCATTATTGAGATCTCGTGTTGTCTTTGTTCAATGTAGCTGTATCGCAATAATTTCCCTTTGGGATTGTTAAAGTATTCTGAACCTAAAGAACAGGTAAAACTGATCCCAAGGAGTCACCCAGGGCATCTACTGCAGTCAATTGATGTGGTCCCCTATGCCCAGTTTCACTGCAGAGCTCTACAGTTCAGTTGGATGTAATTTTCTGAGTTGATTGCTGCCTGAGCAGCAGATTGTCCAGATAACCCACAATGAGAATACCTGAAGTCTTCAACAACCCCCCCCATAACTGAACCCAACACCTTGTTAAACATTCTTGGTGCTGCATTTCTTCTGCCCTCTAAACCCTATCAACCCTTAAGAATAAAATCATCTTCTTATATTTCCTGTACCCGACATCCGTTCTGAGCTCACTTGTCTCTGGTCCTGGTAATAGTTTTGGCACAGCTAGGAATCATACATATTGTGTTTTATACCAAAGCAGGTAATCATTTCCTGCACCAAAGACCGGAGTACAGCATTTTCACCTTAAGAAAGCAGAGAATGGGAAAAAAACAAGTTTCTAAAAAAATGTTATTAGTCCCTTTCTACATTACAACTCACCTGTTTGTTTCTACATTAATCACTTTAATACCAAGCATTGTCCCATACAAAACAAAATGTCCCGTCTCATCGAAAATGATGTTCATTAGTTTAATGGCATCCACTTTCTCCAACTCCCTCTCTACAGCCATGCGCCTCCCAAACTCCATGTCTGGTAACTGTTGTCTCATCTGCTGCAACTCTGTAAACATCTGTTAAGAGAAGATCACAATCAAGGATGGAATCAATGTATCTACTGTACCTGCAAATCTAATAAAGTCCAGCACAATGTTGGTTACAGAAATGTAATGCGTCAAGTCCTCATTTTAAAATGTATGCCAGGGACAAAATAAAAAAATAATAAAAGGGCATCTCTGCAATACATGCACATTTCCCAATGTTTTACCCCTTAAAACAAGGACAGAAATTCTGTTGTACTGGAAAACCTCGCAGACACCTAACATTAGGGACTGTATGCGTAAGCTGAAAGAGATCAATAAGATGGAGGACCTGACCCTTACGGCGCTACACAGACGTGAAAAATACGAGAAAGTATGGGGTTACTGGAATGTGTTCATCCTCTCTTATAGGGGGAAATCCCTGATGCTGCTCTTGAGCCTTGGGAGATTCATGGAGGTGTCCCTGCCCGGCACGGAATGGTACCTCACTTACTCCCCTCCCTGCCCTTCCACCCTACTCTGCCTTTTCTTTATTTCCTCACTTTCTTCCTCAGTGTCTCAGCAGATCTATGTGCCAAAAAACTGAGATCCACGACGAGGCCTTCTTTGCCATAATCTGCCACTTTTCTTTGATGTGTTATTACAGGCTCCCCGATAACTTGGGAACGAGCTATGGCTTGCTTTTTTCTCTGATCAGGGACTCACGGTAGTCCCACACTTATGTTGGTGACATTCATGATACTTATGCTTCTAATTGACAGATGATGTTGGCATTATACGTCTATGATGGTTTTGTTTCGATTCTGTTTGTTTTGACTTATGTGGATGACTTTGTGCAATGGAGGTTTCACTTATCTTCTGCTGTTACTACCTTTATTTAAATGAAATATTTGAAAAAAAAAAAAAAAAAAGAAGGACAGAAAATGATGTGTTGACGTGCCAAAATGTACTCCGCTTCCAAGCTCTGTTGTGGGCTGACAACACACAGCATTTTGGCACAACACAACAGCATCAGACTTCCCATGTTTTCTTTTGCTAAACTCCTGCATCGCACACCTCTTCTTCCCACGCCCACAACATAGGCATTAATTTACCTGATGTCCAAGATGAGAGCCAAGAAGACTAATCAAGTTCCTTGTGATAACACAGGGAGTTTGGACAGGAGCACTCTAAATTACAGACAAAACATGCTTTCAACATTATATTTTACAGACCAAAAGGGAGCAAATAAGAAGTTCATTGTTTGGGTATACATAGGGTCCAAAAGTAAAATGGCCAGATTACAGATTATATGTAGCAATGCACAGGTTGACTTTGTTAGAAGCAGTGAAAATCACTTCCATACCCACACAGTCTTCCATCTGGCAGGCATCTTCACCACAAATTGTTACTACTGAACAGCTGTAATACAGCCTGTACAGCAGAAAATGCCCTCCTGCTACTCTTATATGTTCAGCTTCATGTACAAAACACCACAATCTATTCCATATAGAGATCACTGAGTCTCTAGAACACTTCTGTGTAAAACATATGGACCTACTTACATCATATGGGATCTTTTAAAATAAACTGGCTCCACAGCCTGTAAACAAGTTTTGACATCATTGAGACATAGGGTACCCCACTTAAAAGAAGAACTGTCTGGGTTGTCCCCAACAACCAGCCAATTCTCCCTTTCATGGTTTTATGGCAGGAAAGCAAAGTAAGAATGGATGTGATAAACAGAATATTAAAATGGATTCTATAAAAACAAAAAACCTGGGAGGCGTGGTCTAGAACAGCATGGCGTGAGGAGAACAGATCGGGAGCCCCCTCCATTTGGCTGATGCCTACACTGCTATTTTAAACCCGCCACCCAAACCCTTCTTTCCCAGTCCTCATGGTAGAAGAGGCATTACCAAGAACAACCACCAGACTCCATTATCACTATAGTACTTTGCTTATCTCAAGCCTCCGTCAGGTAGGTGTTTAGTAACCTTTTGCTTTATTCTCTCTCCCCATAGTTATTTTTCATCCCCCACACCGGAGATCAAGTTCCTCATACCATCGTGCGTTTTTTCAGCGTATGTTCGCTCCCCAAGCCACTGGACTCTGTATGGATTTAACTTTTTTTTCCCCCTTGTTCGGTTTTTTTCTTTTCACTAACAAAGTATTGTTTCCCTAGTCTGTCTGTCTGATTTTGAGTGTTAGAAGGTTATCCCCAGCAGCCCTCCCCTAGCTGGTCCAGAGTTTTTGTGGATGGCTACCAAATGTTAGTTTTGCAGTTAAATGTTAATTACTGTAATAGGTTTCAGAAGAGTACAATATTTACGAGACCTTGCACAATCTAGGTATGTGCGCATGTTAGGTTTCATTGTAGCACATTCTATTCAATTGCAACTAGCCCTTATAAGGCCCCATGCACACAGGGCATTTTTTTGCAGCTGCTGTTAGGAGCGTCAGACATTTTGTTTTGCAGCTTAAAAACGCCCCTTCATGTTATTCTATGGCCTCATGCACACACAGGGCTCTTAGGAGCTCCAAGTGGCATAGGTGTTTTTAAACTGCAAAAAAAAAAAAAAACCAGGACCAGTGCGTTCTGGAGCTGCAGCATCAAGCTGTAAAAACGTCTGACACTGCTAAATGCTGATTAACGTTGCTTATACAGCGGTAAGCCACGTTATACATTTTTTTTTTTTCATTTGAAAATCAATGGTTCCCTATGAGAGCCCATTGATATGAATGGAAGTCGCATCACAAGTCGGATCAGGATGATCCGACTTGTGGTGCGACTTGCGCTCTGTGAATCTTGAGGGGGAACTCCACGCCAAAAAAAAATGGGAAAAAAAAATTGGCGTGGGGGTCCACCCTAGGTTTCAAACCAGGCCCTTAAGGTCTGGTATGGATTTTGAGGGGAGCCCCATGCCGAAAATACAGCATGGGGCCCCCCCTCAAAATCCATACCAGAGCCTTATCTGAGCATGCAGCCCGGCAGGCTAGGAAAGGGGAGGGGATGAGCGCGCAGCCCCACCCCCCGGACCATACCAGGCCACATGCCGTCAACATGGGGCCCCCCAGATCCCAAACCCCCTCCCTATGTGAATGGGTATGGGGTACATTGTACCCCTACCCATTCACCCCATAAAAGGCAGTGTATGTAAATAATGCCAGGAGAGGTTTTAAGAAGTTTATTAAAAAAATCTTCATCTGGTCTTCTCCCCTCTGGTCGTCTTCTTCCTCCAGTCCTCCTCCGACGATGTCTCCGGTGATTATGTCGGCTCCGGGCTATGCAGCTGGTCATATAGCTATTAGGGGTGTGGCCTCCCATTGACGTCACTCGGAGATCCCACCCCTTATGTCACAAATGACGTCATCCATCCAGGTCTCCATGCTTTACTTTGTTGTGAAATCACTTTAAAAAACAACCCCCTAGCATTTCTGGTCATTGCCATCTTTAGCAAGGGCAAATGATTCTTGTAGATTGTAGCATTTAACATCCCGGAATCCATCTGCCCCTAGCACAAGCATACATGCAGAAGAGTGTGCTTGGCTGAGAAAACCCCTCCTCCCCCTCCAAGCTTGGTACATCAATTTATGGGCAATTTTTCCCCATTCTTCTTTGCAGGGCCTCTCATGTGGTAACCCTGTGAGTCAACTGCCGGTTCCCGCATCGCACCCGACTCGCAGGCAGTTCACACTGCCATATGCAAACTGCTGGGGAGTGTCAATACAAAGTTAACCACACCCCAAGATTAGTTTGCATATCGCAGTGCGAACTGTCAGTTTGGACAGGATTCGGATCGCATAGGTGTGAAAACCCATGCAATCAGATTCTGGTGCAGAACAAAAAAAGGGTCCTGTGCAATGTACAATCTGTATGGCTGAATTTGCATTGCACAGACATCGCATGTGATTTGCACAGCAGTGCAGTGTGAATCAGATGCGATGTCTGACATCGCATATGTGTAAACCGGCACTTAGGTTGGATGGGGAGAGTCGGTACAATGCCATTTTTAGATCTCCCCATAGATGTTCAATCAGGTTCAAGTCTGGTCTCTGGCTGGTCCACTCAAGGACATTCACAGAGTTGTCCCATAGCAACTCCTTTGTGATCTTGGCTGTGGGCTTAGGGTCGTTGTCCTGTTGGCCCCAGTCTGAGGTTCAGAGCACTCTGGAGCAGGTTTTCATCAAGGATGTCTCTGAGAATTTGGTTTCTCATGGTCGGAGTGTCCTTAGGGTGTCTTTTGGCAAACCCCAGACAGGCTGTCATGTGCCTTTTACTGATGAGTGGCTTTCGCCTGGCCACTCTACCATACAGACCTGATTGATTGGAGTGCTGCAGAGATAGTTCTTCTGGAAGGTTCTCCTCGCTCCACAGAAACACAAGCTCTATCAGAATGACCATGGGGATCTTAGTCACCTCCCTGACTGAGTGCCTTCTCCCGCGATCTCTCAGATTGTCCAGGCGGCCAGCTCTACAAAGAGTCCTGTTGGTACCAAACGTCTTCAATTTACGGATGATGGAGGCCACTGTGCTCCTTGGGACCTTCAATGCTGCAGAAAATTTTCTGTACCCTTCCCCAGATCTGTGCCTCGATACAATCCTCTCTCAGAGGTCTACAGGCAATTCCTTGGAATTCATGGGTAGGTTTGTGCTCTGAAATGCACTGGTAACTGTGGGACCTTATATGTACAGGTGTGTGCCTTTCCAAATCATGTCCAATCAACTGAATTTACCACAGGTGGACTCCAGTCAAGGTTTAGAAACATCTCAAGGATGATCAGTGGAAACAGCAAACACGGGAGCTCAATTTTGAGTGTCATGGCAAAGGATGTAAATACTTATATATATTCGATTTTTTTTTTTCGTTTTTTTTTTTTTTTTTAAATAATTTTGCAAAGATTTCAAACTTCTTTCACGTTGTCATTATGGGGCATTGTGTGTAGAATTTTGAGGAAAATAATGAATTTAATCAATTTTGGAATAAGGCTGCAACATAAAATGTAGAAAAAGTGAAGCGCTGTCAATACTTTCCTGATGTACTGTATGTACTGGAATGTCCCTGTGGAAAATACATTGACAGAACTGCAGAAACAGTGTTTGTCGGCTGACAACGTACAGTATCCAAGTTCAGATACCAGGGCCCTTTTTTGGAATTAGTAAAATCAAAAACCATTGGGGAAAAATCTAACTTGAAAGGAGATATCCAAGGAGGCGATGTATTGGATTTACAGGCTTTGTACAGTGATTAGTGAGAACTAAAACTATGGAATGCGATAATGATTTTCTATACATATGTTAATTTGAGAGTTATACATGTAGGAAAGAAAAAAAGACTAATTGCTCAGGAAAGTGTGGTAAGACAAAAGTTAAAGTATAACCACTTCAGTTCTGGAAAATTTTACTCCCTTCATGACCAGGCCATTTTTTGCTATGAGGCACTTCTTCACTTTAACTACAATTGCGAGGTCAAGTAATACTGTAGCTAAATTAAAATTTCTATGCACAAATAGAGCTTACTTTTGGTGGTATTTTCTGATTACCTCTGGGTTTTTTATTTTATATTAAAACGAAAAAAATAAAAAAAGGAAAAAATTTGGAACACCCCCCCCCCCCCCCCAGACAAAACCAATATTTTTTTTAACTTTCAGCTATAAAACATAACCTTAAAAAGTAAAAAAAAATCTCAAAAAATGTTGGCCATAATCTATTCCGTCACATGTCTTGGTAAAAAAAAGAAATCACAATAAGTGTATATTGATTTGTTTGTGTAAAAGTTATAGCATTTACAAACTATAAGATATATACTAGAATCATTTTTTTTTTATTTTTTTATACTATTAATGGCGGACAATCTGACACTGACAGACTTTGTGGGAACTAACTGCCACTGACATTACAGTAATCAGTGCTAACAATCTACACTATAACTGTACTAATGACACTGGGCAGGAAGGGGTTAACATCTAGGGTGGTCAAGGGGTTAAATATTTGTCTAACAAGTGTGTGTGTACAGTGTGCTGTTTTTACTAGGGATCTAGTGGTTTTCATTCCCTGCTAAGCAACTAGATCCCGTCACTGAACACCGCTCAGTGTTGTTTACACTCAGAGCTGTGTTCTGGGAAGATCAGAGCCGATCGCCGGGTGCCCTGCGATCAATCACTGGCCAGGACCCGGTGATCGGCACGTGCGCACCCCCTACCCGGAATTGCAGAGTCACATATATACACGTGATTCTGCGTAGCTGGCCCACACTATCGCAGTAAATGTACTAAAGTGAATAACTAAAATGCAATTTTTTTTTTTTTTTTTTTATATTTTAAAATAAAATGTGGGGGGTGTCCGAGCCCATGTCAGGTTTTTATTGCTGTGTCCCCCCCATTAGGGAGATTCACTATTACTTTCTAGAATAATCCTAAACACTAACTTCTCCGGGACTGGAAGGGTAAATTCAAAATTTTGGGTTGCCGCCCGAAAAGAAATGTAGGACATTTTCCAATTCGGACACATGTCCCTGTGACAACTAAGAGGGAATATTCTCACACTGGAAAGATATTTTCTCATGTCTACAGGACAAAAGTGAAAAGAATCCTTCCTAAGAAGACATGGCCAAAAAAAAGAAAATAATAATTCAGCTGAGCATCACTAAACAGTGGCAAATTGCATCAATGTAGTACATGCATATCATATTCTTGGATTCTATTGATTTTTTTTTTATTGCAAAAAGGTTCTAAAATATATAAAAAAAAAACAAAAACACATCTTTATTACTGAAGGCTTCTCCCTCACATCATATTGCTGTACATACCTCTGGAGACATGCAGTGGAGGAAATGGTTAGTGGGAAATGCATGGAGCGCAGGACATGTATTGGTAATGTATGAATTACCAGTGACATACATTAGGAAAATATTTTCCAATAAGTGTTCTGACATTTTTGTAAAAGCAATGGAGGGTGGGGAGGGTATAAACAGTGAGTAAGTAAGCTAAGCCGTGTGTGTGGTCATTTCTACCATTAGCAGTGGCTGAGCTGTACAAAAACATACGCCGATGAGTCATAAATTTATGACCATCCATCCACTATTGAGTAGGCCCCCCTTCTACAGCCAAAACAGTCCTGACCTGTCAAGGCATAGACCCCACTGGACCTCTAAAAAGGTATGCTGTGCTATCTGGCACCAAGCCATCAGTAGCAGATCCTTTAAGTTCTGTAAGTTGAAGAGTGGAGCCTCCATGGATCAGACTTGTTTTTTCAGCACATCCCACAGACCCTTGATTGAATTGAGATCTTGAGAATTTGGAGGCCAGGTAAACGCCTCAAACTCATTGTTGTGTTCCTCAAACCAGTCTTGAACTATTTTTGTGATAAGGTGCATTATCTTGCTGAATGGGGCCACTGAGATTGGGAAGACCACTTCAATGAAGGGGTGTACTTGGTCAGCAACAATGTTCAGGTAGGTGGTATGTGTCACGTGTCAAGTAACATTCACATGAATGGCAGAACCCAAGGTTTCCAAGCAGAATCCATGGTTTCCCAGCAGAACATCGCTCAAATCATAACACTGCTGGCTCGCCTTCTTCAAATAGTGTATCCCGGTGCCATTTCTTACCACATGATGTAAAAGAAAAATGTAATTCCAAGATCCAGGTCTGGTGCTCATTGAAGGTGCTTCTGGCTGTAGCAATTAAATTAATCAGCTCCACGGACCGTTCAATCTATATATATATATATATATATATATATATATATTCTCTCTAAATATTTAACAGTGCAGCTGCTGTCAAAATTGTTGTATCATCAACACAGTACTATCGACCCACGTGTACACAGTTAAATTCCAATAAATAAATTCACCTATAAATCCAAAAAATGTATGCTCTATATATCAATCCACATTTCGTAATAAAGATCATAAAACATTTAATCCATATATACAAAGTGTCCTGTGCAATGTGAAAAAATAATCAAAGTGTCCTGTACTGTAAATATCCTTCAAAGACCCAAATACGTGCAAAAAAAATCTTTTCAGCGCCGATAATAGTTTTCATTCAAACTGCATCTGGCTGTGGACATAGATTAGCATGGTCACCCTGACCAGTCTGTCTGCTCTCAACACAACAACTTCAGGGACAACATATATAGAAATGTGCTACACAGTAATGAAAAACTAGAATTTACCTATGTCCTGAAATTAATATAGCATTGTAAGTTGGTTGAGGCAATATGGACTTTCATGGTACGGCAAAAGACAACACGGGACAACATGTTTACTTGCTGCCTAAACCCTAGGTGCACACCCATGTGGTTTTGCAGGCCACGTTTGCGTCGGCATGGCAGCCTATGCAACTGAGCGGGCTGCTGTGCCTGCGGTCCTATAATAAAAAAAAAAAAAAAGAAGGTGCATGCACAGCAAAAGAAGAAAAGAATTGTCAGAGGGAGTAATTGTTATCTAACAGAGAGGTGATATTTACCTGTTAAAAATTACTGAACTTGCATGCACATGTTAACAAATCTGGTAGATCTGCTTTGAAATAGGGAAGACCGCTATTCACTATGGCACAGCTTAGGTCATGCATACCTGTTTCAGGGGAAGCCTGATGGAAAAAAATTGTAATCTTGGCAAGACCAGGCATTAAAGAACTGGTCTTTGTCTGCAATCTTTAAAGTGATATAGGCTTATTTTTGTTTTTTTAAATGATGTTATACTTGCACTGCTCTGTGCAAGGTTTTGCACAGAGCAGCCCCGATCCTTCTCTTCTCTGGGCCCTCACTGACACACTCTGGGCTCCTCCCCCCTGCCAAGCGCCCCCATAACAAGCCCCTTATAAAAAAGGCATAAAGAAAGGGGCTCAGCCCTGCCCCCTTGTCACTGGCTGTGATTGACAGAAGCAGGAGTAAAATGAATCCCACTGCTGTCTCTGAGCCAATGAGGAGACAGAGAGCCAGGACAGCAGCAGTTCTTGTGCACATCAGGTAAGTATTAGGTAGGAGCTGCATACTGAAGGTTGTTTTCCCTTCATGAATAGAATGCAGGCTTTGCAACTACTTTCATTCTGCTGGTTATCTAGATGCGAATGGCATTTTCTCAACAGTGTAATTATCCTTTAAAAAGGTAATTTAATCACACACAAACTAATCATTAATCCAAATAGTATTGCCAGTTTACTTACACTCAAAGACTCATCGAAGACTCTCATTAGTTTCCCGGTTAAAAAACGAAAAATGCGCACTTTTCTGTCAGCTCCAATAGTGGCCATCTTTTTACCATCCGGGGAGAAATTTATTCCAGTCAAACAAGTTTTACACTTAGCAAACTCATACAGGTCAGTGTCTGTTTTGTACTCCCAGTTGATGTTATTGGGGAATTTGTACCCACGAGGAGGTCCAGTCCAATACTCAATCATCCCACTCTTGTCTGATGATACAACCACTTTATAAACTGGGTTCAGCCGGATTGCTGTTAGAGGTGAGGAATGCATCTTTTCAAACACATGCATAGGTTTATTATCTCCCCGACCATCATAAATAAAGATCTTCCCTGTGCTTTTTTCAGAACACGCCACTGCTGAGATTGCATCTCCGGGACAATACACCCACTCTGACTGCCCAGGGTGATAGCTGGAATAAACAGGAAAACATGGGGTCAGGGAACTTAGCAATGCCCAAACCACCCAAAATCCACACACACCCCTGCCACACACAAACATTCAACCCAGTGTTTGAGAGAAGAGTTCCAGTATAAAGATAAAAAATTGGCATTATGGCCTTTTCCTATACCCCTAAACTATTGTACAGATTTTTTCCCCACAAGTTCAGCCTTAAGCATATTACCAGTTTAACTTGAATTGTATTTTAGCTGTGCAACTGCCAAGATGTAGTCATGGCATATTGTACCTACCCAAGCTTCATCATGTTGATCATGTCAAAGTTGACCACATCAAAGACTTTCATTGCTTGATCATCACCCACTGTGCACAGAAGAGCTCCCTCTGAACTGGCTGCAATGCTTTCTATAACACCTGTACCAAGAGAACAAGAAAAATCAGCCCAACTGTTATAAGAGCAACATTTTAATGTAACCTACCAAATAAAGACCTTTAAACTACTATGCGTGCATATAGGCCAAAGTTATATTTAAATACCACCATTGTTCACATGCTGCATGTTTCAACGACTTAAAGTGACTAAACCCACAAAAACAAAATCAGTCTGTACAGTATATGCAGTAAAGCATGCTTGTTATACTCACCGTTAATCCTTAGCATTGTGTAAAAAGCATGTTTGATCCTGTCTTTTCTAATCCTTCCCTTCTTCCACAGTCCCCAATCCATCTCCTGATAGTACAGAGCCTTGGGGGCATGCTGCACACGCTCAGTTTGGTGTGTATTGCTAGTGTTTTTTTTTTCCTTTTAGCAGACTGCATGTGACCAACACAGGGCCAATCAGAACTGTCTAGAGAGGGTCAGGGGTCATGCAGGCTCATAAGACAGCCAGAGAAGAATGAAAACTCCTCCTAAAAACTTTACCATTGCTTGGCCTGACACTGACAGAAGTCACAAGTCTGCTATATTGATGATGAGAAAAGATATTTAGCAGTTTATATTTACTAAAATAATTTTATTTTTAAGTTCTCTGTAGCATGTCAAGACAAAAACGTGAAAGCGGCCATTGATGACTTGTTTTTCATAAGGCTGACGTTTCCACTGTTGTATATTAGTATTCCCTTCACTGTCTGGTGTCACTGAGCTTGAGCAAGCACATGTGCTATCTTTTTGCTACAACTTTTACATATCATCCGTCAAGAGTATATTGTAGAAGGTCAGACCAGTGTAACACACTCCATAACCCAGCTTTCCTGAGATGCCAGAGAAACAGTCAGTTGTTGGACAAAAAATGCAGGGTGGAGCTTGTTGCACTGATTGACATTACAAACTGCTGTCTTTGGAGTTAGACCGTGGCATATGTGAGAGTGAATATATGCTGGATTTTTATATTGGTTTAACTATGTACATTTTTTTTTTATGTAATAAATGCTACATTACGAGGCTACCTCCCTCTTATGTTTATGTGATGGTGCAATGATTGGGGGGGCAAAAAACTGAATTTTTGTAAAATCTTACCTGTAAAATTCCTTTCTCTGAGTCCTCCGACAGTCGCCGTCACCTCTAAGTCATCACTATTAGGTATTGACTATCGCTCCGTAGGAGTAGCTAGGCATAAGACTTAGTCAAAAGAACCAAAGCATTTAGCATAGACACACCCATGGGGGCTGTCCCACTGGTCAATACCCCCCTGCAGTGATCCCTCCCAACTCAGTTTGGTAGAATAGCAGTAGGTGTACAAGAAAAAAACCCCAAAAGAGGGGCGGGGGCGGCGACTGTCGGAGGACTCAGAGAAAGGAATTTTACAGGTAAGATTTTACAAAAATTCTGTTTTCTCTTACATCCTCCGACAGTCGCCGCCACCTCTAAGTCATCACTATTGGGACTATTGGTATGTCCCAAAGCAGTCTAGACATGAGGGGTGGGAGACGCAACCGTAGAAAAGGCAACGCAGTACCCACATCAGAGAAAGGAACCTTACACGCACAGTAAGAGAACCTTCTGGGCAATAGAAAAGGCTCAACAGGAGCCAACCCAGGAAAACAAATATCCAGGGGATAAAACACCCCAACAGCCAGGGACCCACAAAAAAACAAGGGTCCCCTATGGCACTGCCACACTGAGAACTTTGCGGCCAAAGGAGGCATCAGCTGATGCCAGAACATCCACTTTCTAGAATTTGGAAAAGGTGTGCACCGACGACCAAGTCGCAGCCTTGCACACGTGGGCCACCGAGGCTCGGTGCCAGTAAGCCCAGGACGTACTCAAAGATCTGGTAGAGTGCGCCCTAAAAGGGAAGGGTGGAACCCGCTCCTTCAAAGCATAGGCCTGTTCAATGGTCTGTCTGATCCATTTGGCAATGGTGGCTGCCGACGCAGCCATACCCTTCCGAGGTCCCTCAGGAAGGACAAAGAGGGAATCCGATTTCCGAAAGGATTCAGTGGACGACAGGTAAACCCTGATCGCCCTGACAACATCCAAGGAATGCAAAGCAACCTCATTAGGATGCTTCGGCTTCACACAGAGCGAAGGCAAGACAATGTCCTCATTAAGGTGGAACTCAAGAGACCACTTTAGGGAGAAAAAGAGGAATGAGGTCACAAGACCACCTTATCCTTGTGAATCACCAAGTAAGGAGAGCGGCAAGAAAACGCCGCCAACTCCGACACCCTGCGAGCCGAGGTGATCGCCACTAAAAAAGCAACCTTCTTAGACAGCAGAGGTAACGATATCTCCCGGATGTTTTCAAAGGGAAAACGCTGTAAGGTGCACAGAACCAAGTTCAAGTCCCATGGAGGTAAAGGCTCCCTCCGGGGAGGGGCCAAATGTCGCACACCTTGAATAAAGGTGCGAATCAAGGAATGAGACGCTACAGGGCGTTGGAAAAGAATAGCCAGTGCAGATACCTGGCCCTTTATCGTGGCCAGCGCCAGGCGCTGGTCCACACCAGTCTGGAGGAAAGCCAACACTCTCGACACCGAGTACGAGCGAGGGGACTCACACCAGGCGAAATAAGCTTTCCAGGTACGGTAATAGATCTTACCAGAAGAGGATTTCCTAGCCTTGATTAGAGTAGGAATGACCTCTGAGGAGAGACCCCTGTCTCTCAGGACCTGGGTCTCAATAGGATGCAGCAGGATGGAAGATATGTCCCTGAGACAGTAGATCTTCCCGCATTGGCAGCCGCCAAGGAGGCGCCACTGCCAGGTGAACAACGTCGGCATACCAGGACCAGCGCGGCCAGTCCGGCGCTACCAGAATCACCAAGTGCGGTTTCGAGGCCAACCTGCAAAGGAACCTGAACAGCTGAATCGGAGGAAAGGCATACATCAGACGATACTGATGCCAAGGGGCCACCAACGCATCCGAGGCGTCTGCCAGAGGATCGCGCGTTCTTGCCACAAACCTTTCCACCGCGTGGTTTAGCCGGGACGCGAACAGATCCGCGTCCGGGATCCCCACTTCACACACAGCATTTGGAAGACCTTCGGGTGCAGGGACCATTCCCCCTGGTCCAGGGTCTGGCGGCTCAGATAGTTGGCCTGCCAATTCTCCACACCCGGAATGTGAACTGCTGAAATCGCCGGGACATGAGTCTCGGCCCAAGACAGAATGTCGGTCACCTCCCGGGCCGCCCGGGCACTCCTGGTGCCCCCTTGGTGGTTGATGTAAACCACCGCGGTAGCATTGTCCGTCTGTACCCGAACAGGACAGCCCTGAAGTCGGTCTGACCACTGGAAGAGAGAGTTTGATCGCTCTTAATTAATTCCAAAATGTTGATCGGAAGGGAGGATTCCTCCTCCGACCAAGTGCCCTGGGCAGACAGGTTGCCCAGAACTCCACCCCTGCCCGACAGGCTGGCATCCGTGGTAATCACTGTCCACAGTAAGGGACGGAAGGATTTCCCTTCTGACACAGCCGGGGACTGGAGCCACCACAGAAGATCTATTCTGGTCCGGTGACTCAAAGAGACACTCAGATCCAAGGACTGAGGTAGTCTGTCCCACCTGGCTAGGATCTCTGCTTTAAGAGACCTTGTGTGAAACTGAGCGAAGGGTATCGCCTCGAAGGCCGATACCATCAACCCCAGGAACCGCATACAGGTACTGAGTGACAAGGATGGTTTGTCCCTGAGGGACCTGATCTCGTTCTGCAAGGTCCGGAGCTTGTCCTTCGGCAAGAACACCTTTGCCTGAGCAGAGTCCAGAATCATTCCCAGATAGGGAAGACAAACCGAAGGAGACAAGGACGACTTCTGTATGTTGATGGTCCATCTGAACTCCCGGAGCGTCTGTACCGTGGTTGACAGATCGCGCAGTAGGTTCTGGCTGACACTCGATCTCAAGAGGAGATCATCCAGATACCCCAAGACCGCAATGCCCTGTGCCCTTAGCAGGCCCAGAACAGGCGCCAGCACTTTGGTAAAGACCCTTGGAGCCGAAGCGAGACCAAAAGGTAACGCCACAAACTGATAGTGGTCCTCCGCCATAGCGAACCGAAGGTACCTCTGGTGACCCTCGAAAATGGGGATGTGTAGATACGCATCCTTCAGGTCTATAGAGGCCAGGAATTCCCCCGGACTCAGGGAGGCCACCACCGAACGGAGAGATTCCATACGGAACTTTCGAACGCGCACAAAGTGGTTCAGCGCTTTCAGGTCCAGAATAGGACGCACTTTGCCCTCCTTTCTGGGCACAGTGAACAGATTTGAATAAAATCCCCGAAACCTGTCCCGATGAGGCACCGGAACAATCACCCCCTGAGCAAGAAGGTCCTGCACCGCTTGATGCAGGTCCTGCCGACGCCCTGGAGGCAAATGAAGATTTGAGGGAAAAAATCTATCCGCCGGCCGGAAAAGGAATTCGATCTTGTACCCTGATCGAATGATTTCCTGAACCCACCTGTCCGAAATTCGGAGCAGCCAAGGTTGGAGGAAACCGCACAAACGTCCCCCCACCCCTGAAACGGGTGAGGGCGACCCTTCAGGCAGAGGCGGATTGACCCACCGAGCCGGCATTGCCGGACTTCTGCTTGCCTGCCCAGGGCTTCTTCTGGCTACCTTGGCCCTTGAAGGGCTTGCCCTTGGATTGGTTTCGAAAGGCACAAAAGGACCTGAGTGGATCGAGAAGTAAAACCCCGCTTCCACGAAAGAACTTATTCTTCGGGTTCTGGGGCAGCAAGGTGCTCTTGCCCCCCGTGACGCCTTTTACCAAGGTATCCAACGCCTCGCCAAAAAGGCGAGAACCTGCATAAGGAAAATCAGCAACTGTCTTCCGTGATGTCTGGTCAGCCGACCCGCTCTTCAGCCAGATCAGTCGACAGTTAAGCACTGCGACACTCGACAAGCGTGCGACCAGAGGGGCCTCATTCAAAGCCGCATCGCACAAATACATGACTCCTTGGTGAATTTGATCCACCATAGCCAGCGTGGCAGGTGGGGTAGAATCAGACACGAGGGTGCGTCCAAGCACCTTAGTCCAATCCGCCACCGCCTGAGCCACCAGGACAGAAGCGAAAACAGGTTAGAGCAACCCGCCACCGTGTAGGAATGGCGGGCCAGAGACTCCAACCTCCTGACCATGGGATCCCGGAACACCGGGGTGTCCTCAGTGGGAATCAGGGTAGCCTTGTTTAAGACGGCCACAGTGTGATCCACCTGTGGAGGCACGCACCAGCGCGTGTCCGTAGGCGGCGCAAAGGGATAAAGCAGTTTAAACCGACTAGGCACCGCAAATGGACGTTTCAAATTGCGCCACAGTTCATTCACAGTGTAATGAAATTCAGCGGGGCAGGGAAAAACCTGCGCCGACTTGCGGGTCCTATGTGTACCAAACGATGACGCAATGCCCGGAGGAGTGGGCTCATCCTCCAAATGTAGGGTCTCTTTCACAGAAGAGATCAACTCATCCATAGTTGCGTGTTCTTCAGGTGACCCCGGGGGAGAATCATCAACCCCCACCACCTCCGCCTCCCCCTCCGAACCCAGAGGGTCCAGGGATGAGCGAGACCCTGAAAAGGGCACGCCCGCCACAGCAGCCACATCACCATCTGAATCAGAGGAGAAAGATAATCTAGGTCTTTTCCTGGCAGCTCGTTCAGCCATCAGCACCTCCATTTTGGACACTAAAGACGCCACTACAGTGGCCAAATCAGGTATAACTGGGGGTACAGCAGGACTGGGGTCCCCCACCAGGGCTGGAGGGAATTTGCTGTCCTGAGATTCCATTGTCCAAGTTACAGTAAAAAAAAAAAAAGTACAAGAAGAGGTACTGGCGCTTTAAGATCGCTGCAGAGTGCGCAGCCCACCGCTATATGCACAGTGAACAAAGACCCCCAAAAGGAGACAAAACTAAGCCAGGAAGGACAAAACAAGGAGAGACAGTCTGCAGAGCCCCCACAGAGTGTTACCACATCGATCGCTGCTTCAGAGGAAAAGGAAGTGAGGTCATCAGAGGCTGAACTATAAGCTGCAAGACCCAGGGAAAATGGCTGCCCATAGAACTGAATGGAAGGCTTCAGCAAGATGGCCGCCGAACATGTGCTCGGAACGATCGTTCTGCCACACACAAGATGGCGGCGGATGGCGCCAAAACAGCATGTAGTGAAGCCCACAGTGAAGCCAGACATGCTTGCCCATACTTAAAATGGCGGACCGCGCGGTTTTCACCCGCTGTGGCCGCCGCACGACACAGTTTGCACCCCCAAACACCGTAGTGACAAGGGGAAAGGGCCCCTAAACCCACACAGCACCACAGCGCATGTAAAAGGAGACCCCCGCAGGGATCGCATCAGGGAGCCCCACACAGGCACAGACATGGGGAACACCCAGCAACACAGGACTGCCACCCCAGACAGAGGCCCCACACAGAAAGTACTTACCTGTACCGGACGGCGTGGGGTGCCTCTATGAACGGAAAGCCGCTGTCCTCATCTGACAGGGAATGCCGTTAGCCAAGGACAGGACACTGCAGCACCGCAGATGTGTCCAGTGAGGTAGCCACCTCACAGGCTGCATCCCTGCTGCGAGCAGGGATGGGTCGTTCATAATGCCAGGACGAACACATGGCTGAACGTTCGGTGACGGGTTGGGAGTCCCTCTGCCCTGGAGAACCAGGGCGGTCAGTCCGAATCCCAGCTCCGCAAGAATCCGTCTTCATCCGAAGATCCGACTAAAAAGCTGACAAAATAAACAGCTAGTAAATCAAAGAAGAAACTGACATTTTCAAAGAAAAAAAGATTAGAAAGGCTGAGACTGTAGCCCCAGCACAGGAAAGCCTAACTACTCCTGACGCTAGGCAGAAACAAACTGAGTTGGGAGGGATCACTGCAGGGGGGTATTGACCAGTGGGACAGCCCACATGGGTGTGTCTATGCTAAATGCTTTTGTTCTTTTGATTAAGTCTTATGCCTAGCTACTCCTGCGGAAGTAAATACCCAATAGTGATGACTTAGAGGTGGTGGCGACTGTCGGAGGACGTAAGAGAAAAAAAAATTGTTAATACTTCCCCCTGTGATTAGAGTGGATTGGGGCCAGTGCAGGCAGAGGAAACCAATCTTGCAACTTTTTCAGGTGGTAAGTTTGGATCTTGGAATCACAATAATGATTATACTTTGGTGCATACAGGTGCAGTATTTAGTAAGCGTGCACTTTACTTCGCTGATGGGATTTACACTGTAAAAATCTCCTACAGGATGGACTTACTTCATTCCTAAATTATTCTGTTGTGATTACAATCTTCTTGGTGGTTTTGAACAAGACATAGAAACCGATTGGTTACTATAAGGGATCGACCGATTATCGGCACCACCGATATATTGGGGGCCAATATGCACTTTCCCCGATATATCGGAATCGGCCCCTGAGGTTACCGATATTGCCGATATTTCGGAAAAGTGCTGTACCGGAGTGATGCCTGCAGCTAGAGGCATCACCCCGGTACCGGAGTCCATAGCCGACGGTCGGCTGTCTTGTAATGACAACCGATGCGGCTGAGAAGCCGCTCGGCTGCCATTACAAGGAGCGGGAGGACACGTCTCCCCCCCCTCCCGCGGCTCGCCCGGGTCTCCCGTCCCACCGGGACGGCCGCCGAAGACCCGATCAAAGCCGTATTCGGCTTTCCATGTAAAAAACACGGAAATTATGTCATGACATCACTTCCGGGTACTTGGCGATAAATTAAAAAAACTTGCAGCATTCAAAACAGCCAAACTTGGCGTTTTGAATGCTTTTCAGTGCCCCAGATCCCTCCACAAGGAGTACCTATAAAAAAAAAAAAAAAAAAAAAAAAAAAATTATATATAATATATATATTTATTTTTTTTTAAATATTGGCCGATACTGATATCCGATGACCAAAATATCGGTATTAAAAAAACAATATCGGTCGATTACTAGTTACTATACACAACTGCACCAGATTCTTTGTGCACCAATTTTAGTAAAACTCCCCCACGGTGTCTTGTTTTTGAATAAAGGACTTTTATTTTTTTGTTTTGAATGTAATAATTTATGTTTGTTAGTTTATGCTGTGGCGCTGCATGTTTTACCTTTTAGGGCGAGAGAAAGCCCTAAATGTTACATACAAAATTATCTAAGGCCTCATGTACACAGGGTGGTTTTACAGCCGCTTTTAGGAGCAACAGGCAGTTTTTTTTATTTTGCAGTTTAAAAATGCATCTCCATGTTATTCCATTGCCTCATGCACACACAGACGTTTTGAAGCTGCAAGTGGCACAGGTGTTTTCAAGCTGCAAAAAAAACCCAGGGCCAGTGTTACAGCTTTAAAAATGTCTGATGCTACTAAAGGCTGCTACATACAGCGTTAACCTCATCAAACGTTTTGTTTTTTGACATGTCAATAACCAATGGTTCCCTATGAGAGCCCATTGATTTGAAAGGAAGTCGCATCCAAGTCAGATCATGATGCCACTTGTGCTCTGAGGATCTTGAAAGGGAACCCCATGCCAAAATGGGGAAAAAAATAAATAAAGCGTGTGGGGGGGGGTCTCAGACCTGCCAGGCTGCATGCTCGGATAAAGGTCTGGTATGGATTTTGGGGGGGGGGGGGGGGGTCCCACATTTTTATTTTTTGCTGTGGGGGGTCTCCCTTAAAATCCATACCAGACCCTTAGGAAGGACCCCACACTGTTTTTTTTTTTTTTTTTTTTCATTTTAGCGTGGGGTTTCCTTTCAAGATCCTCAGAGCACAAGTCGCACCACAAGTCGGATCATCATGATTAGACTTTGATGCGAGTTCTATTCAAATCAATGAGCTGAAAGTCAAATCAAAGACAGCTCTGATAGGCAACCATTGACTTTGAATAGAGGCATTTAACGCTGCTAAAAGCCAACGCGGCTAAATGTGCATTATTACCAAAAAAGACACTAAAAGCACGTTTTTGCAGCTTCTTTTTCCTGGTGTTGGTAGTAGCTTTGCAGCTCGTTTTTTCTAAAGCCCTGTGTGAATGATTCCTGAGTGTCCATTCACACTACCGCGACTTGTCAGCCTGACAAGTCCCGGTCCATGCAGTGCTACAGGACCCGTTCTAATAGGAGCGACACAAGTCGCTCCGACTTAGAAAAAGGGTCCTGTACTACTTCGGGGTGACCTCGGAGTGACTTGCATTGACATTCATTATATGAAGCCCGTGCAAGTCGCGCCGAAGTCGCGGTGCACGGGACTTCACAGGTCGCCCCCGAAGTCGGAGCGACCTAGTGTGAACGGCACTAAAACCTTTATCACTAAAAGACAAATCTTTACTTCTACCTTCCTCAGAATCTGTTTGCCACAGATGTTCCAAAACACACAAGGGAAATGCAAGCAAAGATAAATTTGTTAAATATGAAATTAGTAATAAAACTGCTTTACTTAAGTGACTCCGAAAATGTTTCACAAACTCAATCCCTTCTTCCACTTTTTTCCAGAACTTCACATGTCCATCATGGCTTGCAGTTATGATGAAGTCAGTCCTGTTTAAAAGAAAAATTATGGTCCATATTGATTCCTGGTTCTTTCAACAAGATAAAAGCCATTCAGTCCAACACTTCCTATAAAGAAAAGACTCACTTACTTGGTGCAAACAATGTGGGTGATAACATCCCGATGCATGTAGCTGCGTTCATACATTGAAGCACTTGGCAGGTTGTCCAAGTAAACATGCTCAAACTCTAGAACTGGAGAGAAGTGACATTAATATTTGCTATAACTACCTGTAAAAAAAAAATAAATAAATAACTTTGTTATAGAAAACCTCTGTGAAATTTGCTATTTGCAGTGTTGACCCCCCCCCCCCCCCAGACCTCTGCAATTTGCCATGGGATTAAGGTCTGGAGAGTTTGGTGGCTATGGACCCAAAACTTTGATGCTTTGTTCCCCAAGACACATAGTTATCACTTTTGCCTCATGGCAAGGTGCTCCTTCATGCTGGAAAAGGCATCGTTCCTCACCAAACTGTTCTTGGACGGTTGAGAGGATGTTTTGGTACCATTCTTTATTCATGGCTGTGTTCTTAGGCCAAATTGTGAGTGAGCCCACTTCTCTTGCCTGAGAAGCAACCCCACATGTGAATGGTCTCAGGATGCTTTACTGTTGGCATGACACAAGACTGATGGTAGCGCTCACGGAATAGCGGCAGAAGGGGAGGGGCCTGTTTGGAGATCGTCTCACACACAAGAGCTGACAGGCAGGAAGGGAAGGGGAGAGAGGAAAGACTGCAGGCTGACCAAGGAACATAAACTGACCACAGTATCATGGATCACCAGATATGATTACCGTGGTCAGCACACTAAGGTGGACACAGGAACAGGCAGGATCAAGCAGGTATTTTACAGCATAGAAAGGAACATATGACAGAGCACAAGCACTATGCGGCTTAACGTGCTATAAAAGAACAGGATCTTTTTATGTTTTGGGTTCCAAACTCCTTAAGTCCTCTCCTCCTCAGCCCATGCATGCTGCTGATGTGAGTTGAAACAATCTTAAAGCCAAGTTTGTGCTCTGCGACCTATAGCTGCTCTCAGTTAATTCAACTATGATTGATAATAAAAGCGGTTCCCTATCAATGTTTTCTAAAATGTAAAGGAGTGCACAGAACAGTAAGAGTCCATTTGCACTGGGCGTAAAAATGAGGGAAAAAAAAAAAGCATATAGAGCATTTTGTACATGAGTTTAAGGCTTGGCTAACATCTAGGTGTTGCTATTTTTACAGGCATTTGTGAAGGTGTTTTTAGGTTGACAAGTGACCAATGAAAAAAAAAAACCTCCTGTAATCTGCCAAAATAGAAGCTCATGTACTTTTTTGAGCGATGGATGTTTTGCTTAAGGAGACAGAAAGCTCAGATGTGAACAGGGGCCATTGAAATGAATTGGATTTGTCTTGTTGGGCATTTTTAGAGCTGAGGCTTAGAGAATAAAATTGCCCTAGATGTGAATGGAGCCTAAGAGCACTGAGCGTTTTTCTTCTGCCAGAAAACTCACCATAGACACTTAATGAACAAACTGAGGTCTGTCGGCATGGACCATAGGGTTTGTTCTTAGATAGAAAATTGGTTATTGGGGTGTGTCATTAGTACAGTGACAGTGCATATTTTTAGCATTGTATTAGTGTCACTGGTTCCCACAAAGTGTCAAGTGTCTGATTGTCCACCACAATATTGCAGTTCCGCTACAAGTCGCTGATCGCCACCATGATTAGTATAAAAAATAAATAAAAATTACACTACATATACCATAGTTTGCAGATGCTATAACTTTTGTGCACACCAATCAAACGCTTATTGGGATTTTTTTTAGCAAAAATTTGTAGCAGTAAATTAGCCTAAATTTATGAAAAAAAAGGTTATTTTTTTTTTTTATTGGAAAGGTTTTATAGCAGAAAGTAAAAAAAAAGATTAGGGTTTTTTTTTTTTTTTTTTCAAAATTGTCAGTCTTTTTAGTTTATAGTGCAAAAATGTAAAAGCCCAGAGGTGAGCAAATACCAACAAAAGAAAGCTCTATTTGTGGGGGAAAAATGACAAAATTTTATTTGAGTACAGCACTGCATGACGCGCAATTGTCAGTCAAAGTACCGCAGTGCCGTATTGCGAAAAAATGGCCTGGTCATGAAGGGGTGTAATGCTCCATGTACACGGGACGCTGGAAATGGCCGTTTAGGAGCAGTTGGGCGTTTTTTTCAGAATCCCCTGAACCCATCTACATTTTATCTTATCTGTCCATGTACACCAGGTCGTTTACAGTCATTTGCAGGCAGTTGCGTTCAGGGACTGTTTTTAGAACGCAATTATTTTCGTTCGAACGTGTGTTTCCCGGCGTTTCAAACGCACAAACGCGTCCGAACGCGATGACCCGCGTTTAGCGTTCGCGTTTTTCCATTTTAAAGGGAAATAATTTTTATGACCTCTAGGAACGCTTCTAAAACGCAAACGCCCGCAAACGCTGCTAAACGCTGCTAAACGCCCGCTAAACGCGGGTACAAACGCGACTGAACGGACGTTTCAAACGTCCTAAAAATTCCAGCATTCAAAGGGACTTTTAACAACGTCCCATGTACATGGAGCCTTAATCTTCTGGAGGTCAAGTGGTTAAAGAGACATTTATTACAGATTGCATACAGCTATTTCAGGCTATTTGGTCACCATCAGTGCAGTGTATGGAAACCATGACTTATATGGAATAAGGCTTAGAACCCAATGAGACAATATAAAAATGACCTACACTATATTACCAAAAGTATTGGGACACCTGCCTTAACACGCACATGAACTTTAATGGCGTCTTAGTCTGTAGGGTTCAATATTGAGTTGGCCTACCTTTTACAGTTATAACAGCTTCAACTCTTCTGGGAAGGCTGTCCACAAGGTTTACGGGTTTGGTCTATGTGAATGTTTGACCATTCTTCCAGAAGGGCATTTGTGAGGTCAGGTACTGATGTGGGCGAGAAGGCTCGCAGTCTCCACTCAGGTTGAGGTCAGGAAAGTCAAATTCTTCCACCCCAAACTCGCTCATCCATGTCTTCATGAACCTTGCTTTGTGGACTGGTCTAAATCAATTGGTGGAGGGGGGATTATGGTGTGGGGTTGTTTTTCAGGGGTTGGGTTTGGTCCCTTAGTTCCAGTGAAGGGAACTCTTAAGGCGTCAGAATACCAAGACATTTGCACAATATCTTGCTCCCAACTTTGTGGGAACAGTTTGGGGATGGCCCCTTCCTGTTCAAACATGACTGCGTACCAGTGCACAAACAAGGTCCATAAAGACATGGATGAGTGAGTTTGGGATGGAGGAACTTGACTGGCCTGTACAGAGTCCTGACCTCAACCCGACAGAACACCTTTGGGATGATCTAGAGTGGAGACTGCGAGCCAGGCCCCATTGACACTCTTAAACCTTGTGGACAGCCTTCCTAGAAGTGTTGCAGCTGTTATAGCTACAAAGGGTGGGCAAACTCAATATTGAACTCTATGGACTAAGACTGGGATGCCATTAAAGTTCATGTGTGTGTAAAGGCAGGCATCCCAATACTCTTGGTAACATACTGTATATGGTTATACGGTCTCTAAAATGTAAAACACTGATACAGTGTGTCAGCCTGCAGTAAGGCACCTTTCAGATGGGCCAGGCCGGTACACCCCTCAGCTTTTCTGAGGGATCTGAACAGAAGGTCTATGAAGCCCTATGGACAGGCAGATGTAAACAGTTCTAAGTCTGGAAAGATAAATGGAAAAAGACTGCCTGGCGGCAGCCCCATCTGTACAAGGGGAGTGTACACATGCAGGTGCACAGTGGGGAATGTCTATGCCCTTTCGACAGCTTCCCAGCAGGACAGCTCAGGCAGGTTTAGACTAGTGTCCAAACCCACCTGAGCTCATCACTATTCACAGAATGTAAGAAAATCCCACAATTTAGGGTTGTCACCAGAAGAGGAATAGAGGGAAAAATCTTCCAATGGGGTCACAAGTTCTGGGACTTCCTCAGTTCCTGTTGTGGCTGTGGGACAGGAAGTGATGGGAAATCTCCCTCATGGGACACAAATGGCAAAAAAAAGTCCAACAGGGGTTATAACCCTCCCTTACTCGATCCTTAATGCAAAATAACAAGTTCTTCCTTAAATAAAGCGGTAGTCAAGTCTTAACCCCATTGGCGCCAGGCTCCCCAAATATGTGGCCTCTTGGTGCCTGGGCCTTGGCAGAGAGGCCGCATATCTGCGTGAATTGTGTTCAATACAGCTGTACAGAAAGAACGTGCCCTGCCATTATCCTGACTGGACATCAGATGACGTCCAGCAAAATTACCAGCTCGTGCGCACCCATGGGGGCACACAGCGCAGTTATTGGTAGTGTGGTGGGTCGCTCTGACACAACACATCTTCCATCTCAGTACAGAGCCTATGATGTAGGCTCTTTACCATGAGATCAGCTGTGTCCAATCACAGAATAACCAGGAAGTGCATGGCAGGGCGCAAGTAGAGCACAGCTGATAAGCTGCTCTCCTGACAGGGGGGGGGGCGCCTGTGCTAATAATCAGCACAGATCCATTAGCGATGCCCATCAATAATGCCTCCTCATCAGTGCTGTCTATCAGTGCCACCCATTAGTGCAGGAGAAAACTTATTTACAAAATTTTATAACAGAAACTAAGAAAAACTTTTTTTTTTCTTAAAAATTTTCAGTCTATTTTTAATTTGTTTAGCAAAAAATAAAACAAGTCAGTGGTGACCAAATACCACCAAAAGAAAGCTCTATATGTGTGAAAAAAAATGGTAAAAGTTTACTATGGGTACAATGTTGCATGACCGAGCAATTGTCATTCAAAATAGGATAGCGCTGAAAATTAGCCTGAGCAGGAAGCGGGGGTTGGGAGTTCCCTGTATTGAAGTGGTTAAAGCCCGCACCACCTCACGGCATCCTAAACCTGTTAAAGATCCAGGAGGTGCCAGCGTAAAGAGGTTAAAAATGTAAAAACCTGGGCCCTTCTGCAGGGTAATGCCATAATATGCACCCCGCAGCTAGCACATTATAGCAGAAAGCGTACTTGCTCACCGCTTCATGTGTGAATCTTTGCCTGAATTTGCACCTGAACCCAAAAATGCACAGGACCCTTTGTGAAAGCGCTCCGCGGTCACCCCGGACAGGTGTGAATGGACTCCAAGGAGAACCGCTCACATTCACATATCAGGCGATTTGGATGCGGTTTAAAACAAAGCTCTCCAAGCGGTACGCTGTCACATTTCAATGGCCGGGCCATGATGATGTCACTCGAGTCATGATCGCTGCATTGCAGGGAACCCTGTGTGTCCTAAACGCAGAGAGTTAATGTGCATACACTGTGATGTCATTGGCTATACATTTAGGAGCTCTGCATTGTACATACAGGTAAGACTTGGTGTACCCTTCCCTGGAGGTGGAAGTGCAAAGGGATATAAACCCAGCTGAATTGACAATGTTGAACCCTTTGCCCCAGCCTGGCTAGTCCCTTGTATTGCCGGTCACACTGGGCCTTGTAGTGCCAGGCAGCCCCCCCCATGTACCTCTCCTCTTCTTGCTCTGGGACGCCTCTGTTGGAAGCGGTCCTACCCATCCCTCCTCCTCCACTTCTTCCTCTTCTCCCTTCTGCGGCTCGTCCCGCTTCGCCTTCTTCTCATCCTCACTGCTAGAACTGGAGGACGAAGAACTACTACTACTACTGCTGCTGCTGCGACTTCTCCTCGCCCGCCGCTTCCTCTCCGACATGTTGCTCGGGTGACGTCACCAGGCTGAGACAGGCCGCTACTGATGACGCCACGACCAATCAGAGGCAACCGCGCGCTACTCCGTTCTATGGCTGGAACGGGAGAAAGAGTCACGGTCATCTTGCTGGGTGAGGGTATCGTCGAGCTGGGAGCCGAGCAAGTGTAGTTACCATGGTAACGGCCTGCGACTGCAAATGTGCCAGGGGTGGAGTTACCCATAGCAACCTCTCAGGGTTTTGTATTCCTGACCAGGGTTGGTTGCTATGAGCGAATGTCTGACTCTGGGTTTTGTTTATGATATTTACAGAGCATGATACTGACTGTACCCGACCTCCAGGATCAGGGAACACTGTGTCTATGAAGTACAATATATATATATATATCCTCCAGGATCAGGGAACACTGTGTCTATGAAGTACAATATATATATATATATATATATATCTCCTCCAGGATCAAGGAACTATGTCTATGAAGTACAATATATATATATATATATATATATATATCATCCAGCATCAGGGAACACTGTGTGTATGAATTACAGTGTGTATATATATATATATCAGTGTTGGGGTAGTTACTCAAAAAATTTAACTAGTTCTGTAAATTGTAATGAGATTACTTTACTAGTTACTGCATTTGAAAAGTAACTTCACTACTTATTACTTTACTTTCCTCTTTCTTAATTGACCGTGTAGAAGAAGATACATGACACTCTTTCTGCATAGAGTTTATTGTAACACAGGCTTTGGGAAACATGAGAACAAAACCTGAAAAAAAAGAATAAAACATAAAGTGAACAAAAAGTCATAAACTTCATCCCTCTTTATTCTTCCAAATAACGATTGTATCGCACGGCTTGGGTAACGCAGGAAAGCGCGTTCCTATAGCCTAGTAAAGTAGTGTAGTTACCAATATTAGTATTGTAACTAGTTACGTTACTTTGTTACCAAAAAAAGTAATGTAGTTACTGTAATCAGTTACTTTGTAACTAGTTACCCCCAACACTGATATATATATTTATATATATCATCCAGGATCAGGGAACACTGTGTGTATGAAGTACAGTATATATACTCCAGGATCAGGGAATGCTGTGTGTATGAAGTACAGTGCGTGTGTGTGTATATATATATCTCCTCCAGGATCATGGAACACTGTGTGTATGAAGTACAGTATATATATATATATATATATATATATATATATATATATATACACACACCGCTGCAAGAAAAAGTATGTGAACCCTTTGGAATGATATGGATTTCTGCATAAATTGGTCATAAAATGTGATCTGATCATCATCTAAAGCCCCGTACACAACGATTATCGGCCGACCGATCGTCCGTCTTTTGTCCAGAGTTGTGTTTTGTTGGTTGGAATGTGCCTAGACTGCACACAAATTTTCTCGCCCAACAAAAATCTACTTCAGAAGTGATGTCATGTGTTGGTTTGCTTTCTTTGTGTTCTTTCTTCACTGAGCATGCCCAGACTTGCTCATCAGATTTTTCCCTGTCGAAATCTGTACTGAATGCATGAAAATCGACCGTTGTGTTGACGGCCAACAAAAATTTTATAGTCTGCACACCAGATTTTTTTCGGCCGAAAAGTCGGAGTTGGTTGTCGGAAGCATCATACTAACAAGCCGAAAATCGACAGATCGTCGTCGGACGAAAATTCCCTGCCGATTTTCGACGCGTGTGTACGGGGCTTTAGTCACAACAATAGACAATCACAGTCTGGTTGAACTAATAACACAAAGAATGAAATGATGCCATGTTTTTATTGAACACACCATGTAAACTTTCACAGTGCAGGTGGAAAAAGGAGAAGTAGGCCCAAAACACTTAGTTCTGCACTCCTGTGACCCGTATTCAGCCGATAGCAGGCTAAAGCTGTCATCTGACGTGGCTGAGCCGATCTAGACTCTGGAGAGATCCCAACTTTAAAGGGGTTGTAAAATCAGAAGGTTTTTTTTTATCTTAATGCATTCTATGTGTTAAGATAAAAAGCCTTCTGTGTGCAGCAGCCCCCTCTCAACCTCCCTAATACTTACTTGAGCCCATCTCTATCCAGTGATGTCCACGAGTGCCTCAGCCGTCTGAGAATCTCCCTCCTGACTGGCTGAGACACAGCAGCAATGCCATTGGTTCCCACTGCTGTCAATCAAGCTCAGTTAGCCAATAGGGACAGAAAGGGGGTGGGGCTGGGCTGTGGCTCTGTGTCTGAATGGACACACAGAGCTGCAGCTCGGCTCAGGTGCCCCCATAGCAAGCTGCTTGCTGTAGGGACACTCAGCAGGAGGGAGGGGCCACGAGGTCCAGCGAGAGACCCGAGAAGAAGAGGATCGGGGCTGCTCTGTGCAAATTCACTGCAAAGAGGAGGTAAAGTATTTCATGTTTGTTTTTTAATAGAAAAAAAAAACAAGACTTCACAATCACTTTAATCACTTCAGCTCCGGAAGGTTTAACCCCCGTCCTGACCAGGCGTTTTTTTGCGATACGACACTGCGTTGCTTTAACTGACAATTGTGCTGTTGTGCGATCCAGTACACAAATAAAATGGATGTATTTTTTCCCCCCCACAAACAGAGCTTTCTTTTGGTGGTATTTGATCACCTCTGCGATTTATATTTTTTGCGCTATAAACAAAAAAAGACCGTCCATTTAAAAAAAAAAAAAACAAAAAAAAACAATATATATTTTTTTAATTTCTGCTATAAAACACATCCAATAAAAAAAAAAATATAAAAAATCTGCTACATATTTTTGGTAAAAGCATATATTGATTGGTTTGCACAAACGTTTTAGCATCTTCAAACTATGGGAAAGATTTATAGACTTTTTATTTTTTTCATTGTTTTTATTAGTAATGGCGGTGATCAGCGATTTTTGGCAGGACTGCGGCAGACAAATCTGACTCTGTGTCACTTTTTGGGGACCAGTGACACTAATACAGTGATCAGTGCTAAAAAAAAAAAAAAGCACTGTTACTGTATAAATGAGACTGGCAGGGAAGGAGTTAACATCAGGGGCGATCAAAGGGTTAAATGTGCTCCTAGGAAGAACTTTCTAACTGTGTGGGGGATTGACTGACTGCAGGAAGAGAGAGATCCATGTTCCTCATTAGTAGGAACACATGATCTCTCTCTTCCTGTCTGACAGAACGATGGTCTGCCTTGTTTACATAGGCAAACCGCTATTCTGTCATTCCTCCGAACGATAGTGGGTGGCCGGCGACCATCGTGGCCACTGGACCCGCTAATTGGCTTCTGCTGTGTCCAATCACAGCGGTAATGCGGCTCCGGTGGCACGCGTGCGCCCCCTAGAGTCGATGGAAACAATCATGTATAGATAGGTGATTTTGCGCTTAAAGTGAAGTTCCACCCATTTTTACAAGTTGAGCTGTATGTAATCCCCTTCAGATATGCTTTTGGCAATGTCAACTATTTTTTTTTTTTTTAAGGAAATACCTTTAGAGCCGGTTTACACTACCGCGACCAGAAAGTCGCCCCATGAAGGAGTGACTTTTTAGCGTGACTTTGAAGAGACTTGTTTAGAGATTTGGAAGAGACTTGTGCACTACTTTGAGAGAGACTTAAATGATAGGCGACTTTGTCTATGAGGAATGCCTGGCTAATCTCTTTCTTCTTCCTGGAAAGTCTGATAACAAGTCGCTTGAAAATAGATAAGGATCCGACTTAGAGGCGACTCGTATTGAAGTCTATGTGCACAAGTTGGATAGAGGTCGCCTTGAAGTAGTACAGGAACCTTTTCTGAATCGGAGTGACTTCAGAAGTGCATATTAAGACGGCTCTCATTCATTTACATTGAGTTTGTGATGACAAGAGACGTGGGGCGACTTGAGGGCACACAAGTCGTGTCCCAACTCGGAGTAGTGTGATCCGGCTCTTAATCTTCTTTATTAATCTGCACTTCCGGGTCCTGCTGCTTTCGGCGATTACGTCACGCAGCGATTCGCAAGGGCTCCTGGGACATGTATCCCAGGAGCCCTTGCAATTCGCCTAGTGACGAAATATCGTGTGATTTCCAGTTCTCAGGGATGTATTGCATTCAGTCCGTGCTCCGCCCCACCTCCTCTCAGTGACTGAAAGCATTACATCCTGTAAAGCTCCCTGAGAGGAGGCGGGGCAGTTTGTTGGATGCATTATCCGATGATAGACAGAGAGCAGAGGGGACAGAATCTAGTGTCAGATTCTTCCTCGCTCTCTGCACTATCTTTAATATCGTTGTACGACTTCTTCTTATGTGAGATTCATAGTGACAAATGGCGGAATATTATCTGATTACAGAACAGTCACACAGCTCGGGGCACATTAAAGGGGAACTCTCACCGCACGGGGACACTGATGTAAAAGAAAACTCTCATGGGGACACAGATGTAATATATGAACATTAAAGGGGAACGCTGACTATAACATTAAAGGGGAACGCTGACTGGAACATTAAAGGGGAACTCTGACTGGAATATTAAAGGGGTACTCTGACGGGGACACTGATGTAAAGGGGCACTCTGACGGGGACACTGATGTAAAGGAGGACTCTGACGGGGACACATCCATGTCCCCCATCAGAGTGCCCCTTTACATCTAGTGTGTCTCGATCAGAGTCCTCCTTTACATCTGTGTCCCTGTCAGAGTGCCCCTTTTACATCCAGTGTCCCCGCCAGCGTCCTCCTTTACATCCAGTGTCCCAGTCAGAGTTCCCCTTTATTATTGCGGTCATTGCGGTCAGAGTTCCCCTTTATTTTTTCCGGTCAGCGTTCCCCTTTATTTTTTCCGGTGAGCGTTCCCCTTTATTTTTTCCGGTCAGAGTTCCCCCTTAATGTTCCAGTCAGAGTTCCCCCTTAATGTTCCAGTCAGAGTTCCGCTTTAATGTTCCAGTCAGAGTTCCCTTTTAATATTCATATATTACATCCATGTCCCCATGAGAGTTCTCCTTTACATCAGTGTCCCCGTGCAGTGAGAGTGCCCCTTTAATGTGCCCTGATAAGAGCTGTGTTACTGCTCTGTAATCAGATAATATTCCGCCATTTCTCACTATGAATCTCACATAAGAATAATCCGTTCCATCCCGTGCATGCATTATTCCACAGGACTACGGTCTGGAAATAACGCAAAATTTCATCATTAGGCGATTCGCAAGGGCTGCTGGGATACATGACGCCGCTATCCCAGGAGCGCTTGCGAATCGCTGGGTGATGTAATTGCCTATAGGCGGCCGGACCCGGAAGTGCGGATAAATAAAGAAGAAAAACGGTATTTCCTTACAAAAAAAAAAAATAGTTTGCATTGTGTGTGTGTCTATGTCTGACTCTTTCTCTCTCTCTGTCTCCTGCACTTGTGTCTTCTGGGAGGCAGGGAAGGGATATAGAGGGCGGCAACTTCCTCCTCAGCCGACGTCTCTATAGCAACCTGAGTGTCTATAGCAACCTGTACTATGCCTAAAGCATAGTACTGCCCATGTACGGGATTGCCTGCTGCATTCTGGGTAGCCAGAATGAACAGCAAGCAGGAAGAAGGTCACTAAGTCTTACACTGCGGCTTCAGATGCCCTTAGTAAAGATGACAACGCACAGGCAGCAATTTTAAAAGTAAGATTTTCACTAAACAAATAAACTGTTCAACTCATAAATATGCAAATAGCGGTTTTGTCAAGCGAGATGTATTAATATTAGTGGGCTATTTTTGTTTAAAAAATGATTCTGAGGGTGGAACTTCGCTTTAAGGGCCAATCTGCTGCAGTAAATGTATGTGGGGCAGTCCTTAAGTGCTTAAAGTTAGGATTCCTGATCAGCAGCTAGCTTGGCCCAGTTGTGCCATGTTTTTACCCCCCCCCCTCCCGACCACTTAACTTTAACTGAAAATAATGCCTCCTCACTGCTTGTCAGAGGGCAAAGCTTGTGTAACGAAGCCCTTAACCACTTCCCCTTAAGTGGATGTCATATGACGTCCTGGGCTTTAAGTGGGGATATCTAAATGATACCTGCAGGCATCATTCAGATATCATTTTTTTCAGCCAGCGATTCCCTTCACCATAAGAACAATCAGAGTGGCTGATCATTCTTACAGGTGGCATCCCCCCCCTCCCACCACCCTGCGATGCTTCTACCGGCTCGCCCGTGCGATCAGCGAGCCGGAGAAGGAATCGGCCGCCGGCAGAAGTGTCCTAGAGACTGCGAAGACCAGATGGTCCCCGGCAGTCTCTAGGACTCTCGGAGGCTGGCAGTTTTCAGTGCTAAAATTCAGCCGAGATAGTTTATTTATTTATTTTTTCTATTTCAGGCTTTCTAGCCTGTAGGAGAGATCTGAGGTCTTATTGACACCAGATCTCTCCATAATCAGGAAACAAAAAACAAACACAAGGGCGCACCGGCCTAGTGCATTATCCTCTAAGAGCTTTATTTAATTAAAAAGGTATAAAAATACTCCCAAACAAGTTCTTGGTACAAGCATATCAAATAGGTAAGTTGCCATCAGCATCAAGATACAGGATATACCGTCCTCTGAAGCTTGGAAAGGCTTATGCGTTTCGAGGCTTGGCCTCTTCCTCGGAGCATAAGCCTTTCCAAGCTTCAGAGGACGGTACAGCCTGTATCTTGATGCTGATGGCAACTTACCTATTTGATATGCTTGTACCAAGAACTCATTTGTGAGTATTTTTATACCTTTTTAAATAAATAAACCTCTTGGAGGATAATGCACTAGGCCGGTGCGCCCTTGTGTTTGTTTTTTGTTTCTAGTGGTCTTAGATTACCCTGGTCTTTTAAGGGGCTGCAAGGCCGAAGCTATCCAGCGATGCCGAGGCAAAAGTTCTCAGTAGCTGCATGATTGTGGCCAAGGTCGATAGAGCCACACCACTTAGAGCGTAGGAGACAGGTGCTTCGCACCGACTTTTTTTGTTTGTTGCTCTCCATAATGAGGACCTGTCATTCACTGTTCTTAATACAAGGGATGGTTACATTCCTTGTAATAGGGATAAAAGTGATAAAAAAAAAAAAAATTAAAGGGAAAGTGTAAAAATAAAATAAACTGGAAAAAAAAATTAAAGTGCCCCGTCCCCGCGTGTTGGCACGCGGAAGCGAACTCATGCGTTAGTCATGGCCACATATGTAAACAGTGTTCAATCCATACATGTGAGGTATCTCTGCGAACATTAGAGCGAAAGCAACAATTCTACCCCAAGACCTCCTCTGTAACTCTAAACTAGTAACCTGTAAGAAATTTTAAAGCGTCGCCTATAGAGATTTTTAAGTACCAAAGTTTGGCATCATTCCACGAGTGTGCGCAATTTTAAAGCGTGACACATTAGGTATCTAAAATGAATATGGGGGGGAGTACCGCACTTCAGGGATGGTTAATGTGATAACATGATTAGAGAAATATATATCAATAAATATTCAAACGGTGTATAAATCCAATATAAAGTACATAAACTTATTAAAAACAAGTATGAAATTAATTCTGTGTCCTGTATAACCAAATCATATAAGTAAATTTTCTAAAGATAATAAGTAAATATGTTGATCAAAATTAATAAAGTGCTTATGGTGATTATATATTATTCAAAATATATTTCAGTGATATTCGTGATATAATAAACTGCTCTGTGCCAATTATTCCAGTGTCCCAATCTATTCTCCAATATTGTATCAAAAAAAAATATTTTATAAAATGAATTTAAAAAAATTAATTTTTTTTTATTTGTATCATAAATATATATATTGTGTTCAAGTGTCCAATCAAGCAATTCAAGCTTCCTCTTCTGCGTGACGTGACAGCGTGAGATAACGCGTAGGGCAGACAGAGCACCGTAAGTGACATTACGGGACACGGAGGAGAAGTCCCGCGGCATACAAGCCGATTAAAGCAAACTAAACTGTGAGTTGTTACTTGTTTTTTGGCAAATAAAATTTGTGAAATACTACACAATGTTGGCCCTATTACTTTGAGATACGAGGAGGCACTGGGGCATTAACCTGAGACAAATCCTGGAAAGGAGGAATATACCAGCACACCCCCCCATACTTCATCTAATAAAGCCTAGGAGAAGAGAGGATAGAGGATCAGATCCGAGATTAAATCTAAAAGCGCATTGTTAAGAGCATTAAGGTGAGCGGTTAGCACACCTAGAGGTGATGAGCACTGAAGAGCACTTTGTCCCACAAGGTGTAAAGGTGGAAGCAAGTTCATTTTAAATCACAGAAGAGAAAGCTTAAATTGTTTGATTGGACACTTGAACACAATATACGTATATATATTTATGATAAAAATAATTTTTTTTTATTAATTTTATAAAATAATTTTTTTTTGATCCAATATTGGAGAATAGATTGGGACACTGGAATAAGTGTCACAGAGCACTTTATTATATCACAAATATCACTGAAATATATTTTGAATGATATATAATCACCATAAGCACTTTATTAATTTTGATCAACATATTTATTTATTATCTTTAGAAAATGTATTTATATGATTTGGTTATACAGGACACAGAATTAATTTTATACTTGTTTTTAATAAGTTTATGTACTATTATATATATTGAATTTATACACCGTTTGAATATTTATTGATATGTATTTCACTAATCATGTTATCACATTAACCATCCCTGAAGCGCGGTACCCCCCCCCCCATATTAATTTTATATAACTGTGTGGTTACCAGTAATGGTACAAGCAGCTTTAAGGGCGTATACATTCAAGAGTCCGCCAAGACAGCGCAAGAATCATACCCATATAAACAAAACATTAAGTATTTACTCGGCGTAACATCATCTTTCACATTATGCAAAAAATTTGGGCTAACTTTAGTGCTTTTTTTTTTTTCCATTCTTAAAACAGTTTTTTTTCCAGAAAAAAACACGTTTGAAAAATTTCTGCGCAAATACCGTGTGACATAAAAAGTTGCAATGACCGCTATTTTATTCCCTAGGGTCTCTGCTAAAAAAATATATAATGTTTGGGGGTTCCGAGTAATTTTCTAGCAAAAAAATTATGAATTTTACATGTTGGAGCGGAGTGCCAGAAATCGCGCGGTATTCAAGTGATTAAAGAAACCACTGAGGATTTGTTTATTAATGCCCCTTTCACACAGGCTGACCTGCCCTTTTTTTTGGCGGATCTGAACGGATGCCCCATGCATCTCTATGGGGCTTTGGATGTCAGCGGAGACTTGTCCGCTGACATCCGATCCGTCAAATCTGGACGGATGGAAACCCTATTTTCTATCCGTCCAGCAGATTGGATCGGATGGGAGCGGACAGACGGTCCGTTCTCATCCGATTCCCCCATAGAGAACAATGGGGACCTGACAGCAGTGTCTCCGCACACAGCGCGGAGACAGAGCTGCCATCCGCCTGCTCAATGGGGGATCGGACCGCCAGGTGTGAAAGGGGCCTAACTCCGATTATCATTATTTTGGGTTCACTAATTGGTTTTTCATGCTGCTTATGTGTTTTCTGACCATATGGCTAGTTTTGAGCCAGATTTGCTGCAAGAAAATTGAAGATCACTCTTCAGTATGTAAAACCTATAATGTACATTTTTTTTCTGTCTGGTTACAGTATTTCAAAGTGAGAACAAATCTCATGGCAGCAGTCTTGTCTTTCTTTTTTTCTGACAATTTCTTGCAATTGTTTTTGTTTGTAGGACAAGATGGATGCACTTCTCAAAGAGGTAAGTAAATCCATTAGTAAGAAAATTGTCTTTTATATGGAAAGAGCATCACTTACTTAAAAAAACATTTCTATGACTATATATAAAGTAGATCTAATGTACTATCTTCTAATGTTTCTTCAGTTTTATAAGGCATTTCTCTGTCTTTCTCATCTAACAATACCCACAGACAGAGACTATTGTAAGCCCTCTGTGGCATGCCTGATGTCACTTTAAAATGACCCATGATATTGTGATCTCATCTCATCTGCGTATGGAGGCTGTTTTAGGCCGGGTTCACACCTATGCGTTTTTTGTTGCTTTTTGCAGAAGCGCTCTACAGTTCATTTAGCATGGGACACATACAACATCTATGCTTTTTTCAGCCACTGCATATTTGGAAAGGGTCAGGGACTTTTTTTTAAACACAAAAGGGTGCTTTTTTTTTTGGTTCAATAAACGTTAATGGGAAAGCTGCAGAAAAGCATGTAGTGCAATTTTGCCGCAATTTCAGTTTTTTAATCTGCCCAACAACAAATTGGCGAGAAAATAAGAGTACCAAATGCAAAACGCAAATCGCGACAAAATCACATGCAAAAAAGCACTGCAGATACGTTAAAAAGCAAACTGCATAGGTGTGAACCGAGCCTTAAGCTCTTTATTCCTCATGTTCTAGTTCTCTAGCAATCCTCAGACACCAGGTGTGAAAACCCAAGGTAAAAACTGACTCTTTACAGCTGCTAGCTAGGGATTGCTAGAGAGCTGTGACAGAGAAAGAGCTTGTCGCGGTGCTCGGAAAGGAAGTGGCAAGCGGGTACCTGTCAATATTGCCAATTGTTCAAGAGGCGCGGGTAATGGGTGCTTAAAGCAGAACTTCCCCTTTTGGGTGGAACACTGCTTTAAGTTCTAGAGCTCCCCAGCAGTTCCAGAAGCTATGAAGAGGCAACAGAGATTCAGCTCTTGGACCTCTGCCAAACTAACTCTGAACAAATTATCACCGGCTCCTTTGCCTACAGGGCAACCTAACTAAAATTTCCTACACTGTACACACAGAGGGTGCTCAGTAGCTGTGTCTAAGACAGTGATTTCCAGCTTCCAGGGGCCAGTTATGTTGTATATGTAAAAGTACATAGATCCAAGCTGTCCTAATGTAACTACAACATATGTATAACATTTCTATACCTGTAATTCATCTTTCAGATAAACATAGTATAGAATCTGCCATCTTTCTGAAAATGCTAGTTACCAAACAGTTATGCTTATTTGCTGACTTCAGTACTTTGAGTCAAAGTAAAGTCCGAACATGTTTTTGGTCCATGACTCAGGAAGTATTAGTGCCATTAGATCAGCATACCAGTCAGGAAAATAACATTTTCCCCAGTCATCTTCCAGGATGGCCTAATGAGAGAGAGGCTCCTCCCACCTAGCACAGGAAACACAATCCACATTTGTTTAAATCAGGACTCGACAAAGCGCAGGCGCCAGGTAGCATGGTGACCAGAAATTGGGTCTCGGCGCCCGGGCTCCCGCCAGCCCATCCACCATTGCCAGTGGCAACAGACACGCCTGACACACCATCACATGCCTGTTGAAAGGGTCCTGCGCGTTTCCGAAACGTTGCACTATATTTTTTTGATGTGATCTTCTCTGGAATAAAGTTTTTGGACTGCTTTTGCAAGATCCTTGGTGTGCTGACGAATATGTATCTACTTGTAACCGATCCAGTGGCCAGCTGGTGATCACTTTAGCACCCAGTACACAAGTGCCTACAAACCAGGAAGGTGTGCGTTAAGAATATGAACTATACAACTCCTTGGGCTGCCGCCCAGTGAGCTCCTCACCTTATTTCTTCCCTTGTGCGGGGAAGCGATGATTGGGCAGCTTGTCAGCCTCTCCCCACTCTGTTAGCCGGAGCTTCCCACCCCCTTTTGCCCCTCCCCCAATTGGGAAGCGAGCTGGGGACGTCAGCTTCTGCAATTGGCTGGCTGGGAAGATGACGAGAACAGCGTGCGCCCCAACTCTGCCCAATGGCTGAGAGTGACCTGGCCGAGCCCTGTAGGGAGGGCAGCCCGAGATGGGGCCCGGGAGCTGGCAGAACTCTACTCTCCAGGTGATAGACACCCCAGGGGACCCACCCACAGTGTAAAAGGAGGGGGGGCACTGTGTGGGAGGAATGTATGGGGAAGGGGGGACACTTAGAGGAGTGTATGACACTGACCACATTTTCCCAGCAATAGGTGTTCTCTGCCTGATGTGTCCTGCAATTTTAGGATAGGCAGCATAGAGACCCTCCCCTCCATTAGATCAGAGTCCCTTTATGTTAGCAGCACCCCCGTTAGAGATCCCCCTGTTAGATCAGAGTCCCTTTATACTAGCACCCCCCTTAGAGACCCCCACATTAGATTAGTCCATCATATTAGCACCCCCCTTAAAGACCCACCATTATATCAGATTCCCCTTTTATCAGTGACCCCCTTTAGAGATCAATGGTTGGCCAGCTCTGTCGCCGAAAATAAAGCCCTGCCAGTCAAAAAAAAAAAAAAACTGGCTTCTAACTTTTTAGCTGGCTCCTAGATTCAAGCCCTGGTTTAAATACAGGTATGAGACAAAGTCCCTCAGTATTTTGTGTTTCCTCGGCCAGACAGGATCACTTCAAGATTGCTGCCAGGCCTCTATGCTAGGTGGCAGGAGCCTCCCGACCCTAGCCTCTCCTTGTCTGGGGCAGTGTCCCTGCGGATTGCCTAAACTAGGGAACTCGGGCCCCCTCGGCCTCTGGTTGGAGGGGGAATGAGGGACCCCTACTCCCTCTTATTTATATGTCCTGCAGGAGAGCCACAGTGGAAACTTAACCATCTCTGGAGGTATCCGCAGAGTTTGCGTTTCCCAGTGGGCAGAGTGGGGCTTGTTTCTCCCCTCTTCCTAGAGTCCCAAGGGCGCGCTTCGCTCTTGTTGGGCCGAGACAACGGAGGCGCGTCATTTCCGGTCTAGAGTCCTCCAGGCGGTGCGGTGGAAGGGACACGGTGGCCATCTTGGTTTTGGCCCGGGGGAAAGCCAGACAATGGAAGAGGGGGACAAAACACTGCACCATAGGATCGACATCCCAAACCAAAGGATCCGATCCTGGACCTGCAGGTCCCATGGGAGGAGCCTAACCACATGATGCTGGCATGCTGTTGGAGGTCGGCAATGTTTTTGGATGAGAAACAGACACACGCTGTTTTTACCATATGCCTTTTATCTTGTAATGTGAGTACCCTGTGTGCAGAGTTCTACTACATGTTTTAATAAAGCCTTTTTAAGGATGTCTGCGCAATGATATTGTCATTTCATGTTTTGGTACTATCAGACAATATAGCAGCAGTGTCCTACATAATCAAGAGGGTACGCGGGCACCCTCTCTCAAGGAGGTAGCGAAACTAATTCTTATGTGGGCAGAAGAAAACACCCTCTCGCTGTCGCTATTCACCTCAAAGAGAAGCTGAATTTGCTAGCGGACTTCTTGAGCAGGTAGAAGATTTGTCACACGGAATGGAGCTTGAATCAGGAAGTGTTCGAACTGATCACAGAGATGTAAGGCCAACCACTAATAGATCTGTTCCCTCGTCCCAAAATGCGAAGGTGAAAAACCTTTTTCCAAATCACAGGGACCTTCACAGTCTGGGTCTGGATGCATTTGCCTTCCCATGGTCGGAGGATCTCTTGTACACTTTCCCTCCTTTCAGGCTCATACCAAAGGTGATTCAGAAAGTCAAAACCTCAAAAGCGAAGATAATCCTAATAGCTTTGGCTTGGCCAAAAAGATCATGGTTTGCCGCTCTACAGAAACTGTCCGTAGCAACACTCTGGAGGCTGCCAGAGAGGAGCGATCTGCGGGTCCAGGAAGATTTATGCCACCCGCAGGGGAGTCATTCTTCTTTGAATCTAGCAAAGAAAAGCCGCTCAGGTGAGACAAAATTTCCTGGTGCGAGTCAGATCCGCTTTTCAAAGAACTTCACAGTCAAAAGAAAATGGCCGCACTCAGGATCTTAATGAAAGCATCAAAGTCTTTATTCCTCACCACAAGTAAAATGTAGACAGTACATCACAGGAACATGCAAAGGTTGACGCGTTTCACGATACTGAAGATCGCTTATGGTTATGAGTAAGCGATCTTCAGTATCGTGAAACGCATCAACCTTTGCATGTTCCTGTGATGTACTGTCTACATTTTACTTGTGATGAGAAATAAAGACTTCAATGCTTTCATTAAGATCCTGAGTGCGGTCATTTTCTTTTGACCGTGACATCCTTCTTTGAAGGCTTGGCTCCTGAGCAGATGCTGTTAAAGAACAAAGGGTTGTCTGAAAAAGTGAAGGACGTGATCTTAGACAGCAGGAAAAATCAACAAATTTAATATATGCTAGAGTTTGGAAGAAATTCTGCAATTGGCAGAGGGACAATACCAGGATTTCTGGACCTATTGTACCGGCAGTATTGGACTTTCTTCAAAATGGAACTGACCTAGGGTTAGCTCCCAATTCTTTAAGAGTACAGATGGCAGCTTTGTCCAATTTTCTGGATATCAGATTGGTGGAACACATGCTAATAAGGAGGTTCATCAAGGCTGTCTCTAGAAGAGCACCGCGGTCCAAGAAGTTTCCCCCGTGGGATTTGTCGACAATCCTCCAAAGTTTCACAAAACAGCCTTTCAAGCCTTTAGAAGAAAGTACATTAAAAATATTAACCTACAAAACTGTACTTTTAGTGGCTGTGGTCACAGCCAGAAGAGTTAGCGAATTACAGGCTATGTCCATAGCAGAGCCATACTGCTCCATTCTGTCCAATAGGGTAATTTTATCTCTGGACCCAGGCTTTCTTCCCAAAGTGTCAACAGACTTTCATCGGTCGCAGGAAATCATCCCATCATCCTGTGGGCAAGCCAGTAATCCTAGGGAGGAAAATTTCCATAAAGTTTTTGTAAGACGGTGCTTATTATGTTACATTGAGTGTACTACAGAATAAAGAAGTCCCTAATTTATTCCTACTATATTCGGGACACAAAAAAGGATCAGCTGCTTCAAAAACTACCATCACTAGATGGATGAAGGCTGCAATAATGGAGGCCTATGCAACTGCCAGGCTCTCGGCTCCCCAAAATCTCAGAGCCCATTCCACCAGGGCCCTGGCTGCGTCCTGGGCTAGAAGGGCAGAAGCTACCCCGATCCAAATCTGCAAAGCAGCCACCTGGTCAAGTTTCCAGACATTGTTCAAGCATTACCATCTGGATCTCTTATTCTCTAACAATCAGGCCTTTGGGAGAAAAGTGCTTCAGTCTGTGGCCCCTCCCTAGCAGGTATGGTTTCTATAATGTCACTCTCATTAAGCCATCCTGGAAGATGACAACACAAAACAAAGTTATTACCTTTCCAGGAATCTTCCAAGACAGTGCTGCTTCCCGTCCTGTTATGTATGCTGTGCCTTCTGTTATTTGTTATTACTGAGGGACTCTGTCTCACACCTGTATTTAAACTAATGTGGATTGTGTTTCCTGTGCTAGGTGGGTGGAGCCTATCTCTCATTAAGCAATCCTGGAAATTAAGTTAAAGATAATTTAGTTTTTCAAGAAGACAGTAAAACTAGCCATGCACATAAGCATTTCTCTTGTTCAATCCCTCAGCCTGAACAAGATAAGTAATTTGATTCCTGTTTAGCATGGGAGGACGAATATTCAATTCCTGTTCGTGTATCCTTTCAGCCGACACACATGACTGTCACAATACCTGAACAATGACTGTATCTGATTGGATGCAGGCACTGTTTGGCTGAGAATTTTGTACCTGGGAACTTTGACTGAAAGTTTTGAGTTGCCTGAAAGACTTTTGTTGAGTTGGATGGTGCCGACAGGGCCACCCACAGAACATATTTCAGCTTATTCAGCAGAAAACACCTGAAATGAAATCGGTGTATGGCCAGTTTAACAATTCTGATTTCTCACTCTCTGGTTTTCTGTGTTTTAAACATAAATATTAAATGCTGGGAAAACGTCCAATGGCAAAAGCCTCCTATATATTAGGATAATTCCACCTGTCCTCTTTTCAGAAATTGGCTGACATTGGTGGATTGAATTCCTTACTGGCCTCTTTTGTCTTCCAGACAGAGCTGCTTGCACGGCACATGTCCTCATATCAACATGAGCTACCCCCAGATCTAGATTCTGCCTCAAATGTTAGCGAGGAAGCTAAGAATGAGGTAATACAGGAGTGTGAAGACCTCTGGACAGAAATGAAACAGGTATGTTTCTGCTTAGTAGTTGGTCATCTGAATGTTTAGATATTTTTAAATGTTTTTAGCAATACTGCATAAAATGTATTTCTCTTTCGTTCATTAACGGACACAACTCCTGTTATTCATAACCATTGGGTTATTCTGCCCCCTACAGGAGTAGGAAACTAGGCAGAAAATAATTCTGGCTACACCCATGTGCAGTCCCAGGGGGTATACTCCCTCTCTCTCTCTCTCTCTCTCTCCTATAGCCACTCAGTTTTTTTCCGCCTAGTCATGAGTAAGGACCTAGTTATTTGCTGGGATCTCCTGGTCCTGGCAATTTTTTTCTTTTTAGATAGAAATTTTTTATCCTGGATTTTTCTCTGTGAGATCTACAATCAACTGCCAGACTGGGCGACGGGCTGGATAATCTAGATCTAGTGGTGACCCCAGTCTGGCCAGCGAGCGCGCGCAGACCTCAGCTCCGCTCTAGGTCGGCCGCGAGATAGCCCCACTGGACGTGGGCTGGCCTGCGAGTTAAATGCCTTGCGAGGTCGCATAGGACCTGGTCTCGGCCAGAGTCGCAGTGTTCCTCTTGGCCGACAACCCCCCATTTCAATAGAGAGGGGTTCTGTCTGGAGCGGTGCTTGCCTGGTTACTGGTAGGGTGAGTAGTCCCCCCCCCCCCCCCTGGAGGATTTTAGGGTGGACGTGGGCCCCTCCTTGGGACTGTTTTGACCCCAGCGTTCCCCTCCTTCCCACAGGCACCTCCCCTTGCCGAGTCCCTCTCCTGCCCCCCTCCTGACCCATGGATAAGGCTCCTTCAGCATGAAGGTGCTCCCTCACCTGTATTGGGTAGGGCTGGTTTCCGGATCTGTGGACTTCCCTGGTGCAAGATAAGTGGGTCCACAAAGTCATTCGGTCTGGCTACAAGATTGAGTTTCGCTCTTGTCCCCGGTAAGGTTTGTTTTCCTTCCAACTTGCGCCTGTCCCCAGACAGGGCCTGTTTGGGGCAGTACAAGACCTCTTCGTTCAAGGGGTGATTGTCCCGGTTCCGACTTCGGGAACTTTTTCAGGGTTTTTACTCAAACCTGTTCACAGTCCCCAGGAAGGAAGCAAAGTGCGTCCAATCCTGGACCTCAAGGCGCTCAACTGCTTTGTGCGGGTACAGAAGTTTAGAATGGAATCCATTTGAACGGTGGTGGCATCCCTGCATCAGGGAGATTTCCCCTCCTCTATTGATATCAAGGATGCCTACCTTCACATTCCAATATGTGCCAGTCACCAGCGTTTTCTCCGCTTTGCTGTGGGAAAGGAGCATTATCAGTTTGTGGCGTTACCCTTTGATCTCGCCTCTGCTCCTCGGGTCTTTACAAAAGTGTTAGCCCCGGTGCTAGCATTGCTACGCCAATGGGGGATCGTGGTACAGGGCTAATTGAACGATCTCCTTCTGCGGGCGGAGTCTCCCTCTGCTCTGATGGAAAACCTTGATCTCACAATACGAACTCTGCAGGAGTTCAGCTGGATTCTGAATTTTCAGAAGTATGCTCGGGCTCTGTCCACAAAGCTGGACTATCTGGGCCTGACTCTGGACTCAGCCTTAGCCAGAGTGCTCCTTCCTCTGGACAAACTCCAGAAATTGCAGGCTGCAATTCGCCTCCTGCTGTCCAACAGATGGTCATCCCTCCGGACTTGCATGCGTGTGCTGCGCCTGATGGTGTCTACCTTTGAAGTGGTTCCCTTTGAACAGTTCCATACGAGGTCCCTGCAAAGGGAGATTCTGACCATATGGGACAATACTCCGCAGTCTATGAACAATCTGATCCGGCTGAGCCGCGGAACGAGGAAGTCCCTGATTTGGTGGTTTCGTTCTCCGGCGATTCGGCTGGGGAAAATCCTTCCTCCCCTTGTATTGGACAGTGGTCACCACAGATGCCAGCCTGTCTGGCTGGGGAGGCGTCCTCTGCAAGCATTCTGCTCAGGGGATCTGGACACTGGAAGACTCCAGACTACCAATCAATGTCTTGGAACTCCGAGCGATTAGACTGTGTCTGGATCATTGAATGAATTGTCTTCAGGGTTGTCCAGTGCGCATTCAATCGGACAATGCCACTGCTGTTGCTTATGTCAATCACCAAGGGGGCACAAGAAGTGTCCTGGTGGTTCTGGAGATAGCCGGCATTCTAAGGTGGGCAGAATGTTTTTTTCCAGCCCTCTCCACCATACACATTCCCGGGGTGGAAAATTGGCAGGTGATTACCTCAGTCGGCAGGCGTTGGACCAAGGGGAGTGGTCCCTTCATCTGGAGGTATTTTCATCAGCTGTGTCTCTGGTGGGGTACCCCCGAGGTGGATCTCTTGACGTCTCAACTGAACAGGAGAGTGGAGAGGTTTGTGGCTCGGTCAAGGGATCCTCTAGCGGACGCCACAGACGCGCGCTGGTGGCCCTGTGGGGGTCAGTATCGCTGATTTACACCTTCCCTCCTCTCAAGCTTCTGCCCAGACGCAGGATCGAGGCAGAAGGGATTCCGGTCATCTTAGTGGCTCCGGACTGGCCTCATCAGGCTTGGTACGCCAATCTAGTGAGGCTGGTTGCCGACGTTCCTTTAAAGCTTCCTCTCAGGGAAGATCTGATGTCCCAAGGACCTTTCTTACATCCTGCTTTACAGTCGCTGGCTTTGACGGCTTGGCTGTTGAACGCCAAGTGCTAAAGGATAGAGGTTTATCGGATTCAGTGATTCTTACACTGTTGAAAGCTAGGAAATCTACTTCTAGGAAGATCTACCATTGTACGTGGAAGACATACATTGCGTGGTGTGAGTCGCTTGGGGTTCATGCTCGCTCCTTCTCTGTGACTCGGATCCTAACCTTCCTTCAACGGGGGGGGGGGGTTGAACAGAAGTTGGCCTTGAGTACCATCAAGGGCCAGGTGTCGGCTTTTTGCGGTTTTCTTCCAATGACCTATGGCTACACACTCCCTGGTGCGTACTTCAGGATGTCCGACATTTGGTTCCTCCAGTGTGAGCTCCGTTGCCACCTTGGGATCTCAATTTTGTGCTTTTAGCTCTACAGAAGCCTCCCATTGAAAATATTTGAGAGATTCCCCTGCTTACGCTGTCCTAGAAGGTGGGCTTTTTGGTGGCGGCGTTATCCTGTCGTTGACCCTTTCTGGTGATTCACAGGGATAAGGTGGTTCTTCGCCTAAAGGGTTTTCTGCTTCCTCTGCGACCATTTCCAGATGGATCAGACAGACGGTGGTTCATTCTGTCATCAGGCGTCAGTGACGCAGGTTTGCAAGGTGGCCACGTGGTCATCGATGCACACTTTTACAAGGTTTTTTTTTAAGTGGATGTGTTGGCATCTGTGGATGCTTCCTTTGGTCGCAAGGTTTTGCAGGCTGCTGTTTAAGAGGACCTGAACCTCTTATTGGGGGTTTTTTGGTGCCTCAAGCCAAATCAAGAGTGGGACTTTATGGGCAGGTAGGTACAAGTATTGATGTGTATGTATACAATATATATAATAAATAAATATATACAAAAAATCAGAAATATATGGTTCCGCAAAAAGATGAAGAAGTCGAAAACAATAATTTATTTACAAAAATAATAATTTTCCAAGTATATTGGATAACATAATGGTGAGTATAGTGCTTGGGGTAAGGAGCCCAAGTGTGAGAAGGTAGAAAAAAGGGTTGATTCCAAGGAATCAGTGACAATGGTGCAACAGGTGACAAGTTTTGGGATTTTTGGGCTGTATTTCAGTAGATGTTAAAAGGACTTGGTGTCCTCCCAAAAAGGTCCCAGTTTTCTGACGCGTTTCGGCTCACAGGCCTTTTTCAAAGCTTAAATGTCACTCAGAGTTTGTTCTGTGAAAAATAAGGTTGTATTTAGGTTTATTTTGGGGCCTTATTTTAGCCAAAGGTAAGATACACAAAAAGTAGAAGATTATTTCCACATACATTTATGGTGCTGGCGGCTAGTGCGTCAGGGTCCCTTATCCTTATTATGGTCACAGCGGGATCAGGTTCTGCGCAAAGACCTGGAATAGGTGTGGATGAAGAAACAGAGTAATCCTTGGATGCTGTGTGTCCAATTATATGTCTTTGAAGTATATTTTAGTATTCAAGGTTTTTTATATTATAAGGTTTATTATAAAAGTTTTTACGTACCCCTCGGCAGACACGTTGCACAATACCACAAAAACATAATGCCAAAAGTAATATTTACAGCCCTGGAAAGGATACACATACCGTGTAGAGGGGGGGATTGGAACAAACGATTGCTACAAATGGAGATGAGGTGGATAAGACGTCTCCAAGCCACAAAACCACCTGGACTAAACGAGAACGAGAGTTTTCGTCCGTTCTTGGAGGGTTTTTCGTCAGGAAAGACAGATTAAAAGATTAAAAAATCAAAAATCTTTCCATAAAAACTTTTCCTTTTTTCATCAACAAACAATTCCTAATCATCTTTGGACTAACAGCCATTAACATCTATATATCTCTATGTACTGTGTCCTAAACCTTACAGCCGCTACATTGATTATGGTATTTAAATCCTAAAATAAAATAAATATACCATCCATCCATCCATCCATCCCACTCCATATCTGATACCCATACATTGACCGATTTTATTTGAACTCTCAATATGTCTTATACACCGGTCCCCACTATCCCTGGACTGACATACCAATCAGTGATACCTTACCCTGCTGGGCATGGCCCTGGAGCGACCCTGGAGTGCCCAGATGTCTAGACTGCTCCGTGCTGATCCATCAGGCACCCCCAAGTGGGATCAATATATCCTACTGCTTTAAATCTTTTTCTATTTATTTTATTTACCCTTATGTATTGTTTTACATTTCCTCTTTATCCATATTTGTATCTACATGATCCTTTTTTTCATGTTTGTTTAATGTACTCTGTTTAATCTAAAAAAGACCCATTTTTTGTTATCCACCCATATTGTGATACTCCACATACATAGACTATGGCTGTCGGCGGTACAGATCGGCCCACCACCTTCCTTCGAGTCACACCCAGCACGGGTAGCCCCTACACTCCGATGTAGGGGCGGCCCGGGACCCACCAATCCCAATCTTGGGAAGGAGGGTACCTTCTTCCGTGCTGGCGGCCAGAGAGCGTCCTTCCCAACGAGCCGTGGCAACCTGCGCGCGCATCTGACAAGCGCAGGTTACTACACAAGACGCCACGTCACGCTCGGAGTCTAAGCCGTCCCACATGCAGAACCTACTGCGCATGTGCGGACGCCTTTAAAAGGCCGGGGATCAACAGTCAGCTCTCACTTCTCCTCAACAGGAGGAAGGAGACGGACATTACTTGCGCTGACCGGATGAACAACCCTGCTTTACTAAAGACCATGCAAATGTAAGTTACATAGGGGAACCCCTATTCATTAATAAAATTTCAACCACAAGTCACCATGTATACTGTTGCAAGCACTTTTTCACCTAACTGGGAATTTCAATGATAAGCCATGTAACAGACCACCTTATTATTATACATTGTAGACCAGGCAATTGGCACGGTCAGAGGGAGGAATAACCAAAAAACCCCCCCCCCGCCCCAATGAGGAAGCATGTACTAACCTCCGCAACTGTAAGTGGTCAAAAAACTTTTATAATAAACCTTATAATATAAAAAACCTTGAATACTAAAATATACTTCAAAGACATATAATTGGACACACAGCATCCAAGGATTACTCTGTTTCTTCATCCACACCTATTCCAGGTCTTTGCGCAGAACCTGATCCCGCTGTGACCATAATAAGGATAAGGGACCCTGACGCACTAGCCGCCAGCACCATAAATGTATGTGGAAATAATCTTCTACTTTTTGTGTATCTTACCTTTGGCTAAAATAAGGCCCCAAAATAAACCTAAATACAACCTTATTTTTCACAGAACAAACTCTGAGTGACATTTAAGCTTTGAAAAAGGCCTGTGAGCCGAAACGCGTCAGAAAACTGGGACCTTTTTGGGAGGACACCAAGTCCTTTTAACATCTACTGAAATACAGCCCAAAAATCCCAAAACTTGTCACCTGTTGCACCATTGTCACTGATTCCTTGGAATCAACCCTTTTTTCTACCTTCTCACACTTGGGCTCCTTACCCCAAGCACTATACTCACCATTATGTTATCCAATATACTTGGAAAATTATTATTTTTGTAAATAAATTATTGTTTTCGACTTCTTCATCTTTTTGCGGAACCATATATTTCTGATTTTTTGTATATATTTATTTATTATATATATTGTATACATACACATCAATACTTGTACCTACCTGCCCATAAAGTCCCACTCTTGATTTGGCTTGAGGCACCAAAAAACCCCCAATATACTTTAGGGACGGTGGCAACACCTACTCACCTTGTGCACAAAAGAAATAACTCCCCCCTTGACCTGAACCTCTTTGAGGGTGTATTCTTTTTTTTTTTTTTTCAGGTGGGCCCCAGTTGTTTGGTTGAGCTCCTGTTGCCTGGTTGGCTAATGTTTAGCCTTGGGAATTTTTTTGTTGTTCCCATCCCTCACTGTCTCAGTCAATGAGCGAAAGACAAAATGGGATTTTTGACTTACCGTAAAATCCATTTCTCTGATGTTTATTGACAGACACAGAAACCCACCCCCCTGTGGTGTTATTCTCCTGACACTGCTTGTAACAAAACTGAGTGGCTATAGCAGGGAGAGAGAGTATACCCACTGGGACTGCCCATGGGTGTAGGCAGAATTCTCTTCTGCCTAGTGTCCTACTCCTGTAGTGGGGCAGTATAACTCAATGGTTATGAATAGCAGGAGCTGTGTTGCTCAATGAACATCAGAGAAATGGATTTTATGGTAAGTCAAAAATCCAATTGTTTTATAGCCATTTAAAGAGACTATAGAGTGCAAAATGTATATAAACCAACCTAGCATGAAAGTGACATTCTCACTGTATTATTTGTGTTGTTCCCTCATCTATGAGTGAAACATGTAAAAATATTAGATGTGTTATGAAAACCCGCATTGCTATAATGAAAGTGTCAGTTTGGTGACATTACAGTTAGTTGAGCCCAACAAAATATTTTATTTGCTTGTACTCATTGGAACTAGGCTGAAGCGCTGATGTTGGAAATCACATACCTGATTTTAATTAGAACAAGTGGGTCCATGTAGCCTATGTCCACTTCAGAAAGGTAAGCACTATCTTCGGGGCTGAAGGATCACCCACCTCCAGAGCTGATTGGCCAAAGGCCAACTTACATCCATACCTCAGTGAATTGAAGAGCATGAAATATTGGACAGGGTAATTTGCATGAAGCCTGTTCTAAAGAAGAGGGATTGCTGAATTTTTTGGTGTGCTCCCTCCAGTAAGAAAAACCATATTGCTCAAAATTGTTACAGAATTTGGCTTTAAAATAAAAGAAGAGAAGAACAGAAATAAATGTACTGTATGTTCTTATGTCTTTTTTTTTTTGTACTACCAATGTTTGGGGTACCGTAATTACATTACAAAATGAAAAAAGTGGCTTCTGTGTACTAAGCTAAACCCCTGTACAGGGGCCAAATGATGGGAGGCAACGACGGGTTAAAAAAGCAAAAAAAGTTCAACATTCAGCCCATGTGTATGCTGGAAAACCAACAGCCGAACGGCAATGGCAAAAAGCGCTGATCGGAGTGTTCTGGTCTGGCTGACCCCCTGTCAGTACACAACTCAGTGGGGGAAATCGTTGCACTAACTTTGCATGGTTAGTACAGTGGCTCCGACTGCAGCTGTCAGTTGTTTTTTTTTTTTTTCGTGCAACCCACTTGAAATCTGCCAGAGATCTGTGTGTATGTACGTTTGCCAATAGACCAGTCAACGGACAAACTGAAAGGTGGTGCCAAGCTACCGAATCTAGTATATGGTAGAGCGTGTAGGGCAGTGAGACAGGTAAAGTTTGCCAGGATTACAGCTCATTGGTTAGCTTTGGGAATCTCTGAAATGTGTGCCCATTGCCTGGCTGCTCCCCAGCCCTTAGAGCACACCAGACTGAACGCAAAATTGTTATCTGCCGTGTATATTTCCAGCTAGCTAGTGGAGTCCCCCTCTAGTGGTGGCCAGAGATATTGCAGGCTGTGACAACTGTATAGCAACTAGTTTCACCTGATCAGCATAAGCTCCCTTATTTCTTTACCACAAAGCAAGGTGCTCAACCTGCTTAGCTAGTCGCCATGGGCCCACATCCTTGACATCTGATGGCAGTATTAGGCTAGAGTGTGCATCCTGTTTTATGGCTGTTACCCATCTCCAGACAGGAAACTTGGGGTTCTCACAAGCAATCGGCCAGTGTTTAGGTCACGTAATGTACGCCAATACCTCACTTGTTGGCCGGCCTACCTCATCCTTGTATCCGTGGTATCCTTGTCCGTGACAGCTGCCTTTAATAGCCTCCCGGCAGCCTGCAGCTCTGACTTTGCAACAGGCCAGTGACCCACCAACAGGCTGTGCTTCCATCACTAGAAAAACTTTTTTGCTGGCCAAACCCCCAAACACCCTTCGCTATGCTCAGCACATCTGTTTCCAGCCAACAAGCCCAGCTCTGGCAGCAACTCCTCTCCTCATTGATTGGCCAAGATTCCTCAGGCGCTCTATTTAAACATCAGAAGCCCAGGGCTCTGGCATGTCAACGATCTATACTACACTGGCATTGCACTCTGTTCATGACATTATCTGTTCTGACCTTGCTAATCTGTCTCTGGATTACCCTATTGTCTGCTGAGAGTTTATATAACTTGGAGGTAGCATCATTCTCATTAAAGGTACAGAAACCACCAGAACCCAAGACTCTCAAGTAAGCTTCACACCCCCATTATGAATCTGTAAACATTCCTGTGAAGCAAATATGGCAGGCATTCTAGCAAAGGGAATGTCCACATAAATATTTTTTTTCCCTTTGGGATGAATAAAATCTACACCAAGCTACATCAATGAATAAAAGCTGACCATTGAAAGCACCCCATCAGTGTTACACTTTTTCTGGATAGTTTGGTCTATTAAAGGAAGATGGAAAAATATTAGACTTACTGGTTGGATCACCAAATGAAAATAAAGAGGAAAAAAAAATGAAACTAAAATCAACACATCCTAAGCCAATTATAAATGGACTAAGGTTAAAGTGGTTATACTGGGTTAATGGTTGGCGCTACAACCATGGTCCTGGTATAATCCTTTTTTCAGCCAGTAACTCTGTTTTATGTAAAAATGACCTACATGTAATCAGCATCCTCGCTGAATGACTGCAAAGATCAAATCATTTACAGGCTAAATCACTTAGATTACTCACAATTTTTCTTTTAATTACGGTAACATTTTCAGTTGATTGCAAAGTGCGAAACATTTTTCAATATTTTATTAGATGAAAATAGTTGCGCAACTAATTTTCATCTAGTCTATGTCAGTTGCTGTATTCTGACTAATATAGAGTGCTGCTTCCTTGTATTTATATTTTTTATTTGTAACACTAAGAGCATAATTATTTTGAAGTTTTTCGATATTTTAATAGATATAGAATTGCTTGTTTGTATTTGCTCATATCTAAACTGATCACAAATCGCTAAGTTTATGGCCACCTAAGGATCTGCTGAGCTAGAATTAGGAACATGCAGGACATTTTTGTACTGATCAGTTTAATGCCCTATCCATGTGGACCTTCACTTTGCTGGAATGCCTGCCAAAATTTGCTTTTATTTGGGTAAACTGTACATTTAGAGTTCTGATTGGGGTGATTTTCTATGTATTAATTTATTCATTTTTCTATTGTTTGAACTTGATGGACTTATGTCCAATTTCTACCTATGTAACTATTATTTCCCTTTTAAGTTGTACACATTTCTAGGATTATGTTTTTTGGTTTTTTTTTCTTCTTTCATTAAAACCCCATGGCAAAGAACAGTGATCACGTCTTTCTTATCTATGTTGGTGGTTATGAAAATGTCCTAAATTTTAAGTTCTGTTCCTCCATGATGAGTGCTTTAAAATCTAGACATGTGAGTAGTTATAAAAACTTGCATATAATGGTTATAAAATAAAAATCACCTGCCTTGATTAGACTGTAAAGTTGTCATCACATTGGGAGTCTGCCTGATGTATAATGGCTTTGGCTCTGCTATACTATTTATTCCCATCCAACTTTTGTCACGGAAAGATGTTTTTTTTCTAGAAAAAAGCCTGTGTGCCAGATACAATAAAAATGATGTAATGTAATAAAATGTAAAGTCTTCTTACCTGAAGCTCAACCATGCAATTTTGGTTGGATGACCATTATAATCGAATTTCCCTGATTTTATGAGATCATCAGTTGCACCATAAAATAATGTAGTAAATGGAAAAAATTTATTAGAATTGCAGGTTCATACGGACGGATATGGTAGCATGTTTCACCATGCTGTGACTTGACTGTGTGGCAGATATAATGACTATAAACAACATTTTTCTAGGAAATTTTGCAAACAATATTTTTAACATCTTTACTGATGTACGCTGATGAGGCTGCACCGATAGGCACTGATAAGGAGATACTGATGGGCTGCAAAAAAATGTAATAAAAAATAAAAAAGGTTTTCCTATTTTCTATTGTGATATTTTGCAAATAAATCATTTTTATTTATAAATTTAGGCCAAAATGTATTCTACATTTCTTTGCTAAAAATAACCCAAATCACTCAGGTTCTTTCACGATACCTCATCAAGGCCCTCAACGCTTTAGGATCTGGCTCCTCCTTCCCAATCTACTTGCTCAGAGCTTACATATATAATTTCAAAGGAGGGAAAGGATCCCAAGCTATGCCAGAACAACAGGCCAATCTCCTTTTTGAATATAGACCTTAATGTGTTCTTAAACCCACAACCGTAAAATCTGTCGATGCAGAATAGCATGCTTGTTATACTCACTGTGTAACTTGTGATTAATTCTATGCATTGTGTAAAAAAGCTGTGTGATCCTGTATGCACAGATCCTCCCCCTCCTGCACTTTCACTGTGGACAAGTCCAGATAAGACACAGTAAGTGTAGTTCAGCTGCACGTGCTCAGTTTGGTCTCTATGGCTGAAAATAACATTTCCTGGTTTTATCTGAGCTATTCAGGTCACATGACATTGACATCACACATTTTGGGCATGTATACGGATCCTAAATGACAACCCTAAGTCCCTCACTCCTCTCCATGCCCAGTAACTAAAAAAAGAACACAGTGGGTGGGATGTCACATCTTGATTGATGGATGATCCGCCTCCCATAAAAGCATGAGGACACAGGCTGTAGTGGATTTCAAGAGGCAGTGATTCCATAAGGGAGATAACACCCCTGTACTACACATGCTACTGCAGTGTTCATTTTTGACTTCTCAGCAGCATCAGTTACAGCTTGCAGATGTGCATATTGAGGTCCTAGATATTTCTAAACTTTTAAAAATACATTAATTTCCCAATTTCTAAATTCATAAATAATACATATCATGCCAAAAATGTGTTATTTATTTTTTTCATATTTGTGATCCTTCATTCTCTCTTTCTGTGCCTTTCCTCCTTTTCTCTCTCTCTCTACCCTGTCATCCTCATCCCACCTGGCAACTAACACCCCACCCCCTCTCGACCTCATCTTCATCACACCTGGCAACCCACTTATACCTTGCTAACATCCCACCCCTTGTCATCCTCATCTTCATCACACCTGGCAACCCACTGATACCTCACTAACACCCCACTCCCTTCCATCCTCCTCATCTTCATCACACCTGATACCCCAATGCAACCTTGCTAACACCCCACCCCTGTCATCCTCATCTTCATCACACCTGGCAACCCACTGATGCCTTACTAACATCCCACACCCTGTCATCCTCTTCTTCATCACACCTGGAAACTCACTGATATCTTGCTAACATCCCGCCCCTTGTCATCCTCAACCTCATCTTCATCACACCTGGCAACCCACTGATACCTTACTAACACCCCACCCCCTTGTCATCCCCATCTTCATCACACCTGGCAACCCACTGATACCTCACTAACACCCCTGCCATCCTCCTCATCTTCTTTACACCTGGCAACCCACTACAACCTTGCGAACACCCCGACCCCTGTCATCCTCCTCCTCATCTTTATCACACCTGGCAACCCACTAAAACCTTGCTAATACCCCACTCCCTGTCATCCTCCTCACACCTGGCAACCCACTGATACCTTACTAATACCCCACCCCCGTCATCCTCATCTTCATCACACCTGGCACCCCACTGCAACCTTTATAATACATTACCCCCTGTCATCCTCATTCCCCCTATAACCCACTGCCAGCTTCCAAACACCTGCATTGAGAAAGCAGCTTATTCCATTGCTGAAAGGACAATGGTCTCTTCCTTACAAATGTGTGGTGGCAGGTAACGTGGTCTGTGGACAGGGGCATATTGAAATATAGAACACTATGTTAACAATAAAAATGCCACACCAGGTGAATGATCATGTGTTACTAAACCCACAACAGTAAAATCAGTTTGTATATGCAGTAAAGCATGCTTGTTATAGTCCTTAGTGTGGATTCTAAGGGGTTAATACTCTGCATTGTGTAAAAAGGCTGTTTGATCCTGTCTGTAGAGTCAGGCTGCTTAGTTTGGTGTGTATTGCTAAAGAGTTTTTATTTCTTGGGAGGGTACATGTGATCAGCACTGGCCCAATCAGCACTGTCCAGACATGTTCAGACAGAGAATAAAGGGTCTTGAAGACTGATATGACAATCGTGGGATAAATGAAAAGTCCTCCCACAAGCTATCAGCGCTCACTTATACAAGTCACAAGATTGCTCTAACAGCTATATACAGCTGATGAAAAAAGATATTTATCAGTTTATATTTACTAAAATTAGTGCATTTCCATGTTATGTGTACTGTAGGAGACCAGATATAGTGAATGCAGGATCTGGGTTTAGTAACACTTTAAATTCTTAACAAACATCTTGGCCATGAGACTGTTACCTCATATCCCGGACATCATTTACCTGGACCAAGGAGGCCAGGGATAACACCACCAAAGCATTGGCTAACATCTATGCTTTCCGCACTAATTCTACTCCTTTAATCTTGTTATCTTCAAATGCTAAAAAGGCTTTTTGATCGAGTGAACTTCAAGGGGATGCTGGGTCACCTGGGCCTTTGTGACATAATGATGTCCTGAATTAAGGCAATATATTCCCACTCCTCGGAGCAAATAAAGGGCAATGGACACCTATCTTCTCCATTCCAGATAACCAACAAGACACTTCAGGAGTGCCCACTGTCCCCGCTGATCTTCATATTTATAACTTCTTTTAAGGAAGTTCAAGGCAAATAACCCCACATTAGGTAATTCTCCCTCTCTGAAAGTAGTGGCCTATGCCGACAATTTTCTTTTCTTTATAACTAAGCCACTGGCAGAAATGGAAAAATGTAGTGCCCTGTTAAACTTTCGGCTTTGAATGTTTCTCTTTTGGATGCTACAGTGGGTCTCCTTTAAGTGGTTGTAAAGGCTAAAGGTTTTTTTGACCTTCATGCATTATATCTGTTTGCAGAAACACCCCCACCCCTCTAAAACTTACCTAAGCCCCATCTTAATCCAGCGATGTGTATGAGAGCCTTGGGTCTCTCCCTCCTCATTGGCTGAGACAGCAGCAGTGGCCATTAACTCCCGCTACTGTGAATGATAGCGAGCCAATGAGGAGAGAGCCGGGATGAGCCACGCTCTGGTTGTGAATAGACACACTGAGAAGCGGCTTGGCCCCATTAGCAAACTGCTTGCTATGGGGGCACTAGGCAGGAGGGAGGTGCCTGCAGCGCCGGCGGGGGATCCGAGAAGAGGAGGATCAGGGTTGCTTTGTGCAAAAGCATTGCACAGAGCAGGTAAATGTAACATGTTTTTTATTTATTAAAAAAAAAAAAAAAAAAAACCTTTTAATATCACTTTAAAACCAACTTCCCATTTAAATGGGCAGATACGTCGATCAGATTCCTGGACGCTAATCTCCCTAAAGATGTTCGTCCACACTTTCACAGCCAATTTCCCTCCCCTCTTTCAACAGATCAAACAAGATTTACACACCTGGCTTTTGGTTGCCTTCTCCTCTGCAATGCTGCAATTTATTAAATCCCACCCCCACCATGGACCATTTGCCAGAAAGTAGTCAATGATGAGGCTTTTTCCCTAACCCCTTTTTTTCTAATTTTGTGAATTCACAGCCCTTCACTTTTCCCACATACTGTTATGTTACAGCCTTATTCGAAATGGATTAAATGTATTATTTTCTTCAAAATTCTACAAACAATATCCCATAATGACAATGTGAAGGGAGTTTGTTTTAAATCTCTGCAAATTTATTAAAAAGAAAAAAAAAATCACATGTACATAAGTATTCACAGCCTTTGCTCAATACTTTGTTGAAGCACCTTTGGCACCAATTACAGCCTCAAGTCTTTTTGAGTATGATGCTACAAGCTTGGAAAACCTATTTTTGGGCAGTTTCTCCCAATTTTCTTTTTTTGTTTTGCAGGACCTCTCAAGCTCCATCAGGTTGGATGGGAAGCATTGGTGCACAGCCATTTTCAGATCTCTCCAGAGATGTTCAATTAGGTTCAAGTCTGGGCTCTGGCTGGGCCACTCAAGGACATTCACAGAGCTGTCCTTTAGCCACTCTTTTGTTATCTTTTCTGTGTGCTTAAGGTAGTTTTCTTGTTGAAAGGTGAACCTTCACCCCAGTCTGAGGTCCAGAGTGCTCTGGAGCAGGTTTTCGTCAAGAATGTCTCTATACATTGTAAAAAAGGTGTAAAATGAGAGGCCCACATACACTAGCAGCACTCAAAAGGATAAAATACACATAAAAAGCCCTAAAAACAAATGTGTATGTTGATATAAGAACCATACAATAGCTGATTATGAATGCATAATGTCCATAGAAGTGATAACTTCACTAAAATGCTGCATAAACACATTGTCACACGTGTCACGTCGGAAGTCGGTGTCCGGTTCTCGGGTTCCCGCTGGCTGTCACTGGTAGCGGTGAGTCACCGATACACACCAGACGTCCAAGATTGTTTTTGCTCTACATGCTATTAACTAGTTGAGCTTTTGTGAGTGCAATTGTATGGGGAATGGGGAGACATTAATAAAGTGTGTACATTTTACGGAATTACACTATTAGTCCTCCCCTTTTTTTCTTCACATGGTCTTATGGTTATTGCTGCCTATATGCACTACTGAGGTGCATGTGCAATTATTAAAGCATTGGAGATTCCGGTGGATGTTTTTTAGAGTCGCATACTTCACCTTCATCACGGAACAGAATCCTTATTAAGGCTTTTACATATCCATGTTCTGGTGAGTGTTCACTATCAAGGGGGACACGTTTGGAGGTGTGGTGATGGTGGTTCAGAAGTGTCAGAGATAACACCGCGGTCTATTTGCAGTTCAGTCCGGGATCTAGTGCACTTTATGAACATTTATGTTTATGCAGCATTTTAGTGAAGTTATCACTTCTATGGACATTATGCATTCATAATCCGCTATTGTATGGTTCTTATATCAACGTACACATTTGTTTTTAGGGCTTTTTATGTGTATTTTATCCTTTTGAGCGCTGCTAGTGTATGTGGGCCTCTCATTTTAGAATCTCATTTTACACCTTTTTTACATTGTCTTTGAATATAGCGGCTGCTATTACATTTATATATTTTCTTAGCGTTGGGTGAGTGGGTAATTTATTACTTACTCTTTGTTATACTTCTCTATACATCAATGCATTCATCTTTCCCTAGATCTTAAATATAGAAAGGGGGGAAAGAAGCAGGAGGTTGGTGACCCAATGTCCTTCTCCTCAAGGGGTGGGATTGAAACTGAACTTTTTAGGTACTTAAGATACATACATGTACATAAAAATTATAAAAAAATATATACATTTTATTAAACACATAATTGATTTAAAATACAAAAAGGATACATATCCATAAAGTGCTAACAGCAGAGAAACAAATAAATATAACTTATCCTGGCTAAAAATCTGTAACAAACCCTAGATAATGTATACATTCAAAAAGGCATAACCGTATAAGGCTTTCCAAAGTGGAGTGTTAACAGTCCTCTACATGTTTCGCAGGTCATAGCCTGCTTCTTCAGGTGGATGGTTGTTATAACCACTCTAAAAATATATAATACCGTAGTGTAAGAACAAGGGCATAAATACAATAGTATACATGAAGGATACATATCAGATCTTAAACAGGGGTATAAAGAAATATATTTGAATTGTGCATACATATGTGTAAAACAAAGTTGTTTGAATGTATACATTTTCTAGTGTTTGTTACAGATTTGTAGCCATGATTGGTTATATGTATCTGTTTCTCTGCTATTAGCACTTTATGGATACGTATCCTTTTTGTATTTTAATTCAATTATGTGTTTAATAAAATTTATATATTCTTTATACTTTCTGTGTACACTCATGTATCTTAAGTACCTAAAAAGTCCTGTTTCACTCCCGCCCCTTGGGGAGAAGGATGTTGGGTCACCAACCTCCTTCTTTTCCCCCATTTCTATATTTAACTAGCTATGAGATGTTGGTACTAGTAAGTGGTTTACTTTAGGGGCTCCCCTTTTTTGCTTTCCCTAGATCTTGACTAGTCTCCGAGTTCCTGCTGCTGAAAAACATCCCCACAGCATGATGCTGCCATCACAATGCTTCACTGTAGGGATGGTATTGGCCAGGTGATGAGCGATGCTTGATTTCCTCCAGACATGACGCTTGCCATTCAGGCCAAAGAGTTACATTTTTGTTTTATCAAACCAAAGAATTGTGTTTCTTGTGGTCTGAGAGTCCTTCAGGTGTCTTTTTGCAAACTCCAGACGGGCTGTCATGTGCCTTTTTACTAAGGAGTGGCTTCCGTCTGGCAACTCTACCATGCAGGCCTGATTGGTGGAGTGTTGCAGAGATGGTTGTTCTTCTGGAAGGTTCTCCTCTCTCCACGGTGAAACGCTAGAGCTCTCTCAGAATGACCATGGAGATCTTGGTCACCTCCCTGACTAAGGCCCTTCTCCCCTGATTGCTCAGTTTGGCTGGATGGCCTGCTCTAGTAAGGGTCCTGGTGGTTCCAAACGTCTTCCATTTATGATTAATGGAGAACAATGTGCTTATTGGGACTGCTGCTGAATTTTTTCTGTTCCCTTCCCCAGATCTGTGCCTCGATACAATCCTGTCTCGGAGGTCTACAGACAATTCCTTGGACTTCATGGCTTGGTTTGTGCTCTGACATGCACTGGTAACTGTGGGACCTTATATAGACAGGTGTGTGCCTTCCCAAATCATGTCAAATCAACTGAATGTACTACAGGTGGACTACAATCAAGTTGTAAAAACATCTCAAGGATGATCAGTGCAAACAGGATGCACCTGAGCTAAATTTTGAGTGTCATGGCAAAGGCTGTAAATACCTATGTTCAATGTAATTTTTTTTTTTTTTTCTATTCGTGTTTTTTTTTTTTTTTTCTAATAAATTTGCAAAGATTTCAAGCCAACTTCTTTCACATTGTCATTATGGGGTATTGTTTGTAGAATTTTGAGGAAAATAAGGAATTTAATTCCATTTTCGAATAAGGCTGTAACATAAAATGTGCAGAAAGTGAAGCGCTGTGAATACTTTCCGGATGCACTGTACCACTTTATGATGGGTAACCGATGGTCTAATATGGACCAAATGGTATCACACCCATTATTATCTACCATCAATTTCTGGACCAAAGCTCAACTGATGCATTCCCTCTCCTCACTTTCTCCAGAATCGATGTTCTCACGTGCCCTTACTCCATTTGAGTGGCTATGTGACTCCCGAGACCCCATAAGATGCAAAATCTCTCAGCAGTCTTTCTGAGTTATGGTGTGCGCTTTTGCCAGAGTTTAGGCCACTGTATTTTTCTAAGTGTAAACCAGACCTTCAGATTTCACTTTCCCTGCAACAAACAGATAGGATACTTTGTCTTACTTATAAAGCTTTGATATGCTCCAAGTACCACATGTGTGAGACTTTTTCACAGCCTAACCACATAGAGAGGCCAAAAATCCAAGGAGCACCTTCAGGGGGCATAAACTACCTATCTATATCCTTGACTGCCTATCACCTTTTTAATGGCCCTGGAGCACCAACACCAAGAAAATTACAAAATTTTGGAAAGCAAACATCCCACAGTATTTTCTAAAAGGCATATTGATTATTTTGAAAATGTAATTTTTTTTGGAAAATGTAAGAAAAAAATAATATATATATTTTTTTTTTTCACAAAGTTGGCAGATATTTAACTCAATTCATAGGCATTCTTAGAATTTCACCCCAAAACACATTCTACTACTTTTCTTGAGTATGGCGATACCACATGTGTAACACATTTTCAATGTTTGGACTGATTATGTACCAGGACTATTGTATCTTGTATCCACCCCGGCCTTCTAGAGCTGAGAAATGCTGTGTAAAAGATGTGCTTTAGGAGGCTGTAGAGGAGAGGGTCTTCAGATAAACAGGTATAACTTATGTAGAAGGATTTGTTTAATCTCTGTATATCACCTGGGCCAACTCCGTATTGAACCCTACAGACTAAGACTGGGATGCCAAAAAAGTTAATGTGCCTGTAAAGGCAGGCGTCCCAATACTTTTGGTAATAAAGTGTAGTTCTTTGCCTAGCTGAATATTTCTGTCATTCTCTTGTGATTTCTTACACAGCTCCTGAACAAGCTGATGGTTCTAGATGAAGAAAAATTACCAGAATCTGATGTGCAGGTGAGACAGCTTTCAAAAGTTTTCTACAAATTGTTATTTTTCCTGATTTTCAGTTTCCTGTTTTGTTATGAATGCTCTAGAATTTATGAATGACCCCTCCTTCTGTTTGGCATTCAGAAGTGGCTATCATTTCTGTTTTATGTAAAGGAAATGATAGGAATTAAACCTTTTTAAAAATGAATTCCAGGTATAGATTATATAACATAGTCAGATTGGTACAGCTTGGACCAATGTACGTATGCATCTGCTGTACCTGTGGGTCTGCTGTGGAAGCAGGGAATCACTATAGTGGTCTCCATTACTAAAATGGTCTCTGCTGTCTTTAAGCCCCATGCTGAGAGGCTGCCCTGCTGCATAGTAACCCCAAGGGCCGCTTGCTTGGCAAGGATGCCATTCACAGAACGACTTGCTAATTCTAATTGTTCTGTGAATGGCGCCCATGCAAAGCAAGTGACCGCCTCTGTTCAGTATATAGCAGGGCAGTGGCTCAGCACAGGACCTGGAAAACAGCAGTACTGTAGTAGCAGCAATTACTACATTGATTCTCTGCTTACAAAGGGATCCCACGTGTATAGCATATTCATTCTTTGCATTGTTCCAAGCTGGACCAATATACAGTAACTATGCAATACACTCCATTGATGGAATTTAGCTTTAATGTTTTTTTTTTTGTTTTTTTTTTTTGCATTTATGCAGAATGAGTGCTGTACAGACGTATAAAAATATTTTTAGTTAACCATAACTGTTTTAATAATTAAGTGGATCCCTATTCTCAGTGTTATTTTTTTATGCAATGTGCAAGCATTGTATATACAGTATGTGTAAGTAAAGCACTTTCATGTATTTATTATAGATATTCTTTTACTCCCTCCAACAATGCCTTAATTGTAGTTTCTTAACAGAAGGCGGACACCATCCACGTTTAGGCATCATTAAAATAATCTGAATTGGCATATACTTCTGGAGTAAGAGGCTGGCTGAGAGATAATGCAATCATATAAATCTTGGTTACCTGTACAGTAGTCTTTGTTCTTGGTGGTTTGCATGCACTCTATTCCACACAGAAAAGTGGGAGTTTGTGTATACTTCTGCAGGTATAGTACAGACAGACAATAGAATTATATAAAATATTAACACTTTAAGTATAAAAAAACCTTTATTAAAACAAGTTTAAAACCATGTGCCCAAGTTAACCATCCAAAGTTATTTGTACAGTATTAAAGCCACGCTTATCCTGACATAAATAACATAAAATAACATTCAATGGGTGTAATCGTGCATCGATAAATTAATTCTGTGCTTCATAGAAATTAATAAATAGTAATAATAAATGCAAGGTGCTAATAGTGCCACAGTGGTGCCATAATTAAAAGCTTAAACATAAGTATAAATGATCCATAAGATATATTCTGCTGAGAACTAAATATATTGAAAAGTGCTATGTGCAAATAAAGGTGCAGGAAAGAATCAATTGGTATGTAAATGGGAAAACCGTCCCAGTGTGGGGAACTGTGACTTCACAAATAAATATAAAGTGACAATAGTGACGCCGTGTATAGTGGCTGCATAATAATATTATACGATAATGTATAGAAATAAATAATAAAGTCATCAAAAACTGGCTAGTAAGAGTTCATTCAAAATTGCAGCATCAATCATCATAAAGTGACAGTGGCGTGGATTCAGGTGATGGGGTCAGATGGGTGACTGCAAACACCAAACAGTGAGTGGTGACACAGCCAATATGCAGGACTTCTGGGTGTGCTACACCCTTTACAGCATTGAGAAGTGTGCTTTCCAACAATCCTGTGTTCATCCAAGGGAAGGGGGAGCTGATAGACAGGAGGGCTCACATAGGTATCCTTAAGCTTGTAGGAATGCGGCTGATAGCCGGGGTCCTTGCGCCTTCCAGGGGGGAGGAGGGGTATTTCGGTATCCTGTATACTCCCAGGTGGGGGCAGACATAGAGCTTCCTCTGGTGCAGTATTTCAATATTTTATTGACATAAAATAAACATAGCAACTTACATTAAAACTTCCATTGGCAGGTATAAGGGGATGTCAATAGCGAGCGGTCCGTGATGCCGCACTTCCGCATTCAGCCTATGCGTCTCTACGTGTATCGTCACAGCCACGTGACTTTTTCAGGAGGCTGTGACGATACGCATAGAGACGCATAGGCTGAATGCGGAAGTGCGGCATCACGGACCGCTCGCTATTGACATCCCCTAATACCTGCCGATGGAAGTTTTAATGTAAGTTGCTACGTTTATTTTATGTCAATAAAATATTGAAATACTGAACCAGAGGAAGCTCTTTCTTTGTCTGCCCCCACCTGGGAGTATACAGGATACCGAAATACCCCTCCTCCCCCCTGGAAGGCGTAAGGACCCCGGCTATCAGCCGCATTCCTACAAACTTAAGGATACCTATGTGAGCCCTCCTGTCTATCAGCTCCCCTTGGATGAACACAGGATTGTTGGAAAGCACACTTCTCAATGCTGTAACCTTACAGAAGTAAGGTAAGGGTGTAGCACACCCAGAAGTCCTGCATATTGGCACCACTCACTGTTTGGTGTTTGCAATCACCCATCTGACCCATCACCTGAATCCACGCCACCGTCACTTTATGATGATTGATGCTGCAATTTTGAATGAACTCTTACTAGCCAGTTTTTGATGACTTTATTATTTATTTCTATACATTATCGTATAATATTATTATGCAGCCACTATACACTGTGTCACTATTGTCACTTTATATTTATTTGTGAAGTCGCAGTCCCCACACTGGGACGGTTTTCCCGTTTACATACCAATTGATTCTTTCCTGCACCTTTATTTGCACATAGCACTTTTCAATATAGTTAGTTCACAGCAGAATATATCTTATGGATCATTTATACTTATGTTTATGCTTTTAATTATGGCACCTCTGTGGCACTATTAGCACCTTGCATTTATTATTACTATTTATTAAATTCTATGAAGCACAGAATTAATTTATCGACGCACGATTACACCCATTGAATGTTATTTATGTCAGGATAAGTGCGGCTTTAATACTGTACAAATTGTGATTTATTCAGTTATTTATGAAAGACTGAGATAAGAGCTGCAGCTGATCCCACTTTTTACATTTGTTCTGATCCTCCCTCTACCTACCAGTGATAGCGCAGGGGCTATTCCCATTTACCATCCAAAGTTATTGTTCATATGGCCTTGAGAATAGTTCTGAAAGGACGACGTGTTTCGCAGGAAACCCTGCTTCATCAAGACCTTGGATCTCAATACAAAAGTGCTTTGAATACACTCAAAGAAATAATGGTGGTATAAGGCTGCTGGGCCCATGGGGAAAAACCAACTTCAAAACTGCTCCACATCCAAGAAGAAGAAAAAATATATGTGTGTGTGTGTGTGTAACACAACATAGATGATCCTAACTTCATGTATCTTAAATGGACTTGCAACCAAAGGACAAATCTGGAATATGCGCAGTATGGTCTTGAACACAAGCTGGGTCGCCAGTGGGGCATATTGACTTTTAGAACAGCATTTTAGCCCACGGACTGCATATTTCATTTTCGTCCTTTTGGTTGCAAGTCCATATAAAATATATGAAGTTAGGATCGTCTATTATATATACGCAGTGGGGATGGAAAGTTTGGGCACCCCAGGTAAAAATTTGTATTAATGTGCATAGAGAAGTCGAGGAAAGATGGAAAAATCTCCAAAATATATCAAATTACAGATTAGACATACTTATAATATGTCACCAAAAGTTAGATTTTATTTCCATCATTTACACTTTCAAAATAGCAGAAAACAAAAAAATTGCGTCTGCAAAAGTTTGGACACCCTGCAGAGTTAATATCTTGTACTGCCCCCTTTGGCAAGTATCACAGCTTGTAAATGCTTTTTGTAGCCAGCCAAGAGTCTTTCAATTCTTGTTTGAGGTATCTTTGCCCATTCTTCCTTACAAAGGTCTTCCAGTTCTTTGAGATTTCTGGGCTGTCTGTCACGCACTGCTCTTTTAAGGTCTATCCATAGATTTTCAATTATGTTGAGGTCAGGAGATTGTGAAGGCCATGGCAAAACCTTCAGTTTACGCCTCTTGATGTAATCCCCCATGGATTTCGAGGTGTGTTTAGGATCATTATCCATTTGTAGAAGCCATCCTCTCTTTAACTTCAGCTTTTTCACAGATGGCATCAAGTTACAATCCAAAATTTGCTGAAATTTTATTGAATGAATTTTTCCTTCTACTCGTGAGATGTTCCCTGTGCCACTGGCTGCAATACAACCCCAAAGCATGGTTGATCCACCCCCATGCTTAACAGTTGGACAGAGATTCTTTTCATTAAATTCTGTGCCCCTTCTTCTCCAAACATACCTTTGCTCATTCCGGCCAAGTTAAATTTTAACCTCATCGGTCCACAGAACTTGTTTCCAAAATGCATCAGGCTTGTCTTTATGTTCATTTGCAAAGTTCAAACGCTGATTTTTGTGGTGAGGACGTAGAAGAGGTTTTCTTCTGATGACTCTTCCATGAAGACCATATTTGTACAAGTATCTCTTTATAGTGGAATAGTGTACCACAACTCCAGTGTCTGCCAGATCTTTCTGGAGGGATCGTACAGTCAAACGTGGGTTTTGAATAGTTTTTCTCACAATCCTGCGAGCAGTTCTTTCTGATATTTTTCTTGGTCTTCCAGATCTTGCTTTAACTTCCACTGTTCCTGATGACTGCCATTTCTTAATTACATTCCGAACAGAGGATATTGACATCTGAAAACGCTTTGCTATCTTCTTATAGCCTTCTCCAGCTTTGTAAGCGTCAACTATTTTCAGTTACAGTTTTCTAGACAACTCCTTAGAAGATCCCATGGTGCTGATTGCTGGGGCAAGGTCAGATGAGTCTGGGCATTTAAAACCTTTGAGATTGACATCACCTGGTCTTCCCAGACGATGATTGAGAACAATCCATGACACTGGCAGGTCTCAGCCTTGCAAAGGGGGCAGTGCATGCTATAAATTCTGCAGGGTGCCCAAACTTTTGCAGATGCCATTTTTTTGTTTTCTGTCATTTTGAAAGTGTCAATGATCTTTTGTTGACATATTATAAGAATGTCTAATCTGTAATTTGATGCCTTTTGGAGATTTCTCCATCTTTCCTTGGCTTCTTTATGCACATTAATACAAATTTTTGCCTGGGGTGCCCAAACTTTGGATCCCCACTGTGTGTGTGTGTGTGTGTATATATATATATATATATATATATATATATATATATATATATATACATACATACAGTGCTCAGCATAAATGAGTACACCCCTTTTGAAAAGTAAGATTTTAATCAATAATTTAATGAACACAAGAACAATCTCCAAAATTTCTATAGAACATTTGATTAGCTCATTACATGATGGTAAGGTAAATAATATAATTTAGATTACAAAATCTTCAGTTTTTCTCAAATTAGTTGATGCAAAAGTAAATACACCCCACAACAAAAACGACTCCATCTAGTATTTTGTATAACCTCCATGATTTGTAAGGGCAGCACCAAATATTCTAGGCATGGAATGAACAAGTTGGAGACATATTGGAACATCTATCTTTTACTATTCTTCAAGAACAACCTCTTTTAGAGCCTGGATGCTGGATGGAGAATGATGCTCACCTTGTCTCTTCAGAATTTCCCATAGGTGTTTGATTGGGTTCAGATCAGGAGACATACAGTTATTGGCCACTGAATCACTTTCACCCTGTTCTTCTTCAGAAATGCAACAGAGGCCTTGTGTTTTAGATCATTGTTATGTTGAAAAAAGTGCACGACGACCAAGGGCACGGAGTGATGGTAGCACCTTCTCTTTCAATAAAGAGCAGTACATCTGTGAATTCATGATACCATCAATGAAATGCAGCTCCCCGACACCAGCAGCACTCATGCAGCCCCACAGAAAGACACTGTCACCACCATGTTTCACTGTAGGCACCATGCATTTTTCTTTATATTCCTCACCTTTGTGACGCCATACAGTTTTGAAGCCATCAGTTCCAAAAACATTTATCTTGGTCTCATCACTCCCAGTAGTCTTCTTTTTCAGCATGGGCCCTATTGAATTCTAGGCTTTTTTTGTGCATGTGCTTTAGGAGAGGCTTCTTTCGTGGACGACACCTACACATACCATTCCACTGCAGTGTACAACATATTGCGTCACCAGAAACAATCATCCCAGTTTGGCCTTCTACTTCTTTAGCTAACTGCAGTGAACTTGCATGGCGATTTTTTTTTTCAAACCTTCTCATCAGAAGACGCTCCTGTCGAGGTGGTAACTTCTGTGGACTGCCTGGACGTCTCTGTGAGATGGTTGTAGTTCCATCTTTTTTAAATTTTTATGTCGCTTTTGCTACAGTATTTTGACTGATAAGTAAAGCTTTGCTGATCTTCTTGTAGCCTTCACCTTTCTCGTGTAAAGAACTTATTTTCTTTTTCAGGCCTTGTGACATTTTTCTTCCATGTGGTGCTATTGCTGACAGCATGAAATGGAAAGGGGTTTTCTTTAAGTAACGCCCTTTTATAGACATCTGTTTAAAGATTAGACTCACCTGTAGTTGAATTCTTGTTAATTAGGATTTTGTTGTCTAAAATTTAGCTTTGCTCCTAAGGCTGGCCATACATGTACAATTTTTCTTTAGATTTACCTTAAACTGTGTAGCACAAGGGCCTGCGTTATTGCATACAATTTAAAGTAGTTTAGTTTTGACCTCCATGTTATATGTTTTTTGGTAAATCCAAAGGAAAATTGTACAATCAAATTGAACATATATGGCCAGCCTAGGACTTTTTCATTGGGGTGTATTCATTTTTGCAACATGGTCTTGAAATAATTTGTTAGGAAAAATGCTTTTTTGTGTGAAAATTAATAAATCTTGGTTGCTCTCAATGGCCTGCATTTGTTGGAGTATTTTGTAGTATAGTGTCCCATAGAAAATGTTGATTCTGAAAGGAAAGGTTTCTGAAAATCTTTTGGGGTGTACTCATTTATGCTGAGCACTGTATATACATTTCTTCTTGGATGTGGAGTTGGTTTTCCCCCACAGGCCCGGCTGCCTTATACCACCACTCTTTCTTTGAGTGTATTCAAAGCACTTTTACATTAAGATCCAAGGTCCTGATGAAGCAGGGTGTCCCGCAAAATGCGTCAACCTTTCAGAGCTAATCTCAAGGCCATATGAACAATGACTTTGAATGGTTAACTTGCACACATGGTTTTAAACTTTTTTTTTAAATATTTGTTTGTTATATACCTAAAGTGTTAATATTTTATATAATTATATTGTCTGTCTGTAGTATACCTGCAGAGGTATACACAAACTCACTCTTTTCTGTACCCCCTGTATATACTGTGAAAAGGGTAAAACTATCCTAAACGCCCGCTCCTACACACAAAATATGCTGTCCCACACAGATCAGCCCTTGCTGCAGCCTTTCAATTTATGATCTACCAAAAGGTAACATTGTTGGTCTAAAGTTGTGTTCTGCCGGCAGGGAAGGGGGCAAGGAGAGCCTTCCTGCCCCTTAGAGCACAATGATTACTGCTAGAGGCTAGCAGTATTCGCACTTACAAAAGCTGAAAGGTTGGTAATATTCAAGTCGATTGATGGATCAACTTGGGTACAATCAGACTGCCCATAGATGGATCAAATCTCAGTTGGTCTCTCGAATTTTGATCCATAAATGGTTTGCTTAAAGTGTTGTTAAACCCAAGACCCTGATTCATTCATTATATCTGGTCTCCCACAGTACACAAAAAATGGAAAAGCAATAATTTTTGTAAATGTAATCTGCTAAATACCTTTTCTCAGCAGTATATAGCAGTCTTGTGACTTCTATCAGTGCCTGGTTAAAGCTTGTAGGAATAGTTTTCATTCCCTCATGAATGTCCTATAAGGATGCATGACCCCTGACTCTGTCTGGAAAGTGCCGATTGGCCCTGTGCTGATCACATGCACTCTCCCAAGAAAAAAAAAAAGCTCTCTAGCAATACACACCAAACTGAGCATGTGCAGCTTGTCCCCAAGCTCTGTATTATCAGGAAATGATAAGGAGACATGGAAGAAGGGGAGGATTAGAGGGGACGGGATCAAACAGCCTTTTTATACAATACAGAGGAATAACCCCTTTGGATCCTCGGTGAGTATAAAAAGCATGCTTTACTCCTTATACAGACTGATTTTACTGTTGTGGGTTTAGTAGCACTTTAAGCGAGTGATTGCTGGGAGAGTAGAGACTGAGGAAATGCTTCCTCCTTCTTTCAGCAGACTGATGACATCATTGTCCAAAATGATTCTCTAGGGCCTAGGCACAGTCAATTGAGTGAAGCTCAAGGGCTGCTTTTTAATGATAAAAGCATTATAGTGTATACGCTGTAGATTGAGATATGTCCGGAATGTGTTCATGCAGACTTGTAAAGCTAGTTATAGGTCTGCTTTAACGGTTCATTAAGCATCTGTATTTTTTCCCACTTCTGTAATTCCTGGCTTCTGCTACACCCTGTTGCAGTAACAAGCGTGGAGAATTTTGCGATTAAACTTTGTTTCTTTATTTTTTATCTAGCTGCATCTCCTCATGCTGAAAGTAAAGGCCCTAACAGCACAATGTGAACAGTGGCAGAATAAGACACCAGACAGTAAGTATTTCTAGGATAAGTAGTTAGCATATGTGGCCATGTTGGAGCAATAGGAAACAAAAAGCCCCACATCTAAAGCCCAAAAATCAGTATTGTCTTCATAAAACAGAAGGAATAACATAGCATTTCTTCCAACACAAATCCAACAAATGGGTTTATTCCTCATACTTAGAGTGGGAAGAGCCATGAAAGACTGAATTAATGACTGTAGAAATATAAGCTGTGTCTACCTCTTATGAAAGCAAATTCAAGCTTGTACTTCTTTAATTTTTGAATAGAGACGTTCCTGTATCTTTATGTTGAAGCCTTTGTTCTTCAGGGCAACTTTTATTGAAGTTGCATGAAAAATTACTTCTGACTAAGGCCCCTTTCACACTTGTGCGACTTACCGCGACTTTTGCCGTGACTTTTGACTGGGCTTGAATGTCCTTGGCCTCAAAATCGTGCCAAAGTAGTGCAGGGACTACTTTGAAGTCGGTGCGACTTCAAGTCGCACTGTTATGAATGGGGCTCATTGAAAATAATGGAAAACGACTTGTCATGCGATTTTGCGGTCCAAAATCGCGGGACAAGTCGCACTAGTGTGAAAGGGGCCTAAATGTTCCAGTACTGCCTCAGATGTACAGTACTTACTAAAAATATATAAAATATTTGCCTAAAATAATGTCTGCTCCCACTACTTACCTCCCTAATTTTTTAAAGTAGATCTAAACCCTAACTGGATGAAACTTAATTTACTTAAGCACTCTACTTACATTTTTTTCAAATAAAATACTGTTTCTACCTAATTTTACATCCTTTTTGCATCTCAGGTCTGCTGATCTTCTGCAGCCTTTTTTGCCACTTTCTGTCTACACGCACTTGCTCCAGTAGCAGCTACAATTCATTGCTCTAGTCCAGCTTCTTGATTGTGACATGGGTGGTTCATACCTGCGCAATATGCGTCAGCATAACCACTTGAAGCGATTCTATTGCAAGATCATTCATTAAACTAGCGGTCTCCAAACTTTCTAAACAACTGGCCAGTTTACTGTCCTTCAGACTTTAGGGGGGGAGGGGGGTGGAATGTGGCCACTGGAAGTAGAAATTGTCCTGGTGTCAGAGGTAGTAAACAATGCAAATTTGGTATTAGGTGGAGGAATATAGTACCTAATCATTGGTGTCAGTGGGAGGAATAGTGCCCCATCATTAATTTCAGTGGGAGGAATAGTACCCCATCATTAATTTCAGTGGGAGGAATAGTACCCCATCATTAATTTCAGTGGGAGGAATAGTACCCCATCATTAATGTCAGCAGGAGGAATAGTTCCCCATCCTTGGTGTCAGTGGGAGGGATAGTGCCCCATCCTTGGTGTCAGTGGGATGAATAGTGCCCCATCCTTGGTGTCAGTGGGATGAATATTGCCCCATCCTTGGTGTCAGTGGGATGAATATTGCCCCATCCTTGGTGTCAGTGGGATGAATATTGCCCCATCCTTGGTGTCAGTAGGAAGAATAGTGCCCCATCCTTGGTGTCAGTAGGAAGAATAGTGCCCCATCCTTGGTGTCAGTGGCAAGAATAGTGCCCCATCCTTGTTTTCGGTGGGAAGAATCGTGCCCCATCCTTGGTGTCAGTGGGAAGAACAGTGCCCCATCATCGGTGTCAGTGGGAGGAATAGTGCTCCATCATTGGTGTCAGTAGGAAGAATAGTGCCCCATTATTGGTGTCCGTGGAAAGAATAATACCCCATCATCGTTTTCAGTGGGAAGAACAGTGTCCCATCATTGTTGTCAGTGGGAAGAACAGTGTCCCATCATTGTTGTCAGTGGGGAGAATAGTGCCCCATTGTTGGTGTCAGTGGGGAGAATAGTGCCCCATCATTGGTGTCAGTGGGGAGAATAGTGCCCCGTCATTGGTGTCCGTGGAAGGAAAAGTGCCCCAAGGGCCAGATAAAGGCAAGCAAAGGGCCACATCTAAACAATTATTACCTGTAATTATCTCACTTGTATAGACATCCTAAAGGGCTGAGTCTGCTGTTGAGCGCTGCCATCCTGGATTTGATGTCAGCAGCCCAAGTGCACTCAAAGCTATCACTCAAGTAACAATCTATAGCAGGAATAGGCAGCCTTGGTACTCCAGCTGTGGTGAAACTACAAATCCCAACATGCCTCTGCTTATAGGAGTCCTTCTTGTGGCTGTTAAGTGTCTTGCAATGCCTTATAAAATTTGTAATTCCACGATAGCTGAAGTGCCAAGGTTGCCTGTCCCTACTCTATAGTATCCTCTTCCTTTGCTGTTTTGGAGGACAACCATATAAATTAAAATATATACCTGGCTATTGTTAGGGCTTTTTTTCAAGCTCATAAGCGTATGCTAATACACTGGAAAGATCCTCTCCTTCCTACCGATTGGCAATGACTAAATTGGCATACAGGATATCTGTTGATGGAGAAGAATATATATTTGCATTAAGGAGCCTCCTCTAAGTTTTAAAAAAAATGGGGGCAGTGGCTGGATAACCCAGGCTTAACCACTATTGAAATGGTCAGAGATAGATAGACTTCTGCTCTATGTTGAGGATACACTTGATGTGTTCTATTGGAGTTTACACCTTCTCTTACGCACCTGGTGGGCCCATTTGTGACTCTTTTCCCTTTGTTTCAGTCTATTGCCACTGACAATGTACACATGCCATGATATTGTTCTCTGCTCTTTCTCTGCTCTTTCCTAGTTCTCCTCCTATGTATCTCATTGCACCTTCAGTGTCACCTACAACTTCATATCCTCCTCAAAGGGATTTCCAGTCACTACTTACCAACCAGCCAGCAACCAGCCAAATTAACCTGTCTAACAGTATGCGTTAAAAACAGGGGTTTAGTTGCACACATTTGCAAATAGATGCGTAAGCTGCAGGCCGCGACAAGGCACCCTGATATCTGCAGTCCCTAACTCTACAGAAAGAAACTCTAAGAGTCTCCACAGTGAGAGCACATGCATTCTGATGAGATAGATGGAGGACAGGTGACTGGAGGGTGCCCACCCCTCCTTTAAAGGCACAGGGTCACACTGAACACCCAGCACATAGCACAATGGCAGCAAAGGTGACAGTGCGTTGCCTGACCAATATAAACGTTATACGATATTGCAAAAAGTGGTCACCTCCCCCACCTATAACTGGTCTTAATAGTAAGGAGCACTGGAAGGGCAAACGCAGATCAAAGAAGCAAAGCGATTTCCAGTCACTACTTACCAACCAGCCAGTCATATCCTCCTCTCCTTTTACTCCTTCCATTTGGGGTATCCCAAGGCTCTGTCCTGCTGTCTGTCTGTGTGTTCTATTCTCTCTACACCTCTTACCTAGGCTAGTTTTATAACCTCTCACAGCTTCCATGCCACCTCTATGCCAATGACACCCAATCTGTCTCTCTACTCTTAAAGTGATTGTAAAGGCAGAAGGTTTTTTTTTTTTTTTTTTTTATCTTAACACATTCTATAGGATAAAAAGCCTTCTGTGTACAGAGCCTCCCTAAATTTTACCCGAGCCCCATCTAGATCCAGCGATGTTCTACGAGTGCCTCCGCTGCACGGGACTCCCCTCCGAATTGGCTGTGACAGCAATGCGGCACCATTGGCTCCCGCTGCTGTCAATCAAAGCCAGTCAGCCAATGAGGATAGATAGGGGGAGGGTCCAGGCGGCTGCTCCATGTCTGAATGGACACAGGGAGCTGCAGCTCGGCTCGGGTGATCCCATAACCAGCTGCTTGCTGTGGGGGTACTCAATAGGAGGGAGGGGCCAGGGGCACCGAAGAGAGATACCTGAGAATAGGAGGGTTAGGGCTACTCTGTGCAAATCCACTGCACAGGGCAGGTAAGTATAACGTGTTTATTTTTATTTATTTTTTTAAAACAAGACTTTAGTATCACTTTAGGCTTACCAGTAACAGAGATGGCCCATGCCTCCATCTAAAACTGGCCTTCACAGCAAGGAGCACATGGAAGTGCAAACGCATGAAAGACAAAACCAGAGAAAATTCCCAGATCAACTCACCAACCAGTCTGCTTACAAACTGACTGTCCAACAGTATGCATTAAAAACAAGGGTTTAGTTAGCATGCATTTGCAAACACATGCGTAATCTGCAAGGCCTCTTCATGGCACCCTGTATTTCTTGCAGTCCTAACCCTTCTAAATTTATGAGAGTCTCCACACTGGGAGCACATGCATTATAATGGATATATTGGGGGCAGGTGAGCCTGGAGGTAGCCCAGTCCTCGTTAAAGGCACAGGGGCACACAGCACAATGGCAACAAAGGTGTTCAGTGTGTCCCCCTCACCAATATTTACACCAGTAACAAAGAGATGACCTTGCCCCCATCTATAACTGGCCTTTACAGCAAGGAGCACATGGAAGGACAAACGCATGAAAGTCCAAACCTGAGAAAATCCCCAGCTAAACTCACCAACCAGTCTGCTTACCAACCAAATTAACCTGTCCAACAGTATTTGTTAAAAACAGGGGTTTAGTTAGCACACATTTGCAAACGCATGCGTGAGCTGCAAGGCCCCCCTCACGGTACCCTGTATTTCTTGCAGTCCTAACCCTTCTAAATTTATGAGAGTCTCCATAGTGGGAGCACATGCATTCTAATAGATAGATATGGGGCAGGTTAGCCTGGAGGTTGCCCAGTCCTCCTTAAAGGGATATGTGCTGGGTGTCCAAAATGCCCCTGCACCTCTAATTTGGTGACATATCAATATGGATATTGCACCACTTCCTCAAACTCAACCTGTCTAAAACTGAGCCTACCCCTCTTAACTTTACCATCGAGATCCATAGTAAAACTATACAGTGCATTGCGAAAGTATTCGGCCCCCTTGAACTTTTCGACCTTTTTCCACATTTCAGGCTTCAAACATAAAGATAGAAAACTGTAATTTATTTTGAAGAATCAACAACAAGTGGGACACAATCATGAAGTGGAACGAAATTTATTGGATATTTCAAACTTTTTTTAACAAATAAAAAAATGAAAAATTGGGCATGCAAAGTTATTCAGCCCCCTTAAGTTAATACTTTGTAGCGCCACCTTTTGCTGCGATTACAGCTGTAAGTCGCTTGGGGTATGTCTCTATCAGTTTTGCACATCGAGAGACTAAAATTTTTGCCCATTCCTCCTTGCAAAACAGCTCGAGCTCAGTGAGGTTGGATGGAGAGCGTTTGTGAACAGCAGTTTTCAGTTCTTTCCACAGATTCTCGATTGGATTCAGGTCTGGACTTTGACTTGGCCATTCTAACACCTGGATATGTTGATTTGTGAACCATTCCATTGTAGATTTTGCTTTATGTTTTGAATCATTGTCTTGTTGGAAGAAAAATCTCCATCCCAGTCTCAGGTCTTTTGCAGACTCCATCAGGTTTTCTTCCAGAATGGTCCTGTATTTGGCTCCATCCATCTTCCCATCAATTTTAACCATCTTCCCTGTCCCTGCTGAAGAAAAGCAGGCCCAAACCATGATGCTGCCACCACCATGTTTGACAGTGGGGATGGTGTGTTCAGGGTTATGAGCTGTGTTGCTTTTACGCCAAACATAACGTTTTGCATTGTTGCCAAAAAGTTTGATTTTGGTTTCATCTGACCAGAGCACCTTCTTCCACATGTTTGGTGTGTCTCCCAGGTGGCTTGTGGCAAACTTTAAACAACACTTTTTATGGATATCTTTAAGAAATGGCTTTCTTCTTGCCACTCTTCAGATATGTGCAGTATACGACTGATTGTTGTCCTATGGACAGAGTCTCCCACCTCAGCTGTAGATCTCTGCAGTTCATCCAGAGTGATCATGGGCCTCTTGGCTGCATCTCTGATCAGTCTTTTCCTTGTATGAGCTGAAAGTTTAGAGGGACGGCCAGGTCTTCGTAGATTTGCAGTGGTCTGATACTCCTTCCATTTCAATATTATCGCTTGCACAGTGCTCCTTGGGATGTTTAAAGCTTGGGAAATCTTTGTGTATCCAAATCCAGCTTTAAACTTCTCCACAACAGTATCTCGGACCTGCCTGGTGTGTTCCTTGTTCTTCATGATGCTCTCTGCGCTTTAAACGGACCTCTGAGTCTATCACAGTGCAGGTGCATTTATACAGAGACTTGATTACACACAGGTGGATTCTATTTATCATCATTAGTCATTTAGGTCAACATTGGATCATTCAGAGATCCTCACTGAACTTCTGGAGAGAGTTTGCTGCACTGAAAGTAAAGGGGCTGAATAATTTTGCACGCCCAATTTTTCAGTTTTTTATTTGTTAACAAAGTTTGAAATATCCAATAAATTTCGTTTCACTTCATGATTGTGTCCCACTTGTTGATTCTTCACAAAAAATTACAGTTTTTTATATCTTTATGTTTGAAGCCTGAAATGTGGCAAAAGGTCAAAAAGTTCAACGGGGCTGAATACTTTCGCAATGCACTGTATGTCCCTCCACGCATGCCAGGGTGTTGAGTGTAATCCTAGATTCAAATATTTATTTCTCTGTCGCTCATTGACAGACATAGTCCTCTTGATTAATATCAAATTGGGTTATGCTGCCCTCTACAGGAGTAGGACTAGGCAGAAAGAAAAACGTTCTGGCCACACCTTAGGGGCAGTCCCAGAGGGTATATCCTCTTCCTGTCTGCTACAGGAAATCAGTTTTTTTCTGTCTAGTCAGGAGTAAGGACCTTAGTTCCTTGCTGGGATCTTTGGTCCTGGCAAGATTTTTTAGAAATTTTTTTTCTTTTTTTAGGCAGCTTTTGTCTCTCTAGTTGTTCCTGTGAGATCTTCAAGCAAATTATGCCGGATCTGGGCGACGGGCTGGATGTTGAGATCCAGTGGTCACCCCAGCCGGCCTACGAGCATGCGCAGGCCATAGCTCCGCGCTGGGTCGGCCGCGACACATTCAAGTAAGTATGCTGGAGCCGGGCGACGGGCTGGATGTTGAGATCCAGTGGTCACCCCGGTTCAGCCTACGAGCGCGTGCAGACCATAGCTCCGCGCTGGGTCGGCCGCGACATAGTCCCATTGGACGGGGACTGACCCTGCGAGTTAAACGTCTCGCTTGGACGCCAAGAACCAGCAGAGTCACGCCGTCCGTATTTGTCGACAGCCCCCCACCTCGGTGGAGAGGGTACTGTGAAGAGAGGGTGCCCGTCAGTTCCGGTATGGTGAGTAAATGTTCCCCCTTCCCCCCTGTGGGGTTTTTGGGATACGGGCCCCTCTGTGTATGGTCGGATCCTTTTCTGACATTAAGGTTCCCCGTTTAGCCTATAACATGTTCACATATCTCCTGTGATAGTGTGATCTGGTTTGGGAGCTGACACTCCAGCAGGCTTGGTTTGGGAGCTAACACTCTAAAGCAACCTTGGTTTGGGAGCTGACACTCTAGCAACCTTGGTTTAGGAGCTGACACTCCAGCAGGCTTGGTTTGGGAGCTGACACTTCAGCAGCCTTGGTTTCTCCAGCAGATTGATCCAAGGAAGCCTGGTTCGATTTACTATAGTAAACATATAAAGCATCCAGAGCAAAGGAGGTTATAGCCTACCTCAGACTGTAGCTATCGCCATGCTCCCGCAGGCCGACAGGCCGCCATCAGCCTTTCCAGAGCCGTTCACAGGCCGCTGCACTGGAGGAGCCACGCTAGATCGGCAGTCTGCCGCCATTTTGTTGTAGACCGCACGTCTGCATTGCCTACACAGGCCGGCCGCAGGTCACGCAGGCTGCCATTTTTTCGTAGCCTATTGTCTCCTGCATGGAGGCGGCCATGTTTGATGTGCCCAGCCGACCTCGAGGAGTAGCTGGGAACGCCGGAAGGCGTGCACAGGGGGCGGAGCCACTTCCTTTCACCCGGGAAACCTAGTACAGGACTTCCCAGTCTGCATAGGACAACGCTGACAGCAGTTTGATAGGAAACTTCTCTGCATCAGGTGGTGAGCCCTTGGGGTCTCTCTCTCTCTCTGTGGGGGTACAAAGCAGGTATCTGCTCAGGGGCTTTAGTCCCTGGAAGAGTTCAGGATTACCGATAAATGTATTGGAACTAAGAGCGATCAGACTTTGTCTGATTCATTGGACCGAGCAGCTCCGGGGCAGCCCGGTGCGGATCCAGTCGGACAATGCCACAGCAGTGGCTTATGTCAATCATCAAGGGGGCACCAGGAGTGTCCTGGCGGCCATAGAAGTGGCCAGCATTTTTCGTTGAGCGGAACGATTGTTCCAGCTCTCTCTGCGGTATTCTTTCCGGGGGTGAATTGGCAGGCAGATTATCTCAGCCGTCAGATTCTGGATCAAGGGGAATGATCTCTTTATCCAGAGGTATTCCACCAACTGTGCCTCCGTTGGGGCACCCCGAATGGGATCTGTTGGCATCTCGGCTCAACAGGAAAGTGCGGAGGTTTGTGGCTCGCTCCCACGATCCTCTAGCAGACGCCGCAGACACGCTGATCGCCCCGTGGGGGCAGTATCAGCTACTGTATGCCTTTCCTCCTCTCAAGTTGCTGCCGAAGCTTCTTCGCAGGATAGAGGTGGAGAGAATCCCAGTTACCCTGGTAGTTCCGGACGGGCCTAGTCGGGCCTGGCACGCCTACCTGGTCAGGCAGGTCGCAGACGTTCCTTGGCGACTTCCTCTCAGGGAGGATCTGCTGTCGCAGGGACCGATCTTCCATCCTGCTTTACGATCGCTGGCTTAACGACTTGGCGGTTGAGAGCCAGGTGCTGAAGGACAAGAGATTGTCAGCTTCAGTTATTCCTACTCTAATTAAAGCGAGGAAAGTGACTTCCAGAAAGATCTATCATCGCACATGGAAGTCTTATATCGCGTGGTGTGAATCTCTTGGGTTTCCTCCACGTTCTTATTCGGTGAACCGAATCTTGGCTTTTCTGCAACAGGGGGTTGAGCAGAAGCTGGCCTTGAGTGCTATCAAGGGTCAGGTTTCAGCATTAGCAATCTTCTTTCAGAAGCTTTTGGCTACTCATTCCTTGGTGCGGAATTTCTTTCAGGGGGTGCGACACCTGGCTCCGCCAGTGCGTGCGCCTTTACCACCCTGGGATCTTAATTTGGTGTTGTCGGTTCTTCAGAAACCTCCTTTTAAAAATATCAGGGAGATTCCCTTGCTTACTTTATCCCAGAAGGTGGCCTTCTTGGTGGCTATCACTTCTGCACGCAGGGTGTCAGAACTGGCTGCATTATCCTGTTGTTCCCCATATCTGGTGGTTCAGAGGGATAAGGTTGTTCTTCGTCCGAAACCATCCTTCCTTCCTAAGGTGGTTTCAGAGTTTAATTTAAATAAGGACATTGTATTGTCTTCCCTGTGTCCTAAGCCCAGTCATCCTCGAGAATTCGCGTTGCATTCCTTGGATGTAGTTCGGGTGATCAGGGTATATTTGAATACTACGGATTCATTTCATAATACGGATTCACTGTTTGTGATCACGGATGGCCCTAAGAAGGGGTTGCGTGTTTCTGTCGCGACCATCTCTAGATGGATCAGACAGGCGGTGGTATAGGCTTATTCTATTTAAGGGTCGGGATCCCCCGTTCCCTGTTAAGGCGCACTCTACTCGGGCGCTTAGTGCTTCCTGGGCCTTCCGCCATCAGGCGTCAGTGGTTCAGGTTTTTAAGGCGACTACTTGGTCGTCGGTTCATACCTTTACAAGATTGTATAAGGTTGATGTGATGGCATCGTCAGATGCCTCCTTTGGCCGCAAGGTTCCTGCAGGCCACTGTTTGAGGAGACTGTTGGTCTACCTCGAGGGTTTGTTGGGTAGGTCTCATCTGTTTGCTCGATGAGTCCCTTGATACTTCTGGTTGGCTCCGGTTGGGCCTTCTGAATTTTGATTCTGTTCCCACCCCTCATTTGTGGCAGTGCTTTTGATATTAATCAAGAGGACTACGTCTGTCAATGAGCGACAGAGAAAAATGGATTTTTGTAAGATCTTACCGTAAAATCCTTTTCTCTTAGCTCATTGACAGACGTAGTACCCGCCCCTCTACTTTTGAGTTGGGTTGGGTTAAAGTCTCTGACACTGCTTTGTGACATAACTGATTTCCTGTAGCAGACAGGAAGAGGATATACCCTCTGGGACTGCCCCTAAGGTGTGGCCAGAACGTTTTTCTTTCTGCCTAGTCCTACTCCTGTAGAGGGCAGCATAACCCAATTTGATATTAATCAAGAGGACTACGTCTGTCAATGAGCTAAGAGAAAAGGATTTTACAGTAAGATCTTACAAAAATCAATTTTTTTGGGCCCCACATCCAATCACTGACTAAATATTGCTGTCCTGAAGAATATGCTAACCCAACATTTCATATCCTGATGTATGCCTGCTGTACAACGTGCTTGTATGAAAAATTATCATGTTTAATGCTCGGTTCACACATCTGCAATGGCAGACATCGCATGTGATTCGGAGTGCACTGCTCTGAAAATCACATGCCATGTCTGTGCGATGCGAATTCAGCCATACAGATTGTATGGCTGAATCGCATCTGATTCGGACTGAACACGCACAGGACCTTTTTTGGGTCCGCAGCAGAATCGGATTGCATGGTGGTTCACACCAATGCGATCTGATTCATGTCCAAATGTCAGATTGCACTGTCAACTTTGAATTGACACCCCCAGCGATTCGCATATGGCAGTGTGATCTGCCTGTGCTGGGAATGCGATGCGGGAACCCGCAGTAGATTGGCAGGGTTCCCGCATCGCATCAGTGTGAACCGGCCCTAACTTTGTATTTCTTCCCTTGTGTGAAAACCCTGGTGTTCCTGCATGAAAGCCCTGTGTAGTCAGTTCGCTGGCTGTGCTGAGATCTTTGCCTGCTCTCCTCCAATGGTTACACTTGTGCTGACATGATCTCCCCTTGCACAGCCATTCACTGGAAACTTCAGTGTCCTGCTGTTTCTCCTCCCATAGCTCTCTGAGCTTCTTATGCAGCTGAGAACAGAGAGTATGTGATCACTTAAAAAAAAAAAAAAGGTATTTATGATGTTTTTTTAAATATACAGTATATATACACAAATGTTTGGAAATGTATTTCTATTTTAAGTTGAATGGGTTGTTTTACAAGGTCAGGGTTCACATATACTTTAACTTTTATAACATTTCTAATACTGTGTTCCTTCTTAACTAATGATACCACAAAACAACTAATCCACTACCTGCTTATTTCCTACCTCAACTATTGCAACTCTCTTCTCACAGGTCTACATCTACACAGACTATTCCCCCTTCAGTCTATTATGAATTCCACTATACTAACTGATCTGGGGCTGCCATCCCACTCTTTCAATCCCCCCCACTGGCTTCCATTAGCCTAACGTATAAAATTCAAAATACTAACTATAACATACAAAACCATCCACAACTCTGCCTCCAACTACATCACCAATATCCTCTGGAAATACCACCCAAATCATCCACTTAGCTCCTCCCAAGACCTCTTGTTCTTTAAAGTGGTTGTAAACCCTCTCTTGGAACTTGTACCTATAGGTAAGCCTTTAATAAGGCTTACCTATAGGTATTTTAAATATCTCCTAAACTTGCACCGATTAGGAGATATTTACTTTTAATGCAGCCGATGACGTCATCGAAGCATACGCTCTGAAGGAACGGCCAGCCATGGCGTTCCTTCAGAGCCCTGTGCCGTGAAACAGCGGCTCCCGCGTGCATGCGTGGGAGTGATGTAATCGCGCCTCCGGCCAATCATATGGCCGGAGGACGCGAACCTTGAAGCAGGACAGCCGAACATGTCGGCCGTCCTGTCGCTGAGCGGGCGGCACTGCAGGGGCTTCGTTCTAAATTAAGTATTTCATTTTCATAATGAGCTAGTATGCGATGCATACTAGCTCATTATGCCTTTGCCTTACAGGGTTTTTTTTTTTTTTGGGGAGGGATTACTTCCTCTTTAACTCCCTCATCTCCTCTTCCAATGCTCACCTCCAGGACTTCCAATCTGTCTGTTTATCTCCTACTCTGTCCACCTTTAGGAGAGCCCTGAAAACTCATCTCTGCAGGGAAGGTTACCCTGTCCCCAGCTAAAAACTGTACTTTAACCTTCTCCAACAGCTCAGCTCTTATAGCGATCACCTTTTGTATCACTTGCCCCTCCTTTTTAGATTGTAGGCTCTATGAGCAGAGCCTTCCTATTCCTCTTCTATTGAATTGTATTGTTACTGTTCTGTCTCTTTATTTTGTAGAGCGCTGCACAAACTGTTGGCGCTTTATAAATTCTGTTTAATATCAGTAATATTTAGTTAGGTAACTTTCTGGAGGTATTAAATTATGGGTGAGGTGAAACCTTCTGTTTTTAACTCTCTGCTGTTGGAGTATGCTATGACTTTTCAGTTATTGGTGGCATTAGTCAGGTTTACGTTTTGAAAGTTTGTCCTACTGTACATTCTTTTGATTAAAATAAAACTAATTAAAAAAAAAATGGAAATTTCACCCTTCAACAAAGACACCTTTAGAAATGGTAAAAAGTGATTGCAAAGTCTCCTTTTTTTTTTTTTTTATATTAATAACAAACATATAATACTTACCTCCTCTGTGCAGTTGGTTTTGCACAGGGCAGCCTGGATTCTCCTCTTCTCGGGTCTCTCATTGCTGCTCCTAGCCCCTCCCTCCTATCGAGTGCCCCCTATAGCAAGCAGCTTGCTATGGGGGCACCCGAGCTGAGCTGCAGCTCCGTGTGTCCATTCAGAGATGGAGCTGACGCTCAGACCCATCCCCTTTCTCTTCCGATTGGCTAACTGTTTTTAATTGACAGCTGCAGGAGCCAATGGCACTGCTGCTGTGTCTAAGCCAATCCGAAGGGAGAGTCTTGGATGGACAAAGGACTCGTAGACATCGCTGGATAGAAATGGGGCTCAAGTAAGCATTTAGGGGGTTGCTGCGCACAAAAGGCTTTTTATCTTAATGCATTAGGATGAAAAAAACCTTCTGCCTTTACAACTCCTTTAAGGCCTCATGCACACAGGACATTTTTGCAGCTGCTTTTAGGGGCATCTGGCATTTTTTTTTTTTTACTGCCTCTGAACTCTCCTCCATGTTAGCCTATGTGTACATGCACACATAAACATTTACAGGAGTTTGGAGGCATAAGCGCTTAGAGGCAGTAAAAAAAGACGACTGCCTTGGCGCCCTGGAGCAGAGGCTCTTTGGCTGTAATAACACAAAACACCTATAAACACGATTAAAAGCATGTTACAGCATTTCCAGGCATTTTTACATTTTATAGGATAGTGTAAATTAAAGGGAGTATTTTTTTTTTTTTAACTAACACTAATGCTCAAGCACTCCAAAACACGTATAGACTTTTTAAAACATTTTTCAAAAAACGCGCTTAAAAGCGAGTTTTTAGCCCTGCCTTTTCCTGACTGCAGTGCTGGGGTTTTTTAAACGTCCTGTGTGCATGAGGCTTAATAATAGCAATTCACAAACAGTTACTTGTAGATAATTAGAGCCGTTTCATTCTTTGCATAACATTTTTCTTTTCCTCTCCATTCTTCTCACGGTGGCCATTTTCACTAAGGGCAGATAAATCCATCTCAATTTACACAATCACAATTTGCCCCAGATTTTTGTGGAAATCTGCGGTAGCCTCCTGGAACATGGGGGGCACATGGGGGAACATGTCTGGGGGCACAAAAAATGTCTTTCCCTGACATCTCATGAAATTTTGCATTGATTGAGAGTTCCCAGGAAGGCACTGGTGATGGAGTCTTCATAGGATGTCTTTGTGAGGCCAGTTGTACATCACCAGTGCCTCACTCTACCAGGAAGTGGAAACACAGTAATTGTAAATAAAGGCAACAAAAGTTTGTTTATCTAATGAATGTAAGATGATTTCATGCAGAGCTGCATGCTGATGTGACCTTTAGTGAAAGGGGGAAAAAGACTTGCTTTAAAATGTTCAGCAGCAGACCTATCTGTGTAAATTTGGAAGTAAACTATTGAAATGTAGTTTTTAGATAGACTTTGTGTTGAGAATGTATGCCCCTTTATAAAAATGTGCAATATATATTTGCATGACTATGCTGAAAAGTTTTGCACATACTATATATATATATATATATAATATTTTTTTTTTACCTGATGAGATCTACTCTTGAATATGTAAATGGATTCTTGCAAATCTGACAGTCAGTATTTGGTTGATGGTGTATGATGCTTACCCTGGCCTCAAGAAGCGGAAGAGAGATTAGAAGGTCTTTTCCCATTGATGCTGCAGATCATATACTTCCTATGTGGAAAGCATAATCTTGTGGAGTTACACAGAAATGGTGGATTTTTGAGCACTCACTGATTATTCACAGGGCAACGCTGTACTCAAATTCATTTTATGTCATTTTTTCCCACAAATAGAGTTTTCTTTTGGTGGTAATTGATCACCGCTTTTTTATTTTTTGAGCTAAAAAAGACCAGCAATATTGAAAAAGGAACAATATTTTTTACTTTCTGCCATAAAAACATATCAAATAAAAAAACTGAAAAAGTCCCCAGTTCTACTCCCCCTAGTATGTATGATGCATGCATATTCTTAGCCCCCAAGTGCATAACTTTACATTTATCAACATTAAACATCATTTGCCACATAGTTGCCCAATGAATCCGTGCTGGCCTTCCTTTTCTGTGAGCACCTACCACTCCCTCTGACTGTATTAACGCATCTTCATACCTGATAATCCTGACTTAACCTTCCCCATTAACCCCACTAGCCACCTGCTCAGGTTGTCAGTTCTGCCCAGTGTTGCAATTTGCTCTTCCAGATCTCTAATGTGAGCTTCCAGAAGAGCAACCTGCTCACATATATCGCAGCGGTATCCATCCTGGAGTGGTTGATCCATTATTGTATACATGCGGCACACTGTGCACTGCACAAAACCTTCAATCTTGCTAGCACACATTTTCCCGGTTACAACAATAATACAACTAATATAAAATTTCACATGTTACTTACTGGTCAGAAGACTCCTGTTCCAATATCCTGTTTTAAACTCGAGTTTTTAACTCGCCACTTAAGTCAAGGTCCACTTGTCAGAGATCCAGCAAGCAAAAAGGTGGCAAGCTCAGAAATTAGTCCTGCAGAAAGTTATATAGGACCTGAAGCACCTGTGACCAATTAACCACTCCCCTTAATTAGTAGTGTGAAGGAAGCAAAGAAAGGTTGAACAATGCAACCATGATTCCGGTTGAGAAGTCCCTGGCCTTTAAGGCGGAGGCTGTGGCCTGGAATATGCAAACCCTGGCTGGTTCAGCACTGAGGTCGATATTCACCATTGCCCTGGTGTCGCAGACTCTGACTGAATGGGCTAGGTTTATGCCCTGTGACCTGAAGGGGAAGTAGTTCCCCCCCTGCCTTTGCTGATCTGGTGGGCCAGCTGGTCCAGGGGTTGCAGTTTATCTGTGATGCCTCTTTGGATGCGACTCCCCTAATGGCTCGGCTCTCTGTTTCAGCAGTGGTCCTTCAGCGTATCTTTTGGCTCAAATGCTAGTCTGCGGACCAGACTTCTTAAAAGGCCTTGACTGATCTTCCCTTTCAAGGAGATCGCCTGTTTAGTGCTACCCTGGATGACATCCCTAAAGGTCTCACAGGGGGAGGGGGGGGAAGAGTACCTTTCCGCAGGCTACTAAGGGCAAAGCCCCTTGTTGTAGACTTGGGCCCCCCTCCTTGGCTCATAAGAAGTTTTTTCATCCCTCAGGGTCGACTGACAAGGGATCAGTGCCCTTCGGGGCCTCCTCTGGTGGATCCAAGCACACTTGGCCTATTAAGTCAAAAGCAAGCTTCTCCAGACCCGCGGACGAAGCCCCTTCAGCATGAAGGTGCACCCTCACCCGTATCTGGGTGGGGGGGGCATCTTTGCTGGTTCCCGGACCCGTGGACTCCGCTGGTACAAGACAAGTTGGTCCACATGGTCATTCGGTCCGGCTTCAAGATCAAGTTTCTTTCCTACCCTCCGGTAAAGTTCTTCCTTCCAACGTGCGACTGTCCCCGGTCCACTTACAAGCTCATTTTGGGGTGGTGTAAGACCTTTCACTTTAAAGGGTGATGGTCCCGATTCATGAATGCTGCCGCCAGACTCATCCACCTCACCAATCGCTCAGTGTCCGCTGCTCCTCTCTGTCAAGCCCTCCACTGGCTTCCGCTCACCCAGTATTACCCAGGAGCTGAGCTGTACTGTGTGTATTCAGGCCGTGACCTGCCCCGCCTCCGCCCTGCCTCCTCTCAGTGAGTTGTACTGTATGCATTGTATTCAGGACGTGCTCTGCCCTGCCTCTGCCCCGCCTCCTCTCAGTGAGCTCAGTGAGGATATAATGCTTTCAGTCCTCGCTCACTGAGAGGAGGCGGGGCGGAGGCGGGGCAGAGAACGGCCTGAATACAATGCATACAGTACAACTCACTGAGAGGAGGCAGGGCAGGTCATGGCCTGAATACACACAGTACAGCACAGCTCCTGGGTAATACTGCGAGATTTCTGGCATGGAATACATCCCAGCACACACTGCGAATCGCCGAATGACGTCATCGCCGATCGGACCCGGAAGTGAGGAGAGGAGGAATAAAGCAGAAATTAAGGTATTTACTAGCAAATAAAAAAAAAAAAGTTGCCATTGGTAAAAGTCGTTTTAAAGGGGATTAAATAGATCTAAAGTTACGAAAATGGGTGGAACTCCACTTAAAGTGTGGTCGGCAGCCTGCAGTCTGTCTGAATGTCCTGACCGGCCGGTATTATCATACCGGTAAGTAGCAGTGTGCCCGCTTTATGGGGTTGCCAGACTGATTTGTCTCCTGGACCCTGCCCTCTGGCCCAATTCACCCCATAAGACTGGTACTGGTAACCACACCTGAGATGGCTGCGCTGGACAATACTTTTTCAAGGTAAGTATTTGTCCTAAAAGGTAAGTGCAACCCGGGACAGATCAGAGGCTAGCCATTGTGGAATGTACTAGCCCTGACTGTCCCGGGGGTATTTTTATTAAAAAAAACTTAAACTGGGTGGAACTCCACTTTAAGGTATTTACTAGCAAAAAAAAAAAAAAGTTTCCATTGGTAAAAGTCGTTTTAAAGGGGATTACATACATCTATGTAATCCAACCTATTAAAAATGGGTGGAACTCCGCTTTAATTCAACTGGCCCGACGGCCGCCAATGCTAATAAGTGTGGCACTGCAGCCTAATGCTCCACATACCCTCCTCTGCCCCCAGGGATGACAGGCATCATGTCAATAATATAATTTCATTTCTTTAAACATCCTTGTCCTTGAGCAAGCATATTGAATTGCATTATATACAATTAAGACTTTTAATTGTATACGATTTCAATAATATTTTGGAATTGCTCACCTCAAATGTGCTATCGCAATATGTCACTGGGTTAGTAGGATTACTCCAATCTTATAAGATATTTTGACTTGCGTTTGGTGCCACTGATTATTTCACTTATTTGTATAATGACTCTGGACTTCCTGGTCATTATACCAATAAGTGAAATAAGCCTATGTAGCACCACCCCCTCAGGAGCTGCTGATTAGATTATTGGGTCTACGTCCTGCCTACCAACCCCTGAAATTGTCTCGAACCCTCCCTAGGCACAACTGACACGAAATGGGACTATAATACCAAATGGCTACAGGAGAACACAATTCAGGATATATCACCCCAATAAGTAATAATAACTTGTTACCTTTCTCCAGCCGCAGTCCCTCTGGGTGACACAAGGTGCAACACACATACTTTTGCTTAACCAAAGTAGCTTTACTGAGAGTTAAAGTACAAGTTGACTCCAAAAGACATCACAAGAGTCAACTAAGAAAGATAAAGTTATTGACACAATAATAAACAATATGATTAAGATAGATATTTTTGTATACTTATGCAACTAAAAGATAACTCATAGGCTTTCTTTTACCCAATTCAGGCTATACTTTACACACGTCTAGTCTCTTGTATCAGGTAGGCAGAACCTATATGAATCCCACACACAGTTCCTTCCTTTTGGTTTGGAATCTTCGCTAGCAATCGTTGGTGCACAAGCTATTTGTAATCCAAAAGTAAGGATATATATACTCAAAAAGGGTGAGAAAAAAAAAAGGTTATTGTCACCCGCAATGTTACTGCGTAATTGGGCGTATGAATCTTCTTAGTGGTGCATATATAGACCCCTGACACCTTATGTACTTGTATTTAAATGCTTAGTCTCCTGGAAGGTGCACTAGGCCGCTGAGTGTACTGCGTACTATCTGAAGTGTAGTTAGCACCGGCTAAAGTTACTTTCTTCCAAGAGAGAATCAGATTTGGGCATGTGCCCTGCTCACCAAACAGCCTCTTTCTTCAGGAGCTCTCCACCTCCGATTTCTGTCACCAGCCGCGCTTGTGGTTAGATGTGGGCAACACCAGTCTCTGCAGAGCATCAATGGGTTCTCTGGGAAGGCTCCTTTACTGAAGATGAAATGCTTCCACTCAGTCACTTCAGGCCCAGGCTTCAGGCCTAGTCCACAGCATCAGCCCACAGCACTTGCTTCCTTCTAGCTGTTGTGTGTGGAGACAAGAGAGAGAGCCTGGCTCCTCCCTTCCTTTATAAAGCCTCCCCAAAAAGGCTGTGCGATGAAGCGATGCACCCTGGTATTCCAACTGAATTGTGGGTATCGTAGTATAAAAACGTCTGATTAATATCACCAAGCTGCAGCGTGCCAGTTTGGCCACTAGAAACTTCTGATGAAAATCACAAAGCTGCAGTGTGGCAGTTTGGCCACTAGATGGAGCCGAGTTCCTTAAAATGTCCAGCAGCAGTCTTTTACAACTTGTATAAGAGGAAAACCTCGCTACACACTCCCCCCACTTGAGAAACTTTGGTCCCCAAAGAGGACAACAGCATGTACTCCAGTGCATATGTTGGCAGTACACAAAAAGAACATTAACATATGCATAACAGGGAATCATCTTCCTTTTCTTAAGCAGAGTTCAAACTTAACTGCATATTACAACACAGGTTCAACATAGGAACCTCCCACCAATTGTCGGGGAAGGAAAGGTAATTCTGTTCACAAACCCCCGACACTTGAGTGGCTTGTACAGATGTGCCTGGGGGTGAGCTAGGGTTGTCCTCCACTAAATCTGCAGTGGAAGAACTAGGCTGATCAAGAGTTCTCTTAGAAGTAAGGACAGCTTCTTCCGAGCATTCCCCCAATTGGTCGTAAGTTAGTCTTTTGGGTGGGTGAATGACTCTTCTTTCCCTCTGTTCTTTGGGAGTCACAATCTTAGAAGTGCTGGAACCAGCCGCTCCTGGGGATTCTTCAAGAGCTTCCTCCTCTTGTCCCAACGCATTGGACTCTGGGGTTTCAGAAGCAGTTAATTCTTCTTCAGAGAAAGGTGCAACCTCCTCCTCAGGATCTTCACCATCAGCTACTTCTGTAAGCATGTGGAAAGGCACAAATTCAGGAGCTTCTGCCCGAAGGGTTCCTCTTTCAACCAGTTCGGATGAAGACAGGTACGCAGTCGTGGATTCTGGTAACTGAGATGACCACATCCAATCAGGTACCTCCTCTTCATCTTCCAGATCTTCAATTGGAGAATCTTCATCCCTCACATCTGGAAATGCTGTTTGAGATCTGGTAACTGGCCTGTGCCCTTGAGACGTTGAAGGGACTTCATGTGAGACTGGGTCAGGAGGTAGGCAAACTGCTTCTGAGAGAGGTAATAGGTGGTTCCTATGCCAAGTCTTCAGTGGGCCCACTCTCCCTTCCGGCCTAATCTGATACACAGGAAGGTTTGGCAGCTGCTTACAGATGACATAGGGCTGGGATTTCCAACGGTCAGCCAACTTGTGTTTCCCAGGGATACCCAAGTTCCTCAACAACACTTTATCTCCTGGCTGCAAATCCTGGATCCTAACTTTCAGGTCAAAGTTTCTTTTATTTCTCAGCCCCCGTTGATCAGATGAGACTTGGGCTTTTTCGTAGGCCGTTTTTAGGCTCTTCCTCAACCGGTCCACATACCCCTTGTGAGATGCTGCTGAGGTGTGATCAGGTGATATGCCGAAAGCCAAGTCCACTGGCAGCCGAGCCTCCCGCCCGAACATTAATCGGTATGGGGAGTATCCTGTAACATCACTGACAGTACTATTGTAGGCATGTACGATGGCAGCTACATGTTTACTCCAGTGCTGATTCTTTTCTGAGCTCAGGGTCCCCAACATGTTCAAAAGAGTCCGGTTAAACCGTTCAGGCTGAGCATCCCCTTGTGGGTGGTAGGGAGTAGTCCCTAGTCTTTTGGATGCCTAACAAGTCTAGCAACTTCTTAACGAGCCGGCTTTCAAAGTCTCTTCCCTGATCTGAATGGAGGCGTTGCGGTAAACCATAGTGCACAAAGAACTTTTCCACTAATACTTTGGCCACTGTTGTGGCTTTCTGGTCTTTTGTTGGAAACTCCTGGGCGTATCTGGAGAAATGATCTGTTACCACAAGGACATTCCCTTGACCACTCAAGTCAGGCTCCAGGCAAAGGAAATCAATGCACACCAGTTCCATAGGCCCCTGACTTTGCAGATGGCCCATTGGGGCTGCTTGACGTGGCAAAGTTTTCCTCTGGATGCAGCGAGCACAAGAACGACAGTATCCTTCAACTTCACCCCGCATACAGGGCCAGTAAAACCTGTCTCTCACAAGTTGGAAAGTCCTTTCAGGCCCCAGATGACCATGATTGTCATGGAGAGCAGCCAAGACTCCTTCCCTAAATTTTGCTGGTAGGAACAGTTGCCACTTCTCTTCCAGATCATCAGAGGGACCCCTTCGGTAGACCACCCCTTGGCGTATCTGTAGCCGGTCCCGTTCTTTATGCAACAATCGGGCTTCCCGAGGGGAGTCTGTTAGAAGCAGCTCAGGGCGCTGAGTCTCCATGGCCTTCAGCAAAAGTTTCCCTAAAGGGTCTTTTAACTGCTCCTTCCTCAAGTCCCCTTTCGATAGCCTAGGCAAACCTTCTTCTTCAACTTGGGTCACCCTGCAATAACACCTGGGTACTCCAGCAGCTGAGACCCCAATCTCTTCGGCTCTTGCTCCTCCACTGGATCGAAATTCCGTTCCCTGACATAGGGCGCGCACTCCCTCCGAGGTCAAGTGGGCCCATTCTTTAGTAGGATCGTTGGGGGCATGAGACCTTCTGGAGAGGGCGTCTGCATCCCTATTCCCAACACCTGGTCGGTATTTTAAACTGAACATAAAGCTAGAGAGAGCGGCTAACCACCTATGTCCTGTAGCGTCCAGTTTGGCAGTGGTCAGCAGGTAGGTAAGTGGATTATTATCCGTTTTGACTATGAATTCTGCTCCATATATATCTTTCAGTTTGTCTACTACAGCCCACTTCAAGGCCAGGAATTCCAGCTTGTGTGTGGGGTAATTCCTCTCGGAAGGTATCAGACTTCTGCTCATATAAGCAACGGGCCGCAGGTGACCGTCATGCTCCTGGTACAACACCCCACCTAGCCCATCTCTGCTGGCATCGACATGTAGTTCGTAGGGTTTTGAGGGGTCTGCGTAGGCCAACACAGGGGCAGTGGTCAGGCTCTTCTTCAACTGAATGAAGGCTTCCTCACATTTCGAGGTCCACTGATCCTGAATAGATTCCTTAGGCTTTCTAGGCTCCATGGCGGGTTTCACTGGTTTAACTAGTTCTGGAACATCATCTTCCCCTTCGGTTCTGAGTAATTCATTGAGGGGTCGGGCAATTTTGGCAAACCCTTCCACAAATCTCCTGTAATAGGAGCAGAAACCCAGGAATGATCGGAGCTCAGTCACATTTGTGGGCCTCGGCCAGGAAGTAACAGCATCCAGCTTCTCTGGGTCGTTGGACACTCCTCCTGCAGACACAATGTGACCCAGGTAATGGACCGAGGACTGGTAAAACTGGCACTTCTCCGGAGAAAGTTTCAGGCCTTCTTCATATAACCTCTTTAGGACCTTTTCCAACCTCTCTTCATGCTCTTCTAGGGTTCTGCGGAACACAATAATATTGTCCAAGTATACCAGTACCTCTATCAGGTTCATATCCCCAACAGTTCTCTCCATCAGTCTTTGGAAGGTGGCTGGGGCTCCTGACAACCCATGAGGCATGCGGTTAAACTCAAACTCTCGGAGTCCGTTAAAACTGTTGGGCGCCTGGTTGACTCCTTCACCGGAACCCTCTGAAGTTTTTCCGCCGGCTTTCGGTGTTTGGAGGCAGCCTCCTCTGGACTGGGACATACTCCTCTGACATGCCCTACCACTCCACAATTGAAACAGGTTATCGGCCTCCTAGGTTTCTGTTCTGGTTCAACACTGGAACTAGGGTGTTTAGCGGGCTTCTCTTCTGTGTTTCTATTGGATAGAGCAGATGCCTGACTGTTCAGGATGGATACCATTTCTATTAGCTGTGACACCTGAGTCTTTAAGAGCTCAACTTGTGAGTCGCCTTCTTCTGCACTTATCACTTCCTTTTGTTATCCAACATGACCTCTTCTTCCCGGACCATCCTGATCAGATCAGGGTATTCCAGAATGCCACCGTCCTGGCGAGTTCGCAACAGATCGAGTCTCATCCACCTTCCGGGGATCCAACCCTTTTTTTAACAGAATCTGATGTATGATCCTATCCAGACGCCCGATGAATTCAGACAGTTTTTCTCCTTCCTTCTGGTAACAGTGCTCCAGTTGGTAAAGAAGTTCAGTAACCTTTTCTGTACGACCAAACACATCTTGTAGAATATCCAGATAGTCTTGTGCAGTACAATCCTTCTTACTTAGCTTGAGGTTGCGTACGGCCTCCAATGCAGGCCCCTTCAAACTCTCTGTGATTCGCTGCTTCTTATACTGTTCTGGTATCTCCCACTCCTCCAGGGCCTGAGTAGCGTTATCTAGCCACTCCTCGAATCCATCTTCCACTGAAGGTACAGGTTGCTTCCCAGAAAATGTCCTGAGCTTCCTGTATCCAGTCATCAGATAGTTTGGAGGATCCTTGTTACATTTGGCTACTATTTCCCCCAGGACAGCGCATAGTTCTGAGCTAAGGGTAGTCAAAGGTGGTGCACTGAATTCCTCCTTTTTGGCACTTTCTTCTGTGCTCAGTCCCCCTGTAGTAGTGGGTATAGGGTCTTCCTCTGAACCTTCTGGATGTATCAGGAATAACTCTACTTGATCTATAGTTTTTATGCTGGTGCCCTTGAAGTGATCTGGGACCCCCTTCTTCCATTCACACAATGCGTAGGTGTGTTGATTGGTGGTATCTGTCCTCATGTCCATCACCCAAAGTTTCCTGTCCTTGGAGTATGTTCTCAGAACTGATAGTAGTTGTTCCTCTGTCCAGTTCTCTCCTTTGATTCCAATCACCAGACCATGGCCAATAAGGACATTTTCTTCTCTGCACCACCGGGCTGCAGCGGCAAGGTCCATTTCTGTGCGAACAGGGATTTTGTCACTGAGAGGGACTGTTGCAGGACCGTAGATATCCCAGACGAGCCCCCACGTGTAGCACCACCCCCGCAGGAGCTGCTGATTAGATTATTGGGTCTACGTCCTGCCTACCAACCCCTGAAATTGGCTCGAACCCTCCCTAGGCACAACTGACACGAAATGGGACTAGAATACCAAATGGCTACAGGAGAACACAATTCAGGATATATCACCCCAATAAGTAATAATAACTTGTTACCTTTCTCCAGCCGCAGTCCCTCTGGGTGACACAAGGTGCAACACACAGACTTTTGCTTAACCAAAGTAGCTTTACTGAGAGTTAAAGTACAAGTTGACTCCAAAAGACATCACAAGAGTCAACTAAGAAAGATAAAGTTATTGACACAATAATAAACAATATGATTAAGATAGATATTTTTGTATACTTATGCAACTAAAAGATAACTCATAGGCTTTCTTTTACCCAATTCAGGCTATACTTTACACACGTCTAGTCTCTTGTATCAGGTAGGCAGAACCTATTTGAATCCCACACACAGTTCCTTCCTTTTGGTTTGGAATCTTCGCTAGCAATCGTTGGTGCACAAGCTATTTGTAATCCAAAAGTAAGGATATATATACTCAAAAAGGGTGAGAAAAAAAAAGGTTATTGTCACCCGCAATGTTACTGCGTAATTGGGCGTATGAATCTTCTTAGTGGTGCATATATAGGCCCCTGACACCTTATGTACTTGTATTTAAATGCTTAGTCTCCTGGAAGGTGCACTAGTCCGCTGAGTGTACTGTGTACTATCTGAAGTGTAGTTAGCACCGGCTAAAGTTACTTTCTTCCAAGCGAGAATCAGATTTGGGCAAGTGCCCTGCTCACCAAACAGCCTCTTTCTTCAGGAGCTCTCCACCTCCGATTTCTGTCACCAGCCGCGCTTTGTGGTTAGATGTGGGCAACACCAGTCTCTGCAGAGCATCAATGGGTTCTCTGGGAAGGCTCCTTTACTGAAGATGAAATGCTTCCACTCAGTCACTTCAGGCCCAGGCTTCAGGCCTAGTCCACAGCATCAGCCCACAGCACTTGCTTCCTTCTAGCTGTTGTGTGTGGAGACAAGAGAGAGAGCCTGGCTCCTCCCTTCCTTTATAAAGCCTCCCCCAAAAGGCTGTGCGATGAAGCGATGCACCCTGGTATTCCAACTGAATTGTGGGTATCGTAGTATAAAAACGTCTGATTAATATCACCAAGCTGCAGTGTGGCAGTTTGGCCACTAGAAACTTCTGATGAAAATCACAAAGCTGCAGTGTGGCAGTTTGGCCACTAGATGGAGCCGAGTTCCTTAAAATGTCCAGCAGCAGTCTTTTACAACTTGTATAAGAGGAAAACCTCGCTACACCTATAATTACAATCAGTGGCAGCAAACACAAGTCCAAATATCCTAAAAGAAAGGAGTAATCTTACTAATAAGGCTGCACTGATGGGCACTGATATGCTGCACTGATGGGCAATAATATGCTGCTCTGATGGCCACTGATGAGGAGAATTGTATGTATTGTAGTTTGTTACTATTCTACGAGCTAGCGCAATTTTAAAGTGTGACATGTTTGGTATCTATTCACTTGGTATAACATCAGATTTTTATATTTTACCACAAATTGGGTTATATTTTGTGTTTTTTTGCATCTATTTTCATTATAGTGTATTTTTTCTTTAAAAAAAAAAATTGCATTTTAAAAACCTCTGCGCAAATACTGTGTGACCTTAAAAATTGCAACTATTTTATTCTGTAGGGTCTCTGCTAAAATATATATTTATATATTATTTGGGGGTTCTAAGTAATTTTCTAGAAAGGACCTGGTCTTGAAGTGGTTAAAGCCTTTCTTGCTTATAAACAAATCTTGTTTCTTTTCTTAATCACAACCCAATAACCTTAACGGTCTAGTGAATCCATGGGTAAAAAATGTGTGCTCTAATATTTTCCTGAGCTGTTTAATTGTTCACGTAGAGCTGCTTCTGTGCTGCTTTGTGTCTGGCTCACTCTGGCCTAAATATTTTAGTAATGTTTCCCATAAGACCTGCCCTTTATCCGATGACCTCAACAATCTGATGAGCATACATGTGATTTTATGGAGACAGTGAGAAGATTTAACAAGAATAGATTGCATCCTCTTCCAAATTCTAAGATCATAGAAAAAAAAAAATCCATTAATCAATTTTTCCTTGTTAGCCTTTTTAACGTGGGTTGGAAAATACCAGCTACTTCCCAATTAAAAGGCCTCCATGGTTAAGGTCCTTCACTTATTTGTGACATCCAACATTGTGGGTGATGCTGTCATTCTTGGCACGGTTCACATGTGTCTTGATTTCATAGACAGTGAGGAAATTGAGAAGCTGTCTTCTGTCAATATGTTCCCATGGAAACGAAAATATTAACTACTATTTATTTTATGTTTCTTAGTAATCTCCCAGAACCAGGATATTCTGCTAGCCGCTGGAAAAGAAGAGGTAACCCTCTCATTGGATTTCCCATAAGCTGTATGGTTTATTGGCAGGCTTGTGTTGGGAAGAATATGAACCAATTTTCTTTCCTGTTAGAATACTTATTGATTAGGTTGACTTTTCCACAGGATCGTTTCTATAAGCAGAACTCCGCTCAGCCACTTCCTTTTAGTGCTCCAGCAGTAAATTGTCCAGAAAACATACTTTGCTTGGCTGACGTCAGCTAGCGTAGCAGCGCAACACGACACATTTTTACCAGCGTTTCATGAGCTCATGTCACAGTTCATAAAAATAGAGTTTTCTTTTATTATCACTGGAAATTGCCTAATGAAACTCCTGACCTGTCAGTATGATATCATGTTTATTTTTATGAAGCCTTTTGTCCTTGGTTTTCTGTGTTTACGTGGAACTAGTTATTACACTGTAACACCTTGTTTTTAGATTGCCTGGGATCCTACTGAAATATTTCAAGGCTGAACATCATCAGACAGTGCAGAGTTCACAAGTGCCCTCTTCTACTTATGTGCTGGTGCTGTAAAAGTACAGCATGTTTAAAGTGGTATTAAGCTAAAAAATAAACATTTATTATATTACAGCTTACCAAATCTTAGATGTGGTTGCTGCATTTGTTTTCTTTTTTTTTCTCTTTCCTTTAGTTTCACCTGGTGGTCTAATCAGTATGTCTGTTGTATTCAACAGAACCAGAACAAGATCTCCTGCAAATGTATCAGAGTGTTGAGAAACCATTTAGGCCCCGTTCACACTGGGGCGATCCGACTTCCAGGGGCGACCTCCGAGGTCACGGTGCGAGCAGCACGCCGCGACCTCGGAGCGGCCGGCACGGACTTCATAACATTGAAGTCTATGACGGTCGCTCCGGGTCGCCCCAAAGAAGCTCCGGACCCTTTTTCTAAGTCGGAGCGACTTGTGTCGCTCCTATTAGAACGGGTCTGCAGCTTCCCTATGGAAGGCGACCTACGGCGACCTGTGAGGCGACCAGGTCGCCTCACAGGTCGCCCCAGTGTGAACGGGGACTTATCACTGAGATGAGTGCTTACAATGATCCTTTTTTTATTTATTCATGTAAAACCAGATTCTTATGTAATATTCTAATTTTCTGAGATACTTAATTTAAGGTTTTCACAAGCTATAAGCCATAATCATCAAAATTTAAAAAAAGAAATGCTTGAAATATATCACTGTGTGTAATGAATCTATAAATGAGTATCAATTTTTGAATTGAAATACTGAAATAAATTACCTTTCTCTTTCATTCATTGACGGACACAGCTCCTGATATTGATAACCATTGGGTTATCCTGCCTCCTACAGGAGTAGGACACTAGGCAGAAAATAATTCTGGCTACACCCGTGGGCAGTCCCAGGGGGTATACTCCCTCTCTCTGCTATAGCCGCTCAATTTTCTCTTTTGCTCATTGACAAACACAGCTCCTGTCATTCTTGACCATTGGGTTATACTGCCCCCTACAGGAGAGGACACTAGGCAGAAAATAACTTCTGGCTACACCCATGGGAAGTCCCAGGGGTATACTCCCTCTTCCTGCTATAGTCACTCCGTTTTTTTCTGCCTAGTGAGTAGTAAGGACCTAGTTCCTTGCTGGGATCTTTGGTCCTGGCAAAATTTTTTAGATGGAAAATGTTTTCCTCCTGGATTTTTCCTGTGAGATCTACTAGCAACTGCTGGACTGGGCAACGGGCTGGATAATCTAGATCCAATGGTCACCCCACTCTGGCCAGTGAGCGCGTGCAGGCTTCAGCTCCGCGCTAGATCGGCCGTGACTTAGCCCCTCTGGACGGGGGCTGGCCCTGCGAGTTAAACATCTCGTGAGGTCTCATACGACTTGGCCTCGGCTCGAGTCGCAGCGTTCCTCCTGGCTGACAGCACCCCCATTTCGATGGAAAGGAGAATCTGTCTGAAGCGGTGCTCACCTGGTTCCTGGTATGGTTAGTAGCTGTCCCCCATCTACCCCTGGAGGGTTTTGAGGAGGATGTGGGCCCCTACCTTCCCTTGCCTCATCTGTCTCATTAGATCCTGAATCTAATTCAGCCGCCGCTTACGTAGGTCACCCTTATGGATCTAAGACCACACGCCAGGAATCCTTTAATAGTGAGGATGATTCCTCCACGTCTGCGACCGTGCACGAATAGGCGCTGGTGGATGCACTGATTTTATCTGTGCGTGAGACCCTGAAGATGGAGGACGCAGCTGAAGCTGCGATGGAAGTGCAGGTACCCTTTGGCACTTACGAGCCATCCAAAGCGGCAAAGGTGTTTCCTTTCCCTGCCTATTTTTACAGAATTATCGCTAAAGAGTGGGGACGACCAAAGCTTCCTCTTAGGGTCCCTAAGCGCTTTACTAGGCGTTTCCGCTATAAGGAGTCCCTTCTTAAGATGCGGACTGTGCCCACCAGTGGTGGACCCTCCGGTTTCCAGATTAAACAAGGCAAACGTGATTCTGATTTAAGAATCCCTGGCCTTTAAGGATCCAGCTGACCGGAAGGCGGAGGCTGTGGCCCACACTATGTACACTCTAGGTGGTTCGGCAATGAAGCCAGTATTCACCATTGCCCTAGTGTCGCAAACTCTCACCGAGTGCGCTAAGCTCCTACACTGTGACCTGGAGGGAGAACACATCCCCCATGCCTTTGCCGAGCTGGCGGACCAGCTGGTCCAGGGGCTGTAGTTTATCTGTGAAGCCTCCTTGGATGCGGCTCCCCTGATGGCTCATCTCTCTGTTTTGGCAGTGGTCCTACGGCGTCTTTTGGCTCAAGTGTTGGTCTGTGGATCAGACTTCAAAAAAGGCCTTGACTGATCTTCCTTTCCAAGGAGTTTGCCTGTTTGGAGCTACACTGGATGACATCATTAAAGGTCTCACAGGGGGAAGAGTACTTTTCTTCCACAGGCTACTTAGGGCAAAGAACCTCGTCGTAGTTGTGGGCCTTCCTTCTCGGCTCATAAGAAATTTTTTTCATCCCTCAGGGTCGACTCAAGCCTTTCAGGGCCTCTTTCAGATGTGTTGGCATCTGCAGATGCTTCTTTTGGCCGCATGGTTTTGCAGGATGCTGTTTAGGAGGACTTGATCCTATTTGAGGGTGTGTTTTTTTTTTTCTGGTGAGCTCAAGTTGTTTGGTTGAGCTCCTTTTGCCTGGTTGGCTAATGTTTAGCCTTGGGACTTTTTTTTTTTTTGTTTCCATCCCTCATGTTTTACACTGGTTTGGGACATCCCAATGGTTATGAATATCAGGAGCTGTGTCTGTCAATGAACGAAAGAGAAAATGGGATTTTTGACTTACCATAAAATCCATTTCTCTGATGTTCATTGACAGATACAGCACCCACCCATCTGTGGAGTTAGAATTCTCCTGACCCTGCTTGTAACAAAACTGAGTGGCTATAGCAGAGAGAGGGAGTATATCCCCTGGGACTGCCCATGGGTGTAGCCAGAATTATTTTATGCCTAGTGTCCTCTTCTTGTAAGGGGCAGTATAACCCAATGGTTATAAATACCAGGAGCTGTGTCCGTCAATGAACATCAGAGATATGGATTTTACGTTAACTCAAAAATCCAATTTTTTAACGATATTCTAATTTTTTGAGATGCAGCTGTATGTATATACACTCACTGGTCACTTTTATTAGGTACACCTTGCTAGTCCCGGGTTGGTCAAACTTTTGCCTTCAGAACCGCCTTATTTCTTTGTGGCATAGATTTAGCAAGGTGTTGGAAACATTTCTCAGAGATTTTGGTCCGTATTGACTTAACCACTACCCATCCGCGCTACAGCCTATATACGGCTGCAGCGCGGACTCGAATTTTCGGGAGGCCGTTTTTAAACGGCCTCCCAGTGACACGCCCCCAGCGCGCTCCCGCGAGCGCGCTGCGGGGAAAATCTGTGTCGGCCGTGTCCCTTGGACACGGCCGATCACAGATCGTGGTGAATGGCCAATCACAGCGGCCATTCACCACGTGATCTGGCCGTCCAATGAGCGATGATCTCATATGTAAACATATGAGATCATCTCTCATCGCCGGCGCTCCTTCCTCACACGGAGCCTGCAGTGTGAGGAAGGAGGGGGAGCCTCACAGCGCCGGAGACACAGGAGAATGTAATCAGGGCACCGATCACCAGTGCCCTGATTACAAGAGGTAAAAACACACACACAGTGCCCCCCCATCAGTCAGTGCCCACAGTGCCCGCCATCAGTGCCCCCCATCAATGCCCACAATCAGTGCCCATAGTGCTGCTAGTCAGTGCCCATCAGTGCCTGCTCATCTAGGCACTGATGAGCACTGACTGGCAGCACTATGGGCACTGAGTGTGGGCACTGATGGTGATGCCCATCAGTGCCGCTCATCAGTGCCACCCGTCAGTGTCCAGTGCCATCCGCCAGTGCCCATCAGTGCCGCCCGTCAGTGCCGCCTCTCAGTGCCCAGCAGTGCCACCTGTCAGTGCCCAGCAGTGCCACCTGTCAGTGCCCAGCAGTGCCACCTCTCAGTGCCCAGCAGTGCCGCCTATCAGTGCCCAGCAGTGCCGCCTATCAGTGCCCAGCAGTGCCGCCTATCAGTGCTCATCAGTGCCGCCTATCAGTGCCGCCTATCAGTGCTCATCAGTGCGGCATATTAGTACCTCCTCATCAGTGCCCATAAGTGCCACCTCATCAGTGCCCATAAGTGCCACCTCATCAGTGCCCATCAGTGCAGCCTATCAGTGCCCATCAGTGCCACCTCATCAGCGCACATCAGTGAAGGAGAAAAATTTATTATCAAAATTTACTCGCAGAAAATAAGAAAAACTTTTTCTTTTTTTCAAAATTTTTTGTCTTTATTCTTTTTTTTTGTAAAAAATAAAAAACCCAGAGATGATTACATACCACCAAAAGAAAGCTCTATTTGTGTGAAAAAAATGATAAAAATTTCAAATGGGTACAGTGTAGCATGACTTGTCAGTCAAAGTGTGACAGCGCTGAAAGCTGAAAATTGGCCTGGATGGGAAGGGTGTTTAAGTGCACAGAAGGCAAGTAGTTAAAAAGCATCACGCGAGGATAAACGGGGGGCGTGTCCTGGACATGGCGGAGTGAAGACGTGCTCTGAGTGAGCTCCGGCCATCTCCCTCTTGTATAGCACGAATACTTACCTTCATCCACGTTTGGCATGAACTCTAGCCGCCGCCGCCGATCCCGGAAGCCCCTACGATCATCCCCGGGGTCGGATCTGCATCGGTTCTTCCCTGGGACGAGATCGGCCTCAGCCCGCGCTCACGCGGCCGGCCCGGGTGCAGCTCTCTCCACCTCCACTGTCATGGCGCAGGCACCGCCATCGCCCACTGCCTCGGTTCAGTCGGAACCGTGGGCGCTGTCGGGCACCCCTCTCCCGCTCGGCTCCCCGCTGGGACTCTCGAGGACGACGCCGGAGCCTGGGATGGAGGCGGACCTGCGAGCCCTAATCCGGGCCCTGCCGACCAAGCAGGACATGGAGGCGATGGTACAGCGAGTGGAAGAGGCCCACAAACGGGACTACCAGGCTGTCCGGGCGGACCTTCAGCAGCTGTCTGACCGAGTTGCAGAGGATGAGTCCTCGTTTTCTGCCCTTGAAGCCCGGGTGTCGCAGCTGGAACAGAGCCACTCGCAGCAATCCCAATATGTGACGGCCCTGCAGTTGAAAATGGAGGAGATGGAGGACCGTAGTAGGCGCAACAACCTTCGGCTGCGGGGTCTCCCTGAAGCCACTGAACTGGACTCGCTCCGGCCTACACTGCTATCCATTTGCCATACTCTGGTACCAGACATCCCGCAGGCCGAAATGGAGTTCGACAGGGTTCACCGTGCCCTAGGCCCGCGCTCTCAAGACGTTGCTAGACCCCGTGACGTCATCTGCAGGCTCCACCATTACTCCCATAAGGAATCCATCCTCAGACAAGCCTGGGAGACTGGGGACATAGACTTTGATGGCGCCAAGCTCAGAATCCTTCCAGATTTATCGCGAGCCACCCTGCAGCGCAGAGCCCTGCTGCGTCCCCTCCTGGATAGGATCCGCCACACGGGCTGCACCTATCGTTGGGGTTTCCCCATCTCCCTCACGGTCCGTAGGGGATCGGCGTCCTTTACTGTGTCTCACCCGGAGGATCTTCCGGCGCTATTCGCCTTCCTGGATGTGGAACCTGTCACTGTACCGAACTGGCTCCAGCACTTGCCGAACCCGCCTCGACGACCCCCGGGCTCCACTAGCCGTGGCAGAGGTCTGTCGCCCCGTACCCCTAGAAGCCGGAGGAGGCTGGTTCCTGCAACGCCACAGGCGGTAAGAGAGGACTGAGCTACCTGCCCGTCTCGGCTCACTTCTACTGACTATTGCCATGCCACCCTAGTTGTTTGCCTTGCCTGAGCCACACAGACTCTGAGACATTAGTTTGCTCTTGCTTCCCCGGTCCGGGGCCGCCCGCCTGCCCTCCATCCTTGATGCACCTTCTTTTATAGTGCCCTACGAACATTGTACACCCCCCCCCCCCTGTCCCCTTTGGCTCCGGGGTTCCCTCTGCCCCGGCCTCGCCCCCCCCTCTAGGATGCCCCCTGGCTCACGATGTCCGTGACGCGCATAGGTGATTCCTGACATGGGACACGCTCTCTTTACACTCTTTCCCGGACTGCCCGCCGGCTGCGGTATGCTGCTTCCGGGATGTTTGCTGTTGCTGGGACTTTGAAAACTGTCTACCCCGAACTCTGCTTTGGAACATCTGACTCTCCTCCGCTTTGGCTCGAGACGAACAGTCGTCTTCTACCTGCTATCGGGTCTCCTCACTGGCTGTCCCCGCAGAAAGTATATTGCACTGGTATTCCTGTCTATGTTTTCTTAAACTTATATACAGACGGCTGGGGTAGACATACTGTTGACTGAGTTTGGGGGTGTCGGGGGGGAGGCGGGGGGGGTTGCTCAGGGTAAGACTGGCTGGCGGGCGAGACCTCCGCCCGTTGCCTGGGGGGGGACGGGGTCGTTTGTCCCCCTTTCCCTCCCCTACTGCTCCATGCCGGGAACTGTGCCCCTGTGACTGGCGTTCTGCTGGGCGCCTGCAGCCACATATGGGGGATGGGGTCTTGCGCTGTGGGAGGGGTGGTGCCCCGGTTTCGCTGGGGGGGGGGGCCCTGGGCTGGGGGTTCGGTGCCCTACATGGGTGGTCGCTGAGGTGGCACTGCAGTGCCTGTTGCTTTCCCTGTCTATGCGCACTCTCGGCTGACCCCCCCTGTGTGGCTGGGCGTGGCATGTCTTGTTTTCTGGGTCGGGATGTGGTGTGACACTTTTTGATTACGGTGGGGTCACCTGGAGTGGTGGCTCTCGGGTCCTCCACAGAGCATGCCCCGAGTGATTTCCTCGGACCTGTTCTGTGGACGCCCGAGACCCTAGGCCCTACTGTGTTAAGCTGGGTTCATTTTTCGCTGCTTTCATGCGATTCATGTTTTGTTATAATATGCTATGGTATGTTGTTTATCTGACCTTTTTCTTGTAGAGGGAGCTCTGGCCTCGGAGCTCGACTCACCTGCTGTGTTTAGTTCTACCCCCCACTTAGGCCTACACCTTAGAGGGTTTTTCCCCTTATTTGGGTGTCTTTGTTCTTTCTCCCCCTTTGTCTCCCCTTTCCTGTTTGCATTCCCGTCCCTTTTTCTCTTTTTCTTTTTCTCTTTCCTCCCCTCTCCCCTCCCCCACTCCCCTGCTCCCGTTTCCTCTTCTCCTCTTGTCCCCCCTCCTGTTCCCCCATCTCTGCCTCTGCTACACTCTCTCCCCGGCCAATATGGACCCCGTGCGGGTGTCTACGTGGAACGCCAGGGGCCTAAATGTGCCCGAAAAAAGGCGGATGCTCATGGGAGACCTCCGACGCTCTCGTTCTGACATCGCATTCATTCAGGAGACCCATTTTAGGTCTGGAGGCCTCCCCTTCCTCCAGAACCGGTTCTTTCCTACTGCGTACCACGCTACCAATGATGTCTCTAAATCCAGAGGGGTGTCCATCCTGCTCTCGAGCAATATTCCCTGGTCACTGCTTGATAAGAGGACTGACCCACACGGGCGTTTTCTTTTTCTTAAGGGCCGTGTTGGTGGACGGACGGTGACGCTTGCAAATGTATATGCCCCCAATTCGCACCAGGACTCGTTCCTGAGGAAGACCTTGCTGTCCCTGATGGATTTCTCGGAAGGGAAGCTGATCGTAGGTGGCGACTGGAACATCCCCCTGGATCCTTCGGTGGACACGTCTTCCGGAGTTTCCTCCGTGCCCCGGGGTGCCCGGACGCAGGTGGTCAAGTTGCTTAGGGAACTCCAACTGGTGGATGCCTGGCGCATCCTACATGCTGGGGAACGCGATTACTCGTTTTACTCTACCCCCCACGACGTATACTCCCGGATTGACTTTTTCCTGGTCCCGCACCGCCTGCTCTCCTCGGTGGAAAGTATTGAAATCGGTTCCATCACCTGGTCTGACCACGCTCCTGTGATTATGGAAATGCGACTGGGCGGCCCGGGCAGGGAATCGGACTGGCACTGGAGATTAAATGAGAGCCTTCTGCAGGACCCGGTGGTGTTGGCAGATGTCTCCCAACAGCTCCAGAGCTATTTCCAGCTCAATGCCACTCCTGACAGTGACCCCGGAGTGGTATGGGAGGCCCATAAGGCCGTCATTAGGGGCGTGTTGATGGCCCACGGCGCCCGCATTAAGAGGGACAGGGAAAGGCAGTTGAACAACCTCCTGGCAGATATTTCTCGCCTGGAAGATCGGCACAAGAGACACCGGGGGGCTGCAGAGGGTTCTGAGCTGGCAGGCCTCCGCTCCCAGGTAGCGGAATTGTTGCAATGCCGCGCTAAAGCGGCCTTACAGCGCTGTAAGCGGTTCCACTACGAATCGGGCGATAAATGTGGTCGTATGCTGGCCAGGGCTCTTAGAGACCAACGGGCGGCCTCCTATATTCCCTTTGTGACCGCTGCTGACGGCAGTAAGCTACATATGCCCAGAGAGATTGCGCAGAGATTTGGGAATTTTTATTCGTCTCTGTATCACTTGCCTCAGGGACGATCCCACGAAACGGAGGTCACTTCCTACTTGGACTCCGTTATCCTGCCTAGATTCTCCTCGCCGGACCGTGAAGCCATGGAGGAGGAGTTCACGGCGGATGAACTTGCCATGGCCCTTAAGACGGCGAAAAAGGGCAAAGCCCCGGGGCCGGATGGCCTGACGGTTCTCTACTACCAATTACTGCAGGCACATCTAGTTGCTCCTATGCTTAGGTTGTTCAATGAGATAGGGAAGTCCTCCTCCTTCCACGCTGACTCCCTGCTGGCTCACATATCTGTGATCCCTAAGGAGGGGAAAGACCCTGCGGCCTGTGGGAGCTACAGGCCGATCTCCTTATTGAATACCGACCTCAAGCTATTTACCAAAATGGTGGCTTCTCGGCTGCAGCCTCTCCTCCCGGGCCTGGTCCATTTGGACCAGGTCGGGTTCATTTCCACCAGGGAGGCCAGAGACAATACCATCAAGGCCTTGAACTTACTCCATCATGCCAGGGTCACCGGCGTTCCGACAGTGCTACTGAGCACGGACGCCGAGAAGGCCTTTGACAGGGTGAGCTGGCCTTTTATGACTGGTGTGCTGAAACGCTTTGGTTTAGGCCATCGTATGTTGGCTTGGATCATGAGCGTCTATACTTGCCCGCGAGCGATGGTGAAGGCAAATGGGGTCTTTTCGACACCATTTGCCATCTTTAACGGCACTAGACAGGGGTGTCCCCTCTCGCCCTTGTTGTTCGCCCTCTCCCTGGAACCCTTTCTTTCCAGGGTTCGCCTTAATGCTGACATCTCTGGACTGGCCGTGGGTGCGATCTCCCATAAAATATCGGCCTACGCGGATGATCTCCTCTTTTCCTTGACTAACCCCCTGATATCCCTGCCGAACCTGCTCCGTGAATTTGAACTCTACGGGGTGGTGTCACACTTCAAGATCAATTACCACAAATCGGAGGCGATGGGGATTTCGCTGCCATCTCGAATGCTGGACTCTCTACGCCACAGCTTCTCTTTCACGTGGACCTCGTCAGCCTTGCGGTATCTGGGGACCCTGCTGCCGCCCAACCCAGCTGACGTTTTCCGGCTGAACTTTCCGCCTCTCCTGGCTGCGGTGCGTGCCCTCCTGAGTAAGTGGTCCGCTGGCCTCCACTCTTGGTTCGGACGCTGTAGTATCCTTAAAATGTCAATCCTGCCGAAGTTTTTGTTTTTATTTCAGACCCTCCCGGTGTTGGTCCCTGCCGCCTTCTTCAAACAAGTGAACGCGGTCTTTACCGAGTTCATTTGGGCTGGTCGCCGTCCCAGGCTCCGGGGGTCGATACTCACGATGCCGAAGTCGCATGGGGGTGTGGCGGCTCCTGATGTCAAACGGTACTACCAGGCGGCCCACCTGAACCGCCTGGTGGACTGGTGTAGGCATTCCCACCTGAAACTCTGGACAACTCTTGAGGCGTCCCAATGCTCGATATACCTCCCGGGCGCCCCGTGGCATATTGCGTCGGTGCCACATGACGTCCGACGTCACCCTGTGATCGGCCCGACTCTCAGGGTCTGTGCCGCAGCCCTGGCGGTGGGCGACTCCCGGAGGATAACTTCACCCATGTTCCCGGTTCTAGGCAATCGGGCCTTTCCATCGGGATGTGACAGCGGCCGTTTCAGGACCCTGCTGGAGCTGGGGTATTTCCGGGTGTCTCACTTTGGCTCTGGTGGCACCTGGCCCTCCCTCACCCAGCTGACGACTCCGGGGGGCCGTTATGAGCTCACCAGATGGCAGGCTCTCCAGCTGCTGCATTTCCTTCGGGACCTGGGGCCGCGATCTACCTTCGAGAAGCCTTTGACGGCTCTGGAGGCTCTCTTTACATGTGACACTCCCCTTCCGCATGCCTTGTCCCTGATCTATGCCCTGCTTTCGGAACCTCGGGATGATTTCGTCCTTCCCGGCATCGTGAAGTGGGAACAGGAGCTGCAGAGGACTTTTACGCTGACTCAACGTCGGAACATTGTTCGCTTCTCTCTGAGGTCTTCTATCTGTACACGCCTCCAGGAGGTTAACTATAAGATCCTGATGCACTGGTACTATACTCCGACGAGGTTGGCAGGTTTCTTCCCGGAGGCGTCGGACAGCTGTTGGCGGTGTCGCGCGGACCGGGGGACGATGCTCCATATCTTCTGGAGCTGTCCGGTGCTGAGTGACTTCTGGAGGCAGGTCAGAGAGATATCCCAGCGAATGACCGACTTCGCACTCAAGGATGACCCAGCGCTTTTCCTCCTCCACTGTTCCTCCATCAAGCCTGATCACTATAAAAAGTCCATCCTCCGTCACCTCTTCAACGCAGCAAAGGCCTGCATTGGGGCCTGCTGGAAGTCCACCGCCCCGCCGTCTTTACGGCTTTGGCTGTCCAAAATCAAGCAGATTGGTGACTTTGAAGACCTGGTGCTGACTTCGCAGGGCAGGAGGGAGCTCTACTCAGCTACGTGGGGGTGTTGGAATATGTTTGTCCTGTCAGACGAGGGTAAAGCGCTCCTGGAAACCCACTGATCACACAACTGGCCTCAGTGGCCATCGCCTCGCACGGGGTTCACCGGCCGTAGCTCTTAGCCCATTCTTTTTCCCCTTTCTCTCCTACCAGTGCTGTTGCATGTGTTGCCCTGGGGGCTCAGCGGCGGGCGCTGGACAGGCTTCACGTACTAGTGACCACTGTCCCCCCCTGCTTCCGCCCTGATCCCCTCTGCCAATATTCCCACCTTTCTGTTCCGCTCCTTCCTTCCTTGCCCCCTTTGTTTCCCAGTATTCTTTCCCGAAGTGTTGTAAGCTCCCCCCCACTCCTCTGTATTTTTGTTTGGTTCTCATGGTGAGAAATGTTTACTCTGGGTAGATCTCCAACCCACGGTTCAGGTTGCCGACATCACTCTGGTGCACGATGTTGTCCACTGTTCACAGGCCCGTTAGGGCTACACTGAATGTTTGATGTTCTTAGTCGCTTTCTACACATTCTCATATGCTACGAGTAGACCTGCTGTATATCTACCCTGCTTTATGTGACGCTGTTTTATTGATGTTTTGCATTCGACTTTCTCACTCCCTTGATGCGATTTGACTCTGTATGCTGCAACACGACTATGTCTGTAAACTTGTATACTACCTGTACTTGTATTTTTATTTCTATTACGTTTTAATAAAGAAGAATTTGAAAAAAAAAAGCATCACGCAGTTGCTGCAGATTTGTTGGCTGCACATCCATGATGCAAATCTCCCATTCCACCACATCCCAAAGATGCTTTATTGGATTGAGATCTGGTGACTGTGGAGGCCATTGGAGTACAGTGACCTCATTGTCATGTTCAAGAAACCAGTTTGAGATGATTTGAGCTTTGTGACATGGTGAATTATCCTGCTGGAAGGAGCCATCAGAAGATGGGTACACTGTAGTCATAAAGGGATGGACACGGTAAGCAACAATACACAGGTAGGCTGTGACGTTTACACAATGCCCAGTTGGTACTAAGGGGCCCAAAGTGTGCCAAGAAAATATCCCCCAAACTTTTACACGTTGATACAAGGCAGGATGGATCCATGCTTTCATGTTGTTTACGCCAAATTCTGACCCTACCATCTGATTGTCACAGCTGAAATCAAGACTCATCAGACCAGGCAACTTTTTTCCAATCTTCTATTTCCCAATTTTGGTGAGCCTGTGTGACTTGTAGCCCCAGTTTCCTGTTGTTAGCTGACAGGAGTGACACATGGTGTGGTCTTCTGCTGCTGTAGCCCATCTGCTTCAAGGTTCGATGTGTTGTGCATTCAGAGATGGCATTCTGCATACCTTGGATGTAACAAGTGGTTATTTAAGTTACTGTTGCCTTTTCTCCTCTGACATCAGCCAGACATTTTCATCCACACAACTGCCACTCACTGGATGTTTTCTCTCTTTTCGACCATTCTCTGTAAACCCAATGGATGGTTGTTCGTGAAAATCCCAGTAGATCAGCAGTTTTTGAAATACTCAGACCAGCCCGTCTGGCACCAACAACCTTGCCCTGTTCAAAGTCACTTAAATCCCCTTTCTTCCCCATTCTGATGCTCGGTTTCAATTTCAGCTAGTCGCCTTCACCACATCTAGATGCCTAAATGCACTGAGTTGATGCCATGTGATTGGATGATTAGCAATTTGTGTTACCAGGCAATTGAACAGGTGTACCTAATAAAGTGGCCAGTGAGTGTATATGTATGTATGTATATGTATATATATATATATATATATATATATATACTGTATATATATATATAAATGAAATGGAGCCTTATATAAAACTTACTATTAACTTATCAAGCAGCTGCCATCAATTTTTGGTGTGTGTGTGTATACACACACAGTACTGTGCAAAAGTTTTGGGCAGCTGTGAAAATGCTGTAAATTAGAAATGTTTTCAGAAATAGAAGGGCTAGTAGTTTATTTTTATCAATAACAAAATTCTAAGTAAATGAATAGAAGAGAAAATCAAATCAATATTTGGTGTGACCACACCTTTACCTTTAAAACAGCATCAATTATTCTAGGTACACTTGCACACAGTTTTTGAAGGAACTCGGCAGATAGGTTGTTCCAAACATCTTGGAGGGCCAATCACAAATCTTCTGTGGATGTAGGCTGCCTCAAATCCTTCTGTCTCTTCACGTAATCCCAGACAGACTCGATTATGTTGAAATTAGGGCTCTGTGGGGGCCAAACCATCACTTCCAGGTCTCCTTATTCTTCTTTACGCTGAAGATAGTTCTTAGTGACATTAGCTGTATGTTTGGGGCTGTTGTTTTGCTGCAGAATAAGTTTGGGACCAATCACACGCCTCCCTGATGGTATGGCATAATGGATAAGTGCCTGTATTTCTCAGCGTTGAGGACACCATTGATCCTGACCAAATTTCCAACTCCATTTGCAGAAATGTGGCTCCAAACCATGCTTCACTGTTGCCTGCGGATACAGTACTCATTATGGTACTGCTCTCCAGCCCTTCAACGAACAAACTTTCTCCTACTACAGCCAAGTATTTCAAATTTTGACTCATCAGTCCAGAGCACCTGCGGCCATTTTTGTGCACCCCCAGTTCTTATGTTTTTGTGCATATGTTGAGTCACTTAGTCTTGTTTCCACGTTGGAGATATGGCTTTTTGGCCACCATTGTTCCATGAAGACCACTTCTGGCCAGACTTCTACAGACAGTACCTGGGTCCCACGGGTGTCCGCCAGTTCTGTGCTTATGACAATTATGGACATCTTTCAGTGTTGAATGGAAGTAAGCGGGATGCGTCTTTCATCTGCTGCATCCTTGGCCAACCACTGTGTCTATAGTTGTCAACATTGCCTGATCAATGGTGTCCACAATGCTGAAAAATACAAGCAGATATTTATGCATCATGCCATACCATCAGGGAGACGTGTGATTGGCCCCAACGTCATTCTGCAGCAGGACAACGACCCCAAACATACAGCCAATGTCATTAAGAACAATCTTAAGCATAAAGAAGAACAAGGAGACCTGGAAGTGATGGTTTGGCCCCCCGGAGACCTGATCTCAACGTAATCGAGTCTTATGGGATTACATGAAGAGAAGATTACAGCCTGCATCCACAGAAGATCTGTGGTTAGTTCTCAAAGATGTTTGGAACAATCTACCTGCCAAGTTCCTTCAAACACTGTGTGCAAATGTCCCTAGAAGAATTGATGCTGTTTTGAAGGCTGGTCACAGCTAATTTTTGATTTGATTTACATTTTTCTTTTGTCCACTTACTTTGCATTTTGTAAAATTATAAAAATAAACAATTAAAATATACATATAGTTTTTAAAGCATTTTTACTTTACAACATTTCTTGTTTGGAGAAAGAACGCCATCCATACAGTCAAGCACAGGGGTGAAAACATGATGCTTTGGGGCTTTTTCTCTGCTAAAGATATAGACCGACTTTGCGGCATAGAGAGGCCAATGGACGGGGCCATGTATTGTAAAATCTTGAATGAGAACCTTTTTACCTCAGCCAGAACACTGAAGATGGGTTGTGGCTGGGTCTTCCAACATGACAATGACCCAAAACATACCGCCAAGGCAACAAAGGAGTGGCCCAAGAAGAAGAACATTAAGGTCATGGAGTGGTCTCCTCATTCTCCAGACCTTAGTCCTATAGAAAATGTATGGAAGGAGCTGAAACTTGGTCACCAAGTACAAGAAACCTCTTACCTCTGTGCTTGCCAACAAGGGTTTCTCCACCAAGTACTAAGTCATGTTATGCTTGGAGATCAAATACTTATTTTACTCACTGAACTGCGACTTTATTTAAAGCATTTGTTTTATGTTTTTTTTTTTTAATGGAATTTTAGTTGATATTCTGTCTCTATCATTTTAAATGCACCAATGATAAAAATTATAGGCCATTCATTTCTTTGTAAACTTAAAAATCTGCAGGGCATCAATTATTTTCCTCACTGTATGTATGTGTGTGTATGTATGTGTGTGTGTGTGTATATATATATATATATATATATATATATATATATATAATTTCTAAACCATCTTTACTGTTAGAGATTATAGGTTAATTCGAGAGAGTTAGACACCGCATGAAATTCCAAATGTGGAGAAAATCAAGTTAAATTGTTAGGCTGTTTTACAGTTTAATATATTTTGCCTACAGCATGTTAATAGGTTATTCATTTTGCAGCTGAAAGCAACTGACCAGGAGCTTGAAATGATGCTCTCCAACGTTCGAGCCAAGAACAAGAAACTGAAGAGTGATCTGGAGAAGTATGCCACTTTACTTTATCTTGAAAGGATAAAACATTGATAGCACGTGCACATACTGTGGTAGCATAAAATGGGTTACAGGCCTTACCTGCATGCTTGGTCCAGGGGGAAAGCTAAAATCCGGAGTCCAGGATATGATGTATGGATTCTCCTTCGAGATCCCTTCTTCTGTGAAGTGCCGCAGACATATGGCCAACACACACTGCAGAACCAATGGATGTCCTGCTTGGCACAGTCATGTATTTATATGAACCAGTCTTCTGTTACATCCAAAGTACAATCTGCACATGTGTAATGGTTCTGCTTACACAGATGCTGATACCACAGCTAGTTGAAATGGGAATTTCGTTTTGATGCTGTTTTCAAAGCTTACCAAGTGCTCTGTCCTTTTCGCAGCATTGATATGCATTTGTGACGCGAGTACTTAAAGAGGAACTATGTTGCATCTTCCACAAACCCAAAAATAATAATTTATTTTTAATATTCAAAGCAAACTCACTCATCCATCCATGTCTCAATGCTTTATATTGCTGAGAAATCACTTTGAAAAACACCCCTTAGCATTTTTTGCCCGGGACCATCTTAAGTGAGGGCAGATGATTTGTGTAGCATTTACTTTCTGAAATTCATCTACCTTTAGCTCGGGCATGCAGGCAGGGTTGTGCATAGCTGAGAAAAACCCTCCTCCCTGCTGAAGACTCCTGGGATGTATGACCTCATTTGTCAAGGCATGGAAACCAGGAAGTAACTGAAGAAATGAAAAAAATATAGTTTAAAACAAGTATATATCATATACTTTCCTATTTATTTACTAATGCTAACAGCATAAGGATTAAATATATGAGGTTTTGCTTTAATATGTGTGTGTATATATATATATATATATATATAAAACCAAAAAAAGGAACTTGTCTTTTCTCATTAACGCATACTAAAATGTAATATATTGTAGCTTACCAGTCCTTGGATGAGGTGGCTGATTAATTTTTTTCCTTTATTTTTCCCAGTGATCCTGTGAATAACACACTTCCTGTCCTTTTCATGTCTGTTTTTTCTCCACGGTATTTATGGAGGATGCCATGATTGTCAAACAGGCGGACTTCAAATTTGTTTCTACGTTTTGTGGTGTGTTAACCGAGTTGTCATATACACAATATATATTGTAAAAGGTTTTTTGTTGCAGGCAAAATAGGACAACACCTGCTTTATAGTTGTTACATGTTCCTGTTCACATAACTTGAAACAAAATGTACAAATTGCAGCATACCTTTTTAAATGATGTGTTGTGGATCATCCAGCAAGGAAACATCCTACATGGTTCTCTTTGTTTATGAGGTGACTGGGCAACTGTGTTTGCCATAATTAACCATGTCTGTACTGTGCAGGCAGATCATATGAATTCTAGCTAGATGTGAATACTGGCTGCTGTAACAAAAGGTTACATTTTTAGAGATCAGGTTTCTTGCATTGTATGTTAATTAGGACATACTCACTCTGACATTGTTCAAAAAACCTTCTCCAGAGAAACATCTCGAAGGTAATAAATATTATTTCTCTTACGTCCTCCGACAGTCGCCGCCTCTTCATATTCGTCACATATGGGGGTATTAGACTTTGCTCCGAAGGAGTAGCTAGGCAACAGAATATGTTAACAATAAAGCTTTAAACATATCCCACCCTCAAGGGGTGGTCCCCTCAGTCAATACCCTCCTACTTCCTGCAACCATATCTCAGTTTTAATGTCTAGCTTGTCAGGAGTGGCTGGCTTTTTCTGTGCTGGGGCTTTCTGCCCCAGACTCTTTCTTCTTTTTAAAATTTTGTTTGAGTTTTCTCTCTACCTTTACTTAGCTGTTATTTTTGTCAGCATTAGTTAGTTCTTCGGACGAAGAGGATCATGCAGACTGGGTCTCGGGCTGATCCCCCTGATCGCAGGTCGTGGGTCAGTGGCTTCCCAGTCTGCCTTCGAGCGTTCAGCCAGGTAACGCTCCTGGCACGGTGAACGACCCATCCCTGTTCGGTGCAGGGATGATTGGTGAGGTGGCTACCTCACTGGACGCTGTGCGGTTTCTTAACCCCCATTTTGTGCGTCTTGAATGCGACTCTCCCTGCCTCATGTGCAGCGGCTTGTTCGCCTGTGCGGGTTCCCCACGCCATGTGAGGTAAGTGTATTTATGTGGGGACCTGTCTGTCTGGGGGGGTGTCAGTCTGGGACTGTGTAACCTGCCTTTAATCACACTGCTTGTCTCCCTATCTCTCGGCTGCATGCTGTGGGCTGCAAGGGGGGGGGGGGGAGATGTGTGACACTGTCTGTGTCAGGCTGATCAGTGTGTGAAGCTGTGTGCTGTGGGGCATGTTTTTTGGCATGTTTGGGCACTGTACAGCGATCGCTGCGGCGATCTGACATGTATTCTGATACTGGAATGTAATGTGTGTTTTTTACTGCACTGTGGAGCGGCGGTTTCGGCGCCAAACGGCGCCATTTTGCCTACTCCCGCTCCGGCCACATGTTTTACATGCATGGCGGCCATTTTCTTGTAGCCTCCATAGGCTTACATAGGGCGCCCTGGCAGCATCACTTCCTCTTTCCTGGAACACCGATCGAGGCAGCAGCGGCGGCGAGGGTCTCCTCAGGTTTTACCCTTCTGTTCTTGCTATCCATTGCCTGTGTTCAGTTTGCATATTCCCTGTGGGGGTCTTATTGTGCTGAGTGTGGTGCGGTGGGCTGCGCTTGCCGCGCTTGCTTAAAAGGGGCAGTTAACCCTTTGTTGTCTGGCATTACAGGGGCAATGGACTCTCAGGAGGGAAAATTTCCTACAGCCTTGGTGGAAAGCCAGGGGACCGCTGTCTCCCCCCCAGGGGGGGATTTGGCCACTATTGTGGCTGGCCTTGCTGCTCAGGTGCAGATGCTGGTGGCTGCTCAATCTACTAAAAGGCCCAGAGTTGCTCTTTCCTCTGATTCTGAGGGTGAGGGTGATAGGGCTGTTATGGCAGGGGCCTCCTTATCGGGGTCCCGCTCCTCTCTTGATCTAATAGGGTCTGAGGTGGAGGCTGATGTTGAGGGGGTTGATAATTCTCCCCCTGGCTCGCCTGAAGAGCTTGCAATCATGGATGAGTTGATTGCTTCCATAAAGCAAACGCTGCGTTTGCAGGATGAGGTGTGTCCCCCCGCCGCCTTGGCGGCTTATGGGACGCAGAGAAAACGCAGGACGCCGCAGGTTTTTCCCTGCAATGATGATTTTCAGCGCGCTGTTAAGGAACAATGGCGCAATCTACGCAAACCTTTTGCTGTACCAAGTAGATTCAAGCTGCGTTATCCTTTTTCACCTTCCACTGATGAAAGGTGGTGTGTGCCACCCCCAGTGGATCACGCAATTGCGGTTTTAAACAAAGCCACTGCGATTCCTGCAGAGGATTCCCCGGTGTTCCGTGACGCCACGGATAGGAGACTGGAGTCTCTTACCCGTCATACTTATTCTGTTACGGGTTCTATGCTTAAGGCTCTGTTTGCTTCTCTCATGGCGGCCCAGGCGATCGCGAGTTGGACGCAGATGCTTAGGCGCGTCCTAGTGGCCGATTCGGCCTCCCCGGCGACCCTGGATATGGTGGATCAAATCCACCAGGGTGTCATGTATCTGTGTGATGCGGACCTGGACCTGGTTCCGTTGGCCGCACGTGTGCACAGTGTGGCGGTGTTGTCTCGCCGCCTGATTTGGTTGAAATGTTGGTCGGTGGACCAGTCTTCACGTAAGACCTTAGCCAATCTACCTTATGATGGGTCTCGCCTTTTTGGGGAGTCCCTGGATGTGTTGATTAAGGGGATCACCGGGGGTAAGAGCACTCTCTTGCCCCATTTCCCCAAAGCTAAGGGGGCTTCTGGGAAGAAGCATGCTAATTTTCGGCCCCCTCAGGGGTCCTTTCGTGCCTTTCGGCCGCACTACAAGGGCAAGCCGTTCAAAGGTCAAGGCTCTCGGAAGAAGCCCTGGTCTGGTAAACAGAAGTCCGGCCAATCCGGATCTGCAGCCCATAACAGTGCGGCCTGAAGGGGCGCCCTCACCCAGTTTTGGGGTGGGGGGACGCTTGCTCGGTTTTCTTCAGCCCTGGTTGGCCCGTGTGCGGGACAGATGGGTTCAGGAAATCGTTCGATCTGGTTACAAGATCGAGTTTCTCTCTCGGCCGGAGAGCAGATTTTTTCCCTCAAATCTTCAACTGTCTCCAGAGCGTTTGCGGGACCTGCACCTGGCGGTGCGGGACCTGAGGGCTCAGGGAGTGGTGGTTCCGGTGCCTCATCGGGACAGATTTCGGGGGTTTTATTCCAATCTGTTCACCGTGCCCAGGAAGGAGGGCAAGGTTCGTCCAATTCTGGACTTGAAGGCTCTGAACCGCTCTGTGCGGGTTCGCAAGTTCCGCATGGAATCCCTGCGGTCGGTGGTGGCTGCCCTGGTTCCGGGGGAATTCATGGCCTCCATCGATTTGAAGGATGCGTACCTTCACATCCCCATTTTCGAAGGTCACCAGAGGTACCTTCGATTCGCCATTGCGGAGGATCACTACCAGTTCGTGGCGTTACCTTTTGGTCTCGCCTCGGCTCCGCGGGTCTTCACCAAGGTGCTTGCACCGGTTCTGGCATTGTTGAGGGCCCAGGGCATTTCTGTCCTGGGGTATCTAGACGACATCCTGGTTCGGTCTGCGACCAGCCAGGGTCTGGAGGAGGACCTGTCTGTCACGATGCAAACTCTACAGGAGTTTGGTTGGACGATAAATTTTCCAAAGTCGACGCTGAGTCCGTCGGTTCGTCTTCCCTACCTGGGAATGATTCTGGACTCGGTACAAGCGAAGGTCTTCCTGCCGGAAGACAAACTCAGAACTCTTCAGGAGGAAGTCAGGTCCCTCAGGGACGTTCCGCACTCGTCTTTAAGGACGTGCATGAGATGTCTGGGATTGATGGTCTCGGCCTTCGAGGCGATTCCCTTCGCCCAGTTCCACACGCGGGGTCTCCAAGCGGAGATCCTGTCCAAGTGGGACGGGCGACCTCAATCTCTGGATCTTCAGATCTCGTTGAGTCATCGCACCAGAAGAAACCTTCTGTGGTGGCTCCAGTCCCCGATGGTGTCCGGGGGCAAGTCGTTTCGTCCTATCTCGTGGACGGTGATCACCACGGATGCCAGCCTGTCGGGCTGGGGTGGTGTTCTGGGCGTTCTGTCTGCCCAGGGAACTTGGTCGGAGGGAGAGTCTTCCCTTCCGATCAACATTCTGGAATTACGTGCGATAAATCTCTGTCTTCATCGCTGGACGGACCGGCTGCAGGGCTGCCCGGTTCGGGTGCAGACGGACAATGCCACGGCGGTGGCCTACATCAACCACCAAGGGGGCACCAGGAGTGCCCGGGCGGCTCGAGAAATGGCCGACATTCTGTCTTGGGCCGAGACTCATGTCCCGGCGATAACGGCAGTTCACATTCCGGGGGTGGAGAACTGGCAGGCGGACTATCTGAGTCGCCAGACCCTGGATCAGGGGGAATGGTCTCTTCACCCGGCTGTCTTCCAGATGTTGTGCGCGAAGTGGGGTCTTCCAGATGTGGACCTGTTCGCGTCTCGTCTCAACAACAAGGTGAGAAGGTTCGTGGCAAGGACGCGCGACCCTCGGGCAGACGCGTCAGACGCGTTAGTGGCCCCGTGGCATCAGTACAGGCTGATGTACGCGTTCCCACTGATTCAGTTGCTGTCCAGGTTCCTTCGCAGGTTACTCTCGGAACGCAGCACGGTGATTCTTGTGGCACCGGACTGGCCTCGCCGGTCCTGGTACGCAGACCTCGTGAATCTGGCGGTCGACGCCCCTTGGCGTCTACCTCTTCGAGACGATCTACTGTCTCAGGGACCGATTTACCATCCTGCTTTACAGTCGCTGGCTTTGACGGCCTGGCTGTTGAGACAGAGGTCCTGAAGGAGAAGGGTCTCTCTCCAGAGGTCGTTCATACTTTGATCAACGCTAGGAAGTCTTCCTCGGGGAAGGTTTATTACCGTACTTGGAAGGCCTATTTTGCCTGGTGTGAGTCCAGGGGGTTTTCACCCCGCACGTACTCGGTTTCCCGTGTGCTGTCTTTTTTTCAGACGGGTGTTGATCAGCGTTTGGCGCTGGCTACGATAAAGGGTCAGGTGTCTGCGCTGGCCGTTCTGTTTCAACGTCCCGTGGCTTCCAAGTCCTTGGTTGGCACTTTTATTCAGGGTGTGCGGCATCTGGTTCCTCCTAGGAGGGATCCTTTGCCCCCTTGGGACTTGAATCTCGTTCTATCTGTGTTGCAACGTGCTCCTTTTGAACAGATCAGGGAGATCTCGTTGTCTATGTTGTCCAAAAAGGTCGCCTTTTTGGTGGCGATCACTTCGGCTCGCAGAGTGTTGGCGGCTTTGTCCTGCAAGTCTCCGTACCTGGTTATTCATTTGGATAAGGTGGTCTTGCGACCTAATCCTTCTTTTCTTCCGAAACGAGTTTCGGAATTCCATCTTAATGAGGATATTGTCTTGCCTTCGCTGTGCGCGAAGCCTAAACATCCGAAGGAGGTGAGATTGCATCCTCTGGATGTTGTTCGGGCGATAAGGGTTTACCTTAAATCGACTGAGTCTTTTCGTAAGACTGACTCCTTGTTTGTTCTTCCAGAGGGTCCTCGGAAGGGCATGGCGGCTTCGGCCTCTACCATCGCCAAATGGATCAGGCAGACCATTGAACAGGCCTATGCTTTGCAGGGTAAGGCTCCTCCTGTCCCTGTGAAGGCGCACTCTACTAGATCTTTGAGTACGTCTTGGGCCTGTCGTCATGGGGCTTCTGTAGCCCAGGTGTGTAAGGCGGCGACCTGGTCGACCGTGCACACTTTCACAAAATTCTACAAAGTAGATGTTCAGGCATCGGCGGATGCTTCCTTTGGCCGCAAGGTTCTTAGTGCGGCTGTTCCATAGGGTCCCTTGTTGGGGACTCCTGGCTGTTGGGATAGTTTTTTTGTATCCCCTGGTTTTTTGTCTTCTCCTGGGTTGTTGCTCCTGTTGAGCACTTGTTTTTTGCTGTTGCCCAGCTGGTTTCCTTCCTTTGGTAAGGTTCCTTTCTTTGATGTGGAGACTGCGTTGCCTTTTCGGCGCGGATGCGTTTCCCACCCCTCATGTTTGCACTGCTTTGGGACGTCCCCATATGTGACGAATATGAAGAGGCGGCGACTGTCGGAGGACGTAAGAGAAAACGGAATTTTTGTAAAATCTTACCTGTAAAATTCCTTTCTCTGAGTCCTCCGACAGTCGCCGCCCCCGCCCCTCTTTTGGGGTTTGGTTGTATACTCTACTGCTATTCCACTAAAACTGAGATATGGTTGCAGGAAGTAGGAGGGTATTGACTGAGGGGACCACCCCTTGAGGGTGGGATATGTTTAAAGCTTTATTGTTAACATATTCTGTTGCCTAGCTACTCCTTCGGAGCAAAGTCTAATACCCCCATATGTGACGAATATGAAGAGGCGGCGACTGTCGGAGGACTCAGAGAAAGGAATTTTACAGGTAAGATTTTACAAAAATTCCGTTTTTTTTTAGGCATGCTTTGTGAATGGGAACAAATCAACATATAGTTTCTCTGTCGCTCATTGACAGACGCAGTCCTCTTGATTAATATCAAATCGGGTTTTCTCTAGCGCTCATTGACAGACGTAGTCCTCGGTGATACACCACCTTCGGGTTATGTTGCCTCCACAGGAGCAGGACTAGACAGGAAATTAAAAAGCTCTGGCCACACCCTAGGGGCAGTCCCAGAGGGTATATCCTCTCTCTCTCTGCCTCAGCAAATCAGTTATTTTCTGTCTAGTTAGGAGTAAGGACCTAGATACCTTGCTGGGATCTTAGGTCCTGGCAAGAATTTTTTTCTTAAAGGATTTTTTAGACAGCTTTTTTTCTCCAGTGTTCCTGTGAGATCTTCAAGCAAGAAAGCTGAACTGGGCGACGGGCTGGATGTTGAGATCCGGTGGTCACCCCAGTTCAGCCTACGAGCGCGTGCAGGCCATAGCTCCGCGCTGGGTCGGCCGCGACAAAGTCCCATTAAAAGGACTGAACCCGCGAGTTAAACGTCTCGCTGAAACGCCAAAGACCATGAGTCACGGCGTCCGTATCGGTCGACAGCCCTCCCGCCCCGGTGGAGAGGGGTACTGTCAGGAGTTGGTGCCCGCCTGGTTCCGGTATGGTGAGTAGTATGTTCCCCCTTTTTCCCTGACGGGTTTTGTGGTGAACGCGGGCCCCTCTCTGTATGGTAAGAAAGAGTCCTTTCTATCCTATAACATGTCACAGATCCTCCTACTTTGAGTGTGATTTTATGTGTGCAAAAAGCCAGGAGGCTTGGTTTGGGAGCTAACAATCTATTGTATACATGTTTAAAAGATGTAATCTGTGGCATTCTGGGAATCTTATGGGTTAAGTATAAGCTACCTACCAGTCAGAAGCCACGGACATGTAGACTGCCTTCCAAATCAGATCTCCAGCTATTAGCAGGCCTCCCGAACGGCCATGCGGTCCGCCAGGGCCGGTACCGCCAACCACGCCATATCCCCATGCAGAGAGAGTGTTGTGTGCCCTGCAGCACACCGCTATTCAGTACAGGCCGCCGCCATTTTTTTTTGCTGGATCGCACGAGCCGCCATTTTGGCGTAGCCTCGTGTCTCCAGCATGGGGGCGGCCATGTTTGAGGTGATCCTACACCTCGTGGAGCTTGGGGGAGGCGCCGGAAGGCGTGCAGAGGGGCGGAGCCGCCTCCTTTCTTCCTGGGCAGCCAGCCAAAAGACTTCCTGTTTGTCAAGACAGCGCTGTAACCTGTTGCAGTTAAACTCTGAGCATCAAGTGGTGAGCCTGGGGGTCTATCTCTCTCTCTCTCGATCGATAGGGATCCCTAGCAGGTAACACTAAGGGGCTTTTTGTGGCGCTGGGGGTCAGAAAAAGAAAAAAAAAAAAAAAAAAAGTTTTTTTCTTTACTTTTGAATTATATTATCCAGGAAGTAACTGGAGTTATCATGGACCCTGCCACACATATTCCCCCACCTGTTTCCCTCGAGGGGGCCTCGGGACCCGCCGGTGCACAGAGTATAGAGTCATTTACAGCAATTTTGGAGTCTATGGTGGCTCGGGTGGAGGCGGCCTGTCAGGGACGGGGGTCAAGGAAGCGACCCCCGCCTACCCCTATACCATCTGACACCTCTGACTCAGATTCAGAGATGGTCATGGCAGTTGCAGGTTCCTCTGCAAGGGCTGTTATCCCAGGTAAAGCCCCCTCAGACAGTGAGGAGGACGCTTCTTCTCTTGCTATAATTCAGGAAGAAGCATTGGTGGACGCACTAGTTGTGGCAGTGCAGGAAACCTTAAAACTTGAGGCTTTACCGGCAGAGGCAACTGAAACAGAGATGCCTTTTGGTACTAATAAGCCCATCAAGACGGCGAAGGCTTTTCCTGTACCTAAATGTTTTGGTAATCAGATTAAAGGAGAATGGGAGCATTCTAAACGTACCTTTACTATTTCCAAGCGTATTGCTAGACGCTATCCGTTTGAGGAATCCATCATTAAGAAATGGACGGTACCACCAGTCGTGGATCCGCCTATTTCCAGGCTGAATAAAGCCACGGTTATTCCAGTGGAGGACACTTCGTCCTTTAAGGATCCGGTGGATCGAAAGATAGAAGCAGAGTCCCGCACTATCTTCTCTCTGATAGGGTCAGCATTTAGACCAGTAATTGTTATTGGTCTAGTTTCCCAGACACTTACGGAATGGGCGAAAATGGTACGCCAAGATCTTAGGGGAAAAGATATTCCCCAGGAGACATCTGATTTGATGGAACAGATCTTACAAGGGCTACGGTTTATCTGTGACGCAGCCTTGGACACTACTCCCTTATTAGGGCATGCATCTAAGTTAGCAGTGATCCTCAGACGTGTGCTGTGGTTAAAATGCTGGTCAGCTGACCTAGGTTCCAAAAAGACCTTGACCAATCTCCCTTTTCAGGGGAATCGTCTATTTGGGGCCAACCTAGATGAAATCATTAAGGATGCCACTGGGGGCAAGAGCACTTTTTTGCCACAGGCTGCAAAAGCTAAGGGACCTCGCAACAAGCGAGGACCTTTCTTTACCGCCCATAAAGGGCGCCCGGCTGGTACTAGCGGGAAAGGCAAGACTCCTCCAGGAGGGTTCAAGAAGGGCTGGTCGGACAAGCAGAGGACCAACCCAGCCAAACCCGAAGTAAAGGAGTACACAGCCTGAAGGTGCGCCCCCACCCGGTTTCAGGGTGGGGGGACGTTTTCACCGGTATTCAGGACATTAGATCGAGCATCAACCACTACTACCGGTGCGATTCTTCCCTTCCAACATTTAAGTACCACAGGAAGCGGTAGTTACCGTTCCCTGAATAGATCTTTTCCTTTACCTTTTCCTAAGATTAGTCCCGATACCTCACAGGAATCGGATCTGGTTGACCAGATAGGCCAAGTAGCCTCTAGTCGGGTGACTTCGGTCCCTGAGGTTCAACCAGAAAAGATCACCTTTCCTGATAACTATCAGGCATCTGATAAATGTGTGGGAACAGAAAACGACCAGACTTTCTCGGATGGTTGGGGCCAGATAGCTCTAGGGACGCCTGGTTCAGATCCAATCAGCGCCAGTGGTCCTAGAAATTCTAGGCTGGCCTCCTCAAGCCGGCCTGGCCGACTTGGACATGTTAGTCGCAGACGTTCCGTGGGAACTTCGTCTCAGGGAGTGTCTGTGGTCTCAAGGACCAATTTACCTTCGTGCTTTACAGTCGCTGGTTTTAATGGCCTGGCCATTGAGACCCAAGTACTGAAGGACAGAGGTTTGTCTACTTCAGTCATTCCTACCCTTATTAAAGCAAGGAAAGCGACTTCCAGCAAAGTCTATTATCACACATGGAAGACTTATATTGCGTGGTGCGAATCTTTAGGATTTCCTCCACGTACCTATTCGGTGTCTCGAATATTGGCCTTTTTGCAACAAGGGGTTGAGCAGAAGCTAGCCTTGAGCACCATCAAGGGTCAAGTTTCAGCATTAGCAATCTTCTTTCAGAAGCCTTTAGCTACCAAATCCTTGGTGCGGAATTTCATCCAGGGGGTGCGGCACCTGGCTCCTCCAGTCCGCGCGCCCTTACCGCCCTGGGATCTTAATTTGGTTTTGTCGGTTCTACAGAAACCTCCCTTTGAAAACATCAGGGAGATTCCCTTGCTTACTTTATCCCAGAAGGTGGCCTTCTTGGTGGCTATTACTTCTGCTCGCAGGGTGTCAGAACTGGCTGCATTATCATGCCAGTCCCTGTACCTAGTGATTCATAGGGATAAGGTAGTACTTCATCCTAAGCCATCTTTTCTTCCTAAGGTGGTTTCAGATTTTCATCTGAATGAAGATATTGTACTACCTTCCTTGTGTCCTCAGCCCAAGCATCATCGGGAACATGCGTTGCATTCCTTAGATGTGGTTCGGGCAATCAGGGTATACCTGAAAGCTACGGAATCATTCCGTAAGACGGATTCACTTTTTGTGATCACGGATGGCCCCAGAAAGGGTTTGCCTGCATCTGCCGCGACCATTGCCAAATGGATTAGACAAACGGTGGTACAGGCTTATTCTATTAAGGGTCAGAGTCCTCCGTTCCCTGTTAGGGCGCACTCCACTCGAGCGCTCAGTACTTCCTGGGCCTTTCGCCATCAGGCGTCAGTGGTCCAGGTATGTAAGGCGGCCACTTGGTCGTCGGTACATACCTTTACAAAATTCTATAAAATTGATGTGACGGCATCGGCGGATGCCTCATTTGGCCGCAAGGTTTTGCAGGCCGCAATTTGAGGAGACCGGTGGTCTACCTCGAGGGTTTTTTTCTGTTTGAAAAAAAAAAAAAAAAAAAGAAAAATTTTTTCTCTCTTTTGTTGAGTCTCATCATTAAGGATGAGCATTGTAAACTTCTAGTTGGCACCGGTTGGGCCTTCTAGATTGGGATTTGATTTCATTTTCCCACCCCTCAGTTGTGATACTGCTCTGGGACGTCCCGAAGGTGGTGTATCACCGAGGACTACGTCTGTCAATGAGCGCTAGAGAAAAATGGATTTTTGTAAAATCTTACCGTAAAATCCTTTTCTCTTAGCTCATTGACAGACGTAGTCCCCGCCCCTCTGTTTTTTTGAGTTGGGTTAAAATCTCTAAAGACTGCTTTTTCACATAACTGATTTGCTGAGGCAGAGAGAGAGAGGATATACCCTCTGGGACTGCCCCTAGGGTGTGGCCAGAGCTTTTTAATTTCCTGTCTAGTCCTGCTCCTGTGGAGGCAACATAACCCGAAGGTGGTGTATCACCGAGGACTACGTCTGTCAATGAGCTAAGAGAAAAGGATTTTACGGTAAGATTTTACAAAAATCCATTTATACTGCCCTCTACAGGAGTAGGACGCTAGGCAGAAGGAAAACGTTCTGGCCACACCTTAGGGGCAGTCCCAGAGGGTATATTCTCTCTCTCCCTGCTACAGGATGTCAGTTTTTTTTCTGTCTAGTTAGGAGTAAGGACCTAAGTTCCTTGCTGGGATCTTTGGTCCTGGCAAGATTTTTTTTTTTTAGAAAAAATTTTTTAAGGCAGCTTTTTTCTCCAGTTGTTCCTGTGAGATCTTCAAGCAAGTATGCTGAAACTGGGCGACTGGCTGGATGTTGAGATCCAGTGGTCACCCCAGTCAGCCTACGAGCGCGTGCAGGCCCTAGCTCCGGGCTGGGTCGGCCGCGACATAGTCCCACTGGACGGGGACTGACCCTGCGAGTTAAACGTCTCGCCTGGACGCCGATGACCAGTTGGAAACTGAGTCACGGCGTCCGTATTGGTCGAAAGCCCCCCCACCTCGGTGGAGAGGGGTTCTGTCAGGAGTTGGCGCCCGCCTGTTCCGGTATGGTGAGTAAAATGTTCCCCCTCTCCCCCTGATGGGTTTGTGTGGTGGACGCGGACCCCTCCCTGGGATGACCGGACCTTTATAATCCTGGATCCCCCCTCTATCCTATAACAGGTGTCACAGATCCCCCTTTTGAGGGTGACTGAGTGAATAGGAACCAGATGGCTTGGTTTGGGAGCTGACAATCGGAAGTCACTGTATGAGGGGCACTGTAAGGGACCATGACTGAAGTCAGTGGCTGGCATTACTGTTAGGATGGCCATGTAAGAGGGTGATAGCATCTTATCTGATACATAAGGTGCAATACAGGCCGATGCCTGTGCCTGGACTACCGCCATCCGCAGGCCGCCATCCTCCCGCAGGCCGCCATCCTCCCACAGGCCGTACACCTTCCGCAGGCCGCTGCTATCTTTCCACAGGCCGCTGCTATCTTTCCACAGGCCGCAGCCATTTTCCCGCAGGTCGCGCGGGGCCGCCATCTTGGCTCCAGCATGGGGGCGGCCATTTTGGAGATGACCAAACACCTCGATGAGTAGTATGGGAGGCGCCGGAAGGCGTGTAAAGGGGCGGAGCCGCCTCCTTTACCCGGGAAAACGAGCCAAAGACTTCCTGTCTGTAACAGACAGTGCTGGGAACAGGTTGATAGAAACTTCTGTGCATCAGGTGGTGAGCCTTGGGGTCTCTCTCTCTCTCTCTCTCTCTCTCTCTCTGTGGGGTCCAAGCAGGTAACACTGAGGGGCGCTGTTTCGCTGGGAGACTACAGGAAAAAAGAAAAAAAAAAAAAAATTTTTCTTTGCAATTATTTTTTTGTTTGCTGGCAAGTGTCTTGAATAATCATGGACCCTGCCACACATGTATCCCCACCTGATCCCCTCGAGGTGGCCGCAGGACCCTCCAGTGCCCCACTTGTGATTGATGCATTATCAGCAGTTTTGGAGTCTTTGGTATCCCGGGTGGAGGTGGCCTGTCAGGGACGGAGGTCAAGGAAGCGACCCCCGCCTACCCCTATTTCATCTGACACTTCAGATACGGATTTTGAACTGGTCACTGCAGCTGCAGGTCCCTCTTCTGGGGCTGCTGTCTCAGGTACGGTCTCCTCAGACAGTGAGGAGGACGTTTCTGCATCCGCCATAGCGCAAGAAGAAGCGTTGGTGGACGCACTAGTCACGTCTGTCCGGGAAACCTTAAGTCTTGAGGTTACACCGGCAGAGGTAGCTGACACTGAAATTCCCTTTGATACCAGCAAGCCTACCAAAATGGCGAAGGTTTTTCCCTTGCCCAAATGTTTTGGTAATCCAATTAAAGAAGAATGGGATCGTCCAAAACGAACCCCTGCTATTTCCAAACGCATTGCTAGGCGCTATCCGTTTGAGGAATTCATCCTTAAAAGATGGACGGTACCACCAGTGGTGGACCCACCAATTTCCAGACTAAATAAAGCCACTGTTATCCCGTTGGAGGACGCTCCGTCCTTTAGGGATCCGGTGGATCGAAAAGTGGAAGCGGAATCCCGCTCCATTTTTTCCCTGATAGGGTCAACATTTAGGCCAGTGATTGCCATTGGTTTAGTTTCACAAACATTGACAGAATGGACCAAATTGTTACGCCGGGACATAAAGGGGAGAAGCATCCCCGCGGCAGTATCAGATTTGCTGGAGCAGATTATCCAAGGGCTACAGTTCATCTGTGACGCCGCTCTGGACGCCACTCCCTTGCTAGGGCGTGCATCTGTTTCAGCAGTGGTCCTCAGACGCGTGTTGTGGTTAAAGTGCTGGTCGGCGGATCAAGGTTCCAAAAAGACTTTGGCTAATCTTCCTTTTCAGGGGGATCGCCTGTTTGGGGCCACCTTGGATGAGATTATAAAGGATCTCACTGGGGGTAAGAGCACTTTTTTACCATAGACTGCTAAAGGTAAAGGACCTCGTAACAGGCGAGGACCTTCCTTTTCCGCTCATAAGAAGTTTGTTTGTTCCGCTGGGGCGGGCGATAAGGGGAAGCCCTCCAAAGCCCCTTTAGGGGGTTTCAGACGGCGCTGGTCGGGTAAACAAAAGCCCGACTCAGCCAAACCTGAAGATAAGACAGCCTGAAGGTGCGCCCCCACCCATCTCTGGGGTGGGGGGACGTCTTCACCGGTTTCCGGATCCATGGCTTTCCAGAATCCCGGACAAAGGGGTTCGCGAGGTCATACGGTCGGGATACAAGATCGAGTTTCGATCACTTCCACCGGTGCGATTCTTCCCTTCCTACATTCGACTATCCCCGGATCGCTTAAAAGATTTGCGGGGAGCAGTAATGGACTTGATGCAACAGAGAGCGGCAGTTCCCGCTCCTTGAGCAGAACGTTTTCTTCACTTTTTCAAAAGATCATTCCTAGTTCCCACCAGGAGATTGAACTAGCTGGTCCTGGGACTGATGGTGGCCTTCTTAGAGGCAGTACCGTATGCCCAGTCGCATACCCGAATTCCCCAAAAGGAGATTCTTTTCAGATGGAATCGGAATCCCGATTCTCTGGACAATCGGATCCGGTTGAGCGAGCGGACCAGAGAGTCTCTGGTTTGGTAGCTTCGGTCTCCGATGCTCAGACAGGGGAAGTAATTTCTTCCGATAGAATCCAGGTTACCGATAAATGTATTGGAACTGAGAGCGATCAGACTTTGTCTGATTTACTGGACCGAGTAGCTTCAGGGCAACCTGGTTTGGATTCAGTCGGACAAGGCCACGGCCGTGGCTTATGTCAATCACCAAGGGGGCACCAAGAGTGCCCTGGCGGCCAAAGAGGTGGCCAGCATTCTTCATTGGGCGGAACGGTTTGTTCCGGCTCTCCCCGCGGTATTCACTCCGGGGGTGGAAAATCGGCAGACAGATTATGTCAGCCGTCAGATTCTGGATCAAGGGGTATGGCCTTTTCATCCAGAGATATTTCACCAGTGGTGCCTTCATTAGGGCACCCTGGAGGTGGATCTGTTGGCAGCTCGGCTCAACAGGAAGGCGCGGAGATTTGTAGCCCGCTCCCGAGATCCTCGAACGAACGCAGCAGACGTGCTTGTCGCCCCGTGGGGACAGTATCAGTTACTGTATGTCTTCCCTCCTCTCAAGTTGCTGCTGAAGCTTCTTCGCAGGTTAGAGGTGGAGGGAATTCCAGTTATCCTGGTAGTTCCGGACTGACCTCGTCGACCCGAGTACGCCGACTTCGTCAGGCTGGTCGCGGACGTTCCCTGGAGACTTCCTCTCTGGGAGGATCTGCGGTCTCAAGGACCGATCTTCCATCCTGCTTTACAATCGCTGGCTTTAACGGCCTAGCTATTGAGACTCAGATGCTGAAGGACAAGGGATTGTCAAGTTCAGTTATTCCTACTTTAATTAAAGCAAGAAAAGTGACTTCCAGAAAAGTCTATCATCGCACATGGAGGTCTTATATTGCGTGGTGTGAATCCTTTGGATTTCCTCCATGTGCCTATTCGGTGACCCGAATCTTGGCTTTTCTGCAACAGGGGGTTGAGCAGAAGCTGGCCTTGAGTACTGTCAAGGGTCAGGTTTCAGCGTTGGCAATTTTCTTTCAGAAACCTTTGGCTACCCATTCCTTGGTGCGGAATTTCATCCAGGGGGTGCGGCACTTGGCTTCGCCAGTGCGCGCGCCCTTACCGCCCTGGGATCTTAATTTGGTGTTGTCGGTTCTTCAGAAACCTCCCTTTGAAAATATCAGGGAGATTTCCTTGCTTACGTTATCCCAGAAGGTGGCCTTTCTGGTGGCCATTACTTCTGCACGCAGGGTGTCAGAACTGGCCGCATTATCCTGTCGTTCCCCATATCTGGTGGCTCATAGGGATAAGGTGGTTCTTCGTCCGAATCCATCCTTCCTTCCTAAGGTGGTTTCAGAATTTCATCTGAATGAGGACATTGTATTGCCTTCCCTATGTCCTTGTAACGCTCCTGCGTTTTTATAGTAAGCTGGATGTGCAGCTGCAGAATCTCCACTCAGTAGTCATGTAGAGATGTGTTGAATTACCAGATCCAACTCTCCAGACTCATCACTGTGGACCCGCCTGCTTCAGCATACAGATATACACACACTCAATAAGATGTTCCTGGAGTGATAGGATGTATATGACAGTATAGAGGTGATGTGCTGAAGGGACAGGGGTGAGCAGTGATAGCAATGATAAGCACTTGATAGTAATGTTCAGGAGAGTAGTAGACGGTAATAGGTAGGATGCAGATAGGTTAGTAATCATGTATGGTAATAGGTGGTAAGGACAGCAGATGATATACAGGAGAGACTAACCCAGTGCAAGGATAGATGGTAGTAGACTCAAGAGCTAGCAATCTATGTAACAGTGCAGATGATAGAATTAGTAATGCATAGATAGTAACAGTCCTTAATGTGCAGAAGTAGATAGTGTAAGTTAGTTATGGAGGAATCCCCTGTGGGGTACTTATCATTAGTAAGGTTAGTAAGTAGAGGGGTCCGGTAGTGAGGGAGTGATCCGGTAGCGAGATACGGGTTCAGTATCGAGGTTCCGGTCTGTTCCAGGTAAAGAGAATAGCTGGAGGCTCCGGCAGCATAAGACAAGGCTTGTAAGCATGCGGTTTGAACGAACAACCTGAGAGAGAAAGCCCGCTCAGAGCGGCGCTCAGTGATGATGTCATACGGCTTAAAGGTATATGTGTTCCACCTAACTAAAAGGTGGGACGCAATATGAAAAGGAAAATGGGCAATAAGGGTACCAAAGGTACCAGAATCTTACAGTACCCCCCCCTTAAGGCCGGCTCCGGAAGGCCTATAGCACTGGTTTCTCCGGGTATTTAGAGTGAAACCTTCGTATAAGCCTAGGTGCGTGAACATCAGAAGTATCCAACCAGGTGTCGTCTTGGGGTCCATAGTTCTTCCATCTTATGAGATATTGGAGTCTTCCTCTGTGGATACGAGAATCCAAAATCTCCCTAATCTCAAATTCTTCTCCGCCTTCAACTTGTATTGGAGGTGGAGGCAAGATGGTAGGCCTTATTCCTTGGTTAGGAACATGTGGTTTCAGTAGCGACACATGAAAGATGGGATGTATTCTGAGATCTGCCGGTAAAGTGAGTTGTACTGCAGCTTTTCCAATGAGTTTCTTAATTGGGAAGGGTCCCAGAAATAAAGGTCCAAGCTTTTTGCTAGGGATCTTTAACCTTAAATTTTTCGTCGATAGCCAAACGAGGTCCCCAATAGCATATTGAGGAGAAGGTCTTCTACGAAGGTCGTAGTACCTTTTTTGTTGACTATGAGCGTGTGAGATGGTGGTATTAAGTAAACCCAGAGAGTCTTTTATTTGGGTAAGATAATCCGAGGCTACTGGGTTACTTGATGGTAAGATGCGTGGTGGAAGAAGTGTGGGATGAAACCCATAGTTTAAGTAGAACAGACTTTGCTTAGTAGTACTGTGGGTTGCGTTGTTATAAGCAAATTCCGCCAGAGGGAGGAGATCCACCCAATCATCCTGTAGGTATGAGGTGTAGCAACGTAGATATTGTTCGATGCACTGGTTGACTCTTTCAGTCTGTCCGTTGGTCTGAGGGTGGTAAGGAGAAGTGAGCTTTCGCTCAATCCGTAGTATGTGACATAGAGCTTGCCAAAACTTGGAGATGAACTGTGAACCACGGTCGGATAAAAGAGTCTTTGGAATTCCATGTAACTTAAACACATGTTTCATTAGTAATTCCGCTGTTTGCTTAGATGAAGGTAGTCTGCGAATAGAAATGAAATGTGCCATCTTTGTCAGATGGTCCACTGACACTAGAATGGTATTAAATCCTTTGGAAGGTGGTAGTTCTACTATAAAGTCTAAGGACACAACTTCCCATGGAACCTGGGGTATTGGTAGACTGCAGAGTAGACCAGATGGTTTTGTAGTGTCAATTTTGGACCTTGCACAGATGTCACATGAAGAAACAAATTTTTGTACAGACGTCTTCATATCAGGCCACCAAAACTGCCTGGTAAGCAAATTAAGGGTCTTAGTCATACCCATATGTCCTGCCATAGGCACATCATGTGACAATTCCAAGATCTTGGTGCGCATAGTAGGGGGTATGTAGAGTTTGTCGTTGTAGTAGAGGAAGCCTTCTGCATCAGTAGTTAGTTGTGGTGGAGGTGAATCCAATCCTATACTGTGCAAAATCTCTTCCTTCAAGGAACGAACAACACCAATAATACGTTCATAGGGTATTATAGGAATAGAAGGAACTTCAGCGCAGTTATCTTCGGTTAATCGTGATAGCGCATCCGCTTTTTTGTTTTTGTCCGCAGGTGTGTAGGTCACTAGGAAGTTGAATCTTAGGAAGAATAATGACCATCGTACCTGCCGGTGGAAAAGAGTTTTGTTAGTCTGAAGGTATTGAAGATTTTTATGATCTGTATATATGAGTATTGGTAATCGGGTACCTTCAAGTAAATGTCGCCAATTCTCTAGTGCCAGTTTTATGGCAAGCAACTCTTTTTCACCCAATGGGTAATTCACCTCTGGGCTGCTTAGTGATTTAGAGAAAAAAGCAACTGGGTGGAGTGGTGAAGTATTTGTTGGTCGTTGGGAGAGAACTGCTCCTACTGCCATGTTTGACGCATCTACCTCCAGAATATATTGGAGGGATGGGTCTGGATGGCGTAGTATGGGAGCAGAAGTAAAGCTTGATTTTAACAAGCGGAAAGCTCCATTTGCTTCTTCTGACCATTTGAATGGTTTCTTTATACTTGTAAGTTGTGTGAGAGGTCTCACAATAGCAGAGAAGTTCTTGATGAACTTCCTATAGAAGTTTGAAAATCCGAGGAATCGCTGTAATGCCTTACGTGTTGTTGGTATAGGCCAATCCAGAATACACGATATCTTGCTCATATCCATCTTGATTCCGGTTTTAGATATGATGTATCCTAGGAATAGTATTTCTTCTTTATGAAATAGGCATTTTTCTAATTTCACGTATAGGTTGTGTGCGAGTAATCTGGATAACACAAGTCTTACATGTTTTATATGTTCAGACAAAGATCGAGAATAGATAAGTATATCGTCCAGATATACCACAACACAGACATCAAGTAAGTCTCTGAAGATGTCATTTATGAATCTTTGAAAAGCTGCGGGAGCATTACACAACCCGAAAGGCATCACAAGATATTCGAATAATCCGTATCTGGTTCTGAATGCTGTCTTCCACTCATCTCCGTCACGGATTCGGATTAGGTTGTATGCCCCTTTTAGGTCCAATTTAGAAAAGTAAGTAGCCCCACGCACTTGTTCAATGAGTTCAGGAATGAGCGGTAAAGGATAATGATCCTTTATCGTAATGGTATTTAGTTGCCTATAGTCAATAATAGGCCTAAGACTTGAATCCTTATTGCGGACAAAGAAAAGTCCTGCAGCTGTGGAAGAAGTAGAGGGTCTGATAAACCCTTTCGCCAAATTCTCATCCAAGTATTCCTTGAGATGAGAAAGTTCATCCTGTGAAAGAGGATAAACATGGCCGAAAGGCAATTTGCTATTAGGGAGTAGATCGATAGAACAATCATAGTCCCTATGGGGAGGCAACACTTGAGCATTTTTCTCAAGGAAGACTTTGGACAGATCCTGATAGCATAGTGGTGTAATCTCATCTGACACCACAGACAGGATCTTTGCATAAGATGGGAGGTTACACGTGATCTCGCAATAGTGAGAAGGGAAGGTTAGAGTCCGTGTTTTCCAATCTATGGTTGGTTGATGTATGTGTAACCAGGGAAGTCCCAAAATAATGGGAAAATGTGGTGAAGGTAGTACATCAAAAGTGGTGGTCTCCATATGAGACTCGTTAGCAGTGACAAGGAGTGCTTGTGTCTGATTGGTGATTGGACCAGAAGATAACGGAATACCGTTAATGAAACTAACAGAGACAGGTTTAGGTTTTGAAATAATAGGTATTTTATTTAAAGTAACAAAACGTGTATCGATATAGTTCCCACAAGATCCTGTGTCGATCATAGCCTTGGTGGTGATCCTAGTCTGGTCCCACTGCAATGTCAAATGAACAAAGAGGTAGGGATTAGAAAAGGAAGTGGTTAATCCCCCTAGTAAGACATGTGAACACTCACCCTCTTTTTTGCGGACAAGGGGACAGACGCTTATCAAATGATCCGGGGATGCGCAGTACATGCAGAGATTTCTGGATCTTCTCCTGGCTCGTTCAGTGGTCGATAAAGGTGGGCGTATGGTTCCTACCTCCATAGGAGTAGGGTCAACGGCCGGAATCCGAGAAGGACTGGACAATGGCATTCCCATTTTCTCAGCCTTTCTTTCTCGCAGTCGCCTGTCAATGTTGATACTAAGTTGTATTAAGGCATCTAAAGTGCCAGGTAAATCCGCTCGGGCGAGCTCGTCTTTAACGGCTTCTGACAACCCGAGCCTGAACTGAGTTCGCAGAGATGTATCATTCCACCCTGAATCAAGGGTCCATCTTTTGAACTCTGCTACAAAGTCTTCAACAGGTCTCCTTCCTTGTTTTAAAGCCCTCAATTGGATATCAGCAGTACTCTGCCTATTGGGGTCTTCATATAAGCTAGCGAGTTCCGCTAGGAATAAGGGATAGGAGTTGAGAAGAGGATCATCTTTCTCAAAGAGAGAGTCTGCCCAGGCCCGTGGATCACCCGTTAAATATGAGATAGTGGTACAGACTTTAATTTGATCAGTAGGGTAAGTACGAGGTTTTAGCAAAAAAAGCAATTGACATGCGTTTTTGAATTCACAAAATTTTTTCCGATCACCTGTAAACACTAGAGGAGGGTTTATTTTAGGTTCAGGGGGCTGAGCAGCAGTAAGCTGTGAAAGACGGGTTATCTGCTGTCTCAGAGTCTGATTTTCATCTTTTACTTCAGTAAGAGCAAGTATTAATGCATTTACTTTTTGTGTTAATTGTATCACTTGAGTGGGTAATTCTGCTGAATCCATTTTTTGGGTTCGTTCAATCTGTAACGCTCCTGCGTTTTTATAGTAAGCTGGATTTGCAGCTGCAGAATCTCCACTCAGTAGTCATGTAGAGATGTGTTGAATTACCAGATCCAACTCTACAGACTCATCACTGTGGACCCGCCTGCTTCAGCATACAGATATACACACACTCAATAAGATGTTCCTGGAGTGATAGGATGTATATGACAGTATAGAGGTGATGTGCTGAAGGGACAGGGGTGAGCAGTGATAGCAATGATAAGCACTTGATAGTAATGTTCAGGAGAGTAGTAGACGGTAATAGGTAGGATGCAGATAGGTTAGTAATCATGTATGGTAATAGGTGGTAAGGACAGCAGATGATATACAGGAGAGACTAACCCAGTGCAAGGATAGATGGTAGTAGACTCAAGAGCTAGCAATCTATGTAACAGTGCAGATGATAGAATTAGTAATGCATAGATAGTAACAGTCCTTAATGTGCAGAAGTAGATAGTGTAAGTTAGTTATGGAGGAATCCCCTGTGGGGTACTTATCACTAGTAAGGTTAGTAAGTAGAGGGGTCCGGTAGTGAGGGAGTGATCCGGTAGCGAGATACGGGTTCAGTATCGAGGTTCCGGTCTGTTCCAGGTAAAGAGAATAGCTGGAGGCTCCGGCAGCATAAGACAAGGCTTGTAAGCATGCGGTTTGAACGAACAACCTGAGAGAGAAAGCCGGCGATTGAAATAGCCGCTCAGAGCGGCGCTCAGTGATGATGTCATACGGCTTAAAGGTATATGCGTTCCACCTAACTAAAAGGTGGGACGCAATATGAAAAGGAAAATGGGCAATAAGGGTACCAAAGGTACCAGAATCTTACAGTCCTAAGCCCAGTCATCCTCGGGAGTTTACGTTACATTCCTTGGATGTGGTTCGGGCAATCAGGGTATACCTGAAAACTACGGACTCGTTTAGAAAAACGGATTCACTTTTTGTGATCACGGATGGCCCCAAAAAGGGGTTGCCTGCATCTGCCGCGACTATCTCCAAATGGATCAGACAGACGGTTGTACAGGCTTATTCTATTAAGGGTCGGAATCCTCCATTCCCTGTTAAGGCGCACTCCACTCAGGCGCTTAGTGCTTCCTGGGCCTTCCGCCATCAGGCGTCAGTGGTCCAGGTTTGCAAGGCGGCTACCTGGTCGTCGGTTCATACCTTTACAAAATTTTATAAAGTTGATGTGATGGCATCGGCGGATGCCTCTTTTGGCCGCAAGGTTCTGCAGGCCGCAATTTGAGGAGACCGTTGGTCTACCTCGAGGGTTTTTTCTGTTGGATTTTCAGTTGAGTCTCATCCTTTGGTTTGATGAGCCTTTTAGACTTCTAGTCGGCACCGGTTGGGCCTTCTGGATTTAAATTTTGATTTCTGTTATCCCACCCCTCATTTGTGGCACTGCTTTGGGACGTCCCGATTTGATAGTAATCAAGAGGACTGCGTCTGTCAATGAGCGACAGAGAAAAATGGATTTTTGTAAAATCTTACTGTAGAATCCTTTTCTCTTAAGCTCATTGACAGAGGCAGTACCTGCCCCTCTACTTTTGAGTTGGGTTGGGTTAAATTCTCTGACACTGCTTTGTGACATAACTGACATCCTGTAGCAGGGAGAGAGAGGATATACCCTCTGGGACTGCCCCTAAGGTGTGGCCAGAATGTTTTCCTTCTGCCTAGTGTCCTACTCCTGTAGAGGGCAGTATAACCCGATTTGATATTAATCAAGAGGACTGCGTCTGTCAATGAGCTTAAGAGAAAAGGATTTTACGGTAAGATTTTACAAAAATCCATTTTTTTCTCAAATGTAACTGCAAAAGTGGAAAAATGCTTTAAAGCGGAGTTGCGGCCGCAGAATCGTTTTTTTTTTTTTTTTAAATACTTCCCAAAACAGTTATCCACCGCCCTTCATACATCCGCTAATCCGGTTTTATACATTTAAATAATAGATTGACAATCATTAAATCTTACTTTATAAAATGTTTGCAGAGCACCGCCATCTTTTTGCTGGTCACCCGAAGCCGCTGTGTGCAAATATATGCCCTGCTTCCTCTTTCTAGATGGAGGGGGCCCGATGAATGCAGCACGAAATCTCGCGCCTGCCCAGTACTATGCGATCGGCATAGTATAGGGACGCCTATCATCACGTTATTTCCGGTTTGCAAATAACGCGATGAGAGGAGCTGCCGGCCGCCTTCGTCACTGCCCATTGCATCCTGGGAGTGATGACTAATAGCTCCCAGGACGCATTGCGGGACAGGAAGTGACGGCGCGGGCCGCGGCCGAGGAGGGAGGAAGTTGAAGGAAAGGTGAGTATATTTTCTTCTGAAACAAGGTAAGTAAAAAAAAAAAAAAACGGGAATATCCAATTCTTTTACGGGTGACAATAAGGAAGCGGATGCCACAAAATCTAAAGTAACGATTTTGTGGCCGGAACTCCGCTTTAACCACTTTCCTGCCGTGTCAATTCTGACACTTCTTACATACATGTAGAAACTTTTTTTTTTCGTTGCTAGAAACTTACTTAAAACCCCAAACATTCTACAGTGTATATAGATATAGAATAAAATGAGGGGTGTTGCAATTTTTTACGTCACTGTATGTGCGCAGCGGTTTTTCAAACACAGTTTTCTTTGAAAAAAAATCACTTTCATTTTATTGGACACAAACACAATATAATACCCGATTATTTTGGTAAAATATAAAAGATGATGTTACGCTGAGTAAATAGATACCTAACATGTCACGCTTTAAAATTGCATCCACCCATGGAATAGCACCAAACTACGATACTTAAAATTCTGCATAGGTGACAATTTAAACGCCTTTACAGGTTACCAGTTTAGAGATAAACAGGAGGTATGGCGCAAGAATTATTGCTCTGACGTTCGCAACAATACCTCACGTGTGGTGCAATTACCGTTTACATATACAGTATGTGTGGGACTTGCATATATGCGCTCGTATTTGCGAATAAGCACGGGTTGAGGGGGGCGCTTTGAATTTTTGTTTTATTATTTATTTTATCTTTAACTTTTTTTTTTTCCACTTTCTTTCATTTTTTTAAATTAACATTAACTTTATTGCTATCACAAGGGATGAACAACATTCCCTGTGACAGCATTGACTGTGATAGGTCCTCTTTATGGAGAGATCTGGGGTCTGATCATTTGCTTTCCGGGACGCTTCCGGTCAGATAACCAAAGAGCCGAAATCGTGACGAAATCCTTGTCGCTTCCGGTCTACAGGGTCACAGAGAGGGAGGAACAACATTGGTTCGTCTCTCTCTGTTTAGTGCCGCCCCTGCTGCCGGTTGCATCGCTCCAGGACTCCGCAGGCGGACGACCACCCCCAGAAGTAATTGAGTCGAGTGGCTGTTCAGCCATTTGAATCACTTCTGCTGTACAGAGAATCACTGGCTGAAAATTTTAATACCGGGTATACCCACTTCGACCTAAGGATGTCCATGGTTGAAATTAGAAGAAGTGACAAGGACATTTCATTTCTGGCAATATCAACAGGTAGTGTCTGTATTTGCTAAAATGGTGTTAGCCTGAAAGGAAAAACGAATGCAGCCACCACATCACTGGTAAGCTTCAATATATTTTTATTTTTGAGGTTCGATACCTTTAACACCTCAGATGCCAGAATATACCCAGAAATTATGTACTTGAAGGAAGGCGTGTCTTTTATTAGTGGTGTTTATTTGTGTGGTGTTGGTGTTTTTGGTGTTTTTTTAGCAGCTCCTTGGTTTTCTTGCAATTGCTGCCAATTATTTTCCTGATCCAATTTTTAAAAACAAACAATGCAAGGAAGTGAACCCTTTTTGTAGCTAATCTCCAGGAAAATATTTTTGTACAAACAAGTTACCCCTACTGATGATAATCCTAGGTTTAATTTGATGCTGTTTAGTTTCAAAATCATAGTCTTTTGTCAGATGAACAGGCAGAGATATACTTCCAGAACTGCCCACCCTTTCCTCTCCATAGTCCATTCCCAAAACCCTTGTATTCTTTTCACAGAATACAAGACAATCTTTGAATAGTCTCGTGGAGACCTTCTTGTTTAGACCAACCCTCACCCCCCCCCCCCCCCCCCCTTCCATCCACAGAATGCCAGGTGATGTCCACAGAGTTCTGCACCGGCCACATGTTGCCTGCAACATCCAAGCAATGCACATTAATACAAAGTGATGCAAATTCTTTTCATGAACACAAAGTGCACTACACAATGTACTCATTCCCATACATTTAAAATCCCAAAGCATTTGAGGGGCATTTTAAATGCTTCCCAGATGGTTGCCAAATGCCTATTATTCCTGTCTTGACAGGCCCTAGCAGCTTAATACTCTACTTACCAGCCCGCTTGGGCATTGTTGTCCAAAGCAGCCTTAATACAAAAATACAGCTTGTTCATCCCAATGCTCTGGATTGGTGTGTAGTGCAATAAAATAATGCACAGGCATACATTTTATCACCATGCAGCTGTGTATTGAGTTCAATGATTTGTAATTGAAATAAGCAAGAACTGTGAGCATGCAAAGCACACACCAACGCGTGGTGTATGCATGTTAACATGCTCACACACAGTTGTGGATGGATCCCAACAGTGCCATGCCAACTTGCAGTTATTATTATACAGGCCATGTGCTTGAAAGGTCAGTCTGGCATCTACCAAAGACTTAAATTTCAGTTTTGGATTAGCAATGTAAGGTATGTATAGACATTAGATAAAATCAGTTTGATGTAGGATGGCTAAAGCAGGGCACACATTAGTCTGAATATGCAATCTCTTTTAGATTTAGCAACTATTATGTAGTGTAAGGGCCTACCTGGAAAAAAAAAAAAACAGTCCAATTTATATAATTTGTAGGTCTTTGCACTACATAGTTAATGCTAAATTGAAAAGAGGTTGTACAATCAAAATGTTGTGGCCAGCTTAATACTACAGCAAAGTTTCTTAACCGCTTGCCGACCGCCGCACGAACATATACTGCGGCGGCCAGCCCCTCACAGGCAGAGTGACGTATCGGTACGTCACTAGCCTGGGAGGGTCTGGGGAGCGAGCGCGCGCCGCCGGCGGTGCGCTCCCGCGCGGTCACGCGCCCCCCCCCCGCGCGTGTGACCGGCGGACCCGATGTCCGCCGGTCACTCTGCGATCGTCGGGGGAGAGGGAGAAAGGCAGGCAGCTTGTGTAAACAAGCTGCCTGTCAGTTCTCCCTGTGTAGAGACACTGATCATACGGTTCTACTATGTAGAACCGTTGATCAGTGTAACTACACCTCAAGCCACAGCCAATCACAGTAGAAAGCACGCCCCTAGGGACACACACAGCCCCTCCCTCTCAAATAAAGTTAACCCCTTCACTGCCAGTGTATTTTTACAGTAACAGCGCATATATATAGCACTGATTACTGTAGAAATGTCACTGGTAACCCCAAAAGTGTCAAAAATGTCAGTCAAGGGTCCGATCTGTCCGCCGCTATGTCGCAGTACCGCAAAAAAAAAATCGCAGATCGCCGGCATTACGCGTTAAAAAAAAAACAACAAAAATGACAAAAATCTTTCCCTTTGTTAGTAAACGCGATAACTTTTGCGCAAACCAATCAAAATACGCTTTTTGCGATTCTTTTTTTTTTTACCAAACATATGTAGCATAAAACAAATTGGCCGAAAATGTTAAAAAATTTAGATTTTTACTTTTTTTTTTTTTGGGAATTTCATATAAAAAAATGTGAAAAATATTGTTATTTTTGCAAAATTGACGCTCTTTTTTTGTTTATAGCGCGTGATCAAAAAATCGCACAGGTGATCAAATACCACCAAAAGAAAGCTCTGTTTGTGGGAAAAAAAGGACGTCAAATTAGTTTAGGTACAGCGTCGCACGACCACGCAATTGTCCGTTAAAGTCACGCAGTGCCGAATCACAAAATACCCCCTGGTCTTTTAGCAGCCAAATCCTCCGGGGCTTAAGTGGTTAACTGGGTCCCACGTAAGGTCCCCAGTGGTTCTGACGATGGAGGTGGCAGAGAAGGGTGAGAGGAGTAAACCATATGTAAAGGAGCAAGGTAGTGGCGGGTCTGACAGGGATAAAAGCAGTGAGAAATAGGCAGGCAAGTAAGCTGAATTACTCCCATTAGTGTTTTATGTTATAACTGAGTGTATAGTTTTTTTTTTTTTTTTTTTTTAAACCTATCATCATTACAATGGGAGTACTTCCTGTTTACTTGTTGCCACGTAAGTAATTCTTCCTACTGACCACCAATGTAAAAAGTATTCTTTCCACTGGCCGCTAATGTATGTAGCATTCTTCCCACTGATCACTAACATAAGGATCGTTCTTTCCACTGACCATAAATGTAAGTAGCATTTGTCTCACTGACCGCCAATGCAAGGATCATTCTTTTATTGGACCACCAACGTAAGGAGCATTCTTTCCAATGGCCATCAATGGTACGGAGCATTCTTTCTACTGACCACCAATGTAAGGGGCATACTTCCAACTGACCATCAATCTGAATAGCATTCTTTTTACTAACCACCAATCAAAGTAGCATTCTTTCCACTGATCATCAATGTAAATAGCATTCTTCTCACTGACTGCCAACGCAAGGGTCATTCTTTTAATGGACTACCAACGTAAGGAGCGTTCTTTCCACTGGCCATCAATGGTACAGGGAATTGTTTCTACTGACCACCAATGTAAGGAGCATACTTCCAACTGACCATCAATCTGAAAAGCATTCTTTTTACTAGCCACCAATATAAGCAGCATTGTTTCTCTTTAGTTCATTGACGGACACAGTGCTTCATTAATCCTAACTAAAGGGTTATATTGCCTTCTGCAGGAGTAGGACTAGGCAAAACAAAAATCTTATAAATAAGTAGGGTAAATCGGCACTGCCAAAAATTGTAGATCAGTCAATAGACAAAGTGTGTTGCTGTTAGAAGCCAAATAAATATGGGCAATTGCACTAGATCAATAAATTAGTAATAAATATAAAACACACAATAATATAAATAGCAATAATACAAATACAATTGTAAGTGATATGGTGCAGATCAAAGTGACTAGTGCTGATTAGATATACAGGTCCCTCTCAAAAAATGAGCATATTGTGATAAAGTTCATTATTTTCTGTAATGTACTGATAAACATTAGACTTTCATATATTTTAGATTCATTACACACAACTGAAGTAGTGCAAGCCTTTTATTGTTTTAATATTGATGATTTTGGCATACAGCTCATGAAAACCCCAAATTCCTATCTAAAAAAATTAGCATATTTCACCCGACCAATAAAAGAAAAGTGTTTTTAATACAAAAAAAGTCAACCTTCAAATAATTATGTTCAGTTATGCACTCAATACTTGGTCAGGAATCCTTTTGCAGAAATGACTGCTTCAATGCGGCGTGGCATGGAGGCAATCAGCCTGTGGCACTGCTGAGGTGTTATGGAGGCCCAGGATGCTTCGATAGCGGCCTTGAGCTCATCCAGAGTGTTGGGTCTTGCGTCTCTCAATTTTCTCTTCACAACATCCCACAGATTCTCTATGGGGTTAAGATCAGGAGAGTTGGCAGGCCAATTGAGCACAGTAATACCACGGTCAATAAACCATTTACCAGTGGTTTTGGCACTGTGAGCAGGTGCCAGGTCGTGCTGAAAAATGAAATCTTTATCTCCATAAAGCTTTTCAGCAGATGGAAGCATGAAGTGCTCCAAAATCTCCTGATAGCTAGCTGCATTGACCCTGCCCTTGATAAAACGCAGTGGACCAACACCAGCAGCTGACATGGCACCCCAGACCATCATTGACTGTGGGTACTTGACACTGGACTTCAGGCATTTTGGCATTTCCCTCTCCCCAGTCTTCCTCCAGACTCAGTCCACTGCTTCCGCAGGTCCCCCAAGGTCTGGAATCAGTCCTTCTCCACAATCTTCCTCAGGGTCCGGTCACCTCTTCTCTTTGTGCAGCGTTTTCTGCCACACTTTTTCCTTCCCACAGACTTCCCACTGAGGTGCCTTGATACAGTACTCTGGGAACAGCCTATTCGTTCAGAAATTTCTTTCTGTGTCTTACCCTCTTGCTTGAGGGTGTCAATGATGGCCTTCTGGACAGCAGTCAGGTTGGCAGTCTTACCCATGATTGCGGTTTTGAGTAATGAACCAGGCTGGGAGTTTTTAAAAGCCTCAGGAATATTTTTCAGGTGTTTAGAGTTAATTAGTTGATTCAGATGATTAGGTTAATTGCTCGTTTAGAGAACCTTTTCATGATATGCAAATTTTTTGAGATAGGAATTTTGGGTTTTCATGAGCTGTATGCCAAAATCATCAATATTAAAACAATAAAAGGCTTGCACTACTTCAGTTGTGTGTAATGAATCTAAAATATATGAAAGTCTAATGTTTATCAGTACATTACAGAAAACAATGAACTTTATCACAATATGCTAATTTTTTGAGAGGGACCTGTACATATAAAATGGAATGGAAAAATAAGTAAAATTATTGCTACTATATAAATAATTAATAGATCTATAAAATTCCCAAGTGAATAAAAAATATAATTCAATTAAATAGAGGTGTATGATGTGACTCTCAAAAATTGTAATAAAGTGATCTGAAAACCAGATATACTATATCAATAAATTAGGTGATTGAGTCAAAAAAATATATATGTGTATAACTAAATCAATATAGGTGATCCAGTAAAAAAAGTCCATATGAAACAATTAATTTCCAAAAAAGTCCATAAGTGAGGTTATTATGAAAAGTAAAATATATAGGTGAAAAAGTTCTTGTTAAAGAAAGGGGTGGGTCCCAGAAGTGGCTCCAAAACGTGGGTGCTGGGTGAGGAAAATCGGTGCTCCCCTCTCAATAATTCCCGCACTCACCAGAGGGCGGCACCCCTACAGGGGTAATCAGTGTGTAGAACCTTAGGGTGAATCACTCAGCCAAACAGGTTTCAATCTCCACTCCTTTTGGGGTTACTTCTAATTCCACTTTCCCATAGGTATGATTGCAAGCGATATCTCATCATACAGGCAATCCTTCCATAGGTGGTATACACAAATGTCCGATGGTATAAGGAAAAAAACTCTATATAGTGATGTACCGTTTAACACTATCGAGTTTATTTACATAAAATAAAAGTACTCACATTTAAAAACAATGTACAGTGACCGTAGGTGAGTAGGGACCACAAACCCCTCGTTTAGCAGTATTTCCGGGACGCCGTGCGCCTCAACGACCGGATATGTGTCTCACAGGTTCACTAGGGCGGAACTGACGTACCTACGCTCTACGCGTTTCGTCATCAACAATGACGTCATCAGGAGCAGCGTCATTGGGGAGCACAGATTTCCTCACCCAGCACCCACGTTTTGGAGCCACTTCTGGGACCCACCCTTTTCTTTAAGAAGAACTTTTTCACCTATATATTTTACTTTTCATAATAACCTCACTTATGGACTTTTTTGGAAATTGTTTCATATGGACTTTTTTACTGGATCACCTATATTGATTTAGTTATACACATATATAATTTTTTGACTTACTATAAATCTCCTAATTTATTGATATAGTATAGCTGGTTTTCAGATCACTTTATTACAATTTTTAAGAGTCACATCATACACCTCTATTTAATTGAATTATATTTTTTATTCACTTGGGAATTTTATAGATCTATTAATTATTTATATGGTAGCACTAATTTTACTTATTTTTCCATTCCATTTTATATGTATATCTAATCAGCACTAGTCACTTTGATCTGCACCATATCACTTACAATTCTATTTGTATTATTGCTATTTATATTATTGTGTGTTTTTATATTTATTACTTATTTATTGGTCTAGTGCAATTGCCCATATTTATTTGGCTTCTAACAGCAACACACTTTGTCTATTGACCGATCTACAATTTTTGGCAGCGCCGATTTACCCTACTTCTTTATAACATTTGAATATAGCCTTTATACTATATTTTTGGGGTAGGCTGCAGCCAACCTTTCAGCTTCATCCACTTGCGCGGAATCTTTTACATATCACAAAACAAAAATCTTGGCTACGCCCATGAGCCGTCCTCAGCTGTTTTATAACCCCCTCTCTGCTATAGGTATTCAAGTTGTTTCTGTCTAGTCAGGAGTAAAGACCTAGGCTCCCTGCTGGGATCTTTTGGTCCTAGCAATTTTTGCTTTTTTCTCCTTCCATGCATCTTTATGCTTTTTCTCCTGGGAGATCTACAGTCAACTGCCAGGCTGGGCAATGGGCTGGATAATCTAGATCCTGTGGTCTCCCCAGTTGCGTGCGTACACGCTAGGTCGGGCGCGACATGGCCTCAACGGATGGAGGTTGACCCGCGAGTTAAATGTTTTGCGGGGTCACATACGACCGGGATCTTCCTTCTCCCGGATATAGGGACTGTTAGCTCACATAGCGAGCTGCTGGGTCCGAAGACACGGTGCTCCTCCAGATGGTAGTCATGACTCCTTGGGGGTCCCTCTCTCTGCTAGCAGAGTGTGGGAGGGGGGGTCCATAGCGGTGCCAAAACCTTTTTGTTGCTGCGGGGTCTCCCTTATTCTATGGAGCCTCAGGGTCACATGTCCCCCACTGACCCCCCTCATGGAGGTGCCCGGTCCCTTGGAACCCCTGCTCCCCATTGATGTTCTAACGGCAGTCCTGCTTCTTGGCCTTTTGGCTAAGATCAAGTGTAGTATCTGTTCTTATCAGTTGGTATGGAACCTGATGGTTAGTATCGGTGGGGGCCGAAATGAACCAGGGCGCTCGGGGGACTGGGAAGTAAGCCACATCAGAGAAAGCCGGATGGGTCCATTGCCTTCTGATTTGAATGGGTCCGCCCCCATCAGTTTGAAGGGAGCGAGAAAACCAGCTTGTCCGACTGGTTAGTACTGCTCCTGGATGTGATTGGTAAGGAATGGCGGATGGCGGTGGGAGGGCCTTTCCTCCTGGGTTGAATCTGGCCTTGCAAAAGGCTTGTCCCCAGTTGAAGGCAGGCTCACCCTAAGCTGTCCAACGTTCTGATGCCTCCTGATGTGATAGGGCTACACTGGGTCTGGCCTTGGGCCGAGATAGAAAAAGCCGTGGTGTACGTGCCCCTGGGGTGGCAGCCCAGGGGTGCCTTAATTCTCACTGGTGAGGGGCAGCTCGCCTTGAGTTTTTTGGCACCTTGGTCACTGCACCATACACACTTTTTCCGCACCTGCCTCTTGGGCAAGGCCTTTTGGCTTCGACCAGAGGAACTTTTATTCCGGCCGGAAGGCCTGCCTTTGTATTTTCACATTGGCACTAATTCACCTCTCCACTTCCCCTTCCCCACCTTTTGTTTGTGTGTGCTTTTTCTTTGTAGTTTGTCACTTTACTATCACCTTTTTTCATTGCACGACTTGTAGGGTGTGGGTCCTCGGGCCCAGCCTTGAGTCTTGGGAGGGGGTGGATATGGCCTTTTGGCTTAGTTCGCCCTCTCTCATGGGGTCTCCCTTCGGGGGAGCCCCACCTAGTACTTGGGGTGGGCTGTTTCGGCAGTCCCCCTGGAGAACGGGGTCCGTCTGGTTTCGGCCAGACAGACCATAAGTACCTTATATCCCTGTCAGGAGTCTTGCGCCCCGGGGGATCGAGGTTAGGGTCCAACCTCTTCGGAGGGAAGACCATCTTTCGCACACCCTGTGCACTTTTTGTGTTCTCACGTTTGCGTGTGTGCACTTTTTTATGCACCGGGTGTAAGTCTTTTGAGTGTGTTTCACACGCCACGGGCTTTAGAAAAAAAAAAAAAAACGGCAGTCCTGCAGTCCTTGTTATCCCGGGTGGAAGTGGCATGTGGGCAAAGGCCTAACAGGAAGCATCCTCCGCCTTCTCTTTCTGAGTTTGTCTCTTCTGAGTCTGGTGCTGCCGTGGACATGGCCCCTCCAGTGGGACTATCACGCTCCCTGATCCATCCGATGTGGATGACTCCTCTATGGTCTCAGCAGCATATGAGCAAATGCTGGTGAACGCACTTGTTACTCCAGTGCGTGAGACTTTAAAAATGGAGGATGTAGCTATGGACGTGGCTGTCTCTTATGGTACACACAAAACGCCCCGTACAGCTAATTTTAAAAGATTCGCCTATAAGAGGTGGAGGCAACCAAAGCAACCCTTTGTGGTCCCCAAACGTTTTGCAGTACGTTACCCTTTTGAGGAATCACTTTTAAAAAAGTGGACTAGTCCACTGGTGTTAGACCCTCCTGTTTCCAGGTTGAATAAAGCAACCATGATCCCAGTAGAGGATTCCCCGTCTACTAAAGACCCGGCTGATAGGAAAGTGGAGTTGATGGCACGTAGTATGTTCACTATGGCAGCTTCCGCATTGCGACCGGTCCTGACCTCTGCCCTTGTGTCTCAGACCCTAACTTAATGGGCCAAACTTTTGCGCCAACGTCTGGAACGAGCAGGTTCCCTCTGCTTACGTCAATCTGGTGGACCAGTTGATCCTGGAGCTGCAGTTTATTTGTGATGATCTTTGGATGCGGCTCCCGTTCTGTCCAAGCTCTCCGTTTCAGCGGTAGTTATTAGGCGTGTACTGTGGTTTAAGAACTGGTCTGCAGACCAAGTCTTCAAGAAAGCTCTCATCGACCTGCCCTTTCAAGGCGATCCCCTGCTTGGGGCTACTCTGGATGACATCATTAAGGGTCTCACGGGGAGGTTCCAAGCAACCTTCGTCTGGTAAGCCTACAGCTGTCTTCTCCGGACCCTCAGACAAGACCCCTTCAGCATGAAGGTCTGCTCTCACCCATATTTGGGGTGGGGGGGGGACATATTCGCTGGTTTCCAGCCTCGTGGACCTCCTTCGTGAGCGTCAAGGGGATCAACTAAATTTACCTTTTGGGGTACCAAAAATGGGGGGTAGAGTTCGTCCGTTTCAAGGTTTTTAGGCCCCGAGTCTTGTGCGGATATGATTCCTGCAATGGTTCGGGGTGACGTCCGAACTACCCAAGGTCCCCCCTATGCCCGTCCAGGAAATTTAATTACCTGGGTCTGACTCTTTATCGTTGACCAGGGTGGTCCTTCTTCTTATCAAACTTCGGGAACCACAGGCCGTGATTCGCCGGCTGCTGTCACACAGTCTTCTCTCCCGACTTGCATACAAGTTCTGGGCCTGATGGTGTCCACCTTCAAGGCAGTTCCAATTGCACAGACCTGAATGCAGCTCCTTCAGCAGAGTCGGCCCAACAGGAAAATACCGAGGTTCGTGGCAAGGTCATGGGTTCCTCTAGTAGACGCCGCAATTGTCCTTGTGCCACTGTGGGGCCAATACCTTCCTCTTCTTGAGCTCCTTCCGCTGTTCCTGCGAAGGATTGAGGGCGACGGTCTGCTGGTCATTCGGGGGGGCCATAAACATCCCTCGGGGGCTATCTCTTAGGACCAGCTGTCTCAAGGGCTGAGCTTCCATTCTGCTTTACAGTCGCTGGTTTTGAGGGCTTGGCCAGGTACTGATGGATAGAGGTTTGTCTTGATCAGTGATCTCACTACTATGTTAAAAGCGAGGAAGTTGACTTCTAGCAAGATATACCATCGTACATGGTGTTGCCTTATGAGGAGTTTGTGTGATCTCCATTAGTAATTGTAAATGGATGGATGTAAATATAAATTTCTCTTACGTCCTCCGACAGTCGCCGCCCACTCATACAGTCTTCACCAATGGGGTATTGACTTCCTCTCCACAGGAGCTCCTGTGGAGAGGAAGTCAATACCCCATTGGTGAAGACTGTATGAGTGGGCGGCGACTGTCGGAGGACTCAGAGAAAGGAATTTTACGGTAAGATTTTACAAAAATTCTGTTTTTTCAAGATATTGAGTATTGATTTCAAACACATAGATGAATATAATGGTAGAACGTTAAGCTGTGTGAACCAGTCGGATCAGTAGTATTAATCCAATTTAACAAGTCCGTTTGAAATGCCAGCCTGCGATTTACACTTAAACACATAAAAGGATAAGTCTGTTTGAAGGGGGAGCTGTTTGCTACCCGGTAGGTGGCCTGCTATTTACACATACTGATATGCAAAATAGTATCACTCTCTTAAATTCAGCCTCCATATCAAAGATATCCATATCTCATTAAGATATGCAATGAAGACGGACCATCTGTTGAGGGTTGGAAAATGTGCCCCGGATATGACCTTGCATATCTTCAATTTCAGAGCAAATCAACATATATAATTAAATTCTCCCTCCAACAGAGAGGTGGGGTTAGCAAGGGGCTGAATTATGCTAAGCTAGGCGAGGAGGAAGTTGTCCAATCCTGAACGAGATACGCCCAGAGGGAGGAGCAGGGCAGGATAGCTGAACCAATCAGAATAGCCCTATACAAGTCTATGGGATAGAGGAGTATATTATTCCAAGGTGAGCAGTGAGGAAGTAGGAACCATGGACCTGAGAAGGGGACCCCATATCATCTTAAACCACTGGTAAATATCAGGACACCTCCTAGCACTTAAAATGTATACATGTTTGTAGTGTTTGTTGTCTGTCTTGCGGGGCATATCATAATAATTTGAATCCCATGCGCTATATGTGTTCAGTTCAACTTTGAATATTGTCCTTTTTGTATGTACTAGAGATAAAATTGTTGTGAATTAATTTAGGCTTTAAGACTACTTATCAATAAATTCATATTGCTGTTTTGAAGCTGTTACTCATGGTCAAAGAACTCTCCTTTAACCCGAATATTGTCTGAGGTAAATTAAATCTCATATCTTCCGGCTAACATAATTAAATACTTTGTCTGGTCAACGCTTCATGATCGCCAATTATGTTAGCTGGAAGATATAAGATTTAATTTACCTCAGACAATATTCGGGTTAAAGGAGAGTTCTTTGACCACGAGTAACCGCTTCAAAACAGCAATATGAATTTATTGATAAGTAGTCTTGAAGCCTAAATTAATTCACAACAATTTTATCTCTAGTACATACAAAAAGGACAATATTCAAAGTTTAACTGAACACATATAGCGCATGGGATTTAAATTATTATGATATGCCCCGCAAGACAGACAACAAATACTACAAACATGTATACATTTTAAGTGCTAGGGGGTGTCCTGATATTTACCAGTGGTTTAAGATGATATGGGGTCCCCTTCTCAGGTCCATGGCTCCTACTTCCTCTATGCTCACCTTGGAATAATATAATAATATAATATACGACCACTTTAAATATGCCACATTCTGAACTGATCTCAATGTACCCTGAGCTGTAGACATAGTAATTATTAGCAGGGGTTCCCTGAAGTCCGAAAGTTTTTTTCAGATGTTCCTCCATGTTTAAAAGGTTGAGAAAGTCTGGACCTCGGGATACAACCCTAGCCAAAAGAACTTAGAGATAATTAGTTACCCAGGTCATATTCTAAAGATGAGTGAACTGATATGAAATTTTAACAATTCAACTAATTCAGATATGGTTCATTCAGTTGAATATGTAGATGCAGCTCAGTCTAGGCAATCAGAATTCATGAATTGCACAATTTTTTTCAGAGATGAGATTTTACTGATCAGAATATAACAAAATTAATATATATAGCCAATAGGCTATAGTACGTTTGGGGGTTAAAAAAAGCTGTGGGCAGGAGAAAAACCCAAAACCTAGAACTGTGTGAAGGTAAAGTGTGTGTGTGTGTGTGTGTGTGTGTGTGTGTGTGTGTAGGAAAAGGTACAGTGCCTTTGCAAAGGGGAAATATACTGCCCTTACCTGCACTCCTTATTGCCCTGCGGCTGTCGCAGAAATCAACTGTGTCAGCAACCCAAGGGAGCAGTGTCATCACTTCCATGGTCATGTGACAGTGCTTTGGGTATAATGATTGCATACCTGGCCTGAGCACTGTCAAAGTGGAAGAGGGCACATCCCCCAACCAATGTTCCCTCTAATTTTCTAATTTTATACTGTGCTGAGCAAATAAAAAAGTTTCTGAGCGCAAACCTTTAGACTGAGCAATTTCATCAAAAATCTTATATTGTCACAATCAATGCAGAGTGCCCACAGCATTGCCCCCGATCAATGCAGAGTGCCCACAGCATTGCCCCAATCAATGCAGAGTGCCCACAGCATTGCCCCCAATCAATGCAGAGTGCCCACAGCATTGCCCCCAATCAATGCAGAGTGCCCACATCATTGCCCCCAATCAATGCAGAGTGCCCACAGCATTGCCCCCAATCAATGCAGAGTGCCCACAGCATTGCCCCCAATCAATGCAGAGATGCCAGCGTCCCCCCCCCCCGGGAGACCCGTGCACTTACCTCACGGCAGCTTCTCTTCAGTCCCCACGTCTCCTCAGTCCTCCCGCCTTCTCCTCGGCCAATGGCATGGGGTTTGCCTTTTGGCCAATCAGGAAGCGGGAGGACTCGCTCCCTGATTGGCCAGGAGGAGGATCCGTGTGACAATAGCGAGTTTTCATTCGCTATTGTCACACAATGGGCGGGCTCGGGGCGCACTGCTCTGCTCCCCGGCCGCCACAGTAAAACCGCGGCCCGGTTACCTTCACGTCGCCTGCGACTGCGCGGTCTGAATTTGTGCTTCGCGGGACCTTCAATTAGACTGCGCGTCCGCGCATGCGCACAGCTTAAAGGGAACATTGCCCCCAACCCAATACCCAGAAGTGCTATGTTTTCTTATCGTCTGTGGAGGTGCAAGGAGTTGTGAGGGAGTGCAGGTAAGGAAAGTAGAAGGGACTGTGCATGTGTTTTTTTTTTGTTTTTTTACAGACACTGTCTCTCTGTCTTGCATGGGGAAGCTGACGGTATCTTTTTAATCAAAACTCTTTCTAAAAGAAACATGGAGGCTGACATTGCTGACTACTATTTTGCAAGTGCCTGGCTGTCATACTGAGCCTCTGAATTTACTGCTGATTAGGACTTCTGACCCTACTGAGCCACAAACTCTGTGATTCAGAAAATACTGAGTCCAGTGGGTAAGTATGGCTGCCTCCTTGTTTCTCTTAGGAAAAGAGATAATTTCCTGGTATTGAAAATAAAAAAGAATATACCTGGCCCCATCATGCAGGTGGCTTCAGCAACCTATCCGCAAGCTTTGCATTGTCTAATGAATAGCAGAGCTGTTTACAGCAATGCAAACAGCAACCAGCAGAAAGCCACTCCAGACAGAAATAGAAGGCCAAATGTAAAGGTAACGGTCAGTTTATGCAGTGATTATTTATCACCTAAATGCTGCCTACACATTTACTGTTGCTTCTTGAAAAAATTCACTGTTCAATGGTATCTTCATTCTCAGAATGTGCATCAGAATTCAGTAACCTCAGTGAGCTTTGGAGTTTGGCTTGCTGTCTCTAGCACAGTGTGGCCCATGGAAGATCCTGGTCTAACAGCTGGATTAGAGCCCTGCCTATAAGTTATGGATGCATAGCCCAGCGATATTCTCAAAAATGAAATGAAAGTCTATTCCTGCCAGTGAATGAGTTTTTCACATCACAGGATGATAATTAGACTGGTTCAAAATTGTAGTCAGACGTGATCAAACCAGAAGAGTTTACAATAAGATGTTTATAGAAGATGTTAGAATGATTGTTGCATGTGCGTGATCAGTTAGAAGGTGGTAAAATCTGCTGACATCTGCTTGTTTATGTCTGCCATTGTGTTTAGTACTGAGCAGAATAGAAACTGTTTAATCAGCATGTAAATTACTATTTCTGTTCTTTTATTGATACCTTATACCCAGAATAACTGTCAGACAATATATGGGGGGAGGTGTTTGAGCAAGCCATGCAAGGTATCCACAAAGAAACTATAGAATACTAGTAGCAGAGGAGAGCCAATGGAAATATTCTATGTTGCATACTTTCTGCAATGGAAGCTTCTGTATTTTGTTTTGATTCTTCTAGAGAAAAACGTTGGTTGGATGAACAGCAGAAGGCAGTGGATGCCCTCACAGCCAAGCTACAGGAGCTGAACAATCAGGCATCTAACATTTCCCAAAGCAGGTATTTAAATATATATATGTTTTTGAAGCTAGAATAACTGTATTTATTTCATTTCACCTTTAACAGGTTATTTTGCAATTTATTTAGGGACTTATTGTAGGTAGATGCATTAATAGATACGTTTCGTGACTTTGGATTTGATCCATCCACTTAATGTTAAATAATAGGAGTAGCTGCCTAGTCCATAAATTACATTACTCGGCTAGAAGCCTCTGTGTTTAGCTATAAAAATGATCTAGAAGGTCCATACAAAAACGACAATTAAACAGATGTCAGGTTCAGCAGGGACTGGCCGAACTTTGATCCATGTATGGGCAGGCTGATTGTACCCAAGTTGATCCATCCTGCCTGTTGGATTTTTGTCACGTGATAATCATTGTGTTTTGCCAGCCTGGAAGGCTCCCCGCGCTATCACCCCCCACTCCGCCAGCAGAACACAATAGTGCTCTGGGCACAGTCAGTGTTGATGGGGGAATCGAGCAATTTCCTTTCCTTCCACCCATGGTGGAAGGAAAGAAAATCTAATCCTCTATGGACTACCTAAAGCATTTCAGAGACCCACTATCCAATTCAAAACTCCTTTGGAAGGTTGAATGTAATTGGTATTGCAGGAAGCAAGGAGTGAGAAAGTTTTAAGCAAAGACTTCAGGTTGCTGGCATACTTTAAAATATAGATTAAGATAAACTGTGCAAACTTTCTGACTTCAATACAATTGCATTATTTAAATGGTTACTTGTTGCTTGATTTTGTTTTAAAGAGGAAGTCTACATAAAACTGACTAAACAAGGGTGTACTCATTGGCTTTATCAGCCATCTTCAGGGCTCCTTTTTCAGCCTCCTCCCAAACCATGACATAGCTAACTTGCTTTTATGCTAAGGTATTACGACATGGGCAGTGCTGTGTTCTCATTATATTAAAGCGGAGTTCCGGCCTCAAAATTGACATATGGATAGTTACGATTTTTTTTTTTGTTTACTTACCTTGTTATTGAAGAAAATAAACTCACCTTTCTTCCACTTCCTCCCTCTGCGGCCGCGGCCCACGCCGTCACTTCCTCCTTGCATTGATTCCAGGGAGCTGAACGTCATCGCTCCCAGGAATCAATGCGCCTGCACCGGCCCCGCTCGTCAGTTCTGGTGCGGGCGCCTCATTCCCTGCTAAAAAGCTTCTGGGCATGCCCAGAAGCTGTGGAGGGCTGACGCGCCCGCACTGGAAGTGACGAGCACGGCCGGTGCAGGCGCATTCTGGGAGAAGAGGACGCGCTGGCTTCAGCTGCCCACATCCGAGATGGCAGCGCTGGAGAAGAAATTTTCAAGGTAAGTATTTCTTCTAAAAGGTAAGTGTGACCCGGGACAGTACAGAGGCTATCCATTGTGGAATGCACTAGCCCTGACTGTCCCTGGGGTATTTTTAGCTAAATTTCACCCCTGAGGCCGGAACTCTGCTTTAATATGCTGAATTCGACAGGTATAGTGGTATCACTGTGTAAAAACAAGAGAAAGTGTGAATCCTAGTCACAATGGTTTAATGACCCGACCTTGGCCCTAGGTTCAAGCTACCTGGATAAAAAAAGCTGAGTTAAATTCTAGAGCAGTGAACTGTCGGGTGATAAAAAGAAGCATATAAAGAAAGAAACCATGCAGCTCATTCTATGAACATTTTTTCGAGTGGGATTCTTTCCAGAAAGCAATCATTCTTTATGAAAGTATTAGAATTAGGGATGCACCGAAATGAAATTCTTGGCCGAAGCCGAATAATAATGAAATGTTTGGCCGAAGGCCGAATACCGAACGCGGTGTTTCGCATTTTTTCCATTTATTTTGCCAATTTTTTGTCCTCTCTCTTGTCCTCTCGTGTCTCTCTCTCTCTCTTGTCCTCTCACTCTCTCTCTCTCGTCCTCTCATGTCTCTCTCTCTCTTGTCCTCTCATGTCTCTCTCTCTATCTCTCTTGTCCTCTCATGTCTCTCTCCCTAAATGTTACTGTAGGGAATGGGATTCAGTGCACACTGCAGCCTTGTACCATAGGGTTAATGTTAGTGACACTGTAGGGATTGGGAAGGATGCTGGGAATGGAAATCAGGAAGCATGCAGGCAGCCTTGTAAATTTTAATTGCAGATACAGGGCACTGGGCAGGTCAGGGTTAATGTGGTAACATCAATTACTCAGTGACAGTCAGTCAGTGTCAGTGTAGACTCGATCAGATTATACAGTGACAGGCAGTCTTTCATAGTGGTAGTAGTAGGAGGCTGGAGGTGGACTAGTAGGAGCCTGGAAAGGAGCACAGCCGCATACATACATTACTCACTCGTGCACTGCAGCCCGCCCCACACATTCAGTGAGTCTTACTCTCCTCCCTAGTTTTTTCAAAGGCACATTCAGGAAGCCAATCACGCCGTGAGTAGCGGCACAGCGGAACCAATCAGGTGTGCAGACACGCGTGATTGGTTCGCTGTGCAGCTAATCACGGCGTGATTGGCTTCCTGAATGTGCCATTGAAAAAACTAGGGAGGAGAGTAAGACTCACTGAATGTGTGGGGCGGGCTGCAGTGCACGAGTGAGTAATGTATGTATGCTCACCGCTGAAGTGTCCCGGCTTCCCCTGCCTAACACGGAAGTCTGTGAGTCCTCCTGTCCTCCTCCGAGTCCCTTCCCCCTGTAAATATCGTGACCTCGGCGATATGAATATCGCCTACGGCCACAGAACGATAGTCGATATCATATCGACTATCGTTCAGCCCTATTGTTCGGCACAAAATTATTCGGCCTTTTGACTTATTCGGCCGAACACCGAAAGTGCTATTTTTTCTATTTTCGGCCGAATGATGTTCGGCCGCCGAATATTCGGTGCATCCCTAATTAGAATCGATGATTAAAATAGCCAATAATATTCCTGGGAGAATAGAAGGGAGAATCTGGTTGCTGTGGGCAAGACATTGTCAAAGCTTTAGTTACAATAGGGCCTGAAAATCAAATTTAAAAATGTGTTTTTACTAATATTCTTGATTTTATCTATACTCTCGGTCAAGTGTACACGAGAAGCTAAAAACAAAGCTTCAGAAAGTAGGATCCTACAGGGATGAATTATTCACTGCACTTCAAGACTTTTTATCTGAAAACTTCCCTCTTCTAGAGGAACAGGATAACAAGGTCAAGAGAAAAAAGGTAACTTTTACTCTATGTTCACTTTTTGTCACAATGTAAAAATTTAAAGCTGCTCTTCAGTCATTTTTTCATCTTTCCATCTATTAAATCTTCTGCCCTGGTTGTTTTAACTTTGGATTGTAAAACATTTTTTTTCTGCCAGTAAATACCTTATACAGCCCACTTCCTCTTACTTGTCTGGTCATTAGCCTAGGCTAATGACATCATGCACAGCTCTCTCTCTAACTCTTATGAGAGTTTGCCAGCATTGGAGGGAGGGATTAGTCATAGGAAAACCAAGGAAAGTTGGAGGGGGCTTCATGAGGGGGGAGATAACAGTATTCATCAAGAGAGGAGAAATATGCAGGCAAGCAGTGGTGTGGGTGTGTCTCTCTATGTATATATGTGTGTGTGTGTGTGTGTGTGTGTGCCTGTGTAAATCCAGGAAGTGAACAGCCAGCAGCTTCAGCTGCCCACAGTTAAAATGGCTGCAGCCAGACTCGGTAGAGGGAGATTTCTGCAGCATATTTTCCAAGTACAGAATCACAGTACATATAAAATATTATGCAAAATGATTGGAGGGAAGCATCAGAATGGCAAAAATGTTTTTATTAAAAATTATGTGAGCAGACTGCAGTTCCTCTTTAAGTTAACCACTTCCCGCGAATCGACGTAGTCCTACGTCGGCTGCAAGAAGTGGTTGTACCAGGGTGATGCCTGCAGCTAGAAGCATTATCCTGGTACCATTTTTTAGAGCCAGCGGTTGGCTTTCGGGTGGTAATGGCCGATGCTGCTCGGGAACCGCTCAGTCGTTACCCTATCGAGCGGGAGGGGTCTTTTAGACCCCCGATCCCTCCATAAAGAGTACCTGTCACTGCCTATTGCTGTCACAAGGGATGTTTACATTGCTTGTAACAGCAATAAAAGTGATCAGATTTTTTAAAAACCTGTGCTAAAATTAAATAGAATAAATAGGGAACATTTTTTTTTTTTCAAAGCGCCCCTGTCGCCGTGAGCTTGCGCACAAAAGAAAATGTATATGGAAGTCGCGCCCGCAAATGAAAGTGCTGTTCAAACCACACGTGAGGTATCGCCGTGATCGCCAGAGCGGAATCAATAATTCAAAAAAAGAGCTACTCTGTATCTCTAAACTGGTAACCATTAAACAATTTTAAAGCATCGCCTATGGGGATTTTTATAGACCGTAGTTTGTCGCCATTCCGCGGGTGTGGACAATTTTAAACTGTAACATGTTAGGTATTTATTTACTCGGCGTGACATCATCTTTCATAATATACAAAAAAAATGGGCTAACTTTACTGTTTAGTTTTTTAAAATGCAGCAAAATATATTTTTCCCCAAAAAATGGCGTTTGAAAGACCACTGCGCAAATACAGCGTGACAAAAAATATTGCAACGACCGCCATTTTATTCTCCAGAGTCTTTGCTAAAAAAAATATATATATATAATGTTTGGGGGACCCAAGTAATTTTCTAGCTAAAAATACAGATTTTAACTTGTAAACAACATGTCAGAAATGAGCTCGGTCCAGAAGAGCCCAATTGAAGCTTCGTCAATTAATATTGTATTGGGCTTAGTTTACATGAGTGGAAAAGGGTAGTAAAATTCTCCAATCACCCACACAAAAAGAAACACTGCAGCTGTTCAGGTCTGTTTCACATTGATCTGATGCTTCCCTCTGCAGAAAAATTACCTCGGCATGTTAGGGAGGTTGTGCCATTTGCCAAGCACGCCTGCTAAAGTCATAAGCATGTGCCAACTGCACAAAATTGCTGCACGGTATTGCAATGCAAAATCCCCCTTGGTATCGGGAAAAACAAAAACATCCAGGAGGTGGAAGAATCCCCTCCTGAGCACCTGCAAACTGCCACTCAAGCACCTCTGAATAATGATTTAGCGCCAATCCCTTTTCCGAGGTGTAAACTTGCTATCAGTGTAAACAAGGCCTTATGCAGCTAGACAGCATAAGCAGTAGTAATTGATATTTTAATAGTTCCATCTCCTGCAGGCTGTTAGCACAGGCTATTTTAACCATTGCGACAACAAAGGACTGTTAAGAACTAGCTACATTTCAGTAATAAATGCCAAACTTCTACTGGTCTTTAAAGCACACCTGTACTTTGTTTTAATAGTCAACATAAGCTGGAAATGTACATTTGGCTTTAGAAAGGTAATGGTAAGATATGGCATTGGAATGCATCTCCTGTCATACCGGAGGAAAATTTTTTCTATTGCCTATTAGCATCTGAAAAGTGCCCTATTAATTCTGTATCCTAGGAAGCCTCACTCTGTAAACTCCATTTTAGTTCCCTTAGTAAATGTTCTCTGTCCGTTTTACATAGTTACATAGGGGTTTATTTACTAAAAGCAAATCCGCTGTGCAGTACAAATGCACTTGGAAGTGCAGTCACTGTAGATCTAAGGGGGACATGCAGGAAAAATAAAAAACAGCATTTTTGCTTGCACATGATTGGATGAAAGAAATCAGCAGTGCTTCTCATTTCAAATCTTCCCCACAGATCTACAGTGCCTGTACTTCCAAGTGTACTTGTAGTGCACAGTGTATTTGCCTTTAGCAAATCAACCTCATAGTCTGGTTAAAAAAAGTCCATCTAGTTTAACCAATAAAAGGGGAAAAAAAACTGCTGCTCTCTGTCCTCTGAACCCTATTGCTTTTAGTAGAACAAAATGATCCTGTTGCTAAACATGAAGCTAGTTCTAAATCCAAATAAAGAAGGCCTGCACGCCTGTAGAAAGTTTTATACCTGGTTCTATGATCTGTCCCCACATGCACTTCCATAAAATGCTTTAATAAAATCCATAAAATAGTTTCACAAGGGAATTGTAATTACTGCTATTTTAAATCTTTGATTATCATAAATTATCAATAAATAAATGAACTGTGTATTAGCAGTGTATCAATTAATAAGTTGCTCTTAAAGCAGTCTTAAACCGCCAAAAAAAAAAGAAAAAATTGGGCTCCCCTGCAGGTTTAATTCAAAATGTACTAGTATAAACTGCATACTAGCACATTATGACAGATTTACACGGACACGGAGCCCTCCGGCGCAGCACTGTAATGGCTCCCTGGCGCTTCTATCTTTTCCCAGTCTTCCGGGTTCGTGGACTTAAGCTGTATGAATGGCTGGGATCGCAATGACGTCACTTCCATGCATGTGCGCAGAAGCCCCAGCACAGAGCTCTGAAGGTAAAACACGGGTATGCTGTCCCTTCAGAGCGCATGCGCCAGTGACATCACCGGCTCCATGCAGTGTGAATCTGTCCTAAACAGTGCAAGTTTAGAAGATGTTCACTGTACCTACAGGCAAGCCTTATTATAGGCTTACCTGTAAGTACAGAAAAATAATTGTCTGGTCGTGGATGTCTAAATGCAGGTGGCCATCATCCCAAGTTAGATACCGAAAAAAATTCCCCTAGGGTTGTGGGATTATAAGGGCGACCTGAACATCCAAGTAATAGTATAACAGAATAAAAAATATATAATTTTTATTATGAAAACATATTGAAATAATGTCATATCAAGAGATATGTATGTGTACAATAAACAAGTCATGATTAAAATAATGATCACGGCTAGCAGAAATAAGTCAAAGATGAAGTGACTACGTGAATACATGTATTCCAGAAGAGACCAAAGGCGTTTCAAGTGTGCCCTTCTTCAGGGTTGGCTGGAACAACTTGTTCATATCTAAACATTTATAAAGAAAATATACACCATAAAATCACTATATACTCAAATAATAAACAATTATAGAGAAAATACTGTCAGATAGTATACACACCACAGAGGTCACTTTCTATTGACTAGAAGCTGTGAAGAAACATGAAGAGATACCAGAAGAGGCGGGGAGCAAGAGTGTGTGAGTGTGTGTGAGTGTGTGTGTGTGTGTGTGTGTTCTTTGGTAATGGTGATACTTCACCATATAGGTGGTGTGTAGCGCCGGCTTGATCCCACAAGGATCCGGGAAAGAGGCCAACACTGGATCTCTGGGGTAAGAAAGGTAGAATATACCATGAAAATGCATCTTTATAAAAAGTTGATGAAAATAGTTGTAAGGAATCATGTAGTTTAGTTAGTACTTGCTCTTTGTAATAGTAAATAGATCCCCACACGACTAGAGGATATAGATAGCTCCTGCTATTGGGGGACACTGACACCTCCCTAAAAGCAGTCATGTCCACTATTAAGGATTTCGGGTGATTCTCTGGGCTCACAATTAACTGGTCCAAATCTGCCCTCCTGCCATTGGATCAAGGTATACAACCTCAAATGAGAACCTTTTGTCCGGTACCTGTAGTAACTTCCTTCAAATACCTTAGAGTAGTAATATCACCACTACTGTTAGAATTCTGCCTTTTGAACATTCTCCTGGCACTGGTGAAATTCAGAGATAAGGTCAGGATATGGAATAAAATGTGGCTCTCTGTTGCCGGAAGAGCGAATTTGATAAAAATGATTTTAATGCCACAGTTATTATATCACCATCACAACTCTCCGGTAGTGATTCCATTGGAAATATTTTGAGGTATTAACTCTATTTTTAGGAGTTTACTATGGAAAGGAGTTGCAGCCAGGATCAAATTGGAACAGCTGCAGAAGCCCAAGGATATGGGGGGGTTGGCTCTTCTGAACCCGTGGTTAAATTATGTAGCGTCTCAACTCCAACATATGGTGGGAGGCTTAGCTGGGACACCCTATAACTCCACAATAACTATAATGCTACAATTTAGTGGAACACCCATGCTAGAGGAGGGACTGGAAGCACAACTTTTTTCCAAACCCAATAAACAATACCCAACATATAGACTCCTTCAAAAGATATGGGATAAAGCCAAACAGCTGCAAAAGTACTCGGATACACTAGTTACAGTCCGATTTGGGACAATCATGTCTACCCTGAACTTATTAAATTACAGCATGCGGCCAGGTGGTGCACCCTGGGAGTGACACATCTCAAACATATTTTTGACAATGGTGTATTATTATCTTTTACACAATTACTGACTAGATTTGGTATTCCCACAAACATGTTATTCTACTATATACAGCTGAAGTACTCTATATTGGCCCAGAAATCACTAGAGAACATAGAGCTCCACCAAAGGCTTTATATCTGTTACGTCACCCTTTTGGGAGTATACCTGTAGAAGTTTCCTAGTTTGGCCTGCGATAAATGGGAAAAAGATGTAGGTGAAATACCAGGGGAACAATGAGAAGAGGCCCTAGAAACTATTCGTTTATGTTCACTAAATGTCTCATGAGTGTCAGCTATATATACACTTCTTAGGGTTCACTGTACCCCGCTCAGGTTCCATTCTATGGGTTTACGTCCAGAAGGGACATGCAACAGGTGTAAAAGGGATGTGAGTGATTTGATCCATCTGCTGTGGAGATGTCTAAAACTTCGCTGCTATTGGAGGACAGTAGTCGCTACAATTAATACAGCACTACAGATATTGGTTCCAATGGAACCTAAACCTTGTGTGTTAGACATACTTGACACTGTTACTCAGGATACATTTTTGAGAGAAGCAGCAGCAAGAGCCTTATTCTAGGCCCGTAGACTTATACACTGGATCTCACCTGACCCTCCCACATCTAAAATATGGCTTGACTAGATGGCCAATATATTGCTCTTTGAAAAACATATATACTTGCATAGGGACACCCCATGTAAATTCGAAAAGGCTTCAACAGATTTAGTAATGGAAAGATTAATCTTCTGAACTTTACATTTGCTGGGGATATTCACAATTTGGTAGAATGGTTAGCATTGTTCATTCCCCCTTTTTTTTTTTTTTCCATCTCCTTATTGTTTTTCTGTTCATGCTTTGGGCTACGGACGGCTCTGGAGGGGGAACGTTGGTGGGGAGGTGGGTAACTTTGGCATATCTACTGTGTTACTTGTTATCTGTTACCTGTTATGTATTAAATGATGATCTTTGTAATACATTGATTGCACTAGCTACTTGTGACTGAAGGTGACCTCTCATTAAAAATTCTTACTTAATTAAAAAAAAAAAGTGTACTTTACCTTCACTTTAATAGCATTGCAACATTTCACAATCTAATCCTTTCTCAATCGAGTGCTACTCTTTAATGGGCAAAGTGACAGTCTCTTCAATTAAAAGACTAGAAAAGATAATGTAAAGGAAAGTTATTAATGTTGCGGCACTGAAATTTTAGCAAGACTCAAGACATACCTATCTTTTCTGGGAATTAATGATTTCATAGCTCACTGGACTGCCTTTGATTCCTAGGTTTTTTTTTTTTGGTTTTTTTTGACAGAACAAAACTGATCTCTGTTCTCATTCATTCACAAGCATGTCATAAGAGAGATTACATATTTTACCTAATTAGGTGAAATATAGTAAACATAATGTAACTTGCATTTCCTATCTATCTTTAGGGTACAGCTGAATCACCACCTGTGGAATGGATACCATTAGCTGACATTTTAGAGGTAAATCTCTATTAAATTGTACATAAAGTGTCTTTTTGATATGATCATCCCGGGGAGACCCGTAGTGAGTGTTATAATTGTATTTCAAGGGATTTAAACACTTTGTGATTCAGTGTATATGGTTACCTACTTCCACTTTAAATACTGTAATACAAACCTAATAATATTTAAAGTATACCTAAAGGCAGATCTTTTTTTTTTTTTTTAGTTTTGGATAGAGTGGAGAGGGATTAGAACACCTGTCAGCTTTTTTTTTTTTTTTTTGCTGTCTGTGCCTTCGTTTAGGAGATCCAATCTCTATTTGTCCTGTTTACCATTATCATTAAAAGTGAAAGTACAGGAAAATCCCCAGCGTTGTCCCCAGAAAATAGAGACTCTAGGTATGCTGACCTGGGGGTCCTCAAAATAGTCCCTTAATTTGAAATGATTTCCTTTTACTTCCTGTTTGGCTATGGGACAGGAATTGAAGGGAAATCTCCCTTCAATGCATTTTTATGGGATGCTGATGGCGAAAAAAAACCTGACAGGTAACCCTCTTTTTTACTCTACCCAAAATGGGGGAAAAAAAGGTTTTGCCTATAATTCTTCCTTAAACATAATTTTGTTCTTTTTGTCTTTTCTATTTGACATGAACAGACAAATTTAAAAATATTACTTTTTTCTTGCCAGCAATCCAGATGCTTATCAGATGTGGGGTGAGCTATACAGAATGAGTTTAATGATAAGAAAGATGCAAGAATGTTGTTTATTTCCTGCCAAATTCACTATGACATCTTCATACAGACATTTACTCCCAAGCAATAGTCCTCCAGACTCCAAGCTATTGTCTTAAGTGATCGTACAGTGATTGTATTTTGTGAAACATTTGGTTCCTCTCAATGGCTACAAGCTTAGGTCACTGTGACATTGACTGAGATAAGAGAGTGACACGTCAATTTATATTGATACATTGGAGACTTGTTATTGTAGATTTCTGATTTACGCAGTATCTCCAATCAAATAGAATAATGACTTCCAAAGGAAAGTATTTTTATGGTTCTATAATTTATAGCCATTTCTCTCTCCCAGTCTTTAGTTTTACTATTTTGTTTAGCTATCTGAGAAAGGTTCACAAGTGCATAAAATTTGTATACAAATCTCAGTAAAATGTTTATTTAGTTTAGTTATAGCGTTCTTAATTTACATGAAAAATACAGTTTAGAATATATTTGACCCTTTCGCTTGCAAGAGCCATTTTTGCATTTTTTTTTCCACACATGCTTAAAAAGTCCCTCCCCTATGTGATGATTTTTTGGTGACTGGTTCTCTTAAATCATGTTACCAAAATTAATGTAATGCAAAGCAGATTGCATTGATTTTGCATTGCAATACATTCTTTCTCAGCCATTTTGGCCAGGGATGCTGAGAGGCGGACCCGGAAGTGACGTCAAACACGTCGATTTCCGGGTCAGCAACAAGGAGGAGAGGAGAGCAGGCCTGGAGGGGTGGATACCGTCAGTGCCGGGACAAGGTCACCCAGCGCCCAGGGCAAAGATGCCAAACTGCGCCCCCCCTTTCCTTAGGGTTAGGGTCAGGGAGCCCCTATCCATGCAATAAACTATTGCCCCCAGGGCAGCCACCCCTCCTGTCCACCTCTTGTCCCGGCCCTGGATGCCGTTATCAGGGGGTGTGTGGAAGCAATCAGGTGGTAGTACAGCCGTCTAAATGCTTCCTCCTGACAGGCAGGAGTCTGCATCAAACGGACCTGGTAGCAAAGGGGTTTTAGAATTGGACAGACTCCAGCAGTGCTAAGCAACTATTTAGAAAGGTCTGCAGCCCCAAATCCCTGGCCCCACCTACTTTAACCTCTTGTATATTCCTATAAGCCAGTAATGCTACCTGTAATAGTAATGGTTACTTCACCATTCAGTTTGTACCACCATGCACTGTTAAATTAAGTAAGCCAAAAAGGCCCTTTCACACTGATCAGTTTTTAATGCGCTTTTGGTCTTTAAAAAGTGGAACAAAAATGCATGAAAAATGTATCCCTTTAAATCAGTGGTAGGCAGCTTTTGAGTGATGAAGATCTTCCTGAACAACATAAAGGAGATCAAAGATAATTGGGATTCGGTGCCCTTTTTTATCTTTAAGAAATTTACTTAGGAAAATATAATAAAAGAAATGTCCCTGTAAAAATATAAACTTAGCCTACCTTAAAAGCGGACAGTGTCAGTCAGCAGAGCAGCAGTAGACATGTCAGTAGGGTAGAGGTTAGTGTAGATAGGGCAGTGAACAGTGTCAGTATTGTTTTAAATAGTTTTTTACAATTTTTGAGCAACCCTGTTGGGGGGGGCTTTTGTGAAATATCAGGATTCTAAACAGACCCCTGATGTCTCACTTTTGAGAAAGAAGATTGAGAACACAGTCTTCAATCTCCATGTTTGCAGTTTCAGCTGCACAGAATGAATTAACAGGAAGAGCTACACTGAAGCATAGTAAACCCCTGGAACTTGGACAGGAGTGGGGGCGGCATTTACAGAAACCGATCTGTATTTTCTTCTTGTAGAAGGTGAATGTCGCTCGGAGGGAGAGGAGGAGAAGCCGGCTTTCAGCTGCTGCAGGAGAAGGATACAGTTTGGTTCCAGTAAAAGTCACCCCCATTCCTGTCCAGGTTCCAGGGGTCAGCAAGGAAGGGACATGATCTACCTGTCACCTGCCCCCGTGAACGATGGGCTGCTGACCCTCTTTAAATCTTATGAATTTCTTCATGCTGTAGGTGCACTGTGCTTTGAAAAGTCCTGCATGCTGCAGTTTTTCAAAAACACCCTAAAAAGGCACCTTCCAAAGGGCCCTGAGGCTGGGTTCACACTCGTGCGATTTGGATGCCGGTTTTTCTTCACATCCAATTGGCATGACAGGGGAGTGTGCCTGGCTCTCAATGGTGCCGGTTCTCACATCTCTGTGTCGGCTGCAGAGCAGATTGAGCAGGGGTCCTGTGTGTCTTTGGCTCAGTTTCAGGTCCGAATTCAGGCAAAAATTCGGGCCTGATTCATCCCTAAAACGGAGAACAGGGACGCACCGGACCCCTGCTGTGAACTGCATCTGATTTAAGTGTCAACAAGAGCTGCACGCTTAATCGTTAAAAAAATCATGAACTCTATTCAACCCCCCTCACAATCATAATCAAGCATTTCCACCATTCATACAGTGCAGAAGCCGTTCTCTGCTCACTCACAGCTGTCAAGAAAAAAAAAAGACATTTCTGCAAATGTTTGAGCGCTGGGAGATAGTTATAAACAAAGTATTCAATTTGTAAATGGGGTCAGTTTAACCACTAAGGCCCCTTTCACATTCGTGCGACCTAAAAGTTGCGTGATTTTGACTGGACTTGAAGCAATGCTTGTGTAATCTTGAGGTCTATGGACCTCAAAACGTATCAAAGTCAGACCAAAGTACTGCAGGGACTACTTTGAAGTCGCACAGATATGAATGGCACTAATTGGAAATCATGGCATACGACTTGTAATGTGACCTTGCAGTCCCAAGTTGCAGGACTAAGGCCCCTTTCACACATGCGGACCATTCATTTCATCAGTTCAGTCACAGCAAAATGGATGAAGTATTCATCAGGTTTTCATCAGTTTTTTTACATCCACTACCAATGCAACAATGGATGAAAAACTGTCCATTTGTCAGTTTACATCCGTTTTTCATCCGATTCATTTTTTAATGGAAGAAGTAGAGCTTTGATCAGTTGAAAAAAACGAATGATGACTGATGCGGATGTAAACTGATATTAATGGAGGATCATCCATTTACATCCGTTTTTCCAAGGAGATGCTTTGATGTTCATTTCTCTTTCGTTCATCGACGAACAAAGCACTCCATAGATTATATCTACTGGGTTTATCTTTCCTCCTCCAGGAGTAGGACTAGGCAGAACAAAAAACACCTGGCTACACCAATGGGCCATCCTCTCTGCTCTAGGTAATCAGTTTTAATCTATCTAGTCAGGAGTAAAGACCTAGGCTCCCAGCTGGGATCTCTTGGTCCTAGCAATTTTTTCTCCTTCCTTGCATCATTTTTGTTTTTTTACCTTGGGAGATCTACAATCAACTGTCGGGCTGGGCGGCGGACTGGATAATCTAGATCCAGTGGTCCCCCCAGTCCAGGCAGCAAGTGTGTGCAGACCGCAGCTACGCGCTAGGTAAGTCACGACATAACCTCATGGACAGAGGCTGGCCTGCAAGTTAAACGTCTCGCAGGGTTGCATACGACCAGGCGTGGGTCTGAGTCGCAGTGGTCCCTTGGCCGCCAGCTCTCACGCTTTGGTGGCGAGGTGTCTGGAGCATTAACCACACCATAAAAGGGTAAGTACAGTCCCCCCCAGCTTTTGGCGTTTTTTTTTTTTGGGGTGGGAGCGGGTAACCTCCAGGTACAATCGGATCTGCCTGGAGGTTCCCCCCTCCCATCCTGAAATTCCTCGTTGAGCTGGGCTTACCCCACTCCCCTTCCCCCCTGTACGGATCTGGAGTCTGGTGGGAAGAAGTAGAGCTTTGATCAGTTGAAAAAAACGAATGATGACTGATGCGGATGTAAACTGATATAAATGGAGGATCATCCATTTACATCCGTTTTTCCAAGGAAATTCCTCGTTGAGCTGGGCTTACCCCACTCCCCTTCCCCCCTGTCTGGTGGGGGTCCCAGGGCACAGGACGCAGCGGAGACCCCTGGGAGAGTGTGTGTCCTGCCCTGGTAGTCTGGAGGGATCCCAGTGTAGGAAACCCCTAGGTGTATGCCCTAACTGGTTACAGTGTGGGTGTAGTGCAGGGGGGTCACATTGCAGAGACCGGTGCAGAGTGCACAGCGGAGTCTCCCCCTAACTTGTGTACCTTAAGGGGGCGGTTATATTATAGAAGTCCGATGATGTCATGGAGGCCATTTTCCCTTGGTTTGGCTGTTCTCTGACCGGTGGCCATATTTTTGTAGCTCGATGATGTCACAGCGGCCATTTTCCCTTGGTCCGAAAGACGCTGTAGACGACCGAAGCCTCGTGGGGATGCCGAAGCTCCTCATCCTATTTAGTTTCCTCTTCCTGTGCCTGGGACATATGAAAAGGGATGGCGTCCATTGTGTTGCTGGGTCAGAATTTCTGGTGCTCCTCCGGTCGGTAGGGTGAGTCCTTGGGGGTCACTCTTATCTCTCTCTCTGCTGATAGGTACCCTTAGCTTTGGGGGGATCCTTTAGTGGTGCCACATGATTGTTTTTGTACTGCAAGGTCTTCCTTTCCTTATGGAACCTCATTGTCACATCTTCCTGACTGACCCCCTCATGGAGGTGGCAGGTCCCTCGGAATCCCAGCTTCCCATGGTTGCACTGAAGGCAGTCCTTAGTGTCCCGGGTGAAAGTGGCATGTGGGCAAAGGCTCAGGAGGAAGCGTCCTCCGCCTTTCCCTGCTCAGTCGGTCTCATCTGATTCTAAGCCTGATGCCGCCATGGACGCGACCCGTCCAGGGGGATTTTATATCCCACTCCTCCCTGATCCATCCGGTAGTGAGGATGATTCCTCAATGGTTGCAGCAGCAAATGAAAAAGCGCTGGTAGACGCACTTATCACTGCAGTGTGTGTGATGGAGGATGCGGCTGATGTAGCCACAGGCGTGGCTGTGTCGTTTGGTACGCACAAGTCACCTCGCACTCCAAAGATGCTCCGTTATGTGCCCTTTTTTGACAGGTTTTCCTGTAAAGAATGGGAACAACCAAAGTTGTCCTTTGTAGTCCCCAAACGTTTTTCTGTATGTTACCCTTTTGAAAAGCCACTTTTAAAAAAGTGGACTAGTCTACCAGTGGTGGTCCCTCTTGTTTCCATGGTTGAATAAAGCAACCATGATCCCAGTAGAGGAATCCCCGTTCTTTATGGACCTGGTTGACAGGAAAGCGGATGTTTACTATAGCTGGTTTGGCATTGCGGCCAGCCTATGCCTCAGCCATGGTGTCTCATACCCTAACTGAATGGACTAAGCTTTTGCGCCAGGGTCTGGCTAATGAGCGGGTTCCCGCTGCTTATGTTGATTTAGCGGAGCAGTTGGTTCATGGACTGCAGTTTATTTGTGAAACAGCTTTCGAAACAGCTCCTGTGCTGTCCAAACTTTCTGTTTCAGTGGTGGTAATTAGGTGCGTGCTATGACTTAAGAATTGGTCCGCAGACCAAGCCTCCAAGAAAGCTCTCATTGATCTGGCCTTTCAAGGCACTCACCTGTTTGGGGCTACCCTGGTTGATATCATTAAGAGTATCACGGGAGGGAAGAGTACCTTCCTGCCACAATCCAGGAAAGGGAATGAGCATCGTCATAGACGGGGGCCCTCCTTCTCAGCCCATAGAAATGTGCATGCTTCGGGGACAGAGAATAAGGGAAATAGGTCTTTCAAATCTTCCCCGGTAGGTTCCAAGCAACCTTGGTCTGCTGAGCCTAGAGCTAGCTTCTCCGAACCTGCAGACAAGACCCCTTTACCCTGAAGGTTTGCCCTCACCCATTATCGGGGTGGGGGGACATCTTTACTGGTTTCCGGCCCTGTGGTCCTACTTCGTGATCGTCCAGAGGATCCAAGAAATGTTTATTTTGGGGGTACCAAAAAAGGGGGGCAAAGTTTGTCCTTTTCAGGTTTTTGTTGGTCCTGAGTCTCCTTGTGCGGATTTAATTTTTTCAAAGGTTAAGGTACATTCCCCCCTATCCCTGTCCAGGGAATTGATTTACCAGGGTCTGATTCTAATTCTGACCAGGGTGGTCCTTTCTCTGGAAAAACTTCAGGAAACCTCCATTTGAGAATATTCGGGGGATTCCCTTGCTTACGTTTTCCCAGAAGGTGGCTTTCTTGGTGGCTATTACCTGGGCCCGCAAGGCATCGGAATTGGCGACATTAACCTGTCGGAGTCCCTATTTGGTGGTCCATACGGATAAAGTTGTTCTTCGTCTCTGTACATCATTTCTGCCCAAAGTTGTCTCTGACTTGCATTTGAATGAGGATATTTTGTTGCCTTCCTTGTGTCCCAAGCCGGCTCATCCCAATGAATTTGCTTTGCATAACTTGGATGTGGTTCCTGCGATTCGGGTGTATCTGGCAGCTACGGAGTCCTTTCGGAGGTCAGACTCACTTTTTGTGCTTACAGACGGACCAAGAAAAGGGTTGGCTGCTTCTTCGGCTATCATCTCCAGATAAATCAGACAGTCGGTAACTCAGGCCTATTCTATTAAAGGTCAGGTTCCTCCTTTCCCTTTCACGGTGCATTCTACTCGGGCGCTGAGTACTTGTTGGGCCTTCCATCATCAAGCATCAATATTGCAAGTTTACAAGGCAGCCACTTGGTCGTCGTTGCATACGTTCACAAAATTCTACAAAGTAGATACTTTGGCATCTGCGTATGCTGCTTTTGGCTGCAAAGTTTTGTAGGCTGCTGTTTAGGAGAGGCTGTTCCCTCTTGAGTGGTGTTTTTCTTCACATTTTGATTTTTCAGATGAGGCTCCTGTGAGAACCCAGTTAAGGTTCTTGTGTCCTGGTTAGGGCTCTTATGTTTGGCCTTGGGCTATTTTCCCTACTCCTCATTTTCCTTTTGGCACTGCTTTTGAACGTCCCAGTAGTTATGATCTATGGAGAAATGGGGTTTTTGTACTTACCGTAAAATACATTTCTCTGAGTTAATCGACGGACACAGCACCCACCCCTCTAAGGAGTTTTGATACTTCTAATACTGCTTGCTACTAAACGGATTACCTAGAGCAGAGAGGGGGGTTATATACCAATTAAGGATGGCCCATGGGCGTAGCCAGGTGTTTTTTGTTCTGCCTAGTCCTACTCCCGGAGGAGGCAGTAGTTATGATCTCTGGAACGCTATGTCTGTCGATCAACTCAGAGAAATGGATTTTACGGTAAAGTACAAAAATCCCTTTTCTCTTTCGTTCATTGCCGGACACAGCTCCTGATCTTTATAACCATTCAGTTATACTGCCCCCTACAGGAGTAGGACACTAGGCAGAAAAGAAGCTGGCTACACCTATGGGCAGTCCCAAGGAGTCTACTCTCTGCTATAGGTTTTTTTCTGCCTAGTCAGGAGTAAGGACCTAGTTCCATTGCTGAAATATCTGGTCCTGGCAACATTTTTCCTTTTAAATATAAATTTTTTCTCCTGGTTTTTTCCTGTGAGATCTACAATCAACTGCCGGACTGGGCGACGGGCTGGATAATCTAGATCCGGTGGTCACCCCAGTCTGGCAAGTGAGCACGGGCAGACCTCAGCTCCGCGCTAGGTCGGCCACGACATAGTCCCACTGGACGGGGGCTGGCCTGCGAGTTAAACACCTTGCGAGGACGCATGCAACTGGGTCTCTGCCTCAATGGCGAGGTATTCTGTCTGGAGCGATGCCTGCCTGGTTCCTGGTATGGTGAGTTGCTGTCCCCCCCCCTCTCTCCCTGGAGGGTTTTGGGGTGGACGTGGGCCCCTCCTTGAGACGTACGGACCCCCGGGTTCCATTCCTTCCCGTCAGGAACCCCCCTTTCCTCTGTCCCCCATGCTACCCCTCCACTTATGCTGGGGCTGTGTGGGTGGTCTGGTCCACCTCCTGGAGTGGGGGCATGGTGCTATGCTAGCGATGGGGGCTTGGGGGATGCGCCACCGGCGACTGGATGATCGACTATGCGCGCGCGGGGGAGGGGGGTTGTACCTAGTGGTGGCTCCTGCCTGGGCCTGTCCCTGAGGCCTAGGGATCCCTCTTGGGTCCCTGAAAGCCTCGTGGGGCTGCCATTTTGCTGTAGCCTGTGTGTTTCTATACACGGCGGCCATGTTTGTGTAGTCCGGCTTCCATTTTGCAGTGGTTTGCCATTGAAAATAGTGGCAACCATGACAGTGGAGCCCTGCGGGCGGCGATTTCAGTGGTGGGAGCCCCTCCTCATCCCCTGGTGCTGACTCCTGGATGTTTTCACTTCCTGATTGCTGCACGTGTAGTACAGATTATCCTGGTGGCTGCAGGTGCCTGTTTCTGCTGGGTGGCGAGTCTGGTGGGGTTCTCTCTTTCTGCTATCGCTTTGTGCCTGATGACCAGGTTGTGCTGCCAGCATGTTTGGGGTGGTCCATTTGCAGTGTTTTACACTTTTTGTGGGGTCCCCTTGGTGACTCATGGAGTCTTTGGAACACATCTCCCCACCTGATCCCCTCACTGAGGCACCCTCTGGGTCCTAATCATCCATCGATGCACTGGGGGTGGCCCTGGAGTTCTTTGTGTCCCAGGTGGAGGTGGTTTTCGTGCGACGGGCTAGCAATAAGTGCCCCCCACCTTCCCCTGCCTCATCTGTCTCATCAGATCCTTAATCTGATTCAACCACCGCAAACGTGGGCCACCCTGCTGTGTCTGCGACCACGCTTCCTGAATCCTCAGATAGTGTTGATGATTCCTCCACATCTGAAACTGCACAATAAAAGGCGCTAGTGGAAGCACTGATTGTATCTGTGTGTGAGACCTTGAAGATAGAGGGTGCAGGTTCCCTTTGGCCCTCACAAGCCTCCAGAGCGGCAAAGGCGTTTCCTTTCCCCGCCCATTTTGACAGAACTGTCGCTAAAGAGTGGGGATGACCAAAGCGTCCCCTTGGGGTCCCTAAGCGGTTTACTAGGCTTTACCCCTATGAGGAGTCCCTTATTAGGAAGTGGATTGTTCCACCGGTGGTGGACCCTCTGGTTTCCAGCTTGAACAGGGCAACCATGATTCCTGTTGAAGAGTCCCCGGCCTTTAAGGATCCGGCTGACAGGAAGGTGGAGGCTAAGGCCCGCATTTTGTACACTCTGGCTGGTTCGGCACTGAGGCTGGTATTCACCATTGCCTTGGTGTCACAAACTCTGACTGAGTGGGTTAAGCTTTTATGCCGTGACCTGGGGGGAGAACAGCTCCCCCCTGCCTTTGCTGAACTGGCAGGCCAGCTGGTCCAGGGGCTGCAGTTTATCTGTGATGCCTCTTGAAATGGATCTCCCCTAGTGGCTCGGCTCTGTTTCGCCAGCAGTCCTTTAACATGCCTTTTGGCTTAAATGCTGTACTGCGGACCAGACTTCTTAAAAGGCCTTCACTGATCTCCCCTTTCAAGGGGATCACCTGTTTTGGGCTACCCTGGATGATATCATTAAAGGTCTCACAAAAGAGTACTTTTCTTCCACAGGCAACTAAGGGCAAGGAACCTAGTCATAGATGTGGGCCCTCCTTTTCTGCTCATAAGAAGTTTTTTCATCCCTCAGGGTTTACTGACAAGGGTTTGAAGCCTTTCAGGGCCTCCTCTGGAGGATCCAAACGAACCTGGTCTGGCAAGCCAAGAGTGGACTTCTCCAAGACCCGTGGACAAGGCTCCTTCAGCATGAAGGTGCGCCCTCACCCGTATCTGGGTGGGAGAACGTCTTTGTTGGTTTCCGGACCCATGGACTTCCCTAGTACAAGACAAGTGGGTCCACTAAGTCATTCGATCCGGCTACAAGATCGAGTTTCACTCTTGTCCCCTTGCAAGGTTCTTTCCTTCCAACTTGCACCTGTCCCCGGACTGTTTACAGGGTCTGTTTTGGGCAGCACAAGACCTGTTGCTTCAAGGGGTGATTGTCTCAGTTCCGATTTCGGAACATTTTCAGGGTTTTTACTCAAACCTGTTTACAGTTCCCAGTAAGGAAGGCAAGGTGCGCCCAATTCTGGATCTCAAGGCGCTGAACTGCTTTGGCGGGGGCAGAAGTTCAGGATAGAGTCCATTCGCACGGTGGTGGCATCCCTGCATCAGGGGGATTTCCTTGCCTCTATCGACATCAAGGATGCTTACCTTCACATTCCAATATGTGCTGGTAACCAGGGCTTCCTCCGCTTTTCCGTGGGAGAGGAGCATTATCAGTTTGTGGCGTTACCCTTTGGTCTCGCCTCTGCTCCTCGGGTCTTCACAAAAGTGTTCGCCCCAGTGCTAGCATTGTTACAGCAATGGGGGATTGTGGTATTTGGCTATTTGGACGACCAATTTCTGCGAGCGGAGTCCCCTACTGCTCTGGTAGAAAACCTGGAAATCGTCATACGAACTCTGAGGGTGTTCGGCTGGGTTCTAAATTTTTAGAAGTCTGTTCTGGTTCCATCCACAAAGCTGGACTATCTGGGTCTGCCTTAGCCAGAGTGCTCCTTCCTCTGGACAAACTCCAGAAGTTGCAGGCTGCAATTCCTCTCCTGCTGTCCAGCAGATGGTCATCTCTCCGGACTTGCATGCGGGTGTTTGGCCTGATGGTGTCTACCTTCGTGGCGGTTCCGTTTGCACAGTTCCACACAGGTCCCTGTAATGGAATATTCTGGCCAAATGGGACAAGACTCCGCAGTCTCTGGACAATCAGATCCGGCTGAGCCGGGGAACGAAGGAGTCCCTTATGTGGTGGCTTCGTTCTCCGGCGCTTCGGCTGGGCAAATCCTTTCTCCCCTTGTGGTGACCACTGTCCCTTGTATTGGACAGTGGTCACCACGGATGCCAGCCTATCCAGCTGGGGAGGTGTCCTCTGCAAAAATTCTGCTCAGGGGATCTGGACACTGGGAGAGTCTAGACTACCGATCAATGTCTTGGAACTCCGAGTGATCAGACTATGCCTGGACTATTGGACGAATCGTCTTCAGGTATGTCCAGTGCGCTTTCAATCGGACAATGCTACGGCAGTGGCTTGTGTCAATCACCAAGGGGGCACAAGAAGTTTCCTGGTGGCTCTGAAGGTAGCTGGCAGGTGGGCAGAACGGTTCGTTCCAGCCCTCTCCGCGGTACACATTCCCGGGATGGAAAACTGGCAGGCGGATTACCTCAGTCAGCAGGCATTTAACCAAGGGGAGTGGTCCCTTCATCTGGAGGTGTGTTTCATCAGTGGTTTCTTTGGAATCCCCGAGGTAAATCTATTGGTGACTCGGCTCAACAGAAAGGTGCAGAGGTTTGTAAGTCAATCACGGGATCCTGACGCGCTGGTGGCCCCGTGGGGTCAGTATCGTCTGATTTACGTCTTCCCTCCTCTCAAACTTCTGCCAAGACTTCTACGCAGGATCGAGGCAGAAGGGATTCCGGTCATCATAGTGGATCCAGAATGGCCTCGCCGAGCTTGATACGCAGCTCTGGTGCGACTGCTCGCTGACATTTCTTTGAAACTTCCTCTCAGGGAGGATCTGCTGTCCTGAGGACCAATCTTCCATCATGCTTTACAGTCGCGGGCTTTGACGTCTTGGCTGTTGAACGCCAGGTGCTGATGGATAGAGGTTTATCTGAGTCAGTGATTCCAATGCTGTTAAAAGCTAGGAAATATACTTCTAGGAGGATCTATCATCATATGTGGAAGACGTACATTGCGTGGTGTGAGTCTCTTGAGGTTCATCCTCATTCCTTCTCGGTGGCTCGGATCTTGACCTTACTTCCAAAGGGGGTTAAACAGAAATTGGCCTTGAGTTCTTCCAATGACTCTTGGCCACACACTCCCTGGTGCGTACCTTTCTTCAGGGTATCCGACATTTGGTTCCTCCAGTGTGGGCTCCGTTGCGTTGTGGGACCTCAATTTGGTGCTTTCGGTCCTCCAGAAGCCTCCCTTTGAGAAACTTTGGGAGATTCCCTTGCTTACGCTGTCTCAGAAAGTGGCTTTTTTGATGGCTATCACCCGTGCACTCAGGGTGTCTGAATTGGCGACATATCCTGTCGTGCACCTTACTTGGTGATTCACAGAGATAAGGTGGTTCTTAAACCCTATCCATCTTTCCTCCCAAAGGTTGTCTCTGATTTTCATTTGAATGAAGACGTGTTGCCTTCCCTGTGTCCCAGGCCGAAACATCCAAAGAAAATTGCCTTGCATGCCTTGGATGTGGTCCAGGCAATTAGGGTGTACCTGACAGCTACGGAGTCTTTTAGGAAGTCAGATTTACTATTTGTGCTCGCTGATGGGCCTAGGAAAGGGTTGTCTGCTTCCTGCGCAACCCTTTCCAGATGGATCAGACAGACGGTGATTTAGGCCTATTCCATCAAGGGTCAGGTTCCTCCTTTCCCTGTCAAGGCACATTCTACTTGGGCGCTTAGTTCCTTCTGGGCCTTCAGGCATCAGTGACGCAGGTTTGCAAGGCGGCTACCTGGTCGTCAGTGCACACTTTCACAAAGTTCTATAAAGTGGATGTGTTGGCATCTGCGGATGCTTCTTTTGGCTGCAAGGTTTTGCAGGCTGCTGTTTGGAGGACTTGATCCTATATTCCCCCCCTCGGACTGCCCATAGGTGTAGCCAGATTATTTTTCTGCCTATTGTCCTACTCCTGTAGAGGACAGTGTAATGCAAAGGTTATGAAGATCAGGAGCTGTGTCTGTAAATGAACATCAGAGAAATGGATTTTACGGTAAGTCAAAAATCCAATTTTTTTCATCCGTCATCGGATGGATGAAAAATGGATAAACAGACAGCATGTGTGAAAGGGACCTAAGCCCTTTTCTGACACTTGTTGCTTACAAGGTAAAATCAGTATTTTTTGCTAGAAAATTACTTGGAACCTCCAAACATTATACAGTATCTCACAAAAGTGAGCATGCCCCTTACATTTTTGTAAATATTTTATATTTTTTAATGTGACAACACTGAATAAATGACACTTTGCTACAAAAACTAGTACTGTAAAGTAGTGAGTGTACAGCTTGTATTTCAGTGTAAATTTTCAGTCCCCTCAAAATAACTCAACACACAGCCATTAATGTCTAAACTGCTGGCAACAAAAGTGAGTACACCCCCTAAGTGAAAATGTCCGAATTGGGCCCATTTGGCCATTTTCCCTCCCCAGTGTCATGTGACTCATTAGTGTTACAAGGTCTCAGGTGTGAATGGGGATCGGGTGTGGTAAATTTGGTGTTATCGCTCTCACTCTCTCATACTGGTCACTGAAAGTTCAACATGGCACCTCATGGCAAAGAACTCTCTGAAGATCTGAAAAAAAGAATTGTTGCTCTACTTAAAGATGGCCTAGGCTATAAGAAGATTGTAAAGACCCTGAAACTGAGCTGCAGCACGGTGGCCAAGACCATACAGCGGTTTAACAGGACAGGTTCCACACAGAACAGGCCTCGCCATGGTCAACCGAAGAAGTTGAGCGCACGTGCTCCACGTCATATCCAGAGGTTGTCTTTGTGAAATAGACGTATGGGTGCTGCCAGCATTGCTGCAAAGGTTGAAGGGGTGGGGGGGTCAGCCTGTCCGTGCTCAGACCGTACGCTGCACACTGCATTAAATTGGTCTGCATGGCTGTCCCAGAAGGAACTAAAGATGATGCACAAGAAAGCCCGCAAACAGTTGGCTGAATACAACAAGCAGACTAAGGACATGTTATACTGGAACCATGTCCTGTGGTCTGATGATCCCAAGATAAACTTATTTGGTTCAGATGGTGTCAAGTGTGTGTGACGGCAACCAGGTGAGGAGTGACTACAGTCAAGCATGCTGGTGGGAGTGTCATGGTCTGGGGCTGCATGAGTGCTGCTGGCACATGGGAGCTACAGTTCATTGGGGGAACCATGAATGCCAGCATGTACTGTGACATACTGAAGCAGAGCATGATCCCCTCTCTTCGGAGACTGGGCTGTAGAGCAGTATTCCAACATGATAACGACCCCAAACACATCTCTAGAATGACAAATCCCTTGCTAAAGAAGCTGAGGGTAAAGGTGATTGACTGGCCAAGCATATCTCCAGACCTACACCCTATTGAGCATTTGTGGGGTGTCCTCAAATTGAAGGTGGAGGAGGGGAAGGTCTCTCACATCCACCAGCTCTGTGATGTTGTCATGGAGGAGTGGCAACCTTTGAAGCTCTGGTGACCTCCATGCCCAACAGGGTTAAGGCAGTGCTGGAAAATAATGGTGGCACACAAAATATTGACACTTTGGGCCCAGTTTGGACATTTCCACTTAGGGGTGTACTCACTTTTGTTCCCAGCGGTTTAAACATTAATGGCTGTGTGTTGAGTTATTTTGAGGGGGACAGAAAATGTACACTGTTCTACAAGCTGTACACTCACTACTTTTCATTGTAGCAAAGTGTCATCTCTTCAGTGTTGTCACATGAAAAGATATAATAAAAAAAGTAGAAAAATGTGAAGGGTGTACTCACTTTTGTGAGATACTGTGTTTACACACTTGTCTTTTTACTCCTCACCTGTTTGCCGCCACACACGCCTGACACAATCTGAACCAAATAAATTTATCTTGGTCTCATCAGACCACAGGACATGGTTCCAGTAATCCATGTCCTTAGTTTGCTTGTCTTCACCAGGCTTCCTTTTGGGGGAACAGCCATGCAGACCAATTTGATGCAGTGTCTGAGCACTGACAGGCTGACCCCCCCTGCCCTTCAACCTCTGCAGCAATGCTGGCAGCACTCATACATCTATTTCCCAAAGACAACCTCTGGATATGACGCTTTGCACATGCACTCAACTTCTTTGGTCGACCATGGAGAGGCCTGTTCTGAGTGGAACCTGTCCTGTTAAACCTCTGTATAGTCTTGGCCACTGTGCTACAGCTCAGTTTCAGGGTCTTGGCAATCTTCTTATAGCCTAGGCCATCTTTATGTAGAGCAGCAAATTCGTTTTTTCAGATCCTCTGAGTTCTTTGCCATGAGGTGCCATGTTGAACTTCCAGTGACCAGTATGAGAAAGTGAGAGTGATGACACCAAATTTAACACACCTGCTCCCCATTCACACTTTAGACCTTGTAACACTAACGAGTCACATGACATCGGAGAGGGGAAATGGCTAATTGGGCCCAATTTGGACATTTCCACTTAGGGGTGTACTTACTTTTGTTGCCAGCGGTTTAGACATTATTGGCTGTGTATTGAGTTATTTTGAGGGGACTGCAAATGTACACTGTTCTACAAGCTGTACACTCACTACTTTACATTGTAGCAATGTGTAATTTCTTCAATGTTGTCACATGAAAAGATATAATAAAATATACACAAAAATGTGAAGGGTGTACTCACTTTTGTGAGATACTATGTATAAATATATATATATATATATATATATATATATATATATATATATATATATATATTTCTTTTAGCAGAGACACTATACTAGAGAATAAAATGGCGGTCGTTGCAATATTATATGTCACTCTGTATTTGTGCAGCGGTCTTTTAACCACTTCCGGACCGCCCACTGCATGTATACTGCGGCAGGGCGGCCCGGCTGCGCAAAATCACGTCTAAGTACGTGATTTTGTGCAGGGGTTTTGTTCTGTGTGATCACACACAGCGGAAGCCAATGCCAGCCACCCGCGATCGTGCAGGGGAATGACAGAACAGGCAGAGAGAGATTTTGTGTTTCAGCTTAGATCTCTCTTTTCCTCTAGCACATCCATCCCCCACACAGTTGGAAAGCATTCCCTAGGAGAACACGTAACCCTTGATCACCCCTGGTGTTAACCTCTTCCCTGCCGATGTCATTTATACAGTAACAGTGCATTTTTTTTTAGCACTGATCACTGCATTGGTGTCACTGGTCCCTAAAAAGTGTAACTTAAGCCTCGTACACACGTACCAATCGTCGGCCGAACGATCGGCCGTCTTTTGTCCAGGGCTGTCGTGTCTGTTGAAAACTGCAAAAGACTGCACACGAATTTTGTCGGCCAACAACAGCCGACTGCAGAAGTGATGTCATGTGATGGTTAACTTTCCTTGTCTTTTTTCTTTTCTAAACATGCCCAGTCTTGCTAATCTGCTGTCTGTCGGCCGAAATCTGTACTGACTGGCGAACAATCGGCCGTTCTGGTGACGGCCAACAAAAATTTTAAAGTCTGCACGACAGATTCTGTTCGGCCGAAAATGCGCTGTCGGCTGTTGGAAGCATCATACTAACAAGCCTACAATCGGCCGATCGGTCGTCGGCCGAATATTTACGGCCGACAATCGGTACGTGTGTACGGGGCTTTAGTGTCAGATTTGTCCGCCGCAATGTCGCAGTCCTGCTAAAAATCGCTAATCGCCGCCATTACAAGTAAAAACAATAGAAAAAATAAAAAGTCCATAAATGTATCCCATAGTGTGTAGACGCTATCATTTTTGCGCAAACCAATCAAAATACACTTATTAGGATTTTTTTTTTACCAAAAATATGTAGCAGAATACATATTGGCCTAAATTGATAACATTTTATTTTTTAAATTTTTTTATTGAGAATGTTTTATAGCAGAAAGTACAAAGTATATATATTTTTTTATCAAACTTGTCAGTCTTTTTTTGTTTATAGCTCAAAAAATAAAAACCGCAGAGGTGATCAAATACCACCAAAAGAAAACTTTTTTGTGGGAAAAAAAGACATCAATTTTATTTGGGCACAGCGTCGCATGACCGCGCAATTGTCAGTTAAAGCAACGCAGTGCCGTAGCACAAAAAATGGCCTTGTCATTAAGAAGGTAAAACCTTTCCCGAGCTGAAGTGGTTAAACACAATTCTTTGGGGAAAAATATACACATAATGAATTTTAAAAAAACGAAACCGTAAAGCTAGCCCAATATTTTTGTATAATGTGAAAGATGATGTTACGCCGAGAAATGTGAGAGAATTGTGATCTTTATTCTAAGGAAAAAAATTGTGATTCTCATTTTATCCAGAATCGTGCAGCTCTAGTGTGAACCCAGCCTAAGAATATAATGCTTTAACCTGAGTAAAAGATGAACAAGCACAGTTGGACTCAAGTTCTAAGTATTTTGACCAAAGCTGCCTGAACTGTTACCTATCTATATTAAAATAAAAAAGCCCTGTCCCTGTTCAACCTGCACAAATAAAGTTGGTCTTCTGTTACTCTTGATAAATTGCACACTCTAAAAACTAGGTAAGCTAATATTAGATAGTAATGCCATTGTTTTGCTACGATCACATGGCATCGGCAGCAGGCCAGTTCACTGATCACGCTGGAGCGCAGCCTGGGAAGGAAGTCACATGATGTCCATCCAGAACAAAAGGGCTTCTGCTTGGACATCATTTTAGAAGTGCCCGGTCGGGAAGCAATATAGTGAAAGAGGGAAATTATTTTAATATCTAATTACTAATTTGCCTAAACCTTCATTGCTTATTATCTTCCAGGCCCTTATCGGCAAAACGTTGGATTCTCCTCATGATCCTTACATTAGAGTTAAAGAGGAATTTTGGCCACCTTATATTGAAATGTTACTCCGATATGGAATTACATCGCGCCATCCTGAAGATCCAAACAAAATACGTCTAGAAGCCTTCCACCAATGACTTTGTTTTACAAGCCTGATCAATATGGAAACCATTCTCTTCAGCTTCTCATTCTTGTGCTCCAGGCTAATCTGCCTCTGAAAACAAGTTCAAGTCATCCTTTTAATAAGTAGCTCGGTAGTGAATTTGTCAGAAATCTACTCTTTTTTTGGTTAATGTTTCCGTTATCTTTTGAAGGACAGATAAGAAAGACAGCTGAATAAACAGCAAGAATATGATATATGGAAATAGCACAACTTGCTGTTATTATTTGGCTGGAAGTAAAAGAAATGTTACCATGACACACAAGCCAGCATGCACTTTTTCTCAGGTTGGCTCCTTCCCGAGAATCATAATATGGGTCATGGAATTATATGATAGATATATGTGAAGATCAAGAGTCCTATCACTTACATTTTTCATAACATCTCTGAAACCTGGAACATCTCTGGGCAACTAGGTGTTCATTATTTGTCCCTTTTTTATAGAAAAAGAGCAACAAGACTCACTCCGTATTTGACACATCTTTGACACATCTATTAGTTAGCTGAGTCAAGAGGACACTGCGACTGGAAATCAAAAATTGACACATGCTTTGAAGATAGCTGGTGTTGATGGCTAGCTTATAGTAGGCAAACCTGTACTTTGCCCAGTCAAGGCAACATGTTTATTTAATTTAGCCAAATGCCTGCAGCTTATACTTCCCTTCTTCATTCTTCCACTACTCCATTCATTGCTAGAACAGAAAGAAATGCTTCCCAGTTTGAAGGAGCATTTGATGCACTCCATGGGCCAGGGCTGGGCCAATCAGTGCTGTTACACGCGGAGTGACTCTGACAACTAATAGCTTACACCGGACTTCCAACTGAATAGAACGGCATCGGAGCAAAAGAAGGGTGTGTTTATGTTGCTGAAGAGGGATAAATTAACATTCACCTGTTGTTTCAATGCACAGTTGCAGCCAACAATGAACATTTTTTTCTGAAAAATGTAAACCTAGAGGATGGCCAATGGCTGTTCTACTTCCTTAAATAAGTAACGTAGGGAGGGGTTAGTTTAGGTCAGGAGGCCTAGGCTGGGTGAGGGTGAGTAAGGAAGTAAACTTACCATTTAAAAAAGGACAATAACAAACTGCAATAACCTGTAGCATTCCTTTTTGTTCTGCCCTCTTACATAATAGAGAAAGTAGTTACCAAACCACTAACCTTGCAATTTATTTTGGGCCTTTGTTGAAGGGTAAATTGATCAACTAATGTCAGCAATCTAGTCAATCTTTCAAGGTCATGGAAAGTAAAAGCCTGATGTCTGTTCCACAGGGCTTTATATGCCCAATCCTACTTTTCCACCTGTTTCCTACACTTATAAACCATGAACACTTAGTAAGCCATATTACCATCTTGACTCACAAGTGTATAAATGTGCACTGAAAAGCATTGCTTTACATGAATTCAACTGCAGTGGACTGGTTCATGTACCCAGTTGATTGATGAATTGATAGTAATATATTATCTATTATGTAAATACTTTATATGGCTTAGGTTGTGAACATTTTCTGATTTTACATAAAATCAATAAAGGCTTCCTGCTATAACAAAAGACATATTTTTATTTTTTTTTAATATACAAAACTGAACGAACATACACATAGAGGTTTAAGGGGTGGGGGGGCGAGGGGAGATCAGGCAAAGTGTAAACAGATCAAACTTGATCATTAAATATACCATTGAAAGCATTTTGTTCTATATGTTGGATGGGTGCAATAAAATAAGTTGATCGGGGCAGTAATTCAGAGCTGTCCTATGTCTGGTGCACACTTCCTGTGTCTTCTCAATGAGTGGAATTATCCCTTAACTTTCTTATTTTAGGACTACAAAATGATTAGCCTTTTGTTGTGGAGATGGGAGAGTAGGTGGATCTTGGTAGTTTAGTAAAATACAATTTAAAATGGATGGGAAAGACACAAAATAAATCAGTCCACAAAACTGCTGTGCATTGTCAGCCCACATTAGGACTTAAGATAAGGAGATAAGTGCATTTTTTGCAGACCAACTGATATTTTTCTGTACTTGCAGGGTCTTTAAATGAATAAAACATTGCGAAATGTGCATGTATTGCACAGATGTATAGTGTGTGTGTGTGTGTGTGTGTGTGTGTGTGTGTGTGTGTGTGTGTGTGTATATATATATATATATATATATATATATATATAATTTTTTTTTTTTTGCTTTGCTGTACATTTTACCAGAAATTGCACTGAAAGAAATATGTAAGCTGTCTTTATATATGTTTGCTGATCTTGCCTTTGAAAATGCTTATAGTACAGTGTAACTGATTAAAGCTGTTGCTGTTTGGTACTGCATGCCTGCCCTTGGGTGCAGAACTTTCTACCTTTTTGGAGAACACATGAGCATACCTCTTACCTTATATATTTTTCTCTAGGACTGAGAAGTTTTTTCTATCACTGCATAAAAGTTTTTATAACTTAGGCAGGCTTTCTGATAAATTGCACCTTTACAAGCAACATGTTTTTTAAGCCTATGCCAGTGGTCAGTGTAGGGGGCTTCTTTGCCTTCCATTTTCCCATACCCTTGTTCCGTCACAGCCCTTGGGGGGGGGATATCTTGCTTTATATAGCTGGTCTCCTGAAGAAGAACTAATTTACCAAACAAGTTGGGACCTCTGGACACCACTCTGCATATTATATACCCATCCAACCTCCTTTGAAGCAAGCATATTCCTTAATTTATTATTTGCAATTCAACCATATCTTTAAAAACATATTGTCTTTTGGGAGGTATGATAGTGGTAGCAGAGATTAGCATACAGGAGATGGCTTAATTTTTTTTTTATAATATGTTATAGACTGATTTTAATCATGTTGGATAAAATAAAAGATTCCAATTTTAACAAAAGTGCCATGTTTGTTTCCTGGGGTAATTTCTGGCACCATAAAAAACCCTGTTCTTTTTTTTTTTTTTTTATGGTATATAATTTCCTTTTTGGATGTGGTGCCATAAGTATCATGCTACATCTCTAGTTTGTTTTTGTAAACCTGTACTTAGTATATGTTTATGTTTAAAAAGCAGCCTCCTCCATGAGACTTACAGAATGAATCCTCTTGAATATTGTGTATTTTGGACCCCCTTAAGAATGTATGAGTTTTGTGATAGGGACTCCCCACTGTGCCCTAAATGAACCTCCGGACAAGAGCATCGTGTACACTTTTTTTCTGGAGATCCCAAAAATGGATCCAGTGCTGCTATGATGAGTTGACATTATTAACCGTGCATTCCAACTTCACTATTCTCTTGAGCCAAAGATTGGAATCCTGGTATTTCCTTCTGAAGACCCTTATCTACAGATAGCAGTAATCAGAACTATTTACCTGGCCACAAAAACTAACACACAACTCTGGCTATCTCCTATGCCACATGGGTTTTGATAGAAAAAGTGAAGGGGAAGCTAAGTGAGGATGATGCCCACCCACCCACGTTAACACATCCCAGGAGACTGTAGGACCAGTCTTCCTCTGCCACACAATGTCCCAAATGCACAGTGGAGAACCAACTGTGATTCATCAGGAAGTCACAACCTCCTCCCAAGCCCAGGATGGTGGTGCTGGGGAAGTGTAGAGGTGAGAAGAATCGGCTGCTAAAAGACAGTGCTGGAATCCATGAACAGACGAGTACCTAATTTGTAAAAGTCCTCCGCTAAAGTATCTACTGTTGCTGATTTTTAATTTTATTTATAAATGTGAATGTTAACTATATTTGCTACAAGTGTATTGAAGACCACTATTTCTAATTCTTCATATGTTGTAAGTCCAACTGTCTTATTTTTTAAGGTGGTTGTAAAGGTATTATTTTTTTAAATACCAAACATCTCTATACTTACCTGCTCTGTGCAAAAGAATTGCACAAAGCGGACTGAACCTCCTCTGCTCGGGTCCCCCGCTGGCGCTCCTGGCTCCTCTATGACCAGTGCCTCCACGGGAAGCCACTTCCCATGAGGGCCCTTGTGATTGCTCTCTCTTGAGCCAATGGCTCCCGGTGCCCCAGTAAAGCCAGTAAGATGTGGAAGTGGATCGAATAAAGGGCTCAGGAAAGTAAAAAGGGGGGATACTGATGCCTTAAAGAATGCATTAATGGTAAAATAAACCCATATGAGATATAGTAACATCATTTTTCTGGCAATTCCAGATGGTATACTAGCCAATGATCCATCAGAAAATCCTTGTCCATCTGCTTCCCTTGATCTAAAGAACTCAGTCAGAGCTGTCATGAAGGGTTCTATTGTAACATTTTTCTATGAATTTATTCCAAACAGAAACAATTACTTTACAGATTTTTATTAGACTTTTTTTTTGGAAGTGCAGTTCCCTGAAGCTTTGATTGCTTATTTTGCCTCGTTGCTTGGTGAGTTACTGACCTTTGACAAACATACAGCCATTGACTCACCTTGTATCATTGAAGCTAAAGAGAGAATGACAATCTTGAAGCCAGTAATGGCAGCTTCCCTCGCAACTTGTTTTTTAATTAAAAGGTACAGTATAATGTACATTCAACAGGTCATTAAGGTGAGACCATGGCAAACTGCAGCAAGGCATGGTTGCATCACTTAATGTCTGCTATCCATCTTAATGTTCTTCCACACCAGCAATAATTATCCGGACACTAAATCACTGTTTTCCTTTAAACTCGTATATCCTAGTTCCTTCAGCATAAAACTTTATTTATATGGAACAAGCCTTCCACTGGGACCCACAAGTCCTTCACAAATATGATATAAGGAAACAATTTAAACCCATAAAATAAATCAAATTCATGTCTGTGAGGTAAAGACTGAAAAGATAAAATGGCTGGATGTTGGTGGTACATTAATCAAACGCCTGGGCAAATAGATAAGTCTGAGGCTTGTTTTGAATGATTTCTAGAGAAAAGGGGCCTCTTCCACTATCAAAAAGGGAGAGATGTCTATGAAAATGTGGAGCCCAGAGGATGTCAGGGAGGTTCTGGGGCAGCTTATTCACTTAGTAAAGTTTGCAAGTGAATTTGCTTTAAAGTGGACTTCAACTCAAAAACTGAAGATTTGATATTTTATAAGCAACATATATTGTTCCTAAGCAGTTTCCTGAAAATGTTGCCTTTTTTATTTCAAAGTCTCCCTAAAAGATAGTAGCTTGTTTAATGACATCTGACTGTACCTAAAGCCACATAGCTGTTTATCTACAGCATGAGATCTATAGCATTGTGCTTCCGTCTCCATTTCTCTCCAGATTTGGAGTTAGATTTGGTGATGTCACACCTGTGCTTCTCACTGTTTTCCCTTCTGGAGGGGAAGCTGTACCTGATGACCTGCAGTGCAAGAATCTTTTTGGCTCATCTTCAGTCCTTTCTGATATGAGGAAACAAAGCCTTGCTTCCATCTAGATCATGGGTGTCCAACCTTTTGGCTTCTCTGGGCCACATTGAGAGTAGAGAAATTTTCTCGGGCCGCATATAAAATATATACTATAGTTAAGGTATATAAGTAATAAAACGGCGCTGCGCCCTTCCTGAGCTGCCGCCCCCCCCCCCCCCCAGCACTAATTTAACACAACTAGTGGATGATCCCCTCCGAGGCAGCCTCTGCCTACACCCCCGGGCCGCAGGTTGGACATGCATGATCTAGGTGGCCATCTGCAAAACAATGTAAATCACTAATGGAAAAAAATGCAGGGAGACTGCAGGAATTACTGGTGACTGGTCTTTTGTTCTATGCATGTGTAGCCCCAGGCTGCAATGCCAGCAGAGAGGAGTGACTGCAGTTTCATTATGTTTGCTGCTACCTTTCTTCATGTTTGCAGAGGGATATAATAGACTAATGATCCTGTGGAGAGGATTTGGTGTCTGATTAGTGACAGACCATTGACAGACACAGCTATGACAAGAGACTATTATCATTGAACTGTATACAGCCAGTGTTAAGCTCACCCAATAGAAATACACAGAGGAAGAGGATATGGACTGCTAGGAATGCTGCGTTGAATGGAGGATTGTGGGAGATATAGTTCTTTACAGACTGAGCAAAGAAACTACAGATCCCTTATTCATTGGAGCTTTGAGCAGAGGAATAGGAGGAGTGTTTTTTTTCCCAGACTGAGAAGTCAAGTGTGAAGGATATAAAAATGGGGATATTGCTGCGCTAAAATGTAAAGATAAAAACATACATGAATAAAAAGTCAACAGACCAAATGAAAGCAGCCAGCACCTGATCTAGAATCAGAAATACCAGATCTAAATAGCAATATAGAATGGGATTGGTGCAGCGCTAACACAATTGAATCCACAGTCCATACAAATGTTCAAATGGATCAAATACAAAAGTGCAGTAAACAAAAGTTCATCAGAGAGTGCTCCAATAAAGAAGGGAAACTGTCCACCACTTCAAACTTGGAAAAAGCCCCGAGTGCAGGAACTGCCACCAAGATAATAAATGGCCTCTTACCAAATTGCAATGACCCCCATTACAAGGATCAAAGACAGCCTGTGTGATCAAATCAGTGTCCAGATCGACATGTATCGATTCCCAGTGTTCCCTCAGCAGCTCCGACCGGAACAAGTGAACATAAGGAAAAGAGGGACAACTCCAATAGTGAAGGAGGAGCCTGCGGTTCGTCGTGCTGAGGCCAGCAAGGAGACACGGCGGCCATTTTATTGGTTGGAAACAAAGGTTCTGAGAGTATAGCTCCGAGACATGCTGTGATTTCTTCATGCAAACGTGAGTTGCCACTCTGCTTTTACTGAATAAACCTGTGAACGTACTTCACTATTGGAGTTGTCCCTCTTTTCCTTATGTTCACTTGTTCCGGTCGGAGCTGCTGAGGGAACACTGGGAATCGATACATGTCGATCTGGACACTGATTTGATCACACAGGCTGTCTTTGATCCTTGTAATGGGGGTCATTGCAATTTGGTAAGAGGCCATTTATTATCTTGGTGGCGGTTCCTGCACTCGGGGCTTTTTCCAAGTTTGAAGTGGTGGACAGTTTCCCTTCTTTATTGGAGCACTCTCTGATGAACTTTTGTTTACTGCACTTTTGTATTTGATCCATTTGAACATTTGTATGGACTGTGGATTCAATTGTGTTAGCGCTGCACCAATCCCATTCTAAAGTGTGAAGGATGTTCAGAGGGACTGAATGTGCTTCAGGCTGCCAGCTAGACCGTTCACCACTGCACCTAAGGGGGAAACAGGAGCAGTGCCAGACATCCTGGAACACTTAAGAGATCCACAGATGCTGGCGAAGCCTGCTGCATAATCAAGGGGAAGGACACTGCAGGCACTGACCGGTTGTGCTACCAACAGTAAATCACTGGCCAGACCCAACTACAGATTGACAAATGAGGAAAAACATTGTCTGTCCGTACATTGTACAGGCAGGCAGTTTCACACTGACAGGAAAACTCAATGAACTACTCGAGCGCTCAACAGCGGCCTTGTAGTTCATTAACTACAAGTCAACAGCCGCAAAGGCTGTTGGTAGGCTTACTTCATTGATTCACAGAGATCTGTAAATTAATGATGCAGCTGTGTGGGCAGAGCCACGCTCTTTTCAAATAGTGATAGCAGGTAAGGGGAAAAGATCCTCTGCCTGCTGTCACAGGAAGTGATCGGATTGGGGAGTGGCTGCAGGATTGGGAACATGCTACATATTCCACCCTAAAAACAGGTGGAACATGTAACCTGTTCCTGAAGGTGAACTTATCCTTAAGTGATTTGGTAACGGGTCGTGAAATAAAATGGTTCAGAATGTTGAAGATTTTTTTTTTTAATAGCATAATGAAGATTTTAAACAACAATCGGGATCATTCTTTGTGGGACTAATTCCTGTTGGATGTTTAATCACAGTCCCAAAAAGAACTGTGTGTGAACACTGATTTTGTTTAAATTTTACAAGGACTCTATGTCTATTTAAGTGGTTACAGGAGGAAAATGGAAAGGATCTGTTTTTGTATATGCTTCCTCGCTGCCCCTCGCTCTCCTGTCCAAGTGTAAGGCTTGATGCAGATCACATCTATGCAGTTTGCGATTGGTGCATTCTACAGTGCATTTTGCTGTGCGTGCGATTTTGCTGCAATTTGCCTTATTCATTTATTTTTTGGCCAGTTTGTTGGGCAGACAAAAAAAAACCGTAAAACAGGAATTGTGGTAAAATTGCAGCAAAAACGCATTAGATGCTTTTCTGCGACTTCTCCATTGAAGTCTATGAAACCAAAAAAGCACAGTTTTGCATTTCAAAAAAGTCCCTGACTCTTTCCAAAAACGCAGTGGCTGAAAAAAGCATAGATGTGAATGCGTCCCATGGGAAACCATGTTAAATGGACTGTAGTGCGTTTCAGTAAAAAGCACAAAAAAACCAACCAAGCCTAAAACAGAATGTATATCAAGGAGGCTGCACAGGTTGAGATGTATTTTTAAAGCCCCCCCGGACCCCTGACAATACATCAGTGGTTGGGGGGGGGGGGTATGGTATAAACACATCTCAACTGTGGGGTTTTAGCGCCCTTTAGCTGCGTTTTGCCATAGGCTTCTTGTCAGTGTAGTGCACTTTCTAAAAGTGCACCAAAACTCCTGCGTTCAGGGGTTTTGGTGCATTTTCAGAAAGTATACCAAACCCGCAGGACATAATAGAAGTCTATGGTTTAGTGCAGCTCAGAGGAAAGCTGCAGGTGACTCGTAGATCAGTGAGAAAGCAGTCTAATAATTGTTAACCATGAAGGTCTAGTGACATGAATTTATGGATAAGTCAATTCAACTGATTTTACTTTACTGGATAGACAACAATTGAGCAACTTCCAAGGTAATGATGGCCTTCTATGGTAAGATTTTCTTTTTGTAGTTCCTAAATTGACATAACCTCCAACACTTTTTAAGAGCCAGAAAACAATAAATTGCTTTAAGTTTCAGAATTATTTAAAATAAAAGTTTATATATATATATATATATATATATATATATATACACACACACACAAATACAGTAAAACCTTGAATTACGAGCATAGTCAATTCCAGAAACATGCTTGTAATCCAAAGTGAAATTCCCCATAAGATATAATAGAAACTCAGATGATTCGCTCCACAACCATTCATTCAGCAGTCCTTCAGTTAATAGTCCATATAAAAAGATTATGGCAATGTGATAGGTTGTGTCACCGTAAAATATCCATCCACAAATGGCAACCTCCACAAGGGGATTAGAAGCACAGAGCGACCAATGCTAACTGATAACAGCATAGGTGGAGAGCACAGTAAGTATCAGCTCATACGATTTGTGGTAGGATCAATGGGAATTTTTCTTTGTGTATCAAAAAAATATAGCAAAACACTTTTAATAGTGTATTTAACCGCTTCCCAACTCCCCGCCGCCTTTTTACTGCGGCAGTGCGGCCCTCCTGCATGAACCGACGTAGACGGTCGCGCGCCTGCAGCTTGTGGGCTCCCGTCCCCAGGGCCGCCATCAGGGGGGAACAGCCGGTACTCCTGTATGGGGCCCCGGCACAAAGGGGGGCCCGGACAGCAGGAAGATCGGTAGGATGACGGCATACCTCCCAACCTGGGCAGGACTGTCCCGCTGTACAGAGGCTTTGTCCGGCATAATTCTGGTGATAAATGTTACCTTCTAGCTCAGAAGGACCTGCAGCAGTGGGAACATTTAGAACAGCCAGGGATTGGCTAACAAACCAGCTGGGTGTGCACTATGCAGCCAATGAGAGACTGCACCTGTCAAATTCATGCTGTGATGTCGGTAATGGGCGGGGCTGCTACTCAGACCCGCCCCCTGTGTCAAGCAGCACGTGCATTGGGAAGAAGGAGAAGGAAGATATGGCAGCCAGCAACAGAAAGGTATTTTAGAAAGGTAATCATGTGGAAGATGGGGGACCTTTGGGGAAGATGAGGGCAGAGGAGAGGTGTGTGTGTTGCAGAGGTTGTAGCAGCTGGGAAGAGGTGCAGTACAGAGGCATTTATGTACATTCGCTACTATGTACAGCTTGGTAAAGCACTACTCCCGATTTTTAACATTGGCCTCAATGGGAAATCTTGGTCACCTTGGTATAGCACTACTCCCGTTTTTTAACATTGGCCTCAATGAAGAATCTTGGTCACCTTGGTATGGCACTACTCCCGTTTTTTAACATTGGCCTCAATGGAGAATCTTGGTGAACTTGGTATGGCACTGCTCCCTGTCTAACATTTGCATCTATGGGAAATCTTGATCAGCTTAGTAAGGCACTACTCCCTATCTAGCACTCTCCTGAACCCTGTGCATAATGCACTCCAGAACCCTGCATTCTGTATCTAGCATTCTCCTGAACGTATTCCTGACCCCTGCACTCTGTACGTAATGCATTCCTGACCCCTGCACTCTGTACGAGGATGGGGTTGTGAATTTGTGGAGGGATTTGGGGGGTTGCGCTGTGAGGGGTGATTGGGAGGGATTTCTGCTAGGAAGAGGGATTGGGGGAGGGGGTGATAATATAATTTTGATATTTTTGGTGGAAGGGGGCCCTGTCAGGTAGGCTGTATGGGGCCCCAGGATTTCTAGCGGCAGCCCTGCCCGTCCCCACTCGGCAGCGGGGACTCCGATGCATGGGGTCAGCGGCACCGATTGCCGCCTGACACTCGCGATCTCTCCCCACTGAGAGAACGGTGAGCTGTTGTAAACACAGCTGACCGTTCTTCTCCCTGTGCTAGAGGAATTTGATTTTAGGGCATCGCAGCCCATTTTTATTAACCACTTTACCTCCGGCCACTGTGCTGCTACTGCGGCACAGTGGCTCGTTATCGTCCAGCGACGTAGACCTACGTCGCTGGACTCCCCCCCCCCCCCCTGTAGGCGGCGCTCGCGTGCCGCCGGAGGCGCGCTCCTGCTGTTTTCATTCACAGCGGGAGTCGGGCCAGGGGAGGAGCGGCGGCGATCGCCGCCGCTCTTCCCCGATCGTTGGGGAATCTAGTTTGGAGATCCGCCCGCCTGTGTAAACAGGGCGGGCGGATCTCCTAAGTTACAGGGAGTGACAGATCGGAGTGTTCAGCATAGCTGAACACTCCGATCTGTCCCTGGCTCACTCAGTCACCTCCCCCCCACATGTTAGTAAGCACCAGGCATACATTAACCCCTCCCTTTCCAATAAAATTAACCCCTTCCCTGCCAGTGTCATTTTTACAGTAACAGTGCATATATATAGCACTGATTACTGCAGTAATGTCACTGGTACCCCCAAAAGTGTCAAAAATGTCAGTCAAGGGTCCGATCTGTCCGCCGCAATGTCGCAGTCCCGCAAAAAAAAAAAAAAAAAAAAAAAAGATCGCCGCCATTACTCGTTAAAAAAAAAAAAAAAAAAACACCAAAAATGACAGAAATCTTTCCCTTAGTTAGTAAACGCAATAACTTTTGCGCAAACCAATCAAAATATGCTTATTGTGATTTTTTTTACCAAACATAGGTAGCAGAAAACAAATTGGCCAAAAATGTAAAAAAAATTTGATTTTTACATCTTTTTTGGGAGGAATTTCATATAAAAAAAAATATTGTTATTTTTTCAAAATAAACGCTTTTTTTTTGTTTATAGCGCAAAAAGTAAAAATCGCACAGGTGATCAAATACCACCAAAAGAAAGCTCTGTTTGTGGGGAAAAAAAGGACGTAAATTTTGTTTGGGTACTGCGTCGCACGACCGCGCAATTGTCAGTTAAAGTCGCACAGCGCCGAATCGCAAAAAGTGGCCCAGACGTAAGACAGCAAAATCCTCCGGTGGTAAAGTGGTTAAAAGGCATAAAGAAAGTCCATAATATATAGAGTTTCATAGGGGTTCTTCTCCAGTCAATATAGGATGAACAGAAAATGCTAGCCTACCTAGCTCTTAAGCTCTCACTCCGCATTTCAGTTGCAGTACCTCTGCTCTTTTTGCTTTTCCCCAGACCATAAATTCTCCAAAGCGGACAGCTTCACTCCGGCCTCAGTCCTTAGGCCGTCACCTGTCTCTTGTAGACACACACAGGTGCACTGGCTGCCACCTGCAGCCTCTGACTCCTAGAGACCTGGCTCTCTTGGGTGGAACCGTCTCCAACTGGGAGCTCTGAGGTATTCCTTCACCTCCATTATAAGGGCTGTGTGCACCTGAGCACACACCCTGCTGGTCATTCACAAATCATGGACACATAGTTGGAGATTCCATCCCACCCAAGACACTATGGAATCTCCAAACTACAGAGCCCCATCCAGGTATACCAAAACCTAAAGAAAGCTGCAAAAGCAGCTTTCTCCACTGCACATCTACGCTCTGTAGTCCTGCATAGAGCCAATGGGCACACTCTGTCCTTTAAATGACAATTTTTACTGTGACAGAGTGTCGACCTGTCACATACCATAGCATACTTGCCAACATTTCAAAACAAGTTCCATTTTTTTTGCTGTGCATTAAACAAGCAATTGTGGAGCATTCATTTAGGTACAAAGGGTATTACAGTATGTACAGGGTGTACAATAGTATGTGCAGGAAAGCTGTGCATGATGGTATGTGTAGGAAATTAGGGCAAAATGTATAACGTTATATTGTGGAGTTCAGGGCCGAGGGTTTGACAGTAGGTAGGATTTGTAGGAGTGAGTGTTGACCCTGTAACTGTGGGCAGTATATCCAGGAGTGGTGTGGAGTGTATGACAGCAGGTAGTATGTGCAGGAGAGATGTGTGGTGTGTATGATGGTATGTGCATGAAAGGAGCGTGGAATATGTGATAGTGTCTGTAGAAAAGGAGTGCGGAGTGTATAAAAGTGGATCTTTACAGTGTGTAACTGTAACCAGTGTATGGAATGTGGAGTGTATGACAGCATCTAGTTTGTGCAGGAGACAGTGGACACAATTCACAAAAGCATTGTGTATAAGGGTATGACAGTGAGTAGTATGTGCAGTAGAGGAGAGATATGATAACTGTCGCCAGTATTTGCAGGAGAGGAGTGTAAAGTGTATGATGGCAGGTAGTAAGTGCAGTTTGTATGTGCAGGGAGAGGAGTGTGTGACAGTATGTCTAGGAAAGGAGTGTGGAGTGTATGTTTAGGAAAATAGTGTGGAATATATGGTGGTATGTGCAGAAAATGCGGAGTGTATGACAGTGTGTAACTATGGCAAGAATATGGAGTGCGGAGTCTTTGACTGTATCTTGTATGTACAGGAAACAGTGGGCACAATTCACAAAAGCATATCATATGCGGTATTTGGGTCAGGTGACACATTTTTCCCAAATATCACACGAGACACTGAAAATGTCAATTCACTATCCCTTTACACCGTATTTACTTGAAAAAGCGAAAACGCTCAATGAATACTGCATAAAACAGCGTTAAAGTCAATTAACTAAAGTAAATAAATAAATAAATGCATTTCTTAAAAAAGTAGTGGTCCAGGCAGGCAATATTTAAGGAGTGTATAACATTTCAGCTGGTTGCTAAGGAGCTGGCACCCACCAGAGTCCTTAACAACCAGGTAATTGCTGGTTAAGGAGCCAGCAGACGCAGTGTCCTTAACAACCATGACTCATCTGCTGTCAGCGGGATTGCCTGCTGACAGCAGAATGTAAACAAAAGAAGAGTCGGCACTAAGAAAACAGCATGCGGTCCCCTCTAATCTGTACCAAGGTTCTTCACGTCTGGTATGGATTTTGGGTGGAACCAAACACCAAAAAAAAAAGAAAATTGGCATTAGGTCCTCCCAAGGTTCATACCAGACCCTTATCCGAGCATGGAGGCAAGGAAAGGGGGGGGGTGAGCGAGGTTTTAGTGGGGACCTCTATGTGCCCCCATGAGTATAGGTATTTACTACCTCTATATATTCACCAAAAAATGGCCGAAGTAAATCCAGCATCAATCACGATGAATGCCACCTGCCAACCTGCACGAAAAAAAAAAAGGTCCGCACCCGATGCTTGACTTCCGCCAACTAAGAGTTCCGCTTCCCACCTGCCACTAAATAAACTATGGAGTGGAGTTCAAAGCATCCCCCCATGTTGAGGGCATGTGCCCTGATATAGTTGGGGGTGGAAGCTGTGGAATTAAAGCTACAATAAATCTCTGTTCAGTGTAAATAAAAAAAACAACATTTTAGCCCCTTATTAGCTTTTAGTGAACCCTTATTCGTTTTTATTACCTTATATACTCTCTTTTTAGCTTTTTTTTTTTTCTTGTATGTAAACATTGGGTTTGCTTATGTTTGTATGCTTTTTGTACCATAAACATGATTCTAGTGCCTTTATAAAAGGTCAACGCACAGGATAAAATTTCTAGTTAACCTTAGGGCTCTTTCACACGGGCGGTCCGATCAGATCCGCCTGTCAGTTTTTTAGGCGGATCTGATCAGATGCCCCATTCAGCCCTATGGAGCAGCGGATATCAGCGGTGACATGTCCGCTGACACCCGCTGCCATCCGCATCCGATCCTGTCCGTGAAATCCGGACGGATGGAAACCCTATTTTCCATCCGTCCTGGGGATCGGATCGGATGGGATCGGATGAAAGCGGACAGACGGTCCGTTCTCATCCGATTCTCCATAGAGAGCAGCGGGGGCTGTGACACCTCCCTCTCCGCACTGCAAGCGGAGACAGAGCTGTCATCCGCCGGCTCAGCTGGGATCGCGGATCGATCCCTTCTGAGCAGCACGGATCCGCCTACGGAGGCGGACCGTGTGAAAGAGCCCTTAAATAGTTTATTGAAAGTTGTAGTTCAAGTTTTAGCTAACCCTGATTATATTTTATAAAACCTTTATTTCCTTTTGTTAGTCTTAAGTTCTGCTTCTGTGTGCTCTTCTTCCTTCCCAGCAGCACCCCTCTTAATCCTCTGTGGGGGTGAGGCTTGAAATCTCCACATAATGCGCTGCTGCTTTCTTCTGGCGTGGCGGCTAGAGTTGCCACCTTTTATTCAAGCCAATCCCAAACACTTTAGCGGCACATACCAATTGAAATTTTTATGTAGTATACCCTATAGAATTGTAAAATTCCTGGGACACTGTCAGGATTATTGGGGAAATTAAATAAAATAAAAAATGGAATTATATAAAGGCCATGTATATTCAGTTCTATATAGAGATTTTGATTAGGGGTGATTGAAAGTTCATGTTCTTTTGAACAAAATGTCTCTTACAAAAGGGTCTTATAATTTCAACGGATGATTCTGTCTTTCTTTGGTTATAAATAAGTGGTACATCGACGTTTGGTTTAGATAAGAGTCAGTTAGCCAGACACTAATGACTTTTATAATCTTATCTGTGTGTAACAATGAACAATAGTTTAGCGTATTCTATTAGATTCATTTAAACTAAGTTTTAAAGCTACATTATAATCATGTGTGAGAAAATATTAGCAATAATTATGCGTGTGTGTAATATATATACATATATATTTAGGAATGCTTTGTATACCATATTTTGGTTTTATATTCTTGCTAAGTAATAATCTTACTTAGTTGAAGCTAATTACTTCATTTTAGAAATGTTTATGTAAGGTCTTGTAAAGTTTTATGACCGCCATAGATTTTTAATTCTCGCCAAAGAGTCTGAAGTGTTTGACAAGGTTTTGTTAATTTAAGGTTTTTACCCAGCCTAAGGTCCACTGCTGTATTTAGGCCTAGGCCGACAAGGCCTAGGGCGGCCCCCTGCATGAAAAACCCCCCGATCCGCTGCTGAAAGGAAAAAAAAATGGCCGTGGCCGGCCCGACATGCGCACTGTGCCACTGCCGCTCCGGAAAACCCGAACATGTTCGGCTATTCCCGGGCAGGCCACGCCTGCGCGGTGACGTAATGGCGCCAGGCGGCGCCATTTTCGAATGGAAGGCGCCTCAAGGTAAGTGAGACTCCTCCGCAGCAGATGCCGGTGCTGCGGGCATGGTACAGGAGATTCTCCTGTACCATGCTAGCAGCACCTGCATCGGCTGTACTATGCTGCCCACAACCCTGCATCTCCTGTACCATGCTGCCCAGTGCCCACAGCCCTGCATCTCCTGTACCATGCTGCCCACAGCCCTGCATCTCCTGTACCATGCTGCGCAGTGCCCACAGCCCTGCATCTCCTGTACCATGCTGCCCAGTGCCCACAGCCCTGCATCTCCTGTACCATGCTGCTCAGTGCCCACAGGCCTGCATCTCCTGTACCATGCTGCTCAGTGCCCACAGCCCTGCATCTCCTGTACCATGCTGCCCAGTGCCCACAGCCCTGCATCTCCTGTACCATGCTGCCCACAGCTCTGCATCTCCTGTACCATGCTGCCCAGTGCCCACAGCCCTGCATCTCCTGTACCATGCTGCCCAGTGCCCACAGCCCTGCATCTCTTGTACCATGCTGCCCAGTGCCCACAGCCCTGCATCTCCTGTACCATGCTGCCCACAGCCCTGCATCTCCTGTACCATGCTGCCCACAGCCCTGCATCTCCTGTACCATGCCCGCAGCACCGCATCTCCATGTCCGCAGCCCCTGCACCATGCCTGCATCTCCTGTACCATGTCCGCAGCCCCTGCACCATGCCTGCATCTCTTGTACCATGTCTGCAGCCCCTGCACTATGCCCGCAACCCCTGCATCTCCTGTACCATATCCGCAGCCCGTGCACCATGCCTGCATCTCCTGTACCATGTCTGCAGCCCCTGCACTATGCCTGCAACCCCTGAATCTCCTGTACCATGTCCGCAGCCCCTGCACCATGCCTGCATCTCCTGTACCATGTCTGCAGCCCCTGCACTATGCCCGCAACCCCTGCATCTCCTGTACTATGTCTGCAGCCCCTGCACTATGCCCGAAACACCTGCATCTCCTGTACCATGTCTGCAGCCCCTGCACTATGCCCACAGCCCTAGAAGGTTTTTCCCCTTAATGACCAGGCCATTTTTTGCGATTCAGGACTGCATTACTTTAAAGGACAATTGCATGGTCGTGCAAGACTGTACCCTAAAAAAATGAATGCCCTTTCTTTCCCACAAATAGAACTTTCTTTTGGTGGTATTTGATCACCTGTGCGATTTTTATTTATTGTGTTATAAACAAAAAAAGAGCAACAATTCTGAAAAAAAAAAATAGTTTTTGACATTCTGCTATATAACATTCTCCCATAAAAATGTACAAATCTGTGGAGTGAGACTCCTCCGCAGCAGATGCCGGTGCTGCGGGCATGGTACAGGAGATTCTCCTGTACCATGCCAGCAGCAGCTGCATCGGCTGTACTATGCTGCCCACAACCCTGCATCTCCTGTACCATGCTGCCCAGTGCCCACAGCCCTGCATCTCCTGTACCATGCTGCCCACAGCCCTGCATCTCCTGTACCATGCTGCGCAGTGCCCACAGCCCTGCATCTCCTGTACCATGCTGCCTAGTGCCCACAGCCCGGCATCTCCTGTACCATGCTGCTCAGTGCCCACAGCCCTGCATCTCCTGTACCATGCTGCCCAGTGCCCACAGTCCTGCATCTCCTGTACCATGCTGCCCACAGCTCTGCATCTCCTGTACCATGCTGCCCAGTGCCCACAGCCCTGCATCTCCTGTACCATGCTGCCCAGTGCCCACAGCCCTGCATCTCCTGTATCATGCTGCCCAGTGCCCACAGCCCTGCATCTCCTGTACCATGCTGCCCACAGCCCTGCATCTCCTGTACCATGCTGCCCACAGCCCTGCATCTCTTGCACCATGCCTGTACCATGCCCGCAGCACCGCATCTCCATGCCTGCAGCCCCTGCACTATACCCACAACTACTGCATCTCCTGTACCATGTCCGCAGCCCCTGCACCATGCCTGCATCTCCTGTACCATGTCCGCAGCCCCTGCACCATGCCTGCATCTCTTGTACCATGTCTGCAGCCCCTGCACTATGCCCGCAACCCCTGAATCTCCTGTACCATGTCCGCAGCCCCTGCACCATGCCTGCATCTCCTGTACCATGTCTGCAGCCCCTGCACTATGAAAAAGAGCAACAATTCTGAAAAAAAAAAATAGTTTTTGACATTCTGCTATATAACATTCTCCCATAAAAATTTAAAAATCTAATTTTGTCCTCCTTTTAGGCCAATTTGTATTCTGCTACATATTTTTGGTAAAAAAAATCCCAATAAGTTATTGTGTCTACAAACTAGGGGAAAGATTTGTCATTTTTATTTTTTTTTTACTAGTAATAGCGTCAATCTGCGATTTTTAGCGGGACTGCGACATTGCGGCAGACAGAACGGACCCCTAACTGACATTTTTGACACTTTTGGGGGGACCAGTGACATTACTACAGTAATCAGTGCTACAAATATGCCCTGTTACTGTAATAATGACACTGGGAGGGAAGGGGGTTAACCCAGGGGTGATCAAAGGGTTAAGTGTGAGCCTAGGGGGTGTTTTCTAACTGTATGGGGGAGGGGCTTGTGAAATGACCATAGAGACCTGTGTTCCTATATAGAAGGCTCACAGGCGCTCTGTGATCATTTCCGGGAGAACAACGGTCAGCTGTATTTACAACAGCAGGCAGTCGTTCTCTCTCAGTGGGGAGCAATCGCGGGTGCCCGGCGGCAATTGCGGCCGCTGGCCCCGTGGATTGGCATCCCCGCTGCCTAGTGGGGGCCCCCAGGAGCGCTCCCACGAGCCAACGTACCCATACAAAACAACGAAATATACAAGTAGACACTTTGTACCCACTTTTAATGTATAAAGAGGAAGAGGGGGAGCCCAAAGAGGAAGGGGTGTGGTTTACAGATGATAGGATGGGTCTGAAACATGAAGGGGTGTGGCCTTGACAGGAAGGGGTGGGTCGTAGGTAAATTAGGGGGTGCACGAGTTTAGTCCGGCCTAGGGCAGCACAAAACCTAAATACACCACTGCTAAGGTCAAAGGGTTATCTGTGGGAAAATAATGCAATTATAGTCTATATACCGAATCTAATAGTAATACAACACTGCCTTCCGGTGATTGCTTAATTTTCTGCTGATTGTTAATTTTTAGACTCAGGTATTAATAATTAGAATTTAGATGCTTTTAGTGACGTTGAGATTATATGATAATGAGATCCCCGCCCACACTTCAGGGGGCTTAAAGTTGTAGTCAGCTAGAGAGGGAGGGAATTGAAGAGATCGTGAGAGGGATAGATGCTTTGAAGGAAGCTCTGACACTGATGGGTGACATTTGATCCTGAAAGCCAGGACTGCGTGATATCTCATTCAACAGACTCTCCAGAGTTTGGTAAAGTATAACTTCTGTATTGCCTTATACATATAATTCTAATTGATCCATTCTCACACCTAATTTGTTAGCATCAAGATTTTAATTTGAATCAGTCTAACTGCAGTATGATTGGTTTAATTCTTCTTATCTTGGGATTTGAAGCTAATCTTGGCTTTAAGCAAATGGTTCAATTATGATGATATTCTCTGTAGTAGATTGACTAAAAAGAATTTTACTTTACAAAAAATCTCTGGACTTTTAATAAGTCCCGGTACATGGTATAACAATTTATATCCATGTAACTTTATTTAAAATATTGAAATTATGAATATCTGTTGGATGAGAGAAGTCACATGTCAAATCTGTCATATTGGTTGCCATCTTTTATGTCTTCATGGTAGACTGTTAATCATCTTTTAAAAGTCTTTGGTTATGATCATCTTATTATTCTGAGAGAATATTTTTTGATTTTATTCTCATATTACCTTTGTGATATATTTTATTGCATTTTATTCTAAACTTTGTGTTTATCACCAATTATATTTTTGACATTTTATTTTGCACTGAAGTATTTAATAAATATATATATATTTTTGCATAGAATTGTATCAACCTTATCTTCAGTTTAGTGTCACTTAAAACGATCTTGCATTTTGTTGATTTATGGAAATGAGTTGAGAATCTCTTGACTTACAGATCTTTGCTTATGTGCATAAATAGACACTGTAATATCAGAGCAGTATAAACATTCTGACAACACCTTTGAGTGCTTCAAGGAGAGCAGCAATGTGGCATGCATAGCACGCCACAGTGAACAATAGGTGTGGCCAAATTGCGTTAAAATTTGGAGGGGCTTAATAGGGCATAGTTATATAAATGTGTATAAAATAGGTGCGCTAACAATGAATAAATAGATAAATAAATCAACACAGTGATAAATTACAATCTTATATATGGTGATATTCCAAGTGAGTAAATAAAATTAATCAAAAGTCCAAGAAAACTCAAAAGTGACAAGTGATGAAACTTGTGATCCTTGACTTATTAAGTGCGATAACTCATATGGTGATGTAAATTCAAAAGTCCACAAAAACTCTTCACCAAAATGTTGAAAAGGTAAAGTAAGTTGCCAGTGCTCTGTGATTGAAGATCCCGCCACCACCACACTATCCTCCTTACCAGATGAATAAATTTGGAAGGCAGAGAAAACTCTGATGATAGTGTTGGGGAGAAGAAGGTAATCAAATAAACCACCCTGTGATATGGTGCAGGATTAGCCTCTTACCAGATGGCAGATGGAATCAGCACAGAGAATATGGAGCAGACAATGCCTTTTCACTGTATCTGTAACTGGCAGCTGTGTTCCACTTTCACTGGGGATCCGTCCTCCTATTAGCTCTCCATGATGAGCATTGTGGTAATAGAAAATAAACGGACCATAGTGTGATATCCCCGAGATAAATTTATTCAAAATAAAGTGTTACGCTTACATTAGGGATGGAAACATTTGCGGCAGTACAAAACGATACACCTGACTCGGCTGCAGACCGAGCGGTGTTGGACGTTCGTGGCGGCGCGACAAGCCTCCTCTCTGACGACGTTTCTTCCAAACAGGCTTCTGCTGAGATAGGAGATAGGATATCTCAGCAGAAGCCTGTTTGGAAGAAACGTCTATCGCACTTAATAAGTCAAGGATCACAAGTTTCATCACTTGTCACTTTTGAGTTTTCTTGGACTTTTGATTAATTTTATTTACTCACTTGGAATATCACCATATATAAGATTGTAATTTATCACTGTGTTGATTTATTTATCTATTTATTCATTGTTAGCGCACCTATTTTATACACATTTTTCACTAAGGCACAGTTCAGGTTGCAGCTACTATTCATATCAGCGCACCCTTATTTTACACCCATTCATAGTTATATAAAACCAAAGCATTCTTGTACCCATAAAATATACTAAGATTACTAAAAACAAATGTCACTGTAAAAATATGGACTTGGCCTACCTCATAAGTTGACAGTGTCACTCAGTAGATCAGTGGACGGTGTGTGGACAGTGTCAGTAGGGCAGTGAATAGTGTGTGGACAGTGTCAGTTGGGTAGTGGATTGTGCATGGACAGTGTCAATACAGCACTGGACAGTGTCAGTAGGGGAGAGGTTGGTGTCAGTAGGGTAGTGAATGGTATCAATATAGCAGTGGATGGTGTCAGTAGAGCAGGTAAAGGGGTCAGTGGGGGAGAAGATGGTGTCATTAAGGCAGTGGATGTCATCAGTAGATCAGTGGATGGTGTCAGTAGAGCAGTGGATAATGTCAGTAGGGCAGAGGTTGGTGTCAGTAGGGCAGGGGATGTCAGTAGTTTTTTATTTTTATTATTTTTTACAATTGATTTTTTATAGTTATTTTTTACAATTTTGTTTTATTTATTTATTTTTTTACTATATATCTGGGGTCTAAACAGACCCCTTATGTCTCACTTTTAAGACAGAGAAAGGAATTGAGGACACAGGTTTTTCAATTCCTTTGAAAGCCTCAGCTACACTGGACAGTGAATGAATGGGAAGTGCTCTGTGCTTAGTGGCTTCCTGTTCATTCACAAGCTGAACCATAGTAAACAACACAGTTTACTATGCTTCAGTTATTATTAAACAGAGGAGTGATCATTTCAGATCACTCACACTGTTCATTCAGAAGAGGAAGGGGCCAGTAAATTACACATTTAGTGGCCCCTTCCCCCATGCTCCATCCTGACACATACCTGCAGCAGGCGGTGATGGGGGGGATCCAGCAGCACTGCAGTGGGGAGGGAAAGGACAGAGAGGACCCTGGCAGCAAAAAGAGAGGAGAAAAGAGGAGGGGTGGAGGGGGCGGCATTTACTAGAACCGATCGCCATCGGCTGTATTTTCCTCCTGCAGCCACTGAATCTGGCTTTCAGCGGCTGCAGGAGGAGAATACCGCTGATTGGTTCTAGCAAATGTCGCTCCCGCTGCCTTTCCTATCTAGGTCTGATTTCAAGGCAGCAAGGTAGCAGGCTGAATTCTCAGGGTTCAGATTCAGGCTCTTTGGCGATCAGCGGCAGTGTGGGCTCACAGAGAAGCCGTAAAACCCCCAACCTTGGTGTCAGTTTTCACAATAACGTTTGTTTGTTAACTCCATCAAACTGCATTAGTGGCCAGTGGCTGTGTTTAAGAATCCTTTATAATGCTGCATGAATGGGTTAAATAACTGTCACTGCCCACTAATGCAGTATTATGGGGTTAATAAACACTGCCACTGGCCATTAATGCAGCATAAGGGATTAACTAACTGCCATTGACAACTAATTCATCACAAAGATTTAGGACCTGTACTGTTAAAGCTATGTCTCAAAAAAAAAAAAAAGCATATACAGTATCTCACAAAAGTGAGTACACCCGTCACATTTTTGTAAATATTTTATTATATCTTATCATGTGACAACACTGAAGAAATGACACTTTGCTACAATGTAAAGTAGAGAGTGTACAGCTTGTATAACAGTGTAAATTTGCTGTCCCCTCAAAATAACTCAACACACAGCCATTAATGTCTAAACCACTGGCCAAAAAAGTGAGTACACCCCTAAGTGAAAATGTCCAAATTGGGCCCAATTAGCCATTTTTCTCGGGTGTGATGTGACTCGTTAGTGTTACAAGGTCGCAGGTGTGAAATTTGGTGTTCTCACTCTCTCATACTGGTCATTGGAAGTTCAACATGGCAACTCATGGCAAAGAACTCTCTGAGGATCTGAAAAAAAGAATTGTTGCTCTACATAAAGATGGCCTAGGCTATAAGAAGATTGCCAAGACCCTGAAACTGAGCTGAAGCACAGTGGCCAAGACCATACAGCGGTTTACCAGGACAGATTATACTCAGAACAAGCCTCGCCATGGTTGACCAAAGGAGTTGAGTGCACGTGCTCAGCATCATATCCAGAGGTTGTCTTTGAGAAAAAGACTTATGAATGCTGCCAGCATTGCTGCAGAGGTTGAAGGGGTGGGAGGTCAGCCTGTCAGTGCTCAGACCATACGCTGCACACTGCATCAAATTGGTCTGCATGGCTGTTGTCCCAGAAGGAAGCCTCTTCTAAAGATGATGCACAAGAAAGCCCGCAAACAGTCAAGCATGGTGGTGGGAGTGTCATGATCTGGGGCTTCATGAGTGCTGCCGCCACTGGGAAGCTACAGTTTGTTGAGGGAACCATGAATGCCAACATGTACTGTGACATACTAAAGCAGAGCATGATCCCCTCCCTTCGGAGACTGGGCCGCAGGGCAGTATTCCAACATGATAACGACCCCAAGCACACCTCCAAGATGACCACTGCCTTGCTAAAGAAGCTGAGGGCAGTGCTGGGACAAGGTCATCCAGCGCCCAGGGCGAACATGCCAAACTGCGCCCCCCTCCCCCCCCCCGGGTTGTGCATGACAAATCATTTTACCCATGCCTGATAACCACACTTGATAATTACACCTATGTATAGAGTGCAAAGGTCAGGACTGAATAATTTACCCCTATGAGGCATTTCATATATGCATGCATACATACAAACACTCAATATATACATTAAACCACCAACTTATGTACCTGACTGACCCAAATGTCTTCCCTGAATTTTTTTCATAATAAACGTTTAAAACCCAACTTCAGGAAAAAAACAAAAAAAATCAACCCTTGCAATGGGGCCTGAAAAGTCCCAGTATGTTCCTAATACTAGCATGTAAAAAAAAAATGGTTTGATATTCTCATCGTGTGTATGGGACTTTTTTATTCTAGGAACAGAGGATTAGGGTAAAACCACTTAGTCCTGGTTCTGACTGGTGTGATGCGGGAAACCCTGCTATTCAGTGCCTGTTCTCGCATTGCACCAGAATCGCACAGTGGTTTACACTGAGATCTGCAAATCTCTGGGGGGTGTCAATGTAAAGGTAATGATGACACTTCCAGATTGGTTCGCAGATCGCAGTGCAAACTGTGAAATGGTGCAGGAATTGGATCGCATAGGTGTGAACACCCATGCAATTCAATTCCAGTGCGAACCAAAAAAAAGGGCCCTGCTCCATTTTTGTGCAAATGGGATGTGATTTCAGCCAAAAAGTTTGTATGGCTGAAATCACATTGCACAGACATAGCATGTGATCTGCACAACAATATGGTGCAAATCACATGCGATGTCTGGCATTGCAATAGTGTGATTCGGCACTTAAACTGGCACACATGCATAGGTTTTTTTTTTTTGTTCAGCCAGTGGGCTGAATTGAAAAAAAAAACACTTACAGATTCATCCATCCACACAAGAGGTGGATGAAGAAATCCCCTCCACGAGACGTATTCTGACGCTGGGGACTCTTCTCTGTCAGAATAAACTGATCAGCATTGCAGCTGATTGGCTGCAAGCTGCTGATCGAACAAGGTTTTCCAGCAGGCTCCCATTATACAGAAGCTCCCATTCTGACAGGCGGCTTCTAACAGGCAAGGCCACACATAGATCAAAATTCAGCTGGTCCCTGCTGAACCGAACAAATTTTGTTTCATGTGTACCCAGCTTTACCTTACTCCTTGTTGCAGTAGGCTCTCTCCAGTGCTGTGACTGGTCCTCGGGAGCTCCTGGGTAAACTGTGACTGGGTCACACTCCAGCCTCATCATGTGATGAGACTTTGGCTCCATGTACACGGGACGTTGTTAAAAGTCCCTTTGAATGCTGGAATTTTTAGGACGTTTGAAACGTCCGTTCAGTCGCGTTTGTACCTGAGTTTAGCGGGCGTTTAGCAGCGTTTGCGGGCGTTTGCGTTTAGAAGCGTTCCTAGAGGTCAAAAAAATTATTCCCCTTTAAAATGTAAAAACGCGAACGCTAAACGCGGGTCATCGCGTTCAGACGCGTTCGGACGCGTTTAGACGCGTTCGGACGCGTTTGTGCGTTTGAGACGCCGGGAAACACACGTTCGAACGCAAATAATTGCGTTCTAAAAACAGTCCCTGAACGCAACTGCCTGCAAATGACTGTAAATGACCTGGTGTACATGGACAGATAAGATAAAATGTAGATGGGTTCAGGGGCTTCTGAAAAAAACGCCCAACTGCTCCTAAACGGCCATTTCCAGCGTCCCGTGTACATGGAGCCTTTGGGTGGAAGAGGAGAGCGCTGTAGCTGGCTGGAGAAAGTAAACATGAGGCTATATCCTCCAGCACTGCAAGGGTGGACTGTTTCACTTTGCTGGAGTTGGGCTGCAACATATCACTTGTTTATGATCAATCTTTGAATAGGTTAGGAATATACTGGGACTTTTCAGGCTCCACATACTGTAGATGTATTCCACATACACACTATATCTTATTAAAAGGCATGATTTTCATTAAGATATAGTGTGTTTGTGGAATACATCTACAGTATGTGGAGCCTGAAAAGTCCCAGTATATTCCTAACCTATTCAAAGCATTTTACTTTCTCTTTAGTAAACCTGCACTGCAAGGGTCAGTACAGGTTTACAGCACAGCATTGCACAGTGTAAAACAGGACAGGACACATCGGGACTCACAGGAGGAGGAAATTCAGTCTGCAGAGGAAGAGAGGAGAGGAGAGCTCCGATGTCTGCTGGACAGAAAGCAGTGATCGAGGCTGCAGTGTAGTGTGCTCTGCTTGCTCCGCCCACCTGTACAGGAGCTCTCACAGTCCCGATCCAACCTGCCAGCCTGTACGAAACCTGTGCCCAGGAGAGTGTTTCTCTCCTTTCCAGCAAGGGGCGGGAAGCCTGCAGAAGGTATGGGGCGCATTATTGTCTCTGCTTTTGGACATGTTTTAGCAACACAGGAACTTAAAAAAAAGGTGATTCTTCAGTGTTTTGGCGCCCCCTCCCACACTCCTCCTACACTCCGCCCAGGGCAGCTGGCCCTCCCGCCCACCCCTTGTACCGGCCCTGGCTGAGGGTAAAGGTGATGGACTGGCCAAGCATGTCTCCAGACCTAAACCATATTGAGCATCTGTGGGGCATCCTCAAACAGAAGTTGGGAGAGCGCAAGGTCTCTAACATCCACCAGCTCCATGATGTTGTCATGGAGGAGTGGAGGAGGACTCCAGTGGCTACCTGTGAAGCTCTGGTGAACTCCATTCCCACGAGGGTTAAGGCAGTGCTGGAAAATAATTTTGGCCACACTTTGGCCCAATTTGGACATTTCACTTGAGGGGTGTACTCACTTTTGTTGCCAGTGGTTTAGACATTAATGGCTGTGTGTTGAGTTATTTTGAGGGGACAGCAAATGTACAGTGTTATACAAGCTGTACACTCACTACTTTACATTGTAGCAAAGTGTCATTTCTTCAGTGTTGTCACATGAAAAGATATAATAAAATATTTCCAAAAATGTGAGGGGTGTACTCACTTTTGTGAGATACTGTATATCTGTAGTATTTACTTATCTCTCTCCATTCTCTCTAGTGCTTCATTCCTCTGTTGTTAGTATGAGTCACTTCTGAGACGTTTTCCCGACAGATTAAATAAAATCTGTGTTGGGAGGGAGATAAGCATGGAGTTTGTCTATTCACAACACAGTTCTTCTGCTACGTGAAGGGGATTATGTTTCTTTCCTCCAATCAGCTTTCACACACAGTATCTGCAGACTCTCCTCCCCCTCCTCAGCACGCCTGACAGATGAAAAATAATTTTAACACTTTTCTGTCCTTTTGAAGGGGTGTAGGGAAGAGAAGACAGCAGATAAACAAGTAAAACCTATGTAGGAGGATTGGTTTCATCTCTGTGTATCATCTGAGGCTGTTCACTTCACTGGCTATACAGTGGGTACAGAAAGTATTCAGACCCCCTTAAATTTTTAATTTTTTGTTATATTGCAGCCATTTGCTAAAATCATTTAGGTTCATTTTTCTTCCTCATGAATGTACACATAGCACCCCATACTGACAGAAAAACACAGAATTGTTGACATTGTTGCAGATTTATTAAAAAAGAAAAACTGAAATATCACATGGTCCTAAGTATTCAGACCCTTTGCTCAGTATTTAGTAGAAGCCCCCTTTTGATCTAATACAGCCAGGAGTCTTTTTGGGAAAGATGCAACAAGTCTTTCACACCTGGATTTGGGGATCCTCTGCCATTCCTCTTTCAGATCCTCTCCAGTTCTGTCAGGTTGGATGGTAAACGTTGGTGGACAGCCATTTTTAGGTCTCTCCAGAGATGCTCAATTGGGTTTAAGTCAGGGCTCTGGCTGGGCCATTCAAGAACAGTCACGGAGTTGTTGTGAAGCCACTCCTTTGTTATTTTAGCTGTGTGCTTAGGGTCATTGTCTTGTTGGAAGGTAAACCTTCGGCCCAGTCTGAGGTCCAGAGCACTCTGGAGAAGGTTTTTGTCCAGGATATCCCTGTACTTGGCCGCATTCATCTTTCCCTCGATTGCAACCAGTCGTCCTGTCCCTGCAGCTGAAAAACACCCCCACAGCATGATGCTGCCACCACCATGCTTCACTGTTGGGACTGTATTGGACAGGTGATGAGCAGTGCCTGGGTTTCTCCACACATACCGCTTAGAATTAAGGCCAAAAAGTTCTATTTTGGTCTCATCAGACCAGAGAATCTTATTTCTTACCATCTTGGAGTCCTTCAGGTGTTTTTTAGCAAACTCCATGCGGGCTTTCATGTATCTTACACTGAGGAGAGGCTTCCGTCGGGCCACTCTGCCATAAAGCCCCGACTGGTGGAGGGCTGCAGTGATGGTTGACTTTCTACAACTTTCTCCCATCTCCTGACTGCATCTCTGGAGCTCAGCCACAGTGATCTTTGGGTTCTTCTTTACCTCTCTCACCAAGGCTCTTCTCCCCCGATAGCTCAGTTTGGCCGGACAGCCAGCTCTAGGAAGGGTTCTGTTAGGAACCTGTCAGGAAGGCTCTGGCAGTGGATGAGTTAAGACTCACAGGCTATTCCGGCTCCACCCCTCTCATCTAGAAAGAGCTCTATTTAAGCTGGATCAGCACACAGGTTCAGTGCTGTCTTGTCTTCAGCTCCTGCCGTTGTTCCTGAACCTGTGACCTGTTTGCTGCTGATTTCCTGTTGACCTTTTGGCTTGTTCCTGACTCCGCTCGTCTGCTGCCCGTCCTGACCCCGGCTTGTTTGACCATTCTCTCGGATCTCCCTTGTCTGTTTACCCGCCTTCGGACCTTGATCGGTTCACCCCTGGTGGGGCGACCCTGAGGACCGCGACCTGGTATCCACACGCAGCGAACTCCATCCTCACCACTAGAGGCTCTGGCGAAAACCGGTGGATACTTAGACTCCGCACCTCAGGCTAGCCTGTGTCACTTACCTTGGGGGGTTCCGTCCAAGCTCCGCCCTCTAGCGGACATCGGGGCCTATCTCTGTCGCCAGGTTACCACCAGCACCCTAACAGTACAAGACAGCCATGTCGGAACCTGCAAGAGAGGCTTCACCGTTAGAGGAGATCGGCCAACACCTAGCAGCCCTGTCTCAAGCCGTGAGGACGCTTCAGGATGGCTATACACAGTTAGAGGGACGATTACGCTCTGTAACCCTCACGGCAGATTCCACTGCGCCATCTGCTCCCTCCTCCGCTGCCGCAACCGCAGCACCGCCCTCCAGCCCCACAGTAGTGATGCTGCCACCGGAACCTCGGGTCCCTACCCCTGAAAAATATTCCGGAGATCGGGGTAAATTCCGAGCGTTTCGCAATGCCTGCCAGCTCTACTTCTCCTTGCAACCCCGGACCTTCTCCCTGGAGGCCACCAAGGTGGGGTTTGTTATTTCATTGCTACTATGCGGACCCCAGTCCTGGGCCCATCGGCTCCTTGAAGAGGGTAGCCCCCATTTGAACTCTCTATTGTCATTTTTTGAGGCTATGGCCCAACTCTATGACGATCCACAGCGATCTTCCACCGCAGAAGCTGCGCTACACGTTCTCCAGCAGGGGCGCAGACCCGTAGAAGACTATGTCACGGACTTCCGTCGCCTGAGTTCCGACACTTCCTGGAACGAGGCTGCACTCCGGTACCAGTTCCGTCTAGGCTTGTCCGAAGCACTGAAGGACGAATTGGCCCGGGTGGGCATCCCCGACGCACTAGAAAATTTGATCTCCCAGGCCATTCAAATCGACCGTCGGCTCCGAGAACGCCGGGCGGAACGATCAACGCAGCAGTTTCGGCCAGCCTGGATGTTGCCACGAGTAGCACCTCCTGTACACTTCCCTTCTGCTGGGGCAGTCTCTCCCAGCCCTGCTCCTGCCGGAGCCATGCCTGATGCCCCTGAACCCACGCAACTTGGGGTCATGCGGCCTGTCTTGTCTCCGGAGGAGAGACGTCGCCGCCAGCTGGGTAATCTTTGCCTGTATTGCGGAGAAGCTGGCCATTATGTGCGCTCTTGCGCAGCAAAACACCATAAGTCTTTGCCAGTCTCGCCCTCCAGTTGTGTGGCATCAGTTACCTCCACCTCCCACTTAGGTTTTCCTGTGTCTTTGCAACTCCCAGAAGGACCCGTCCAGGTTACAGCAATCATTGACTCGGGAGCCTGCAGTTGTTTCATTGACCGTTCCTTTGCGGGGCAGCAAGGCATACCTCTCCAGACCAAGACCCAGGACCTCACTATCTTCCTGGCCGATGGCTCCCACATCAAGTCTGGACCCGTGACCCAAGAAACCCTTCCTCTTCCAATGGTCTCTCCATCTGGCCATAAGGAATTGATACGTTTGGATGTCATCGCATCTCCCTTATTTCCGTTTATCCTGGGATTGCCATGGTTGCAGGCACACAACCCGCAAATCAACTGGATCACAGGAGCCGTCCAGTTCCCGTCTCCTTACTGCAGGAACTCCTGTCTACCCGCTCCATCCAAGTCCCCCCAAACTCTGTTCTGTCTCGAATCTGAGCCTGATTTATGTTCTGTTGTACCCAAGGCATATCACGACTTCCTGGATGTTTTCAATAAGCGGGGAGCTGAGACCTTACCTCCTCACCGTTCATACGATTGCCCCATCGACTTGCTCCCGGGAGCCGAGATCCCATTTGGCCGAATTTACCCACTATCTGAACGTGAGCTGGACGTTTTAAAGGACTATGTGGACGAAAGTCTGAAGAAGGGGTTTATCCGTCCTTCCACCTCTCCGGCAGGGGCAGGTATCTTTTTTGTAGAAAAGAAGGATCACTCCCTTCGACCTTGTATCGATTACCGAGACTTGAATAAAGTTACCATTAAGAACCGCTACACTCTCCCTCTGGTTCCCGAGCTCTTTCAGCGGCTCAGATCTGCTGTCCTGTTCACTAAGTTGGATCTCCGCGGGGCCTACAACTTAGTCCGTATTAGAGAAGGCGATGAGTGGAAGACAGCTTTTCGTACCAGGTTCGGGCATTTCGAATATCTTGTGATGCCTTTTGGCCTCTGCAACGCCCCAGCTACGTTCCAACACTTTGTGAACGATATTTTCCGGGATTGGCTGGATATCTTTGTCATAGTTTACCTAGATGACATCCTAATCTTCTCTACATCCCTGGAGCAACATCGCGAGCATGTTCGAAATGTCCTCGGCCTCCTCCGTCAGCATGGTCTCTATGTTAAGGCCGAGAAGTGTGAATTCGAGCGGAGCAGCATCCCGTTTCTGGGGTTAATAATTTCTACAGAGGGTATAGAGATGGATCCCCAGAAAGTCTCTGCCATCCTGGATTGGCCACCTCCATCTGACAAAAAGGGAGTGCAGCGATTCGTTGGCTTCGCCAACTTCTATAGAAAGTTCATTAAGGGTTTCTCTCATATCATCACTCCCATTACTCAGCTCACCAAGAAGAGTGTTTGCTTTCAATGGACCCCCGAAGCCCAGTCCGCCTTCTTGGTCCTTAAGAAGCTCTTCACGTCAGCCCCTGTGTTGAGTCACCCGGATCCCACCTTACCCTACCTCCTCGAGGTTGACGCTTCTGAAGTTGCTGTCGGGGCAGTCCTCTCCCAAAGACAGGGAACCAAGGACTTGATACACCCAATAGCCTTCTTTTCCCGGAAACTCTCCTCTGCAGAGAGGAATTATGATGTTGGGGACCGGGAACTTCTGGCGATCAAAGCCGCACTTGAAGAGTGGCGGTATTTGCTTGAGGGGGCTGTACACCCTATTCTTATTTTTACGGATCACAAAAACCTTGAGTATCTGAGATCTGCAAAACGTTTGAGACCCCGTCAGGCACGGTGGGCACTTTTTTTTTCAAGGTTTTCATTCCATATCACCTATCGGCCTGGGTCTAAAAATGTTAAACCGGATGCCCTGTCCCGGATGTTTGATAGCCCGAAGGAAACTTCAGTACCTGACACCATCCTATCCGAAAAGAACTTCCTACTTTTATTCACAAATCTGAAGACCCGTCTTGAGCAAGCCTCTGCCCACATTCCTGGTCCACCTGGAATACCCCTGGTGCACAAAAATGGCTTGTTATGGGTTAAAGACAAGATCTTCGTCCCGGAAGAGGTCAGAACAGCAATTCTGGCTGCCTGTCATGATCACCCTCTGGCCGGTCATTTTGGCGTCCATAGGACCCTTGACCTCCTGCAGCGTTCTTTTTGGTGGCCTGACATGGAAGAGAGCTGCAGGAGTTATGTACTCTCCTGTACCACCTGTTCCCGGTGTAAAACCGCCAGAAGTAAGGCATGGGGCCTTCTCAGACCTCTTCCCATCCCTGATCGGCCCTGACAAACAATTGCCATGGATTTTATCGTGGAACTTCCACCTTCTGCAGGGTGCTCTGCCATTTTTGTGGTGGTAGATCGACTCTCTAAAATGGCCCATTTTTTGCCCCTCAAGGGTACTCCCACTGCAAGGGAAACTGCAGAGATCTTCATTAGGGAGATCATAAGACTCCATGGGATTCCCAGGAACATCATCTCTGACAGAGGGGTACAATTTACGTCCCGCTTCTGGAAGGCTTTATGTAAACTGTTAAAGATCGAGCTGTCTATGTCCTCAGCCTACCACCCACAGACCAACGGACAAACTGAGAGGACAAACCAAACCCTGGAGCAGTACCTGCGGTGCTTTACCACCTTTGTCCAGGACGACTGGGTAGCCCTGTTACCATTTGCAGAATTCTCCTACAACAATTCCAAGCACTCTGTTACTGGCCAATCTCCCTTCTTCGCTAATTATGGATTTCATCCCTCCTTCTTACCAGATATTCCATGTGAATCCGGAGTTCCTGCAGTCCAAGACACTGTCAACTTCTTTTCCCGGAATAATAACCTTCTGCGGGAGACCTTAGCCAAGGCCCAAACTGCGTCCAAAAGGATCTTGACAAGAGAAAGAAGGGAGAGTTGATTCTTCAACCTGACGATCGGGTCTGGCTTTCCACGGCTAATCTCCGCCTAGCCTGTCCGTCCAAGAAACTGGCTCCCAGATTTATTGGTCCATTTCCAGTTAAAAGGAAACTCAATGATGTGTCTTATGAACTATCCCTACCCGATACCCTTCGGATCCATCCCATATTTCATGTTTCCTTACTGAAGCCCGTGATCCCCGATAACTTCCCTGGTAGAAGTTCAGGTACCCCAGAACCTGTGTTCGTGGATGGAGATGTGGAGTATGAGGTTGAGGCTGTGGTGGACTGTCAAAAGAGAGGCAACCAGCTACAGTTTCTCATCAAATGGAAGGGTTATGGTCCGGAAGAGAACTCCTGGGAGCCTGAACGGAACGTCCATGCTGCGGACCTAATCCAAGCATTTTTTCGTGCTCATCCACAAAAAAGGAGCTTGGTGGGCACCCGGAGGTTGCCCTTAAGGGGGGGGGCAATGTTAGGAACCTGTCAGGAAGGCTCTGGCAGTGGATGAGTTAAGACTCACAGGCTATTCCGGCTCCACCCCTCTCATCTAGAAAGAGCTCTATTTAAGCTGGATCAGCACACAGGTTCAGTGCTGTCTTGTCTTCAGCTCCTGCCGTTGTTCCTGAACCTGTGACCTGTTTGCTGCTGATTTCCTGTTGACCTTTTGGCTTGTTCCTGACTCCGCTCGTCTGCTGCCCGTCCTGACCCCGGCTTGTTTGACCATTCTCTCGGATCTCCCTTGTCTGTTTACCCGCCTTCTGACCTTGATCGGTTCACCCCTGGTGGGGCGACCCTGAGGACCGCGACCTGGTATCCACACGCAGCGAACTCCATCCTCACCACTAGAGGCTCTGGCGAAAACCGGTGGATACTTAGACTCCGCACCTTAGGCTAGCCTGTGTCACTTACCTTGGGGGGTTCCGTCCAAGCTCCGCCCTCTAGCGGACATCGGGGCCTATCTCTGTCGCCAGGTTACCACCAGCACCCTAACAGGTTCTGGTCGTCCCAAACGTCTTCCATTTGAGGATTATGGAGGCCACTGTGCTCTTAGGAACCTTAAGTGCAGCAGAAATCTTTTTGTAACCTTGGCCAGATCTGTGCCTTGCCACAATTCTGTCTCTGGGCTCTTCAGGCAGTTCCTTTGACCTCATGATTCTCATTTGCTCTGACATGCATTGTGACCTGGAAGGTCTTATATAGACAGGTGTGTGGCTTTCCTAATCAAGTCCAATCAGTATAATCAAACACAGCTGGACTCAAATGAAGGTGTTGAACCATCTCAAGGATGATCAGAAGAAATGGAAAGCACCTGAGTTAAATATATGAGTGTCACAGCAAAGGGTCTGAATACTTAGGACCATGTGATATTTCAGTTTTTCTTTTTTAATAAATCTGCAACAATGTCAACAATTCTGTGTTTTTCTGTCAGTATGGGGTGCTATGTGTACATTCATGAGGAAGACGAATGAACCTAAATGATTTTAGCAAATGGCTGCAATATAACAAAGAGTGAAAAATTTAAGGGGGTCTGAATACTTTCCGTACCCACTGTATGTGAGGGTTTACATCCACTTTATGCAGAGAAGGGTTAGAAGCCGTTTAATTCTATTTGCTCCAACTACTCTATTAAGCTCATCTCACACCAAATCATGTGATGCTAGTAGTGCCATGGATGATCTCATACTGCAGATATACAGTTAGATTACAAAACAGGAGTACCTAGTCACCCCTCAGGAAGTGCATTGGAATTTTTCAGGAGAAATTTAGGATAAATGGTAAATTTGTTAGAGTATTACTTAGGCAGGGACCTGTGACGCGGGACGTCACGATAGAGTGGAAGCAGTGGTCATCTTGTTGGCTGGGAAACGATTCTTGCAGATAAGCTCCCATTATTTTATAATACCTGTAAGCATTTTATCGGCAGAATATAATAAATGGTGTTCATTAAGTTGTTGCACTATGAGTTTCTTTCTGCTTCTTTTGATATTATGAATGAACTGTTTGCCCTGAATCTTCTGTATGGAATCACACTACAATTAGCTCGATCTTGGGATTGCTGAGGAATTCTGGAGGAGCAGTTTGGTGGATCCTTTGAGCCTTCTTTAACTGGTGGGACGGTAAGTGGCAGTGTGATTGGGGTCACTCTCTCTCTGGTGGTGGTGGCACTTCAAGGAGACCAATCAGATGGACCTTACCTTTGGACTTTATTTTAAATAGAGCTGCTTTTCAATTTTATACTATTACTGAGGCAGCCCATAGAAGAGGAGTCATTTTTCTCATTCAACCAGTAAATTGAATAAAGAAAAAAAAAAAGACTTGATTCCCCCATCCACAAGCTTGATGTGAATGGCAGAATCCTTCCTGCTGATCTATTGTATTCTGACAGCGAGGAAACATCCCTGCTGTCAGAATACACTGATTAGGGCTGCCAGCTATAGACGGTGGAGCTAATCAAGCGGGGAAAATCCAGGGGGTTTGAATTACTCCCCTACGTTGATTGAAATTTTTCTGGTCCCTGCTGAACCAGACGAATTTCGATCCATGTGTGGTTGGCTTTAGCCACAATTAACATTTCTAGATGTTCTTATAACAAACTGTATATAGTGCTTACCCCTGAAGGGGCTGTTGGGAATATACCCAGGTCTCCCAATGTAGTACATAGGCCACCAGTCAAACAAGCACAGTCCCACATACACCGACTTCTCAGGCTCAGTCTAGGGGATGAAGCATAAAACTAGTTGTGCAAAGCAGTAACTAGTTAATGAGGTGCGGTGGTAATGAAGGAACTACTAATCTAGTACATCAGCTCATCCATATAAGACGTGGATCGATGTACCTTGGTAAAATGCAGAAAATAAATGTAAGGGGGGGGGCGTGCCCGGAAGCGGTCATGTGATGACACGCTGAGCTGACCTCCGCTGGGCTCCACACCTCCATACGCTGAACACCCACGCCCGCCGGAGATCCGAAAGACAACGAGGCGGGGACAGCAAGGAGTTGGGCGGATAGAGGAGAATCCCCCGCCGACCGCGAGCATCCGTTCCGCCGCTCTTGCGGACCGGGTCGGGTTAGCAGGCAGCCAAGGGGGCTGTAGCCTTGTATGCCAGCAGACCGCCCACTTCAGTAGAGAGGACTGAACGCCAGACAGGATACTGCAGCGGCTGGAGGGAGAGAAGAGAGCGGAACAAGGGTAATATCGGAGGAGAGCGGCTGGCTGAGGCTTGAGGAGCTGCGGAGTTCTACCCCAATAGCGGCGCCCCGCACGGCCGGGGAGGAGCCTGGACTTGGGCTGGTGGAGTACCCGGATGGAGGAGTGAGCAATCCGGAGCCACCCAGAGCGCAGAGGCACCGAGCCGATGGGGCAGAGACAGAGATGCATGGCCCAATGTAGAGCTGACTGAGGATGACCAGCTGAGGTGAGAGGAGAGGCAATAGTCTTCCACAGTATAACGAGACAAGCACAGGAGTCCGGCCTTATCCCCCCTTCTCCTTGAGAATATCGATCGTGACAACGGTAGAGAAAAGGGAAGGAAACTATACTAAAACTAAAAGCCTTTGCAGCACAAGAGACACAACCTGAGGAGAGGTGAAGGAAGAAAAAGCCAAACCGGGAGTTGTGAGTACTGTGAAATATATTAAGCGGTAATAAGTACGCATTGATGCAATAGAACTGTATGCTATATATCTGCTGGAAAGAGTGGAATAGTCTGCCAAACCAATAATAACAGGAGAAAAGGTACCCTAAAGAAGAGAGGGAAAGGGACGGGAGGCTATGTAGGATAAAGAGAAAGGATGACACTCACTAAGAGAAGAAAAGGAAGAAGGAGTACAGGAAAAGGACAGTCAAACAAAACAGAAGGAGAGATTGACCGTTTCGGTATCCCCGACAACAGGAGAAAGAGAGAGACACATGGGGCGAAGAAGAGATAGGAGAGAGAAGAACAACATAGAAGAACTATGATAGGAATGGGACTCTTGTAAATGTTTATTATGTCTTACTGATATATTAGTAGGGAATGGAGACTCTCCTTTTCCCTCTCTTTCTCTTTTTCTTTTTTTCCCGTTGAGAGGAGAGACGGAAAGGGGAAAGCCCCTCTTCTTTTTGTTTTTTTTTACACTTTATGGGAGGAAGGTGTGGTTGGGATTTTTTTTTTTTTACACTTTATGGGAGGAAGGTGTGGTTGGGATTTTTTCCCCCTCTAAATTTTGCACACGAAACACAAAAGAAAACACCCCTTTTTTTTTTTTTTTTACACTTTATGGGAGGAAGGTGTGGTTGGGATTTTTTTTCCCCTTCTAAATTTTGCACACGAATCACAAAAGAAAACAACCTTTTTTTTTTCACATTTTATGGGAGGAAGATGTGGTTGGGATTTTTCCCCCTCTAAATTTTGCACACGAAGCACAAAAGAAAATGCCTATCAAAGACATTCCCAATAAAAAATGGCACAAGGCAAGGGTGCCCGTTATCACCCCTCTTGTTTGCCCTTACACTAGAGCCTTTCCTCTGTAAAGTCAGAGGGAATCCAGATATACAGTGGGTAGGGAAAATATTCAGACCCCCTTAAATTTTTCATTCTTTGTTATATTGCAGCCATTTGCTAAAATCATTTAAGTTCATTCTTCTTCCTCATGAATGTACACATAGCACCCCATACTGACAGAAAAACACAGAATTGTTGACATTGTTGCAGATTTATTAAAAAAGAAAAACTGAAATATCACATGGTCCTAAGTATTCAGACCCTTTGCTGTGACACTCATATATTTAACTCAGGTGCTTTCCATTTCTTCTGATCATCCTTGAGATGGTTCTACACCTTCATTTGAGTCCAGCTGTGTTTGATTATACTGATTGGACTTGATTAGGAAAGCCACACACCTGTCTATATAAGACCTTCCAGATCACAATGCATGTCAGAGCAAATGAGAATCATGAGGTCAAAGGAACTGCCTGAAGAGCTCAGAGACAGAATTGTGGCAAGGCACAGATCTGGCCAAGGTTACAAAAAGATTTCTGCTGCACTTAAGGTTCCTAAGAGCACAGTGGCCTCCATAATCCTCAAATGGAAGACGTTTGGGACGACCAGAACCCTTCCTAGAGCTGGCCGTCCGGCCAAACTGAGCTATCGGGGGAGAAGAGCCTTGGTGAGAGAGGTAAAGAAGAACCCAAAATTCACTGTGGCTGAGCTCCAGAGATGCAGTCAGGAGATGGGAGAAAGTTGTAGAAAGTCAACCATCACTGCAGCCCTCCACCAGTCGGGGCTTTATGGCAGAGTGGCCCGACGGAAGCCTCTCCTCAGTGTAAGACACATGAAAGCCCGCATGGAGTTTGCTAAATAACACCTGAAGGACTCCAAGATGGTGAGAAATAAGATTCTCTGGTCTGATGAGACCAAAATAGAACTTTTTGGCCTTAATTCTAAGCGGTATGTGTGGAGAAAACCAGGCACTGCTCATCACCTGTCCAATACAGTCCCAACAGTGAAGCATGGTGGTGGCAGCATCATGCTGTGGGGGTGTTTTTCAGCTGCAGGGACAGGACGACTGGTTGCAATCGAGGGAAAGATGAATGCGGCCAAGTATAGGGATATCCTGGACAAAAACCTTCTCCAGAGTGCTCTGGACCTCAGACTGGGCCGAAGGTTTACCTTCCAACAAGACAATGACCCTAAGCACACAGCTAAAATAACGAAGGAGTGGCTTCACAACAACTCCGTGACTGTTCTTGAATGGCCCAGCCAGAGCCCTGACTTAAACCCAATTGAGCATCTCTGGAGAGACCTAAAAATGGCTGTCCACCAACGTTTACCATCCAACCTGACAAAACTGGAGAGGATCTGCAAGGAGGAATGGCAGAGGATCCCCAAATCCAGGTGTGAAAGACTTGTTGCATCTTTCCCAAAAAGACTCCTGGCTGTATTAGATCAAAAGGGGGCTTCTACTAAATACTGAGCAAAGGGTCTGAATACTTAGGACCATGTGATATTTCAGTTTTTCTTTTTTAATAAATCTGCAACAATGTCAAGAATTCTGTGTTTTTCTGTCAGTATGGGGTGCTATGTGTACATTCATGAGGAAGAAGAATGAACCTAAATGATTTTAGCAAATGGCTGCAATATAACAAAGAGTGAAACATTTAAGGGGGTCTGAATACTTTCCGTACCCACTGTAGAAGGAGTAAGAGTAAAGGGGAAACAATACAAGATAGCCACTTACGCGGACGATATGTTATTTTCTCTAACTAACCCGAGTATCTCATTGCCGAATCTGATACAAGAACTTAAGGTATATGGGGCCTTATCAAATGTAAAAATCAACTTTGGGAAATCAGAGGCAATGGGGGTAGAGATGCCCATGGCCCAGGTGCAATTATTTAAAAAATACTTTCGGTTTCAAGTGGAATGAGACGGCAGCAGGGCCGGTCCTGGGCGGGTGCACAGGGTTCAATGCACCCAGGCGCCGCAAGCTGAGGCGGAGGAGGGGCGCCGAAGCTCCAGCAGTGGCAGAGTCCTCCCCTCCTCCAGCACTAGTAATCTAACTAATTACTGTTTCCCCCGTTGTTACTGACCAGCAGTGTAACAGATCCATCCGCATCCAGCGATGATTGGTGGGCAAGCAGGGGGCGGCCAAAATGACAGTGAGTGGAACTGTCAAAATCAAGCATTGATGTCGGGGTGGGCGGGGCCGGAATACGGGGCTCCGCCCCCTTGTTCCATACACAGACTAACAGCAGCTGCTGGGGAGAAAGTTGGCAGGGGGCGGGACAATTGTAACTTCTCTATCTGCACACATAGTGGTGTATAATAAACCTGAATTATACACTGCTGTGGGTGCATATACAATAGTTACAATTGGTCCTACCCCCTGACACCTTCCTCCCCAGCCAGCAATGTCTTCTAGAAAATGTCAGCACCTTACTAACATATCATGTGAAGGGAAAAGCAGGAACTTTAAGTTCAGTGAAAAAGTACACTGGGGACTGTTTTGGAGAGTGCACCAATCCACATCACATACAGGAAATGCTGGTGTTGCTGGCACTTGTTACCTGGCAGATGGAAGTAAGAGTGCCTGAATGCTGTGTAATTTCAGGGAGGGGGGGTCTGAATATTCTTTCCTATAGACAGGTGAGTCAGATAAGATGGTGACCTGAGCCTGACTTTCCATCCCTGGGCATCACTGATGATATGTGTATAGTGCACCACTACCAGGGTCAGCCATGTGTGTTTCCAGTAGGTAGTGCATCCCCCTCTATCACTCAGGAATAAGCACTGTGGGATCTTCTTTTCTTTTTTTCTTTAGGCTCCTTTCACACGGTCTGCTGCCTGGTGCGGACCGTTCTCTGCTCAGCGGGGGATCGATCCGCCGATCCCTGCTGAGCAGGCAGATGAGAGCTCCGTCTCTGCTCTGTGTGCGGAGAGGGAGGTGTCAGATTCCCGCTGTCCTCTATGGGGGAATCGGAAGAGAACAGACTGCCTGTCCGTTCTCATCCGACCCGATCCGCTGGACGGATGGAAAATAGGGTTTCCATCCGTCCGGATTTCACGGACAGGATCGGATGCAGATGGCAGCAGGTGTCAGCAGACATGTCACCGCTGACATCCGCTGCCCCATAGGTATGCATGGAGGATCCGATTAGGTCCACCTAAAAAACTGACAGGCGGATCTGATCGGATCATTCGTGTGAAAGGGGCCTTATGCTTATTGAAGTGGTGGGGTCCCACCAGAAGTTTTTACTGGGATTCTTCATCAGAGCATTTCTTTATTTTAGAGCTGCCTATATTATTCTGATTAGTATTAAATGAGTATCCCTGTGTCTGTTTCTTTCTTGTTTTATTTGGTTTGTGTATAAGATGTGCAGTGGTTTCCCTAATGTGGTACTAAACCCCAAAACAAAAAATAATATATCAGTTTACTAATTCTTAGTGCCGGTTCACACTTCTGCGATGCGGGAAGGCTGCAAATATGCAGCGTGTTCCCGCATCGCATCCGTACCCCTGGCAGTTCACACTGCCATATGCGATATGCAGGGGGTGTCAATAAAAAGTTAATGACACTCCCAGTTGCGATCGCATATCGCAGTGCGATCTGCAAGTTTGCACAGAATCGGAGCGCACTAGTGTGAACCACTGTGTGATCCGATTCTGATGCGGCTCAAAAAATGCCTCATGTGCGAGTTTGCTGCGGATGCGCTGCAAATCCAGCCATACAAAGTGTATGGCTGAACTCGCATCCGCACATCAGATCGCATGTAATTTAGGAGCAATGCGCTCCGAATTACATGCGATCTCGAAAACCGCAATAATGTGAACCGGCACTTAAAGCAGAAATGAAGTTCCAAAAGACATGCAAAGTGTCTTCTGCAATAAATGACACCTACCTACCTGATCACAGCAATCCCTGAAATGTAAGCTGAGCTGCGCAAGCCTACAGCAACTGGCCTGATCTTGTGTGCCGGGATGACTAGCTCCCACGCATGCGCAGTAGTGATGTGACTCCAAACTGACCGCTAAAGAGGCCTGAAAACTGCCACAGAGGAGCTTATGCCAGCATCAGAGGGACTGTTGGAAACGTGAGTATCTTTCTTCCATCCTAGGGAGGACATGGATCAGTGTGCCAGCGCCATAGACTTGTATTAACTACACACATGAAGCGTCACACCTGGAAAAAACTCTCATTTTGCACTGTTGCTTCGGTGGTGGATGGGGTGGGACAAGACACATCATTTCCATCATTAACCAACCAGAGGCAGAGTAGTACAACATTAAAATGGTGTAGATTAGTGTACAATGTTTTCAAATAAGAATTGATTTTATTTAGTAATCTGCATTTGATGGGCTCTGGTAAGCTGCATTTGGTGGGCACTGGTAGGCTGCATTTGGTGGGCACTGGTAGGCTGCATTTGGTGGGCAATGGTAATCTGCATTTGGTGGGCTCTGGTAAGCTGCATTTGGTTGGCTCTGGTAGGCTGCATTTGGTGGGCACTGGTAGGCTGCATTTCGTGGGCACTGGTAGGCTGCATTTCGTGGGCACTGGTAGGCTGCATTTGGTGGGCTCTGGTAAGCTGCATTTGGTTGGCTCTGGTAAGCTGCATTTGGTGGGCACTGGTAAGCTGCATTTGGTGGGCACTGGTAATCTGCATTTGGTGGGCTCTGGTAAGCTGCATTTGGTTGGCTCTGGTAGGCTGCATTTGGTGGGCACTAGTAGGCTGCATTTGGTGGGCACTGGTAGGCTGCATTTCGTGGGCACTGGTAGGCTGCATTTGGTGGGCACCGGTAAGCTGCATTTGGTGGGCACTGGTAATCTGCATTTGGTGGGCACTGGTAATCTGCATTTGGTGGGCTCTGGTAGACTGCATTTGGTGGGCACTGATGAGGCTGCATCAATGCAGCCTTCCTTACCCCTTCCCGGGGTAAGGAAGACTCCTTAGGGGAGCATCTCTGTGTTTGAGCCATTGCCATAGAAACATTTGTAAAGGGGAGGAGTTAGTAAGATAACCACGCCCATGTGAGGGCGCCAGAAAAATTTCTGCACCCAGGCGCCTGTGACCCTAGGATCGGCCCTGGACGGCAGTGAGATACTTGGGAACATATATACCGGCGAAAATAGAACAGGTGTATGACCTCAATTTCTTGCCTATGATAGCAACGACTAAGAGATTATTAGAAAAATGGCATGGGGGGATGCAGTCGTGGTTTGGTAAATGTAATTTACTGAAGATGATAATATTGCCAAAATTTGTATATCTTTTTCGAGCTCTACCGGTGAAGATACCAGGTAGATTCTTTAAGGTAATACACTCATTATTTGTAAAATATATCTGGTCACATAAAAAATCACGAATAGCACGGGAGATTTTGACTTTGCCTAAAAAAAAGGGGGGTCTAGCCTTGCCAGATGTACGAGCATATTATCAGGCGTCTCACATAAGTAGGATTTTGGATTGGTGGCATCACTCAGAGACCAAACTCTGGGTGATGCTGGAACAAGCACAAACAGAGGTAAACTTGAAAAGAGCGATATGGTGCTATCAGGACCTCCCGAAAAGACTAAAACATCATTTAATAATTGGAAATACTCTACGGATTTGTACGAGACCAAATGTATTTCATAAATTGACGACAGACAGATCTCCCTTGTTTCCAATATTAGGTAATCCCCGATTCCCTCCGGGACTAGATCACAGACAATTTACAATGTTAAGGGAAAGGGAGCAGGAACAGGCGTCGTCTTTTTTAACACAAAAAAAATGGCCTTCGATGATCAGATTGACTGAAGGGGAGGGGCCATATAAGGTACCATTTTGGCAAGCTGTCCAACTACATCATTATTTAGTCTCCATATCGGGCCCAGAGGATTATGATAGATCGCTAACGAGATTCGAGCAAGCTTGCGTACAGCCAGGAAATCTCTCACGTACTTTATCAATTGCATATGGCCTACTGACAAATCCGGAGGAACAACCTGAATTACCATGGGTAAGGAGGTGGGAGGAGGACTTGAATTGTAACTTTACAGGGGAGCAGATCCAGAGGATACTGAGGTTTGCCCTAGGGTCATCTAGATGTACCAGAGTACAAGAGATGAACTATAAGCTGGTAACAAGATGGTATGTCACGCCTGAGAAATTACATAGATGGTTCCCAAATGAATCTAATCTTTGTTGGAGATGTGGAAAGGAAATGGGCACTCTGTACCATATCTTCTGGACCTGCTCTAAAATAAAAACTTATTGGACAGGGGTGAAGGATATAGTCCAGAAATTTGTAGAACATGAAATAGAGGAGAACCCGTCTTTTTTTCTATTAAACCTATCAGATATTCCAGCAAACAAATATGAAAGATCTATAATTCCCCATTTGATAAATGCGGCAAAGGCATGCATTCCAGGGGCCTGGAAAAAAACACAACCTCCCTTAGTGTCCGAGTGTATACGAAGGATAGAAGATAACAGGAGACTGGAGGAACTGATTGCCGCGGCACAAAATAGACAGGAGAAACATAGGAAAACCTGGGAACTGTGGAACCATTTTATATGTTCTGAAGAAGGGAAACCATATTTTACAAAATAAAATGAGAAGAAAAGGGAGATAGCGAAAGAGAGAGCGTACTTCCCCATCTCTGCTCACGAGACTAATTTTTTTTTTTTTTGTGTTGGGCGAAAGGGTGGGAGGGGAGGAAGGGGGGGGGGAATATAATTTACGAAAACAGCAGATACAGATGTTATATATCATAATATATATTATGAAGAAGATGTATATGATGTTGGAAATGTTATGTATAACCTTGTGAATTCCTAAATAAAAAAGAGATAAATTGAAAATAAATGTAAGAAAGCATGGGAAAGAACCATGCAAAAGAAGGTACTTGCACGATCCAGGTAATATGACTAGAGATAGACTTTTTAACCACTTCCATACTGAGCCAATTCTGGCACTCCGCTCCTACATGTAAAAATCATCATTTTCTTGCTAGAAAATTACTCAGAACCCCCAAACATTTTATGTGTTTTTTAGCAGAGACCCTAGGGAATAAAATAGCGGTCATTGCAACTTTTTATGTCACATGTTTTTTGCGCAGCAATTTTTCAAACGCATTTAAAAAAAAAAAAAAAACAGTTTCATGAATAAAAAAAAAAACAACAAAACACTAAAGTTAGCTCCATTTTTTTTTGTATAATATGAAAGATGATGTTATACCAAGTAAATAGAGACTCGTGGAATGGCGCCAAACTTCGGTACTTAAAAATCTCCATATCCAACATTTTAAAAATTTTTACAGGTTACCTGTTTAGAATTACAGAGAAGGTTTTGGGCTTGAATTTTAGCTCCTGCTCTAACATTTGTGGTGATACCTCATGTGTGGATTGAACGCCATTTACATATGTAGGCGCGACATATGTATGTTTTCACTTCTGCATGCAAGTACGTGGAGAAAGGGGCACTTAAAAATTTTTTTTTTTTATTGTTTATTTAATTTTTTTATTTTCACACTTTCCCTTTAAATTTTTTTTGTGATAAATTTTATTCCTATTGCAAGAAATGTAAACCTCCCTTCTAATAGGAATAGTGCATGAAAGGTCTCTGAGAGTAAGAGAGAGTGCAGGGGACCATCTGGTCCTCTGTATTCTCCCGCCGCCGGCGCATTACTTCTACGGTTTGCCGATCGCACAGGCGAGCTGGTAGAATCAGTGGAGGGCGGCGGTAGGGGGGGGGTTTGTATCCCCTCCCACCGACCATAAGAGCAATCAAGCGGCTGTACAGCCACTATGATTGTTCTTATGGTGAAGGGAATCACTGGCTAAAAAAAATATCTGAATGATGCCTGTAGCTTCAGGCATCATTCAGATATCTCCACTCAAATCCCAGGACATCATATGACGTACTGCGGTATGGAAGTGGTTAAATGGAATAAGGTTCATGAAAAAAATCACATTAATGAAATAGAAAACACGACCTCCACCAAACACAATTATAAAAATTTATACATTTATAGTCAGTCTAGGGATCTCCAAACTTTCTAAACAAAGGGCCAGGTTAATATCCTTCAGACTTTAGAGGGGCCGGACTGTGGCCAGTAGGAGTAGAAAATATCCTGGTGTCGGTAACAATACCCCATCATTGGTGTCACTGAAAGAAATAGCGCCCCATCATTGGTGTCACTGAGTGGAATAGCGCCCCATCATTGGTGTCACTGTGGAAAATAGCACCCCATCATTGGTGTTACTGAGAGGAAAAGTGTCCTGTCATTGGTGTCAGTGAGGAATAGTGCCCCATCATTGATGTCTGTGAGAGGAATAGTGCCCCATCATTGGTGTCAGTGAGAGTTATAGCGCCCCATGATTGGTGTTATTGGGAGGAATAGTGCCAAATCATTGATCAGTCAGAAAAATAGTGCCCCATAATTGATGTTAAATGGGAGGAATATTGCCTCATCATTGGTGTCAGTGGGAGGAATAGTGCCCCATCATTGATGTCTGTAGGAGAAATAGTGCCCCATTATTGATGTCAGTAGGAGTAATAGTGCACCATCATTGATGTCAGTGGGAGGAACGTGCCCCAAGGAGCAGATAAATGCAAGCAAAGGGCCGCATATGGCCTCTGGGCCGTAGTTTGGAAACCCCTGGTCTAGGGGATGCCTTTTTAGTATTTATTGCTGAAGAACTGCAACAGGAGATTCATTTAGGGTCACAGGATAATCCAAAATGATCAATTGCAATAATGGGCAGCCAAACTTCTCTCTAATCTTCAAATAGCAACATTTATGGAGGTAGCAAAGAAAGGCCAGTATATTTAGGACCCTACAGCAGCAGTCCATATTAGCAACCTCTGGCAGTCCCAAGCAAGGTCTGTACTCAAAGTGTCCGAGGAGGTGTCTGCTACCCAGCATCTGCATGTAGCACTCTACAAGGTAGGTGCTAGGTAAAGCATAGTGGGCCTTGGCTGCCTAACAGCAGGGCCATGATTTTCAGCTGGGCTGTCATGTTTCCCAGGTGTGGCTGTTCAGACTGGGGAGTCTCCCCACTGTGCTCCATGAGAGGGTTCTCATTGGGCAGTGAAGTAAACCCAGCCAATGGCACACTCAGGCCTGTATCTACCCCAGAAAGGCAGATTCTGCTGCAGAGCATTTTGGGAGTGGGTATAAGTTTGAGGGGAGCACATGACGCAGTATCTTTGGCAGGAGGGAGAGTCTCTCCTCCTGTCAGAGGAATCAGGTGTCCCAGGCGGCTTGCCTGAGGGGACAGAAGGCTGAGCTGAGCTGCAGAGAGGATCCGGTGCGGAGGACCAGCAGAGCTGAGAGGGGTCCAGTTTCAGGAAAGCATTCCCAGTTTGTGAGTACTGCAAACTGCCCCTGGGGGTCTGCCTAGAGAGAGAGGGGACCACTCTGGTGAAGGTTGTAGGGATCCGGGAGCTAGCTAGCCGGTGCAGGAGCAAGAGTAAAGGGGGTGCCAGTGTTGACCCTGAAGAGAAACAAAGAGGGTGCCAGTGTGTGGACCCTGAAGTGTAGAGGGGGTGCCTAGTGAGAGGACCCTGAAGTGTAGAGGGGGTGCCTAGTGAGAGGACCCTGAACTGTAGAGGGGGTGCCTAGTGAGAGGACCCTGAAGTACAGAGGGGGCACCAGTGGTTGGGCCCTGAAGTGTTAAAGTGTACAGCGTGCAGTGTGCAGTGTACAGTGTTGAAAGTTGCAGAAGCAGTATACAGAGGCTACCTCAGTCAGCAAGGACTGGAGGGAGCAGTGTTCGGGACTTTTGAGCTAACCAGAGTGTCAGAAGTCAAGTTCAAGTACAGTTCAGCATGTCAGTGTTTTTCAAGCGCCAGCAAGCGTTGGTCTGCATCCAGCCGGCGTCAAGACAGCGCTGAAAGGCATTTTTTCTTCAAAGTGTCCCATTTGTACCTAGTTGAGCCAGAGGAGTATCCCACTCATTCTCTTCTCCCATCCCGAATATAAAATAAACAAAACAAACCAAAGATGCCAGACTAGTCTTTGACTCAGATCTCACATTTGGGTATTGAGCTTAAAGGGGCTGCTGGCGTTTCCGGTAACCATGGCGACCCACATCAGGCCCAATGCCTGGAAATCCTGCTACATGTGGGGGCTCATCCGGGATTTTGCCATTGGTTACTGGGCCAGTTGCCCCTGGCAACGGCAGAAGAAAAAGTTGTAAAAATCAATTTTTGTGCCCAGAACTGTGGTTCAACTATCAAGCCAAGTGTGAGGCTGGATCTGCGGGAGGCAGGGAGAGTGGGATGAAGATAGAAGTGCACATGGAAGATTGCCTATGGCAACGCAAGTGTCCAAGTAAAGTCTGCAAATTATGGGAACCTTCCACATAAAGTATGATATGTACTCTGCTGTCAGATATTGGAGAGCAGAGGGAAAAGGAGTAAAGGTGTATAAGTGCTGCAACTGCTTAACAGGAAGAGGTCCCAGTGGGGATGGAGAAGATGGCGTCAGGGGTCCTGGTGGGGATGGAGAAGAGGACGCCGGTGGTCCCAGTGGGGATGGTGAAAATGGTGCCCGGGGGCACGGGAAAAGAGATGCCAGGGGCCGGGTGTGTGTGCAAACTATATGGACTGATGTTGACCATGTGACCGACAGCGGGACATTTATTCTATATAGTGGGTGCATGGATACTGTGAGGATTGTAGTCGGCCATGTTGGGAGAGGCAGTGGGGCTAACCTCGGAGACAGTACGGAAGATGTAAGTTGCACATTTATGGCTAGGAAGAGAACTATCGACCGTGCGACCGACAGCGGGATATTACTCTTGCCAAGCAAGGAGGGACAGCTGGCTTCAGAGGAGGAAGGCGCAGTTGTGGCCCAAGTGCAATTGAGGAGAGTGGATGCATGTCTGGCAAGTGACATGGTCCGCTTAGCAGCAACTTCCTTGTGGGCTAGAGTGATAGTGCATGGCAGGGGAGGAGTTACTGTACCGCGCGGGAAAACGCTTCACACAGACCTGCCTAGCAGGAGGAGTCATCGCTTAACATGGCAAAAGGGTGGAGATAGCGGGAACATCCAGCCAATCAGGAGTGACTAGGGGAGTTCTTATACCCCCTCCTTCGGATGTGGCTGAAAGGGAGACACGTGTAAGAGAGAGAAACATGGCGTTTGTGAGAGAGCAAAAGAGTGTGACCGCTATTGCTGCCGCCATCGGTGAAGTCTCTGCTAGGCAGACGCCGGAGCAGATCCATCATCCCAATACATTCCTAGTATGGGACGCAGTCATCCGGATGGTGCCTGAAGGTGGACTCGTGCTGTGCACGGGGGGCGGCCTGGAGTACCTAGGAGCGGTATGTCCCCAATGTGCTAAAAAGTGCAAGCGTGCATCCAATGTGGGCAATGTGGCTATCTGCTGCTGTGAGCAGAGAGAAGCGAGGGCTGGCCCAAGACGTTGTATGAAGCTGGAGGCCATGCCAGCAGACAGTGGGCTCTCAGTGTTTGTAAGGGGGACTCGGTCGCAGAGCTCCGTAGAGAGGGGATGCAAGCCAGTACAAGCGGCCGTAGGGTGGCCGAAAAATGCATCCACCGCAACAGTAGTATTGACTCCCATTTCTATTCAACAGCCTGCAAAGCCTGCAGTTGTTTCAGTCTCACCTACCAGCAGAGATGTATAGTAACGAAGTAGAACTACTTAAGTACTGTACTTAAGTACCGAAATGCGGTATCTGTACTTTCCTAGAGTAGAATTTTTTTCTCCTACTTCTACTTTTACTTCACTACATTTTTTCGATGATTTCGATACTTCTACTCAAGTATTTTTTTTTGTGCTGCATAGTTACTCGTTACTTTTAAAAAAATTACCACTGCCAGAACAGTAGATGGCAGGTTGCATAAAGCTCAAAAAAATGTGTATAATGTCATTTGTAAATCAGCGCATACGAAAATAAAGGCTGTGTATAATAAAAGCTGCTATACCAAATCTTTCCAATAAAAAGAAAATATGAAACAAACAAATAAATGGTGCTACAGCGCTTAAAGTGCATCAAGAAACTACTAACAAACACAGGTTAATCATTTGAATCAATCATTTGAAATAATAAAAAACAATATGATGTTCAAACTTTTGACTTCTTTCTTTAATAACTACATAACACAGTACTTGTACTTCTACTTTCAGTACTTGAGTAGAATTTTTTTTTCAAAACTACTGGTACTTTTTACTTTTAGTACTTAAGTAGCAAATTTTTTGAAAAAACTACTTGCAATACTTAAGTAAAAAAAATGTTGAATACTTTAGTACTTCTACTTAAGTAACTTTTTCTGTGAGCACTTCCACTTCTACTCAAGTCACTTTTTGATCGAGCACTTGTACTTTTACTCAAGTAGAAATTTTGAGTACTTTATACAAGTCTGCCTACCAGTACTAATGGTGAGGAGAAAGCAGGACTTGTGCCCATAGGATCCCCATCCTTCCAGTGCCGATACTGTTCCATAGAGGAGGGGATCGACGATTGGGGATCGGCTGGTGAGACAGAGTGGGACTGGGGGTCAGAAGCTGGGAGCAGCTCCCCAGGTCCTGAAGTTGCAGTGACTTTCGATAAGGAGGCTATGGAAAGAGAGGAAATGCTGCTAACAGAAAAGTACAGAGACTTCTGGAGTGATGAGGTCATATGGGACTTTTTATTCATTCCTAAGCCATATAGAGACTCACCAGAAGTGGAACTAAAGGAAAGATTCAATGCTGTAAAAGCTCAATGGAACTTTGGGCGCTCTATCTATATTGACAGGGTGGAAGTCCGCCGCCCAGATGGATCAGACCAGGCCTGGTCTATAAGAGTAAAGGGTGAGCAAGGAGCCTATGTCCGAGTTCCACATCCTGACTACTACATTAAAAGGAAGACTGCTCTTTTCAAAATTTCAAACTGTGCATTCATGGCCGGCTGGCCATCACAACTGACCAAAGAACTGTGTAAGAGAAAGAAAATGTAATGCTGAATTCTACAAGTTTCCTGTAGATACATAAAGGGAATCAACTCGGTAAAGTAGGAGAGCATATTTAAAAGAAGAAAAACTACCACAAGAGGACACAGTTTTAAATTAGAGGGGCAAAGGTTTAAAAGTAATATGAGGAAGTATTACTTTACTGAGAGAGTAGTGGATGCATGGAAAAACCTTCCTGCAGAAGTGGTAGCTGCAAATACAGTGAAGGAGTTTAAGCATGCATGGGATAGGCATAAGGCTATCCTTCATATAAGATAGGGCCAGGGACTATTCATAGGATTTAGATATATTGGGCAGACTAGATGGGCCAAATGGTTCTTATCTGCCGACACATTCTATGTTTCTATGTTTCTGTTGAAAATGTTCAAGTTCAATTGCAGACCCCTTGGGCCATCGGGCCATGGTCTTAAGGGAGAATGCTTGCTATGTCAGGTCCTTTGGGCCACCGGGCCAGGATCTATGTGGATTACAAATACTGTGTGGGAAACCTTCCACGGTTTAAATAAAGAGGAGACACAGATTGCGACAGATTCAAGTATGTATCTAGAACTTTGGTGGGGAGTGCCCTTAAGGACCCCTGTTGTTACTTCCCTGACTTATCAAAACTGCAGGTCACCCAGGCTCCAGTGACTTGCCCTGTTTCCTACAAGAAGTACTCTGAGAGACAGCCAGGGGGCGCTGTGTCTCACTTCATATAAGTTTGAGAGGAGCACATGACGCAGCGTCTTTGGCGGGAAGCAGAGTCCCAGGAGGAAGAGTGTGGCTGTCTCTACTCCTGTCAGAGGAATCAAATGTCCCAGGAGGCTTGCCTGAGGGGATAGAAGGCTGAGCTGAGCTGCAGAGAGGATTCGGTGCGGAGGACCAGCGGAGCTGAGAGGGGTCCAGTTTCAGGAAAGCATTCCCAGTTCATGAGTACTGCAAACTGCCCCTGGGGATCTGCCTGGGGGTCTGCCTAGAGTTAGGGGGGACCACTCCGGTGAAGGTCATAGGGATCCTGAGCTAGCTATCCGATGCAGGAGCAAGAGTAAAGGGGGTGCCAGTGTTGACCCTGAAGAGAAACAAAGAGGGTGCCAGTGTGTGGACCCTGAAGTGTAGAGGGGGTGCCTAGTGAGAGGACCCTGAAGTGTAGAGGGGGTGCCTAGTCAGAGGACCTTGAAGTGTAGAGGGGGTGCCTAGTGATAGGACCCTTAAGTACAGAGGGGGCACCAGCGGTTGGGCCCTGGAGTGTTAAAGTGTACAGCGTGCAGTGTGCAGTGTACAGTGTTGAGAGTTGCAGCAGCAGAAGCAGTATACAGATGCTACCTCAGTCAGCAAGGAATGGAGGGAGCAGTGTTCGGGACTTTTGAGCTAACCAGAATGTCAGGAGTCAAGTTCAAGTACAGTTCAGCATGTCAGTGTTTTTCAAGCGCCAGGAGGCGTTGGTCGGCATCCAGCCAGCGTCAAGACAGCGCTGAAAGGCATTTTTTCTTCAAAGTGTCCCATTTGTACCTAGTTGAGCCAGAGGAGTATCCCACTTATTCCCTTCTCCCATCCCCAATATAAAATAAACAACAAAAACCAAAGATGCTGGACTGGTCTTTGACTCAGTTCTCACATTTGGGTATTCAGCTTAAAGGGGCTGCTGGCGTTTCCGGTAACCATGGCAGACCCACATCAGGCCCAATGCCTGGAAATCCTGCTACATTCACGTAGATCCTTAGTGCGGGAGATAATAAAAACCTTCTTCAGACCCAAGAAATCAGTGCAGTGACCTCCAGCAAATGTAATATTCAGGCAATCTTTCACAGGGCCTCAGTCGAATAGCTGCTGAGGCCTAGACTCCAGCTTCTTGTTTTTATTGCAGCTGCCCCCGTGATTAACAGGCCTAAGGAAACTGGAAATCTCCCTTACGGGAAAGGACCATCTGTTTAATTCTCCTGCACATTTATCACCTCCCAAGCCGCCTTCTGAACTGCGCTCTTTCCGGGGGTTGGCTGGGGCATTATAAATACAGTATTTAGCTAATCATTTGAATTTCCCCGCCATATATTCTAGAAAATTCTTGAAGAGACAAGTGGGAGCAATCAAACTCTCAGCTCAAGAAACCCTAAGCTGCCCAACACAATTAATGACTGCTCCATTCACTACAATGGAGTCAAAAACCTGGCAACCTAACCAGTAGAGGGAGCTACACATAGCATATCGCCACTTTTTCAGTTCAGGTCTAGTGTAATGATAAAGTGCAAAAATCTATTAAAAAATAATACTGTAAATTGTGACATATCAGGAATGAATATTTTTAAAATGACTGGTAGGTCTACTTTAATACAGTTCAATCTGAAAAAGAAAGCTTTATAGCAGGCTAGAGCAAGCAGATTTTAATTTTTTTTTATTTTTTTGCTGCCAGACGAGTGAGGCCCAGTATTCTTGGTCATAATAAGCAGATGCTACTTGCTGCCAATTGTGTTCTACAGCTGAATGGTGATGCTACACGGTGATCCGTACATGACCCCGGGATGTCTGTACAGGAAGCGTATAATACTCTGTCATCCTATAAAGTCTACTTACAACAACTTTCTCTGTCCTTCTTTATTTTCACACAAAATTTACAGTTATGAAACACGTTTCCTTTTTACTCGCTCCCAGCCAGCTCACAATCAGTTCTGCTGAATCCCATGGGTATTATTCATATGATCAAGGCACTAAATCATCAGTTTATTGCATACCTCCAAAAGGCACTAATAAGATCACTTGTTTTAAATTGTTTCCAGGTTACACAATGAATATTTCAAAGGGTCTCACTAATGTACCACGTCCCATAATTATGATCAGTTGTAGCGACAAAAAGATCTTTGTTCTTATAAGGGGGAAAAAAAATTACCCTTTTTGCATTGAACAAAATGTATTCTGTAGAAAGTAATTTGATCTTGGCTCCTTTTTGGCACATCATGCTCTTTGCAGGTGTTGTAAATGTGGCTTGAGTTGTTGAATTCTAGAGAAAACTAAATTTCTTTTATGAGGTTGTCTTTGTAGATCTTTTCCTTGGAACATACATAAACAGTAACACTGCAATCTAAAGTAGAGGTGCATGTTACCAGATGTTCCTATAGATCCTTAGAGCTTTTAGATGAATTAATTCACCTCTCTGTCTCAAGAAGTAGTTGTGTGCACATTAAGCGAATATATTCACTATATCAAGCTAAAATTTTAGATTATGGACAACTTCCATTTTGTTCCATTTTTTGCATTTCATGTGCAATTATAGGTGGAAGTTAGTTTTTTTTTTTTTTTGGGGTGGGTGGGGGTCTGGCTGTTATGAAGAACCCCTGGCTTCAATATTTTAATTCACTGGACAAAGCAAGGATACATATTAGGAAACATTAGGATTCATCTTCTGTGCATATGTCCAACTCAAGGTTTTCTCTTTAGTTTTCGATCAAGTAGATAAGGGTTAGAAGATCTGTCAGGTTTGTTTTTTTTTGGGGCTCCATTAGAGTCACCACACATCACAATCTGAGTGTATAACCTTGTTAAATTAAATCTATTTCTAGTTAACCTCAATAGTCTTACTTAGCTCCTTTCTCCCCTTCTCTCTTTAGTTGTTATTTTTTTTTATCATTGTTTTATTAAATTTTTTTTACATACATTGTTTTTTCAATTGTATTTGCTAAAACTAACTACAGTCAAAATAGAAAAAAACACATTTAGCCCCCATTCACACTGGGGCGACGCTACTTCGCACCGCGACCTCCGAGGTCGCGGTGCGAGCAGCGCGCCGCGACCTCGGAGCGGCCGCCACGGACTTCGTAACATTGAAGTCTATGGCGGTCGCCTCCTGGTCGCCCCAAAGAAGCTCCGGACCCTTTTTCTGAGTAGGAGCGACTTGTGTCGCTCCTATCAGAACGGGTCCGCAGCTTCCCTATGGGAGGCGACCTGCGGCGACCTGTGAGGCGACCAGGTCGCCTCACAGGTCGCCCCAGTGTGAACGGGGGCTTAAACTTTTTTGTGATGTTTTTTATTTTTTTCAATGTTGCATAATAAAATCCGCAATATTTAAAAAAGCAATATTTAGTCTTTCATAGTAGTTGGTGAGGTTGAAAAAAGACACCAGTCCATCCAGTTCAACCTATGATGTGTGTGTGTTTGCTTTTAACCGTACATTGTATACCCCTGTATGTTGTGGTCTCTAAGGTGCCCATCTAACAGTTTTTTGAAACTATCGATGCTTCCTGCTGATACGACTGCTTGTGGAAGAGAATTCCACATCCTTACCGCTCTTACAGTGAAGAACCCCTTACGCATTTTAAGGTTAAACCGCCTTTCCTCTAGTTTTAGTGAGTGGCCACGTGTCTTATTGTATCTCCTTTCTCTGAATAGTTTGTTCCTTATGCTAGGGTCGCCAGTACAGTATTTGTACATTGATATCATATCCCCCCTCAGTCGTCTCTTCTCCAGAGAGAATAGGTTCAGTGCTTGCAGTCTTTCCTCATAGCTGATGTCCTCCATTCCCCTAATTATTTTTGTTGCCCTTCTCTGGACTCTCTCCAGTTCCAGCACATCCTTCCTGAGGACCGGTGCCCAGAACTGGACAGCATACTCCAGATGTGGCCGGACCAGAGTCTTGTAGAGTGGGAGAATAATCTCTTTATTTCTGGAGTGAATCCCCTTTTTTATACATCCCAGTATTCTGTTGGCTTTACTTGCAGCGGCTTGGCATTGCATGCCACTGCCAAGCCTGTTGTCTACCAGTACCCCCAAGTCTTTTTCCATCCTAGACTCACCCAGAGGCTCCCCCCTAGTGAGTAGCTTGCTTTCTGGTTTTTGGCCCCCAAGTGCATTACTTTACATTTTTCAACATTAAACCTCATCTGCCATGTAGTTGCCCACCCCGTTATTTTGTTCAGGTCCGCTTGTAAGGTTTCCACATCCTGCTTAGAAGATAATGGCATGCTTAGTTTAGTATCATCTGCAAATACTGAGATTGTACTAGATATCCCCTCCTCTAGATAATTTATGAATAAATTAAACAGGATTGGTCCCAGGACAGAACCCTGGGGGACCCCACTTTCCACACCCGCCCAATCCGAGTACTCCCCATTAATCACCACCCTCTGAACTCTCCCCTGGAGCCATTCTCTATCCAGGTACTCACCTTATGGTCCATACCTACCTTCCTTAGTTTGTACAGTAAGCGTTTGTGGGGAACAGTGTCAAAGGCCTTTGCAAAGTCCAGATACACCACATCCACAGGCTTTCCTTTATCTAGGTGGCAGCTCACTTCATCGTAGAAGGTTAATAGATTGGTTTGGCAAGAATGATTTTTCATAAATCCATGCTGATTGCTACTAATAATACAGTTTTCATTACTAAAGTCTTGTATGTGGTCCCTTAACATCCCCTCCAAAATCTTGCAGACTACCGATGTTAGGCTGACCGGCCTATAGTTCCCCGGGATACACCTCGGCCCCTTTTTAAATATTGGTACCACGTTGGCTTTTTTCCAATCAGCTGGCACCATACCCGTCTTTAAACTATCCTTAAAGATCAAGAATAATGGTCTGGCAATCACCTGGCTGAGCTCTTTAAGAACCCTCAGGTGCAAGCCATCCGGTCCCGGTGATTTATTTATGTTAAGTTTCTCTAGTTTAGTTCTAAGTCTATCTTCTGTTAGCCATGGCGGCATTTCCTGAGGTGTGTTGTTTAGTTTGGCCTTACAAGCTAGGTTCGTGTAGCCCCCCGATTCTTTTGTGAAGACTGAAGAGAAGAAATGATTTAACACTTCCGCCTTTTCTCTGTCCTCGGTGGCCATATTTCCTTTGTCATCTTTTATGGGGCCAATGTGTTCTGGCCTCGCTTTCTTACTGTTTATATACTTAAAGAACTTCTTGGGGTTCGTTTTACTCTCCTCCGCTATATGTCTCTCGTGTTCTATTTTAGCCACCCTGATTTTGTCTTTACATTTCTTATTACACTCTTTGTAATGCTTAAATGCTGCCAATGACCCCTCAGTCTTGTATTTTTTGAAGGCCTTTTCTTTAGCACTAATATACATTTTTATGTTGGAGTTTAGCCACCCAGGGTTTAATTTTGCTCTTTTAAATTTATTTCCCTTTGGAATGCACTGGTCAATCCCCTTGTTAAGTATGCTCTTGAAGCACTCCCATTTTTCCTCCGTGTTCTTTGTTCCCAGGGTTCTATCCCAATTGATATTTTCTAGCAGCGAGCGCAGTTTTGGGAAATTGGCTCTTTTGAAATTCAGTGTCCTTAGATTACCCCTCTGCTTCCTATAACTGCAATTAATACTGAAACTTATTGACCTATGGTCACTGTTTCATAAGTTGTCCCGTATTTCTATATCCGTGAGTAGGTCTGTATTGTTGGTAATCAGTAGGTCAAGTACCGCATTGTTTCTTGTCGGTGCATTCACCATCTGACCCATGAAATTGTCCTGCAAAACATTTAGGAACTGCCTAGCCTTGGCTGAGTGTGCGGTTCCTTCTGCCCAGTCTATATCTGGATAATTAAAGTCCCCCATTATAATGACATTTCCCATCCTTGCTGCCAATCCTATCTGAAAAATGAGGTCCGCCTCCCCCTCCTCCCTCAGGTTGGGGGGCCTATAGCATACGCCCAATATTACCTTCTCCACCGTGCCATCCCTTTGAAGCTCTACCCATAGGGATTCTGCTTCGTCCATAGCTCCATTATTAATATCATCCCTCATATTTACCTGTACACTGTTCTTAATATACAGACATACCCCTCCCCCTTTTTTACCCTCTCTATCTCTGCGATAAAGGGAATACCCCTGAATGGTTGCCATCCAGTCATGAGAGCTGTCAAACCAAGTCTCAGTTATCCCCACAAAATCTAAGTCCTCCTCAAACATCAGCAGCTCCAGCTCTCCCATCTTGTTGGCCAGGCTTCTGGCATTGGTATACAAACCTCTTAATTCTGACCGGTTACCTATATCCTCGTTTGATGTTTTTAGGCTGCTCTCCTGATTTTTCCCCATACCCACCCTGGGTATAGGAGCTCCGAACACCCTACCGCTAATGCCCCCATTTCTGCCCTCTGAAACTTGCTTTCCACTGGCTAATTCTACATCTGTACCCTCCCCCCCCATTCCCTAGTTTAAAAGCCCCTCTAACTTTGTGGCCATCCTCTCACCCAGTATGGCTGCACCCTCCCCATTTAGGTGCAATCCGTCCCTACCAAAGAGCCGGTGGCCGACTGAGAAGTCGGCCCAGTTCTCCAGGAACCCGAAACCCTCCTTACTACACCAGCTCCTCAGCCACTTGTTAACTTCCCTAATCTCCCGCTGCCTCTCTGGTGTGGCTCGAGGTACAGGTAGTATTTCGGAAAATACTACCTTGGAGGTCCTTCTCCTCAACTTAGCGCCTAAGTCCCTGAAATCGTTTAGGACGCTCCATCTTCCTCTGCCTATGTCATTGGTACCCACGTGTACCATGACAGCTGGGTCTTCCCCAGCCCCACCCAATAATCTGTCCACCCGATCCGCGATGTGCCGAACCCGAGCGCCCGGCAAACAACAGACTGTTCGGCGCACACGGTCTTTGTCACAGATTACACTGTCTGTCCTTCTAATAATTGAGTCCCCTACCACCAGCACCTGTCTTTCCTTTCCCTTTCTCCCGGCCTCACTGGAGGAGTTCTTCCCCTGGCAGCTAGGGGCGTCACTCTGCTCCAGCACTGCTGGTCCCTGACTGGTTTCCCCAACATCACACAACGGGGCGTATCTGTTGGGGTGCTCCAGCCCCGGATCAGCCTCCTTGCCTTGTCCCCTTCTACCCCTCCTAACTGTCACCCCTCTACTCTGCTCTGATGCCTGCACCTCCGATACTCCGCCCACCTCTGTGCAGACCCCTGCCTGCACCTGACTGGTACGATCCTGGCACTCCTCCGGTATGGACATTCGTCTCAGTGTTGCCAGCTGCTTCCCTAGATTCAGGACCTGAGCTTCCAGGGAAGCAACGTGCTTACATTTTGCGCATTTGTATTCGCCCTCGATCGCATGACCGAGGAACGCATACATATCACAAGATGTACACCGAGTCGCATCTCCACACCCGCCGGGCATTGTACCTACTAATCTAATCTAATGGGGATACAGTAATTTAAGTCTATCCTATGTGGCTATTTCCTGGCTTCCTAACTCACCTTCTCACCCTCTGGTACTCCGCTACCCTCACTTGACACTCAGTTGCACAACACTCACAATCTTACAGCCCGGTCAGTCGCACAACACTGCCAGTCGCACCACCCGATCAGTTGCACAACACTCACAGTCTCACAGCCCGGTTCAGTCGCACCACACTCACAATCGCACAGCCCGGTCAGTCACACAACACTCTCAGTTGCCCAACACTCAGTCGCACAGGCCAGTCAGTCGCACCACACTCTCAGTTGCCCAACACTCAGTCGCACCGCTCAGTCAGTCGCACCACACTCACAGTCGCACAACCCTCACAGACACACCGCCCGGTCAGTCGCACCACACTCACAGACACAGAGATACTCACCAGTCGCAAAGATACTCACCAGTCGCAAAGATACTCACCAGTCGCAAAGGTACTCACCAGTCGCAAAGATACTCACCAGTCGCAGGGACACTCACCAGTCGCAAGGACGCTCACCAGTCGCAAGGACGCTCACCAGTCGCAGGGATGCTCACCAGTCGCAAGGACGCTCACCAGTCGCAAGGACGCTCACCAGTCGCAAGGACGCTCACCAGTCGCAAAGACACTCACCAGTCGCAGGGACGCTCACCAGTCGCAAGGACGCTAACCAGTCGCAAGGATGCTCACCAGTCGCAAGGACGCTCACCAGTCGCAAGGATGCTCACCAGTCGCAAAGATACTCACCAGTCGCAAAGATACTCACCAGTCGCAAGATACTTACCAGTCGCAAGGACACTCACCAGTCGCAAAGATACTCACCAGTCGCAAAGATACTCACCAGTCGCAAAGGTACTCACCAGTCGCAAAGATACTCACCAGTCGCAGGGACACTCACCAGTCGCAAGGACACTCACCAGTCGCAAGGACGCTCACCAGTCGCAGGGACGCTCACCAGTGGCAGGGATGCTCACCAGTCGCAAGGACGCTCACCAGTCGCAAGGACGCTCACCAGTCGCAAAGACACTCACCAGTCGCAGGGACGCTCACCAGTCGCAAGGACGCTCACCAGTCGCAAGGATGCTCACCAGTCCCAAGGACGCTCACCAGTCGCAAGGATGCTCACCAGTCGCAAAGATACTCACCAGTCGCAAGATACTCACCAGTCGCAGGGACACTCACCAGTCGCAAGGACACTCACCAGTCGCAAGGACGCTCACCAGTCGCAGGGACGCTCACCAGTGGCAGGGATGCTCACCAGTCGCAAGGACGCTCACCAGTCTCAAGGACGCTCACCAGTCGCAAGGACGCTCACCAGTCGCAAAGACACTCACCAGTCGCAGGGACGCTCACCAGTCGCAAGGACGCTCACCAGTCGCAAGGATGCTCACCAGTCGCAAGGACGCTCACCAGTCGCAAGGATGCTCACCAGTCGCAAAGATACTCACCAGTCGCAAAGATACTCACCAGTCGCAAGATACTTACCAGTCGCAAGGACACTCACCAGTCGCAAAGATACTCACCAGGTACTCACAGAGCCTCAGTCAGTGTTCAACCTCAGTCACCAGTCTTGTGTGTGTGTCCCTTTAAGCCTGTCACTTGCAGTTCCTGACCTCCTCCCTCAGGCGGTCAGTCTTCTTCCCAAGCTCCTTCCTCTGTCACTTACCGATCAGTCTCCCCTCAGCTCCTCTCCCTGCCAATGGCCAGGTCAGGTATTGTACGTCTCCTCTGCCCTCCCTGTCTGCCGCCCGATCTTGCAGGGGGGGGGGGGTTACCGCACCACTCGCTGCCCGCACACCACCCGCTCTTTCCTCTTTCCTCTGGGAGGGGGGGTTACAGCACCGCTCGCTGCCCGCACACCACCCGCTCTTTCCTCTTGGGGGGGGGTTACAGCGCCACTCGCTGCCCGCACACCACCCGCTCTTTCCTCTGGGGGGTTACAGCGGCGCTCGCTCCCCTTTAATGTTTGCAACGCATGTGCTATATTTTGTATCACATAATTTTGGGGTAATTTTTAGGGCTCTTTCACACGGAGCGGACCGCATTGCAATCCGCTCCGGCACTTTTTTTTTTTTTTTAACGGAGCGGATGACACTTGTGTCATCCGCTCCGTATGTCCGCATATCATCCCATCCGTTTGCGGATGATATACGGACATAATGTATGTCTATGGGCATTGCGGATGTCAGCGGATGACACCGCTGATATCCGATTTTGCATCCGAACAAAAATAGTGTTCTGTTCCGTTCCGTTCCAAAAAACGGAACAGAACTGAAAGGACGAAAATCGGATGTCAGCGGATGGTCATCCGCTGACATCCGCAATGCCATTGACATACATAATGTGCGTATATCATCTGCAAAAAAATAGGATGATATACGGACATGCGGAACGCCCGTGTGAAAGGGCCCTAAATGGAACAAGCTATGAAATCAAATTTAATATTTTTATTTACCAGAAAACTACTAGCATTGGTCAAACTAAAAAAAAAAATAATAATTTCCAAATTTTTTAAATCATTTTAAACTAGATGCTAGATCCCAACCGTAATCACAAATGGAACCTCATTCCCTATTAGAATTAGAATGTAAATTCAAGAAAGCAGAGTGGGACTTTTAGGATACCAATAACTATAAGAAAATTCTAAAAGTCGATTGTTAGCCCTTTGTGTTGCCCTTTTTTTAAGCTGCTTGGGTCTCACACAGCCAATGCTGTCCTTTGTGAGGTCTGTTTGTTACTATCAAAATGATCTTATGAGTCCTGGATTTTGTCTTTTATCCTTATCAGGTAGATAGCCCATGTTCTCTGTCATTATATTGTGCCTTTTTTTTTTTCTTTTCTCAGTGTACTATTAAATAGTTTAATGTGTGGATAGTGTGCCATATTGATTTTTTTTGTTTCATATAATTTTTGGTACTCCGCTACCCTCACTTGACACTCAGTTGCACAACACTCACAATCTTACAGCCCGGTCAGTCTCACAACACTGCCAGTCGCACCACCCGATCAGTTGCTCAACACTCACAGTCTCACAGCCCGGTTCAGTCGCACCACACTCACAATCGCACAGCCCGGTCAGTGACACAACACTCTCAGTTGCCCAACACTCAGTCGCACAGCCCAGTCAGTCGCACCACACTCTCAGTTGCCCAACACTCAGTCGCACCGCTCAGTCAGTCGCACCACACTCACAGTCGCACAACCCTCACAGACACACCGCCCGGTCAGTCGAACCTCATTCCCTATTAGAATGTAAATTCAAGAAAGCAGAGTGGGACTTTTAGGATACCAATAACTATAAGAAAATTCTAAAAGTCGATTGTTAGCCCTTTGTGTTGCCCTTTTTTTAAGCTGCTTGGGTCTCACACAGCCAATGCTGTCCTTTGTGAGGTCTGTTTGTTACTATCAAAGTGATCTTATGAGCCCTGGATTTTGTCTTTTATCCTTATCAGGTAGATAGCCCATGTTCTCTGTCATTATATTGTGCCTTTTTTTTTTTTCTTTTCTCAGTGTACTATTAAATAGTTTAATGTGTGGATAGTGTGCCATATTGATTTTTTTTGTTTCATATCATTTTTGGTAGGCTACCTCTCCGCATGTTTTTTTTTTTAGGAGGTGGTGGGGCTAATCTCCCTTGTATCTTTTCTGATCCAATTTCTGGGTCCTCTCTCTTGGACCTGCATCCTTCTATTTTTTTTGTACAAATACATCATTGGGTTATGTGTAAGTAACTTTATATATGAGAATATGTTGAATTGGCTCTTTATGTATCTGATTGTAATATTTGGTATCGGTACTTATGTATATTTACATTTCAGAACACACTGTTCTCTTTCTGATGAAGACTCTTTATGAGTTGAAACGTGTTGAGATTTTTCAAGTTGCCATTTGAAGGCATCTTTATTATGCAACATGAACATAGAAGATAACTATTGATGTTTTTGGTTGTTATCCTTTTATGTATGGTAATATTTTTAAGCTTTGTGAATAAAGTCAAAATTACATAGAATATAAAATCATTTTTGCAACACAATATTGCCGAAAGAGAGCCTAGTTTTTTTCTCTCCCCTCCCTCCACAAAAATATACAGTATGTATTACTTTTTTATCTTAAGTTATTAGAAAGTTATCGTTGAATAAACAGATCCATAGTGGAGATGGAAGAATTGCTCATTGTATGTAAGGAATATAAAGAAACAAGTGTTGAGGTAGTTAAAGTATTTTTATTGCTGCTCGTATTCTTGTTGCAAGTTAACCCTTACTTTCTACTTGGTGAAACCATGACATGACAGTATGTGATGAGAAATTTATCTAGCAAAGCTTCAAATACCAGTAAAATCCTAACAGAGATTCTAACTGTTCCCCACTATCCTTATCCGAGGAAAAAACATTTTGCTCTCTTGACATATACCTTAAAGTAGTTCTAAAGGTTTGAGGTTTTTTACCTTTATGTATTCTATGCTTGAAGGGAAAAAAAACTGTGTGCAGCGCCCCCCCCAACTCCCCCAATCCTTCTTACCTGAGCTGCCTTCTATCCAACGATGTTCACAATAGCCTTGGCGGCCCCAGGACTCTCCCTCCTCATTGGCTGAGACAGGACCGGGAGCCCGTTGGCTCCCACTGCTGTCAATCACAGCCAGTGAGTCAATGGGGAGAGAGCGGGTGAGGGGGGTGGGGCTGAGCCGCGGCTCAATGTGTCTCATGTAAGCATAGAGCAGCAGCTTGCGGTGCCCCCAGGGCAAGTGGCTTTCTCTCGGGGCACTGCTCAAGGGGGAGGAGCAGGAGTGCCTGCGGGGGACCCGAAAAGAAGAGGATCAGAGCTTCTCTGTGCAAAACCACTGCACAGAACAGGTAAGTATAACATGTTAGTTATTTAAAAAAAAACAAGGAGGCTGTCATACCACTTTAAAGCGACTGTAAAGGCTCAGTTTTTGTTTTTAAAAAAAGCAACCCGTTTGCTGCTGCGTACTAGTTCCCAAGCTGGCTCTCTGTGTCCATAAGTGCATGTGCCCATTCAGATTACTGGATCTAGGACCAGAATGATTTATTCCGTAGAGACGTGTAATAAAAAGAAAAAAATATGCAACAGAGCTGTGATCAAAACCGTTATTTAGGAGTTTTTTTACGTGTGTTAATAAAACAATAACTCTTGATAATATAAGCAGGTTAAGTATAGGAATTCTAGTTCTGAATTCTTTCTACAATGATTTCTGTTTCAGGGGACTGTACGAAGTGTATATGCCTATAACATATTGCTGACACAAAACATATGCATTGCTAAAAATCTGGAGACAATCTGAGGCCTCTGTTGATTTTTAAGGTACTGTACACAGGAAAAGCCTCCTGCAGGTGGGTAACATTTCAGCTCCGTTCATACTGGGCCTGAGAATCACAGCTCTGTTTTGTCTGGGACTATCAAGCTGTGAGTGTTCTGCATTAAGAAAATCATAACTGCTGTAGGATTCATCTAGTCACCTAATCCAGAACAGACCCTGGCCTACATCTTGTATTGTGCAAGTCAGTGGTTAGCTGTCAAAAGTGCTTGTCTGCTATCAGCATTCCAGCCATATTGCTCTGCAGATGGACAAGGCGAGCTGTCTTCTTCCCATGGTTTCTTCAGTCAACATTTTTGAAGCCCCATCTTGCAGAAGGTTAAAAAAAAAAAACACACCGCAAAACCTGAGGGGTTTCCTTTCTAAAGACAGGATTTCCACATGCTGGTCCTCGCTGTACAGTTAATTTCTCACAACACCAGGTTTTGTTTTAGTTCTTGGAGACAAAACAACTTTCACATGTTTTATTACTCCAATGGGACTTTAGGAGATTGCTCATTTTTAACCAAGTCCAAGACTGCTGTATTCGTTGCTTTGCCGCAGCTGGCTCTCCTCTACCTCCATGGAAGAATACTAATCCGTGTTATTTGTTAACATGGTTGTCAGTTTTCGAACCTGATGTAGTTGTAGATCGCAGATAGTTTGGAGTTTAAAGTAACACTAAACTCTGGTTGAAAAAACTATTCTAAGTATGTATTCTTAACTCAAAAAAGTACCTTCTAATTCAGAGATGGCCAACCTTGGCACCCCAGATGTTTTGAAACTACATTACCCATGATGCTCAAGCACTCTGCAGTGTAGTTGAGGCTCATGGGGAAGGTAGTTCCAAAACATCTGGAGTGCCAAGGTTTGCCATCACTGTTCTAATTGCTCTCAAACTCATCCAGATCTCTAAATTAGTCTTTTTTTATTTTTTCGTGAGCCAAATTCCTTTTAGAGGGTGGCTATGTTCGTACGCCATGGTCCCACTGTATATAGGAACATAGCCACCCTCTTTTATACTCGCTTCTGGGATGGACAAGGAACTATGGACTATGGGACTTTTAATGTGTATAGTACATTGCACGTGAATACAACTAAAACGCACTGTTTGTTTCAAAGAAATGTGGAAGTGAGAGGAAAAGGAGAGGTTCTGGGGCTCATGGAGGATATTACAAGGAGGCAGAAAAGTACTCCCCAGCCTGCCATAGTGCTCACAATGCCTTCAGGCCCCCTGAGAGCCCTTAGCCTGCACAGTGCCTCCAAACTTCCCACAGTGTCCCCCAGCCTGCTGCAGAGCCTCCAGATCTCCCTAATGCCCCCTACCTCCTAAAGTGCTCCTCAGTATCTTTTGGAAACCTCATCCCCCTACAGGGCCACTAAGTCCGCTGCAGAGTCCCCTACCAACTCCACAATCCCCATCCCCCCACAATGGCACCTGGCCCCATCTAAAGCCTTCTAGAATGTTAATACATTTTTTGCTTCCCCATACTTTAAATGTATAACTATAAACTTTATTCTTTACTGCTGGGGTATGGAAGGTTTTGGAAGAATTTAACGGGTCCTGGTTTTAAAAAGGTTGAATACCATTGCCTTTTTCAGGCTTTATACATGTCCAATCCTGCTTTCAAAGAAGCTTTCTGACCTTCACTACAGAATCTAGTAACTACAAATATGAAGATGGCTTCCTTTTTACTTATATAGTTGATTTGTTTGGTTTGTTTCACATCAGATAATTCTGTTTTTTCTTAGAAGAAATTGAGTTTGGTTGGTATTGCTTGCATAGTTCATTGAAGCATAGAGGAAAACACAGCAGTATACATGAACATTTACGCTGAGTGATAGTGGAAAGTCGTTTCTTTATGTAAAGCTTTGCAGTTACCTATGCTTATTGTACTGTAGGTCATATAAAGGTTAGCTTGTATATAATGTGCACTGAACTCTATGGAAAACGTTCCAGGCAATGTACACAAGCTTTACAAATTATGTCTAAATGCAAAGAAATAGGACATTACTGACTGTCTTCCATCAATGGTCTACTTTGCTTCTACATGGTATGATGATTTCAACTTCGCTGCACTTTTCCCAAGGAGTTCACTGGATCCAACATGCAATACTGGCTATGTCCAATCTAGAGTAAACTTTAATAGGTGTTTTTTTTTCATTCAATTAACAATTCTATAGCATACACAATATTGTATAGACAATACAATACACAGTTCTACAGAAATAAAATTGTAGTACAAGCACATGAAAGATTCACTGACAACAGGGTAACCACGGCAGGTACAGTATTTAATTAACATAGACTAGGTAGGCATCATAACAGAAAGTGCCTAATCAGCAGAAATACACATCTGTTCCAACCCAGGATGGATGGAGTGTCAGGGTGTCAGGAAACCAGACCACACGGGGATGCAGGTAAAATAGGCAGTTTATTGGAGCAAACAACAATCAACACACAGCAAGTGTGAGGAAGTGAGAGCAGGAACACAAGCCGGGGTCAAGTCCAGAAGCGGGTAGTCATTCAAGCCAGGGTCTAATCCAGAAGCGGGTAGTCTACCAATGCCGGGTGGTCTGCCGATGCAGGGTCATCTGCTGATGCGGGGTCGAGAGCCAGGAGAGTCATTAGCCAAGCCAGGTTATACATGGAGGAACACGAAGAACAGAAGACTGCTAGCAGAGATGCACTTTGAAACACAAACGCAAGGGCAAGGACTTCAACCCATCAGGTGATAGTCAGGTGTGCAGCATTATCACTGTGCGACGCCCAGGCAGCAGACAAGTGAAGATGCAATCAGTTAATTGGAGGCAGCAGTCTGCACGTATCCAAGATGGCTACAAAGAGGAGGGCAAGGTAAGACCTTGACATGAAGGAAGTCGTAGTGTAAGGTTCATACAGAGTTGAAAAATAACGGAGGCTACTGAACCCAACAAGGTAATATAGCGGAGGACACCACCTAATAGGAATTAGGATTAGGGAACCTGGTGCCCAGAGGTCTGCAAAAAAGGTCAACAGGGGAAGAGGCCAGGGGAATAGTGGGGAGCATAGTTGGTGGAATGGGGGGAAGGAATGGGTGACAATGAGAGCTGAAAGCAAGACACAATTTTAGTTTTTCAGGGCAATGCCTGTTCTAGTTTCAGAGTGCTTGTGAAAGGTAGAAGAAGGTGAAAGGCCTTGTGAAAGGTAGGACTTGACCCCGAGTTCCCAAACTTTTCAGATTTTTTTTCAGTGTCATTCTGTATAGCTGTAAGTTTTCATAAAACATGACCTAAGGAACCTGTTGCTTGACTTCCGCAATTGGTAGTGCGGCAGTGACTATAACCCATTTGGCTTCCTTTAGAGTTACCAGTTTAGCAAAGCTTTGTATGGGTCCTTGCCCATAGGACACCAGTAACTGTGTATAGCAATTGATAGACTGGCCCAGAAGCAACTGTCCTACCAGATGTGTGACATCATCAGAAGCAGAGTGGAGAATGGGCCAGGGAAGCATAAGTATTTTTATCATTAATATATTCTTTATGGTTGCTGAAATCCCTAACATCTAATTCATTGTCCTGACCTGTGGGAAAAGTATCGCCAGCTACCTGTTTCACAAGAAAAGATAGGAAATAACAACAATATTAGTGGACAATTTTTAGCACTTATCACTATTGTGACAGACTCAAGGTTTATGAAAGCAACTATTCAACAGCTGGATATATACAGAACTAAGATGAAAAAGAATATACCTTAGAGACCAGCCTGTACAACTATATGTCTATAATAACAGAGACAAAAGAGAATTTAAAAATTACAATACTATGCAAAAGTTTTAGGCAGGTGTGCAAAAAAATGCTGTAAGTGATGAATGCTTTCAGAAAAAGAAGTGTTAATAGTTTCTTTTTATCAAATAACAAATAGATAGTAAAAGAACAGAAGAGAAATTTAAATCAAATCAATATTTTGTGTGACCACCATTTGCCTTTGTGCAAACAGTTTTTGAGGGAAATCGGTAGGAAGGGTTGTTCAAACATATTTGAGAACTAACCATGGACCTTCTTTGAATATAGGCTGCCTCAAATCCTTCTGTCTCTTCATGTAATACCAGACAGACTCAATGATATTGAGACCAGGGCTCTGTGGAGGCAAAACCATCACTTCCAGTACTCTGTGTTCTTCTTTAGCTGAAGATAGTTGGCTGAATATTTGGGGTTGTTGTCCTCCTGTAGAAAAAAATTGGTGCCAATCACACGCCTCCCAAATAGTATGACATGATAGATAAGTATCTGCCTGTATTGCTCAGCATTGAGGACACCATTGATCCTGACCAAATATCCAACTCCATTTGCAGAAATGCAGCCCCAAACTTACAAGTAACCTCCACCATGCTTCACTGTTGCCTGCAAGTCAGATCACAGCAGCAAAAAAAGGAATCTGGAGATTTGGACGAGGCTGAGTACAATAGAGGGTACTTTTTAAAAAAATATAAAGTGATAATAAAGGTTAAATTATTAAAAAAAAAAACACAAACATCCTATACTTACCTGTTCTGTGCAATAGTTTTGCACAGAGCTACCCGACCCTCCTCTTCTCAGGTCCCCTGCCCGGGCTCCTGGGTCCTCCTCTTCTCGGGGTGCCCCCATAGCAAGTTGCTTGCATCCTCCGGAGCCTTGCTCTGTGTGTCCATAAGACAATATGGAGGCAGAGATCCGAGAGACCTACCACTCTCGTTCACATCGCTGGATCTGGCTTAGGTAATTTTTAGGGGGGCTGCAGGGGGGGGGGGGTAGCACGCTTATACTAAAGGTTTTTTACTTTTATGCATAGAATGCATGAAAGTGAAAAAAAACCTTCAACCCTTTCAACCACTTTAACATACTTAAATAGAATTTTCTTTTTTTAGTGTCACTTTAACCTTCCTACTGGGTAGGCCAATTTTCATGCAACACTGTACGCAAACTACATTTTTATCATTTTTTTCACAAAAATAAAGCTTTCTTTGGTGTTATTTAATTACCACTGGTTTTTTTATTTCTTGCTAAATAAACTAATAAAGACCAAAAACTTTGAAAAAATAAATAAATAAAACTTTGTCTTTCCTTCATTGATGACACAGCTTCTGATATTCTTAACCACTATGTTATACTGCCCCTACAGGAGTAGGGGTTACACCTATGGGTAGTCCCAGGGGATATACTTCCTCTCTCTGCTATTGGTACTCAGTTTTTTCTGCCTAGTCAGGAGTAAGGAACTAGTTCCTTGCTGGGATCTCTGGTTCTGGCAATTTTTTTCTCCTGGATTTTTCCTGGGAGATCTACTATCAACTCCCGGACTTGGTGACATGCTGGATAATCTCGATCAAGTGGTCACCCCAGTCTGGGCAGCAAGCGCACACAGATATCAGCTCTGCGCTAGGTCAGCCGCGACATAGCCCCTCTGGATGGGGGCTGGCCTGTGAGTCAAACGCTCCCCCATTTTGATGGAGAGGGGTTCTGTTTGGAGCAGTACCTTTCCCCCCTCTCCCCCTGGAGGTTTTGGGGGTGGATGTGGGTCCCTCCTTGGGGCAGTTGGACCCCCAGGTTCCCCCCCTTACCATCAGGCACCCCCCTTTTCATCTGTCTCCCATCCCCCCCCCCTCCACTCATGCTGGGGCTGTTTGGGTGGTTTGGTTCACCTCCTGGGGTGGGGCAAGGCACTATACTGGTGATGGGGGCTGGAGGGTGCGCTGCCGGCAACCAAACGATTGGCTGTGGGAGGGGGGTTGTACCTGGTGGGGGCTCCTACCAGGGGCACCCATCCTGCCTGGGTCTGTCCCTTAGGTCTAGGGATCCCTCCTGGGTCCCTGGAAGCCTTGTGCTGCCATGGAGTGCCACCATTTTGTTGTAGCATGTGTGTTTCTATGCGCGTCGGCCATGTTTATGTAGTCTGGCGGCCATTTTGTGGTGGCTTGCCATTGAAAATAGCGGTGGCCATGACAGTGGAGCCCTGTGGATGGCGATTTTGGCAGTGGGAGCTCCTCCTCATCCCCTGGTGCTGACTCCTGGATCCTTTTACTTCCTGATTGCCGCGCGTGCAGTGCAGATTATCCTGGAGGCGATAGGTGCCTGTTTCTGCTGGGTGGTGAGTCTGGTGGGGTTCTCTCCCTCTCTGCTAAGAATCACTTGGTGCTCTGTGCCTGGCGACTGGATGGTGCTGCCAGCGCGGTGGGGGTGTCCCTTGCAGTGTTGTACACCTTTATTGTGGGGTTCCCCTGGTGACTCATAGAGTCTTTGGAGCACATCTCCCCACCTGATCCCCTCTCTGCAGATGAGAGGTCCCAACCATTCATCTATGCACTGATGGCGCTCCTGGAGTCCTTGGTGCCCCAGGTGGAGGTGGCTTTCGGGCAACGGGCAAGCAAATAGCACCCCCTGCCTTCCCCTGCCTCATCTGTTTCATCGGATTCTGAATCCCTAAGTGCCTTACTAGGCATTACCACTATGAGGAGTCCCTTCTTAAGAAAGTGGACTGTTCCTCCGGTGGACCCTCTGGTTTCAAGATTTAACAAGGCAACCATGATTCCAGTTGAAGTGTCCGTAGCCTTTAAGGATCCAGCTGACAGCAAGGCGGAGGCCGTGGCCCGCAATATGTACACTCTGGCTGGTTTGGCACTGAGGTCAGTATTCACCACTGCCCTGGTGTCGCAAACTCTGACCGAGTGGGCTAAGCTTTTACGCTGTGACCTGCAGGGAGAACAGCTACCCCCTGCCTTTGCTGAGCTGGCAGACCAGCTGGTCCAGGGGCTGCAGTTTATCTGTGATGCCTCTTTGGATGCGGCTCCCCTTGTGGCTCGGCTTTTTGTTTTGGCAGTGGTCCTTCGGCGTGTCTTTTGGCTCAAAAGCTGGTCTGCGGACCAGACATCTAAAAAGGCCTTGACTGATCTTCCCTTTCAAGGAGATCGTCTGATGATCAGAGCTACCCTGAATGACATCATAAAAGGTCTCACGGGGGGGGGGGGGGGATATTACCTTTCTTCCGTAGGCTACTAAGGGCAAGGAACCTCGTCGTAGACGTGGATCTTCCTTTTCGGCTCATAAGAAGTTTTTTCATCCCTCAGGGTCGACTGACCAGGGTTCGAAGCCTTTCAGGGCCTCCTCTGGAGGATCCAAACGAACCTGGTCTGGAAAAACCGAGAGGGGGCTTCTCCAGACCCACGGACAAGGCTCCTTCAGCATGAAGGTGCGCCCTCACCTGTATCGGGGTGGGGGAACGTCTTCACTGGCTTCCAGTCCTGTGGCCTCCCTGGTGCAAGACAAGTGGGTCCACAAAGTCATTCGGTCCGGTTACAAGATCGTGTTTCACTCTTTTCCCCCCGGTGAGGTCCTTTCCTTTCAACGTACGCCTGTTCCTGGACCGCTTGCAGGGTTTGTTTGGGGTGGTACAAGACCTGTTACATCAAGGGGTTATTGTCCCGGTTCTGACTTCGGAACATTTTCAGGGTTTTTACTCAAACCTGTTTACATTCCCCAGGAAGGAAGACAAAGTGCATCCAATCCTGGATTTTAAGGTGCTGAACTGCTTTGTGCGGGTGCAGAAGTTCAGAATGGAGTCCATTCGGGTGGCATCCCTGCATCAGGGGGACTTTCCTCTATCGACATCAAGGATGCCTACCTTCACATTTCAATATGTGCCAGTCACCAGCGCTTCCTCCGCTTTTCCGTGGGAGGGGAGCATTATCAGTTTGTGGCATTACCTTTTGTTCTCTCCTCTGCTCCTCTGGTCTTTACAAAAGTGTTAGCCCCGGTGCTAGCTTTGCTACGCCAAGGGGGATTTGCGGTATTGGGCTACTTAGATGATCTCCTTCTGCGAGCGGAGTCTCCTTCTGCTCTGGTGGAAAACCTGGAGATCACAATATGACCTCTGCAGGAGTTCAGCTGGATTCTGAATTTTAAGAAGTCTGCCCTGATTTCTGTCCACAAAACTGGACTATCTGGGCCTGACTCTGGACTCGGCCTTAGTCAGAGTACTCCTTCTTCTGGACAAACTCCAGAAATTGCAGGCTGCAGTTCGTCTCCTGCTGTCCAACAGATGGTCATCCCTCCTGACTTGCATGGGGGTGCTGGGCCTGATGGTGTCTACCTTTCTAGGCAGTTCCGTTTGCATAGTTCCATACGAGATCCATGCAAAGGGAGATTCTGACCAAATGGGATTAGACTCCACAGTCTCTGGACAATCAGATCCGGCTGAGTTGGGGAACGAAGGAGTCCCTGATATGGTGGCTTTGTCCTTCAGCGCTTTGGTTGGGCAAATCCTTCCTCTGAATTAGACAGTGGTCACCAAGAATGCCAGCCTGTCCAGCTGGGGAGGCGTCCTCTCTAATGCATTCTGCTCAAGGGATCTGAACTCTGGAAGAGTCCAGTCTACGATCATTGTGGCGTCTCGGCTCAACAGAAAGGTGCAGAGGTTTGTGGCTCGGTGAAGGGATCCTCTGGCGGATGCCACAGACACGCTGGTGGCCCTGTGGGGTCAGTATCGTCTGATTTACGCCTTCCTTTCTCTCAAGCTTCTGCCAAGACTTCTATGCAGGATCGAGGCAGAAGGCATTCTGTCATCTTATTGGCACTGGACTGGCCTTGCTGGGCTTAGTACGGCGATCTGGTCGCTGGTCGCCTACGTTCCTTGGAAGCTTCCTCTCAAGGAGGATCTGCTCTACCAAAGACCAATGTTCCATCCTTCTTTACAGTCACTGGCTTTGACTGCTTGACTGTTGAACATCAGGTGCTGAAGGATAGAGGTTTATCTGTCATTAATTCCTACACTGTTAAAAGCTAGGAAATCTACTTCTAGGGAGATCTACCATCGTACGTGAAAGACGTACATTGCGTGGTGTGGGTCACTTGGGGTTCATCCTCACTTCTTCTCGGTGGCTCGGATTTTGACCTTCCTTCAATGGGGGGTTGAACAGAAACTGGTCAGGTGTTGGCTTTGGCAGTCTTCTTCCAATGACCTTTGGCCACACACTCCCCGGTGTGTACCTTTTTTCAGGGTGTCCGACATTTGGTTTCCTCCAGTTCAGGCTTTGTTGCCACCTTGGGACCTCAATTAGGTGCTTTGGGTCCTCCAGAAGCCTCCCTTTGAGAAATTTCAGGAGATTCCCCTGCTTATGCTGTCCCAGAAGGTGGCCTTTTTGGTGGCTATCACCTCTGTGTGTAGGGTGTCGGAACTGGCGGTGTTTTCCTGTCGTTCACCTTACTTGCTGATTTACAGAGATAAGGTGGTTCTTCGCCCCTGTCCGTCGTTCCCTCCAAAGATTATTCCCGGATTTTCATTTGAATAAAGACATTGTGTTGCCTTCCCTGTGTCCCAAGCCTGAACATCTGAAGGAAATTGCCTTGCACGCCTTGGATGTGGTCTGGGCTATTAGGGTGTACCTGGCAGCTACGGAGTCTTTTAGGAAGTTAGACTCTCTCTTTGTACTCACGGATGGGCCTCGTAAAGGGTTGTCCGCTTTCCCTGCCACCATTTCAAGATGGATCAGACAGACAGTGATTCAGGCCTATGCCATCAAGGGTCAGGTTCCTCCTTTCCCTGTTAAGGCGCACTCTACTAGGGCCTCCTGGGCCTTTCGTCATCAGGCGTCAGTGATGCTGATTTGCAAAGCGACCACTTGGTCATTGGTGCACACTTTCACAAAGTTTTATAAAGTGGATGTGTTGGCATCTGTGGATGCTTCTTTCGGCTGCAAGGTTTTGCAGGCTGCTGTTGAGAGGACCTGATCCTCTTTGAGGGTGTATTGTTTTTTTTTTTGTGGGCTCCAGTTGTTTTGGTTGAGCTCCTGTTGCCTGGTTGGCTACTGTTTAGCCTTGAATTTTTTTGCTGTTCCCACCCCTCATGTTTAACACTGCTTTGGGACATCCCAATGGTTAAGAATATCAGGAGCTGTGTCCATCAATGAACCAAAGATAAAATGGGAGTTTTGACTTACCGTAAAATCCATTTCTCTGATGTTCATTGATGGACACAGCACCCACCCCTCTGTGGAGTTGTATTCTTCTGACACTGCTTGTAACAAAACTGAGTACCTATAGCAGAGAGAGGAAGTATATCCCCTGGGACTGCCCATAGGCGTAGCTAGACTTTTTTTCTGCCTAGTGTTCTTCTCCTGTAGGGGGCAGTATAACCCAATGGTTAAGAATAGCAAGAGCTGTGTCTGTCAGTGAACAATAGAGAAATAGATTTTACGGTAAGTCAAAAATCCTATTTTTTTTCATAGCTTGTTATAAAAATTTTGCAAACAGGTAATTTGTCCCCTTCACTGATGTGGGCTAATGAGGCTGCACTGATGGGCATTCATGAGGTGGCACTAATGGTTATTGATAGGCACTGATGAGGCAGCACTGGTGGATACTGATGAGGAGGTACTGATGGGGCAGCACTGATTGGCAATGACTGGTCTGCACTGGTGGGCACTGATTGGCAGCACTGGTGGGCGCTGTTGGGACTGTACTGATAATCAGGGCACTGAGCAGATTATGGGTGTACATGTCCCTTTTACACAAGCTGGTTATCGCCTCACCCTCTCCTCATGCTGTCAGCATGAGGAAAGGAGTGCTGATAGCCTGTTTCTGTTTACTTCCTTGATCAGCTGTATATTGCACTCTTGGCTCTTTACCTCAATCCGTGATCAGCACTCATCAGATCAGATCAGACACTGCTATCATAGAGTGCGCCGCCTGTGCTCTGCAGTGGGCGCGTGGTGGGTCTGGTCACGTGACACCTTCATATGACGGTGTCCCAAAACTAGCCGGCCATGCTGTAGCTGTCATTTGGCTATAGCACGGTCGGCAAGTGGTTAAAGTAGAACTATAGCTAAAACTTTTTTATTTCTTTTTGATAGAGCAGAGGAGGGTTATAATCCCTGTCAGATAGTTTTATCACCATCTATGTCTTATTGCAGAGATTTTCCTTCACCAGGAAGGGACTGGAAATCTCTGCAAATTAAATAAATTCTTTCGGGTTCCCCAGGTTACCAGAATCAGTGTCCCCATTGGAAGATTTCCCCTGTATTACTTTTCTGGGGACTACCTAAAATTTGGGATTTTCTTTTACTTTCACTTTCAATTATAATGGTAAACTGGACACATAGAGAGACTGAATCTTCCTAACAGGGAGACAGACAGCAATAAAAACTGACAGGTGTTCTAATCCCTCTCCACTCTATCCAAAACTAAAAGAGTTATACTTTAAACTCCAAACCATGTGGGCTCCAGCATTATTTCTAAGAAGACTGCTAACCAGTAAACATCACTTCCTATGTAGCAAGAAATAGACCCAACAATATGTGAGACATCATGGCATCCAGACACGTGTATACAGGGGGCATAAACTAATAGTGCTTATATCTTTTTAAAATTGATTTATTGAATAAACATATACAGGGTACCAGTGGCGGCTGGTGCTCAATATTTTGGGGGGCGGCAAACAAACCTCCCCCCTCACATGCACTGGCACCCCTCTCCACTCCTCCGTGGGTGACGGATGGGAAGGTGCCCTTACCTTAGGAGATGAGGAGGGGTAGGGCTGCTGCTCCTTGCTTGGGAAGAGCCGGGGCTTCTCCTCCTGGCCGAACAGACAGGCTTCTCCTCCCAGCCGAACATAAAGTGGGTCCTGAGTGGCCAGGAGTCCTAAGACTCCCTGGCCAATCGGGTCTCAGGACCTGCTTCCTGAATTGCCAGGAGGAGAATCAGGAAGACAATAGCGAATAGTAATTTGCTGTTGGCACTAAACTTGGTGGGCTTAGGGTGCAGTGCTCTACGCCCCGAGCTCACCCTTTGTGAAGCCAATTAAGGCCTCAGGCTCCAGTAGTGTGCTTCCAAAAAAAAAAAAAAAAACATTAGAATCCATACATCCAGCACCCTGCATGGAGATTAGGGGCCGGGCGCATGGATTAGGGGGGTGGCACCCCTGCACTGCCTATGGACGGGCTGCCACTGCAGGGTACTCACTTTCATCCTAATATTATTACGAAGTACTGGCCGGTTTTAAGGCAAGATATGATTATTGGACAAGTTTTGCTGGACAGACCTAGGTTTTTTTTACAAACAAGCTCATAATTTAACTACATCCCATCCGCGCTACAGCCTATATACGGCTGCAGCGCGGACTCGAATTTTCGGGAGGCCGTTTTTAAACGGCCTCCCAGAAGCAGGCTCCCCGCGCGCTCCCGCGAGCGCGCATCGGGGAGAATCTGTGTCGGCCGTGTCCCTTGGACACGGCCGATCACAGATCGTGGTGAATGGCCAATCACAGCGGCCATTCACCACGTGATCGGACCATCCAATGAGAGATGATCTCATATGTAAACATATGAGATCATCTCTCATCGCCGGCGCTCCTTCCTCACACGGAGCCTGCAGTGTGAGGAAGGAGGGGGAGCCTCACAGCGCCGGGGACACAGAGACATGTAATCAGGGCACTGATCACCAGTGCCCTGATTACTGCAAGGTAAAAAAACATACACACATTGCCCCCAACAGTGCCCACAGTGCCCGCCATCAGTGTCCCCCATCAGTGCCCACAATCAGTGCCCATAGTGCTGCCAGTCAGTGCCCATCAGTGCCTGCTCATCTAGGCACTGATGAGCACTGATTGGCAGCACTATGGGCACTGAGTGTGGGCACTGATGGTGCTGCCCACCAGTGCTCATCAGTGCCGCCCATCAGTGCTCATCAGTGCCACCCGTCAGTGTCCATCAGTGCCATCCGCCAGTGCCCATCAGTGCCGCCTCTCAGTGCCCATCATTGATGCCCATCAGTGGCGCCTCTCAGTGCCCAGCAGTGCCGCCTCTCAGTGCCCAGCGTGCCACCTCTCAGTGCCACCTCTCAGTGCCCAGCAGTGCCGCCTATCAGTGCTCATCAGTGCCGCCTATCAGTGCCGCCTATCAGTGCCGCCTATCAGTGCTCATCAGTGCGGCATATTAGTACCTCCTCATCAGTGCCCATAAGTGCCACCTCATCAGTGCCCATCAGTGCCACCTCATCAGTGCCCATCAGTGCCACCTCATCAGTGCCCATCAGTGCCGCCTCATCAGCGCACATCAGTGAAGGAGAAAAATTTATTTTCAAAATTTACTCGCAGAAAATAAGCAAACTTTTTTTTTTTTTCAAAATTTTTTGTCTTTATTCTTTTTTTTTGTAAAAAATAAAAAACCCAGAGGTGATTACATACCACCAAAAGAAAGCTCTATTTGTGTGAAAAAAATTATAAAAATTTCATATGGGTACAGTGTAGCATGACCGCGCAATTGTCATTCAAAGTGTGACAGCGCTGAAAGCTGAAAATTGGCCTGGATGGGAAGGGTGTTTAAGTGCAGAGAAGGCAAGTGGTTAAGGAATAAGGTTTTTAAGAATGTCATTGAGCCCCCTAGAGTGACTAATCTGAGTTTCTGGGATATAAAGGGCTTCCACAGATATGGTCGATGCTACAGCTGTGTTAGAGTTCCCAACAATAGAAGAAAAAGGAAACCTATCACCATCCCTGCCATGCAAAAGTCCTTCACCATCAGGGACTTTATATCACGTGACACTGGGGTGATCTATGTCCTAAAGTGCCCCTACAACTTACTTTATATTGGGAGGACAAAAAGACTCTTGAAGGCGAGGATAGAGGAACAGGTAAGAAATATTAGTAAGGATTTTGATAAGCACTTTATATCTGCGCATTTTAGAGTTAAACATGATAAGGATAGTAGCGGTTACAATTTTGGGTTCTTTAAACCCCTAAGAAACACTGGAAGGGTTATAAATTTAAAGCAAAAGGGAGTCCTAGATGGATTTATGAGTTGTTATCTTTGGTGTTTGTGTGTGTGTGTGTGTGTGTGGGGGGGGGGGGGGGGGGGTTGGGGGTTTAAATAAGGACTTTGATTTGGGTTGCTTTGTTAGTAATTTGTGAAGAGGTAGTAAGTGGGTAGTACAGAATAGGGATGAGGGTATTTTAAATTCCCTAATTTTTTTATATTATAAATATATGCTCTATTATATATATTATATATGTGTTTTCATTTTAAAATTATTTTACATATTTTTAGTAATAGGTTTGGACATACCAACGGTAGGAAAAGGGGTTCAATGTATAGTAAATTTGTGGGGGAATATAACATGAATTGGGACCCAAGTGCAATACATGGTAGTAAATATGAGGTGGAACATTTTTTATCTATTGATTGTGAATTTTATTGTATTCATGTAGTGTAACAGTTTCTTGCAGTGTCCAGTTAAAAGCACAAGCCTTACATGCATCACCGCTTGTATTGATTAAAAAGGGTTATTCTGTTTTTCTAATTAGCAATATAAATATTCATTTTAATCACACAAGCGACGGACCAGAGCTTTACAGGTTGCCACTGGAGTTTTCTTCCACTCCTAATTGACGACATCATGGATGTTAGAGACCTTGAGCTCCGCCACCATGCCCGACAGATGCTCAATAGGGTTTAGGTCTGGAGACATGCTTGGCCAGTCCATCACCTTTAACCTCAGCTTCTTTAGCAAGGCAGTGGTCATCTTGGAGGTGTGTTTGGGGTCGTTATCATGTTGGAATACTGCCCTGCGGTCCAGTCTCCAAAGGGGGGGTCAGATCATGCTCTGCTTCAGCATGTCACAGTACATGTTGGCATTCATGGTTCCCTCAATGAACTGTAGCTCCCCAGTGCCGGCAGCACTCATGCAGCCTCAAATCATGACACTCCCACCACCATGCTTACTGTAGGTAAGACACACTTGTCTTTGTACTCCTAACCTGGTTGCCGCCACACATGCTTGACACCATCTGAACCAAATACGTTTATCTTGGTCTCATCAGACCTCAGAAGATGGTTCCAATAATCCATGCCTTAGTCTGTTTGTCTTTAGCAAACTGTTTGCGGGCTTGTGCATCATCTTTAGAAGAGGCTTCCTTCTGGGATGACAGCCATGCAGACCAATGTGATGCAGTGTGTGGCATATGGTCTGAGCACTGACAAGCCGACCCCCCACCCCTTCAACCTCTGCAGCAATGCTGGCAGCACTCATACGTCTATTTCCCAAAGACAACCTCTGGATATGACGCTGGGCACTTGCACTCAACTTCTTTGGTCAACCATGGTGAGGCCTGTTCTGAGGGGAACCTGTCCTGTTAAACCACTGTATGGTCTTGGCTATTGTGCTGCAGCTCAGTTTCAGGGTCTTGGCAATCTCCTTATAGCCTAAGCCATCTTTATGTAGAGTAACAATTCTTTTTTTCAGATTCTCAGAGAGTTCTTTGCCATGAAGTGCCAAGTTGAACTTCCAGGGACCGGTAAGAGAGAGTGAGAGTGATAGCACCAAATTTACCACACACGCTCCCCATTCACACCTGAGACCTTGTAACACTAACAACTCACATGACACCAGGGAGGGAAAATGGCTTTTTGGACCCAATTTGGTGTAATGTTCCGGTACCTCTGGTACCCTTGTCTCCATATTTCTCCTCTCCTAATTGCGTCCCATCTTGTGTAACAAAGGACGCATATACCTTTAAGACCGGATGACATCATTGCCGAGCGCCGCTATGAGCGGCTATTTCAATCGCCGGTTTGCTCTCACTCATCGCTCGTTCAAACCCACATGTTCATCGCACCTACGCCTGAGAAGTCGGAGCTGCTGACATACCTCCCTTGCTGAACTGAAGCCGGAAACCTCGCTGGTGATCCGTATCTCGCTACGGGATCACCCCTCTCCAATGGACACTGTTATTCCTAAACCTATCTAAGTGATAAGTACCCCGCAGGGGATTCTTGCTAACCAATCTCCTACTGTCATCTACTGCAATTACCAAAGACTATCTGTATCTATCTATTCACTATCATCTGCATAGACTGTTAGCTCTTGGGACTACCTTCAACTATCCTTGCACTAGGTTACTCTGTCTAAGTATACTCCATCTGTGTCCTCTTACCATCTGCACTATACTTGACATCAGAACCTATCTGCTTTACCATCACCTGCAACTCTCCTAATACTACTTCTAGTGCTCACCATACAATAGCCTGTCTCTCATCTATATATCCTCATATACTCTATCCCTCCATTAAAACATCTATTAATATATATATAGTATATAACAGGCTGTACACGGTGATGAAGTCCTGAGAGTTGGATATGTTGTTCAACAGATTCTCTACAAGGCTACTGAGTGTAATAATTCTGCAGCTGTAAATCCATCCACCAACAAAAACGCATGAACGTTACATTTGGACATTTTGTCTTAGGGGTGTACTCACTTTTGTTGCCAGCGGTTTAGACATTAATGGCTGTGTGTTGAGTTATTTTGAGGTGACAGCAAATTTACAGTGTTATACAAGCTGTATACTCACTACTTCACATTGTAGCAAAGTGTAGTTTCTTCAGTGTTGTAATATGAAAAGGTATAATAAAATATTTACACAAATGCGAGGGGTGTACTCACTTTTGTGAGATACAGTGTATATATATATATATATACATATATAGACAGCCTACACGTCCAATAGAAATTCCCCTGAGGAAGACACGTGACCCTGTGTCGACACGCATTGGGGAGGGGCCAGGACGGGGACGACACCAGGAACCAGCGTGGAGCTGGATGCCGGATAGTTTCTGTAAGGCTTGAGGCAAGGCTTGTGTGAGAATAATGGAGACCCTTCCAGAAACTGACTTTTATGGCTGCAATACTCTGTACCCTGTATATGTTTATTCAATAAATCGTTTTAAAATGAGCTCTATGTGAGGAGATAACAGGAGAGGAGGCTTGGAGCGCTGGCTGTAGCCCATGGGAGGCTAAAAGGCTGTTTTGACCCTACTTGGTTGTAGTGGTCACACTATCCCAGGTGAGATTATATCTGGTGGGAGGAGCACTTTGGGGTGACACACGGTTCTGGTCATTCAAGCAGGGGAGAGGAGTGAAGTTTTTTAAGAATCACTGTTTGTGGATTATTATTTGGAGAAGGCTGTACTTTTTGCTTTCATGGACATTTAATATATACATATTTTTCTGGATAGCACTAATATATATATATATATATATATATATATATATATATATATATGTATATATTTATATAATTATTTTTGTATGTAAGGAAATTATCTGTGAATAACAGTTTAGTTTTATTGTGACACTTGGCACATGCAATTATTTATAAATTTTTTAAATATAATTCACTATATTTTTTATTTCTGATGATGATTCTCCCTGGGACAATTTTAATATATATTGAGCACTACAGAGCAGCATTATTTTGATTGTTTAGTTATTTTAGCACATAAATGGGATTAGGATCAGTGCCAGCAGCTCAGCTCATTTGTTATGAATTGTTTAAGTAGCTTGCAGGATTTTATATATATTTCATATTTTCTGTAGCTTTGTACAACGCTGAATGGCTGCATTTCTTTGGTTGGAGGGGTCCATAAAACCATGGCTCAGCTGCCTGCTTTCACTGCCTCCTGGCTGCCCGTGTGAATGAACCCATAGTTTTATCTTTCCATCAGCTGACTTCTGTTATAAAACTCAGCTCTATTTAATAATACAGTTCCAACAGGAGTATGGGGATGCCAAAATGCACATGTCCTGTACTGTGTGAGTGAATTAAAAACATGTATTAGCCTAGGCTATGAGTCCGTTTAATAGGGAGCAATAATAAACAAATGCATGGATGCATAAGAATAAAACATTGCAATATATATGAATAGCAGTGATACCGTATACCGTATGCTTTTAGATAGTCCAGCTTGCTGTGTAAGGTGTTGAATATATTTCCAAGTTCATAGTGTGCAGTTACCTCTATATACATTCCACATAGGACTTGTGATATTTATGAGGTCAACTCATGCTGGTGAGCAGGGAGAAATATCTATAAACATATACCAGACTGTACTTTACATCTAAATCATTGGTTATTGTAACGGTATGTTATACGGTGAAGCAAAGCATCTAATATTACGTTACTATGAAACAATAAATACAAGTGACTGTAACCAAAAAGCCCCCACACAAACAAGGGATGTGTCTCAGCACCCTTTCAGGGAATCTTTTCTCTATTGTGGAGCAATGTGCTCAGCACACTCCAGGGTATGTAGGACGTCTGTGTACCATGCCATACTCTGGGGTGCCTCCCATTGTTCCCTTGTCACTACAGGACACATTCTAGCTGTCACTGGCTGAAAACTGCCATGTCAATTTTTTACACCGTACTGCATTTACAGTAGTTTAGAAGTAGCAGAAGCCTAAAGACTACCCCAAAATACTCTATTTAGAAAAGAAGACCCTCGATTTTTCAAGATGCACTTTGGAGCAACAAAAGCTTACATTTTCTGACGGGTTTCCCAAACACAGTGATGGCATACATAGTTACATAGTAGGTAAGGTTGAATAAAGACAATAGCCCATCCAGTTCAACCTGTGTTGGTGTACGTATGTCAGTGTCGATAATCATTTCCCATATCCCTGTATATTGTGTTCACTAAAATGCACATTCAAGAGTCTTTTAAAAATATCAATACCCCCGGCTGATACCACCAAGGGAGAGAGTTCCACCCCCCTGCGCAGTTTTAGGTTAAACCGCTTCTCCTCCAATCTCATTGTGTAACCCTGTGTCCTTATACACTTCCTGAGACTGAATCGTTTTTTCCTATGCTGTGATCACCATTGAGGTATTTGTATATTGCTATCATATCCCCTCTCAAGCGTCTCTTCTCCAGCGAGAATACATTTAGTGCATGTAGTCAATCTTCGTAATTAAGGTTCTTCAATACCCATATTAATTTAGTTGCCCTTCTTTGGACTCTCTCCAGCACAACCCTTCTGAGGACTGGTGACCAGAACTGGACAGAAATATTCCAGATGTGGCCTTACAAGAGTCTTATAAGGTAGGAGGATTATAGTTTTATCTCTGGAGTATATCACCCTTTTTTATGCATGTTAATATTCTACCTGCTTTGGTAGCTGCAACTTGACATTGCTCAGGCTGTCTTCTACCAGGACCCCCAGATCTTTCTCTATCCTGGATTCCCCCCAGAGGTTCTCCCCCTAGTGTGTAGTTTGCGTTTGTGTTTTTAGCCCCCAAGGGCATTACCTTACATTTCTCCACATTAAAACTCAATTGCCATGTAGTTGTCTAATTAATCCTCATGGTAAATATAGCATCCAATTATATGTTCAGCTACCTCCCCTATGCACAAGAATACCATATAAATATGTCTTATGGCTGAAAACTGCTATGTCCGTTTTTTTGCCACCATATTGCATATACAGTGGAAGTGGTAGGATCCAATTTCAGTGATGTTTCAGTTTCATGCTTTTTATCTTTTAGGTTTCATAGTCTACGCTAATGTAATATACAGAAAATCAGGGCCTTAATTTGGTATCAAATTTGGACACATATATTTTAAGTAATTTGTTTTTTTATTGAGAATAAATAGTACAGTATAAAAATTGCATCTTCCTGTAGCTTTTTCCAACACAAGGTTTAGATCATTTGCACACATTCAAAAATGTACCCTAAAATGTATTCAATAAAATTTTCTAATAAAAATGATATCACATTAGTGTGACTTTTATGTAGGAGAATGGTAAGGCTTGTCACATGATTTAGACATTAATGGCTGTGCGTTGAGTTATTTTAAGGGGACAACAAATGTACACTGTTATACAAGCTGTACACTCACTACTTTACATTGTAGCAAAGTGTCAATTCTTCAGTGGTGTCACATGAAAAGATAAAATATAATTTAGTGCACTACTGTATCTCATCAGTTAACACACCGTCCCTAATTCACACTGTTCAGACTGCTTTTTTCTTCTTATATGTTGATTCTGCAAGTTAACCAGAATCCAATATATAAGATTTTTTTTTACTACTGGTCTGTTGTCTGCTCCTTGGGGGCAGTGTTGGCAATTTAACCACTTAAGCCCCAGAGGATTTGGCTGCTCAAAGACCAGGCCCTATTTTGTGATTCGGCACTGCGTGATTTTAACGGACAATTGCGCAGTCATGCAATGCTGTACCCAAACAAAATTGACATCCTTTTTTTCCCACAAACAGAGCTTTCTTTTGGTGGTATTTGATCACCTATGAGATTTTTATTTTTTGCGCTATAAAGAGCAACAATTTTGAGAAAATAACAATATTTTTCACATTTTTTTATATGAAATTCTAAAAAAAAAATGTAAAAATCTAATTTTTTTTTAACATTTTAGGCCAATTTGTTTTCTGCTACATATGTTTGGTAAAAAAAATCACAATAAGCGTATTTTGATTGGTTTGCGCAAAAGTTATTGCGTTTACTAACTACGGGAAAGATTTATGTGTTATTTTTTTTTTTCTTTTTAACTAGTAATGGCGGCAATCTGCGATTTTTCTTTTTGCGGGACTGCGACATTGCGGCGGACAGATCGGACCCCTGACTGACATTTTTGACACTTTTGGGAGTACCAGTGAGATTACTACAGTAATCAGTGCTATAAATATGCACTGTTACTGTAAAAATGACACTGGCAGGGAAGGGGTTAACTTTATTGGTGATCAGTGGGTTAAATGTATCCCTAGGGGCATGATTCTAACTGTGGGGGGGGCGTGGCTTGTGATGTAACCACAGAGACATACGATCCTACATAGCAGGATCGTATAGTCCCCACTTACATCAGGAAGAATGACAGACGGCTGTGTTTACATCAGCCGTCTGCCTTTCTCCCTCTCCTGGGGGAGATCGCGAGTGGCCGGCGGACATCAGAGCCGCTGGTCACTCGCGCGGGGGATGCCTGTGAATGTGCGGGGGCGGGAGCGCGCCTCCGGCGGCGCGCGCTCGCCCCCCACAGGCCGCTGAGCGAGTGACATGCCCCTACGTCACTTTGCCCAGCAGCGGCTGCCTGACACAGTGTATTTGCGGTGGGCGGTCGTTATGTGGTTAATGTGCAATATCTTGGTAAGATTTAGAGATTGGAAATTCAACTAGGTGTGTCAGGTGGTAGATGTGTTCAGACGGTCAAGGCCAACTAAACCAGTGGCTCTTTCAGGGGTGGCACTACAACTGGAAGCTCAAAGAAAAGGTAAGTATGTGTTGCTGAAGAAGGTTTGTCATAGAAATTTGCTTGCTTTACCCTCCATGGACAAAGCACAGCTTTGAATTAAGTGATGCTAAATGCAAAATGACATAGATGATGCAGTCTGGCACTAGCATTAACGAAACAGTCTATGTTTTCCTGAGTCCTTCCTTGTTACTCAGTTTTTTACCTGTTGATCTTGCTAGGTTTTTTCGGTTTATGTTAGTTACCCTAACATTTTATATTTCTGATATGTGTCTGTGTTACCTTATACTTGTGTAGTGCTTATCCCCAAAGAAGTTGCTGATGTTTGGGTCCCCCAATTCTGGATGTCAATAACCTTTCCAGCAATGTCAAACCCACTGACATACCAAGGTTGAACAAGGAAATATTTATTGGTGTAAAACTTAGAGCAAATTAACGAACAAAATGACAATAACAGATACCAATTTTGTATAACTCTAAATAACTGAAGGACCAAAGGTCTCTGGCTCAAATCCATAAAACCCAGGGAAGTCCTAACCAAGGGGTGGTACCAGGAATTAAAGGTCCATTAGTCTCTCAAAACTCCTTCCACTGGCCAGTGTGTTGATGATCAGTGGAGCCCAAAGTTCCAGTACTGAAGCACTCAGACTTAAGTGGAGCCCACAATACCTAACTGTATCCTAAAAATAGGTGACACTGTCCCTTTAGGCGGTGGTCAGCTGTGGCCAGTGGCCTCTTACCACCAAACGATCTCTGATTTCGCCTCCACCCACTCTTTGTCTGGACCCAGTGATATCAGCTGCGACTCAAGATTCAGTGATGACTATCATCCACAGACCTGGTGATGTCAGCTGCGACACAGGACTCAGCAATGATGGACTCTGCATTGATGTAGAAGTAAAGTGTTTCTGACACTGTGATGAACCCTCCAGAAGGCAGCTCCCTGTCAACTTTAATGTTCGACTCTCTCTGTCATCCACATGACTGCCTTGAGCCCAGGAACTCTCTCCCCTTTTTCTTTCGCTCAGCTCCCTGTCCTGCTGGGACTTGTAGTCCATCCAGTCCATAGTTAAATAGAAAAATGCCTCTGGAGAATACATTACCCATACTCCCAGGTGGTTCCCAGCAGTCCTTTTCCTCCCAGGCTGCACAGCAGTCAATCAATGTCCTCTGATGTCCTGGAAAAGTGGGTGGGCTCTTCTCCGGCTCACAGTGGATGTAGGAATGCCTTACAAGTGTCCAGTGACCTCTCTCTCTCTCCTCCTTGCCTGTCAGGCAAGGAGAGGGAGACCAGTTCAGCACTGGCTGTGACACTGCCAGTAAAAGCAGGTCTGTGTGGTAATGGGCAGGGGCACTGTGAACCCAGGCTACATTTGAATGAAAAAGTTTCCTGTTCATTGCTCCCTTTGTGTGAAATACTGTCAGGGAAGAACTTGATCAAGAATGGCAGATATGCCAATTTCCAAAATGGCCGCATTGGGACTGTCAGGAAATGGCAGATATGCCAATTTCCAAAATGGCCGCACGGGACTGTCAGGGAATGGCAGATATGCCAATTTCCAAAATGGCCACACGGGACGTCCTTATTAGTGCCAATTATCAACATCCACTTCCTATATAAACTCAGCACTGGCTGCCATTCACTGCTGGATTATCTTCAGCTAGTACCTGATTTCCTTGTGCCTTGAAACTCCTGCTTGATTGATTATTCGTTACCGACCCGGCTATCCTTGACCTGCTCTGGCTTTCTCCTGCTCTGAACCCAGCTTGCCTTACGGACTTCTCCCTGCCTGCTCCTGATTGTCTTCAGTGTTTGACCTTGGCTTGACCCCGACTATTCTATCTGCCTCTGCTTCTTGATTGACTACCTGTGTATGACCCTCGACCTGGCTTCTGACCTTGATTGCACTAACCTGCCTGCACTTCCAGTGATCCAAGTGACTGTCTTATCTACTGCGGATCTGATTCCTGCAACAGCAACACCTGCAGACAACCTGTGCACCTTTGGGCACAGCACCCTCTGCCACCATCTTCACGGGTGCTCTGCACTCAGCGGCAAGGGAAGCCCTCTCGTCACCTCAGCCTCCAACCAGATTCATGACAAATACCTGTTAATTAGGACAGCATTCAAATTCCGCGGTTGACAAGTGTGCTATCGTCTGATGTGAATCTCCGCCTTACACGTATTAAGATTGATCATTGACGTCATAGATTGACATCATCAGAGGCGTCTTTTTATCATCATAGATTGATATCATCAGAGGCGTCTTATCGTCATAGATTGACATCATCAAAGGCGGCTCTAAAGATGTCAATCTATGATCATACGCATAAGGCGAAGTTTCACGTCGGACGATAGCACGCTTGTCAAATTGAATTTGAATGAATTTGAATGCCGTTTACATGCCTTTATATCGCTTTTTAATGTAAGTGCAATTTTATCAATAAATATACCTTTATTTTGCAACGTACTGCACTATTGTAGTATTATAAACAAGCTGCGCTATTTAAGTGAAGAGGTGTCACTCAAACACATGTGATATCAATAAATCATATAACAAACTTATAACAATGTTATGGAAAAAAAAAGGAAATCAAAAATCGTTAATATATAATATGAAATATATCCCCCAATATTAAGTGAAAAAAGTGAAAAATATATAGCAAATACAAGTGAAATAAAGTTCATATAGTCTCTTATTCAGGAGAATCAAAAAAAAAAATATTGAAGATTCGGGTATTCGCCAAACTTCACTAGGTGTAAATTGACCGCCACCAGTAGTACAAATTGCTTACCAGAATATAATTGTGTGCAAGCCAAAAAAGCAAGGGGATTTTATCACCCAAGGTCTCTAGATAGCAAGGCACTCCAGGGACGGAAGCTGCACTACACCTCCAGGGCTTGGACCAAGATCATATATTGGGAACATCCAACATCAGACCGCATACATGTGAAAAAAGATAGATGGTCCCATAGCGTAAAACTGATAAATGATACTAGAGCAATAAAGGAAAAGCACTTACAAACATAAAAGGAAGTGAGCATATAATGTATCACACGAGCCGTGAAGGATCCCAAAAGATTAGTGAGTATATATTCGGATAAACACCAAACTTCACCAAGAGAGCAGAGACCGCCACCAGTGGTACAAGCTGCTTACCAGAAGTTAATTAGGTACACGCCAAATTGAGGGGGTTTGTCACCCAGGATCTCCAAATAACGAGGCACTCCAGGGATAGAAGCTTGACTACACCTCCAGAACTCGGGCTTGGGCCAAAATCATATTGTGAGGGATTAGCTCGGTGGCGGGTGTGGATGACCCCTTGGGGGGTGCGTTTTCACAGAGAGATAGCCGATAAGTGCTTGCAAACAACAGTTTGGTTTATTAATGCAATTTTCTTCACCAGACTGCAAGCGTCAAAAACAGCAAAATAAAATAAAACACCAAAATAAATCCTTGCCTCTGTGGGCGGCTACCTTCTCACACTGGAACCTACCTAAGAGTCTGTCCCCAACCTACTGTTGGGCAGACTTTCTTATCCTACAGCGGATACTCAACAGTCCATGTTTTATCTCTTCACACAGCACATGTTCATTTAACAGGTCCCTTTACTCTTCACAATGAGAATGTCTCTTTGCTTGTCTCTTCACATGGCAAACATTCCTTTATTTCTTCCACATAGAAATAGTTTGTTTTCTCACCTTTGAGAAGTCTTCACAACTGGTTACCCTCCTTAGCGCACATCACTTCAGGGGGTCTTCTCCCATGCTCACACAGCTTGTCGGGAGGCACACATCTGACTGTCCTCCTTCTCCCAGCCCACACGGCTTCAGGAGACAGCTTCCGGAGGCAGCCCTCCATAGACTTCCTTTGGACAAATTATAGAAGCCTTAACTTCCTCATTCCGAACAGCTGAAGTCTGTTCAACGTCTTTAGACCTTTCTGCTGGCTTCTGCAGCCGACACCCTATAGTAACTGGTGAATTGTATCTCCGATCTGTGACAACACTCACAGATTTACCTGACTTCCTGTCACATTTCCTTGACGTCCTGTAACAATATATTGGAAACATCCACCATCAGACCGCATATATGTAAATAAAAATAGATGGTCCCATAGCGTAAAACTGGTAAACTTTATTAAAAGCAATAAAGAAAAGCACTTACAAGCGTAAATAGGGAGAGCGCATATACTGTACAGTCCCCCCCTCCTAACCCCCAATACAGACCCATTATCCCAGTACAGACCCTCCCTGGCTTAACCCCCAGTACAGATCCCTCTTCCTAGCTTAACCTCCATTACAGACCCTTCTCCCCAGTACAAACCCATCCTCAGCCTAACCCCAAAGAACAGATTCACCTTTCTTTTATTACAGGCGATCATTAGCACAGACCCTAATTCAGAATAGATCTCCCTTCTCAACTTACTTGCTGCAGCAGCAGTTCAGAGCGAGGGAACTCCTCCTTCAGCTGTGTCAAATGTAGCCTCCCTCTGCTCTGAACTGTAGCTGTCAGATGGAAAAAAGCAGTGCTGTAGTCTTAATACCTTTGACAATGCAGCGCTGTGCCAAAGAAAAAAAAGAAAGCTTGGCAGCCACAACACGCCTAGAGTGTCTGCACCCGGTGTTGACCACACCTCCTTAGTGTGCCACTGCTCCCCAAAAATAACTGGTAATTAGGCCAACTGCTTTCTTTACACTGCCCCCTTCTGTAAAAATGTTATTTTACTTTGTTCAGTATGATGCAATTCCAAAAATCTAAAACAGCATTTGTAGGCCCGCTGGCCGCTGCTGTTGTCCACGTGCACAATATAGTAGCCTCAGGAAAACGCCGTGGAGGACGGCGAAACACGTTGACGTAATTTCCGGTTACGGACGAGACGGAACGTCACTTCCGGTCAGGCACTTCCTGGTCGTGGAACGCACGCCAAGCGCTGCCTACACGAGGCAATTTGTACATGCGCTTATATTAAATTACGTTTGTAAGTATGTTTTTGGCTTATGAAGCACAATAAATTGTTTAAACATACTTCACCATGTATGGCCTTTCTATATTTTAACGGTGGATACCGAGGCGGATCTACACCTACCTTTATCCAAGGCTATATGGAGTAACACCTTTGAGATCCTGGCAAAGAGGGCTTATGTGCAATTTAATTCCAAGGCTCAAAAATTCTGGCAATTTGGTGAGTGGGGAACCGAGAGGGGTCACCTATCACTTTGAAGCACTTTGTATAACCTTCAGCACCTGAGCACTTTATTTGGATCACGATTAAGGACTTTTATTCACAATATTTATTCACAATTTTAGTTTGCTCTGATGAATTGTTAATATTTTAATATTGGTAAATATTTATTTCACATGATGTACACTATCACCAATGCTAGCGCTGCTTAATTTTGGTTTATAATATTATCCTAAGACTTGCTTAGTGTTGCAGCTGCTGCATACAATTTATGCACATTGTATAAATTATTTTCTATATATTTTTTTATATATAATTTATATATCTCATACATATTTATTGACTCACATATTCAGCTGATCTACCAGCGCGGGTATTAATTTAGTTATTCACAGCCTCAGGGTTCTGTTTGCCCTCCACCAGGGCTGTCAGTTCAGAGCAACTCCATCATTACTCTATGTGCTGCCATCTTGGTTTCTGCTTTTTGATGGTTCAGGTCAATCCTCTTGGGCTTTTGATTTGGCAACTGATGACATAGCTCCTGTGCATTGACTTCTTACAGATACTGGGAATGAGGCACAAGGGTGCAATGCAATGTGCATGCACTGCAAATAGTCTATGCAAAATAAATTCATAGGAGAAAAGAAAACCTTATCTTCTAGAATTTTTTTGAACGTTTAACTCCAGTTTCCCTTTAAGGGAAAGCTTGCAGTCGTCTGACATCTTTATCATGCCATAGAAAACCTTGCTGGAAGAATGATCAGGACAGACTTTGAGCAGACGTCTCCTTCGAGAAAGCTTGCCTTTTTCCAGTGATTTAATTGTCCACCTGTGCCATTAAGAATAAACTTAATGGAATGTCCTCTGCATGCTGATAATTATCAGGCTCTCCGGGAGAAATTTTGCATTTCCCAAATTCCCACAGATGTGTTATTTCAAGATGTATTTGAATATTTCTGTGTCTACAACGTCCTGGATGCTGAAAACCTTTACAAAATTTACTGCTATAGTATGCACGTGCACCATCCACCATCCTTCCTCTGACCATACAGAGAACCTGTATAAAAGCGATTTGCAAGATGTGGGATACGATAGATAGATAGATAGATAGATAGATAGATAGATAGATAGATAGATAGATAGATAGATAGATAGATAGATAGATAGATAGATGTGTGCATGTTTTAACTTTCATGAAAACTGAAAGCTCCAAACTTGCTCATGCTTTGTATTCTTCACCTTTCCCCATGTGGCAGTCCTCAAAAATTGCCCATTTTGGCACCAGGCACTGTGATGTGAAAAGCAGGGGGGGCATTATGTGTACCCCAATTTCTGGAAGTACAGTTTTTAGACTAGCTCCAGTGTCAGATTGTGGACTGTGAGGGAGCACACAGAAGAGGAGCATTACCTCAGGCACCTGCTGTAAAGCAAACCTGTAACTTTACTAGTCCAGAAAAAGAAGCTTGATATAATAGGAGCTGTTGGAATAGGACATATGGTATGTGATGCCTAACCCAATATGCAACTCACACAAGCAAACTGTTGTCAGTAGTCTTTTGACTAAAATGCCATTTTAGATTTAGTCGTATTTTAGTCCTCTGAATTGTTTTAGTTTTAGTCGTATTTTAGTTGACTAAAATAGTATTTATTTTGTTGACGATATTAACACTGCACACCTGGTTGAATAAAAGTCACTGCAAGCACTTATAAGAACATGAGCATACCGGTATCAACCTTTGTGTTAGATGTGACTTAGTACCAGGACATAGACACAAGACTGTTTAGTGGTACATTAACTCAGTGTATTGGTACGGGTTAGAATGAGTGGTGGTTTGAGCACAAATCAGCATGCAGAGACAGTAGATTCAGACACAGTCTGCTAGACAATGTAATTGCTATGCCAAAACAACTTAGAATAGAGTTCAGTACTGCTAGATTGGAATCAATTCATAAATTCATAAATCAGTAAAGTCAGGAAACAGCAGTGCATATAACCATTAATTGAGGTGTGGATAGGAATACTGTAACTGATTTAGAGTGCAACATAAAATAATGGTTAAGGTCTGGTGCAATGTCTCTTGAGTGGCACCTCTCAAACTAGGCAATGGGAAAAGGTATCTGTTTAGCAGCTGTAGAAGGACAGTCGTTAGTCCTAATTCTTCAGCTGGCTAGCTTTGGGGCCCAGTTAAACAATTGATGCACATGAGAATAGTCCCAGTCAAACCTACAGGTAAAAATAAGGCTACTAGATGGCTGTATGGTCAGTTCCTAAAGGGCTCAGTCTTACTAGCAGCCGATAGTAAATCCCCATAGCAGCAGTTTTCCAGTCCCAGCAATTTTGCAGCCATAGGAGTGAGCAGGGGGTGTGCCAGGTGTGCTTGGGAACACCCTACTCACTAAGTTTCAGGATAGAGAGTGGGGGAAGGGGCTATTAAATGAATTAACTTACTGGCGCCTTCCTTTTCTAAATGAACACAGTGAACACCTGTGACAAAGTTAGAAGTGATGAAACGCAATGGGGTGTGGCTACACGGCAACTGTATTTGGATGCCGAAATGTCGACTCCGTGTGTGCGAACGAAGGGATGGTCAGATCGCAGCACTGTGTCAACCGGCATGTTTGAACTTATATATGAAGGCTTGTTTACTTTTTAATTGATGTACGTGTAATACTTTTTAATAAATTGGTTACCTTAAGGTGTTTTTACACTATTGGAGTCTCTGACCTCACTTTTATTCCTACATGTGGAAATTTAAAGTGATATCTGGATGGAGTGTGGCGTGCATTAGCGGCTCTTCATATACAACACATAAGCAATATTTTCCAGACATGAGAGTGAATGCCAACAGCATTTGGTGAGCTTGTTTCTTAAGGGAACGGAAGTGGCACATATCATTGTGGTAGAAGATTGTTGGTGTTATTATACTAGTTTGTTACACCTTTTTCATCACGTTTGACAGGACCTTTTTTAAAGTTTTTTGTATGAGATTTACATTTATCATGGACACTAAGTTATTTTTTATGGACATGTTATTTTTATATTTTTTGGGTACTCTCACATGTTGATGTACTTTAGGAAGCTACTGTGAAATCTATGCTTTTGAATTATAATGTATATTTTCACTTTTTGGTTTTTCTGTTTATACACTGTTAAGGTTTTTGCAAGCATTTGGCCCAGTGCATAATTAAACAATTATACCAAGCAAGTGTTAATAATCAACAAGATACGTGCAGGTTAAAATACAATCATAATCAAACAGAATCAGCTGTGTAGGAGGAGTGGAACTGGGTGAGGAAAAGCCATGATCTACTAATTAGTTAAAATTGCTGAAGGCAGTTCAATCGGAACATGCTTGCACTGGGGGTCATTGGTTCGAATGCCACTATCTGGTTAGAGGTTCTTACACTGTTGTGGTGTTATAGCTTCTTTTTCACAAGGTATTATTTTTCTGATGGGTTTCACATAATGGAAACAAAAGAAATGACTTTGTAAATAAAGCAAGTGTGGGTTTTACAACAAATCTATAAGTGTCGGTTCACACTGATCCGACCCGACTTCGGGCGACTAATGCCGTCGCCCGTGCACCGCGACTTCGGCGCAGCTTGCAACGACTTCACATAATGGAAGTCAATGCAAGTTGCTCTGACTTTGCAAAAAAAAGGTGCAGGAACCTTTTTCTAAGTTGGAGCGACTTGAGTCGCTCCTATTAGAACGGGAACCATTGCACAGCATGGACCACTACTTGTCAGGCGACCAAGTCGCCTGACAAGTCGGAACAGTGTGAACCGGCAGTAACAGTTTTTTTTTTGTCAGCTATGGATTTATAACTATGGTGTGATCCTGCACCCATATTTAAATGTTGGATGCTGATGACGAAATGTGCTTGTCAACAGTTTGTGTGAAGCAGCCCTCACAAAGTTGACATTTCCTGCTTTGTACCCTCCACATGCCAAACAAATTACAACTTGAATTGTACTGTTTTTGGTATCACTGATCATGGCAGAGACTTAGACATTTGATCTTTTCCATTATACACTGCACAGATACATACATACATAGGTGTGCGCAGCCTATTGCCTTAGGGTGTGCACCCTAAAGCTTAAACACACATGGGTGTGTGTCTACATATATATGACCCCGACACATAGATCTCCCTTCCGGCACAGTGAAAGTGAAGTGCGTAAACACTTCTTATGGCAGATCTGATAAGCGGGAGATCTTTCCGATCTTCCTACTGGCACACAGAACAATAATGCTATTGCGCATGGGGTGATTAGTGTGTGCCCGGGCACACCTGGCACACCCTGTGCGCACGCCTATGGATACATATTCTTATATAACTGATGTATTCTTTCATTGGCCAAGAGTGTGTGTTCCTGATCAACAGGTGTGGGGACATGAGGCATCATGAAGAGACAGAATTCATTTACACTGGTGGGTGTGTCCTTTACTGGGCGGATGTAGGTGTACTTTTATTCCAACCTATGTTATATAAAGACCTATGTTAGTGTGGTTTGCTTTGCTTGAGAAGAGGCCAGATTATTGGCGGGCAGGGTGCGATAGTGTGCATAATGACCCACACCGGCTGTGGTTTGATGAATGTTTTGTCTGTTTGCTGTAATTGTTTTGCATTTTAGGCCCTCAAAAGTGGATTTTTGTGTGTCTTTGTCCAGTGTGATCATGCCTTTCTTGTTTGTAAGCATCAGCTGACCCTTCTCTTTAAATGTTACTTACAAATCTCACGTGCTAAATGACTCCTAATCTTGATCTAGTTTCCTAAATTGTTTTTACAAAAATGAAGCTTCCTGCTAACCCTAACCAGAAATGTACGTTTGTGTGAATTTGGTGTGTGTGTAGGGGGGGGTGTAGTTTTTGCGCTGCCTTTTTTTTTATCAAATGTTATATCTTGTCTGTTATGTTTGTTTAACCACTTAAGCCCCGGAGGATTTGGCTGCTCAAAGACCAGAGCCTATTTTGCGATTCGGCACTATGTGGCTTTAACGGACAATTGCGCGGTCGTGTAACGCTGTACCCGAATTAAATTGACGTCCTTTTTTTCCCACAAACAGGGCTTTCTTTTTGTGGTATTTGATCACCTGTGCCATTTTTATTTTTTGCGCTGTAAACAAAAAAGAAGCGTCAATTTTGAAAAAAGAACAATATTTTTCAAATTTTTTTTATATGAAATTCCCAAAAAAATGTAAAAATCAACATTTTTTAACATTTTAGGCCAATTTGTTTTCTGCTACATATTTTTGGTAAAAAAAGTTGCAATAAGCGTATTTTGATTGATTTGCGCAAAAGTTATTGCGTTTACTAACTAAGGGAAAGATTTATATAATTTTTATTGTTTTTTTTTTAACTAGTAATGGCGGCGATCTGCGATTTTTCTTGCAGGACTGCGACATTGCGGCGGACAGATCGGACCCCTGACTAACATTTTTGACACTTTTGGGGGTACCAGTGACATTTACTACAGTAATCAGTGCTATAAATATGCACTGTTAGTGTAAAAATGACACTGGCAGGGAAGGGGTTAACTTTATTAGAGATCCAGGGGTTAAGTGTGTCCCTGGGGGGCAGTGCAGTTTCATATAGGAAACTCATTGGCAATTGCCAGTTATGGAACCCTGACTATGCCGATTTGGAATTCACTAATGCATATTCGTCTATTTGTACTCCTACTTTTCCGTTCACATGTTCACCTAGTTGAGGTCTCAGTTATTTTAATTGGGAGCAATTAGATGTAGAATGACTATTTCTTCTACTTTTCCTTAGTGAATTAGGCCCTGTGTGACCAGTATAGATGGGAGTTGACCAATGAGCATCTTTGGGTACAAAGTGGAGCCCCAACCCATAGTAAAAAGGTAGAATCCTTTCTGTGTAGGGCCATGGAGGCAAGAGAGAACGTACTGTATATAAAGTATTATGCTGCATATGCCTTTTAGAAATGGGGCCCTGGTCTGTATCCCAGCTTGAACACTATCTGCTTGTAGTTTATATGTTCTCCTTGTGCTTGCATGGCTTACCTTGAAGTACTCTGGTTAAGTTCCACACTCCAAGGACATACTTGTAGTTTAATCAGCTCCTGTCTAAAATAGCATGTTTCCTTGAAAAAGAAAAGCATCACCCATATTATTAGATCTAAGTAAATGCATTTAATAAAGAAAATTCAAGGTGTAGAATTCCTAAATACAGCATGCAGTAGCACACAACAGGTGAGTGTATATGTGGCACAAATAAATTTACAAACAATACAAGTATATATTTGTGCCCACAAATGTGGCGTATCCCTTAGTTTAATTTAGTGTATGTGAAATGCACCATTGTTTTATGACCCATTATTATTTTGGAGGGGTGGATAATTTATACCTCTCCTGGGTTTATAAACTACTTAGCTGGATCAATATTTATTAATACAGTATAGGACAATATTCATTTTTGATCTGGAGGGGCAGGAGAGCTTTTGAGATTCTGGGCCATCAAATACTGGAACACTATTAGAGTTGGAGGAGGTTGGAATGCTGAGATCATTAAAGCTTATATCTATCTATCTATCTATCTATCTATCTATCTATCTATCTATCTATCTATCTATCTATCTATCTATCTATCTATCTATCTATCTATCTATCTATCTATCTATCTATCTATCTATCTATCTATCTATCTATCTATCTATCTCTGTAAATCTATTTAGCTCCATCCATATAAATCTTTAATAAAATTGAAACTTGCAAACAGGCAGGCTTTTATTGCAGAAGAAATATGATCTACCTCTATCGATATGGCTCCCCCCACTTAGTGCAGAGGAAGTCAATATTAGGGACTGGTACTGTTAGTGGGTACTTCTGGCTGGTACTTTTGGTGGGTACTGATGGTGGGTAGTGATGGGTATTGCTGGTGGGCACTGCTGGCTGGTACTGATGGTGGGTACTGCTGGCCGGTACTGCTGGGGGGTACTGCTGGCGGGTACTATTGGCTGGTACTGCTGGTGGGTACTGCTGGCTGGTACAGCTGGCGGGTACTGCTGGCTGGTACCCCTGATGGGTACTGCTGGATGGTACTGCTGGCTGGTACTGCTGGTGGGTACTGCTGGCTGGTACAGCTGGTGGGTACTGCTGGTGGGTACTGCTGGCTGATACTGCTGGTGGGTACTGCTGGTGGGTACTGCTGGATGGTACTGCTGGTGGGTACTGCCGGTGGATACTGCTAGCTGGTACTGCTGGTGGGTATGGCTGGCGGTACTGCTGGCTGGTACTGATGGTGGGTACTGCTGGATGGTACTGCTTTTGGATAAAGCTGGCTGGTACTGCTGGATGGTACTGCTGGTGGGTACTGCTGGCTGATACTGTTGGTGGGTACTGCTGGCTGGTACTGCTGGCGAGTACTGCTCGCTGTTACTGCTGGCGGATACTGCTGGCTGGTTCTGCTGGCTGGTACTGCTGGTAGGTACTGTTGGCTGGTACTGTTGGTGGGTACTGCTGACTGGTACTGCTGGTTGGTACTGCTGGCAGGTACTGCTAGTGGGTACTGCTGACTGGTACTGCTGGCTGGCACTGTTGGTGGGTACTTCTGGTAGGTACTGCTGGCTGGTACTCTTGGCGGGTACTGCTGGTGGGTACTGCTGGCTGGTACTGTTGGTGGGTACTGCTGGCGGGTACTACTGCTGCCTGGTACTGTTTGTGGGTAATGCTGGTGGGTACTCTTGGTGGGTACTTCTTGTGGGTACTGCTGGCTGGGACAACTGGCTTCTCTGAGACACCAATAGAGATGTGACAGGAGCAGTGCTGGAGGAAGCATGCAGCTGCAGTAGAGAGCAGAACCGCCGCTTCCTTTATCACTCCTGTCACAGGCGGAGTACATTTGGTATCACTCCGCCTGTGACAGGAGCCAGAACTATGCAAGAAGCAGTGTGGCTCAGTTCTTCAAAATAATGCTCGGGGATGGCGGGCTTACCGACCTGCCCTCTCAGAGCAGGAGGTGGGATCCTGTTGGGGGGGCACTTGGGGGGACAAAGCTTAATGTTGGGGGGCCATGGTCCCCTCTGGCCCCCTCCCTAGTGACGCCGGAGCATCTTGAACTGGTATGTGGCAGATGCCTGAATGTGTCTGTGTGGCTGTGAGCGTGGGGCCAGTGTGGGCACTGTGGTGACATGTTGCTGAAGTCGGAGCAGAGCAATTGTCAGCCCAGAAGACTGTGTGTAAACTGGGAGGTAGGAACCATCCCTGAACTGTTATCACCAGTAGTGTCTATCTCTTTTTGGAGAGGACAGGGAGTGCTGAGAATACCGATGGGGCCAGGACCAGTGGTGCAGACCCACACAACCATCTGCCAAACCAGGGAAACCCACATTTCAGAGGTGCAATGCACACAAGTCGTGAGGGCTGAGTAGCGATTAAAGGGTTCATTGGTTGTGGTCGCAGCAACAAAAAGTCCAGCTCCTAAAGAGGTAGAGGGGTGTCAATGGATCCAGAAGTTTAAATTGTCCAGTGAGGAGGAAGCCGGAATCATTGATGTGGGGTCACCCAGCTCTGAGTGCCAATTTGGATCCCAGGAAGAGGGAATCGGTGAATGAGGATCATATGTGGAGACTGATTTGAACTGGGGAACTGAAGGAAGAAGAAGTCCATCCAGTTCCAGTTCACTTAGTGAAGAAACCAAAGCAGCGGTCGTTCGTATGAGGTGTGCGAGGGATCTTGGGTTCTGTGAGGCTTGTGATACAAGGGTCCCAGGCCTATCCCCACCCCACACCTATGCTTGGGCCCCAGCACAGAACGATGCTTACTCTAAGCTGATCTCAAAAGTGGAGACCCCCGTATGCCCCACCTGGGAGAGGAGACCGGTAGAAATGTCCCAGGTTGTCTCGTTTCCAACGACTCATCCAGAGGAAGGTGGCCATGGTATGCAGATACGATTATCCAGGTGCTCCACGGGAGGTAGTGGAGGAAATTGAAAGCAAGAGGGAGGCTTGGTGTGAAGAAACTGTCTGGGACTTTCTATATGTCCCCAAGCAAGCTTCGGAACCTGCCCAGGCCTCAGCTGTGGGAAACCTTCCTGACAATCAAGGAGAATTGGAATCTGGGGCGGTCAATATACATTGATCGGTTGGAAGTCAACCGTCCAGATAAGAAAAATCAAGCTTGGGCCATCACCATTTTGAGTCCGGACGGAAAAATGGTTTGTATACCTCATCCTGACCACTACTACTGAGTAGGCTTGTGACGGTATCAGATTTTCATGCTGCGATTAATTGATTAAGGTTTTGCCACGGTATACAGTATTATCACGGTATTCTATTATTAAATTGAAATTATTAAATTTCCACCTCACTTCAACTTCATTGCTGAATTTAGGGGCTTTGGTTCACTTATGCACATTATTATATAGTCAGTCAGTACAGACTCTGTGAACCAGGCCTAAAATAGGTCATCAAGCAGTGTCTGGCCTAACTGGTGATAACTGGTCCTGGCGCTCGGCTCCGATCCGATGGCCTGGTCATTAAGAGGGCAAATCCTTGTGGTCAAGAAGTGGTTAAACCTGAAGGAGGTGTTGTTTATAAATTACTTTACTATTGCTTTAGGCCTGGTTCACATGTATGCGGGTTGGTGGTTCACATGTATGCGGGTTGGCGGTTCACATGTATGCGGGTTGGCGGCCCACATTTGCACAGGCATAGCAGCCCATTGATTTGAACGGGCTGCTATGCCCTCATTTTCCACAGAAAAAAGGTGCATGCAGCATTTTTTTAAAATTCAGTGGCCTTGAAATCCATCCTGCTTTTGCACCATGCGACTAACCTGCAGTTCCTGCTCTGGCAAGCTTTCTGCATTTTTTGTATACGTGGGCACGGCATTTAAAAACAGTTTGCGTGTGCAGCAACGGCAGGTAAGTCGCATGGTGCAAAAGAAGGATGGATTTCATGGCCACTGCATTTTTTTAAATTCTGCATGCACCTTTTTTCAGCTGAAAACGCAGGCATAGCAGCTCAAGCCCATTCACATCAATGGGCTGCTATGCCTGTGCAAATGTGGGCCCCCAACCCGCATACATGTGAACCAGGCCTAAAGCAATAGTAAAGTCATTAATTGGTTAAACCTGCAGGAGGACCGGTGTTTTTATCTATTAATGACGTCATCCAGCTCACTGAAAATGTATCAATTCACAAGACCCAGGAGCAGAGAAACTCGGTATTTTAAAAATGCCACAATAACAATACCGTGGCTATGCAATACCGCGATATATCGAATTACCGAAAACCGGCATATGTCTACTACTGAGGTATACTGATTCCTTGATTCAATTAAAAGAGTTTGTGTCACAAAGGGGCTGTTGAGCCCGAAGGGTTCTACTGTTAAAACTTTACTGTTGGGGCTAGGAGCCCTTTTCCCAAATTCCATTTCCCTTCTATCCTTGCAAATGAAGACAGGGATCATTGAAACTGCCATTGTTTCATCCCCTGGGAGGAATGAACTTCTGCCACAGAAGACTTCTCCTGTTAAAGCCAGGGGCTGCTACAAGGAGGGGGTAAACCTGTAGTTCAAAGAGACACTTTGTGAATGGGCCATTATTATTGCTGAGGCAATACCTCCTTAAGGACACTTTGCAAAGAAACTTCATTGAAGGGACACTTTGCGAAGATTCCTTTGGGCCAATGGGCCAGTGTTATGTTGAAGAAAATTTGTGTGAGTTGCTACCTTATGAATAAAAAAACAGGTAGTGGCTCATTGTCTCTTCGGAGAGAGGGTTGCCAGAGAGAAATTACCCCTTCTTACAGACACTCACAAGTAGGCAAGCTATTGCTAAGGCTCCAACATTGATAGCATGCCGCCAGGAGAAGATGTGTTGCCTTGGTGTTGCAGAGAGAAGGACACTGTGAACACCAGTCAGATGGACTCCCCACTTCTTCACCCTAACTTGTGGGTCTGACTAGGATAGGAAAGAGTCAGTACCCTGATAAGTGGGAGGGACTTTGCCTATTGCTAGTCATATCGTTCCCGAATGGAACAAGCACAGAATATGCTTAGTTAGTCAGATTGGCAGGTTGTTCTGTTCGTTTATTGCAGGAACACAACAGGACGACGAGTCAAGAGTTTCCCTTAGGGGGCTGGAAGCCTCAGATGTCTCTATGTGAATACTAGTGTTAGAGATTTGTCAGGTGGGAAGGTCGCCTCTGCGGAGAGGACCATCTCACTGTGAGTACACAGGATGTAAATTTGCTACATACTCACATTTTCTTTTCAGGTTTGCAAGGGGTCTCCATGCCCCGTGAGAGATTGTCTATTGCCCATTTCCATGTATATGTGTAGAAATGTTATTTGTAGTATAGTTAATCAGGATGATTAACCATTTCCTGTCAAGCAGTTTTTGTTTGGCGGTAGGGGTGCATTGATATAATGCACTTGGTGGATACTTCCATGTAAATTTGTAAATTCTTGTACAGCGGATGTCTATATTTTTCCATGTAAAATATTGTGTTTACTGGCCACATATAGGGTATGCCCCATGGCCCTGTACATATGTTATTTCTCTTTTCCCCCTTTTCCAATTTTTTGGGATTCTCCTTGCATATTTTTGTACAGGTATTTTGATGCCCAGAGCCAATGAGGACATGGCGCAGTTTGGCGGAGGGGGGTTAATGTAGCACCCTCCTAGGTAGGTGCTAGAAAAGAGAGTATAGTTTTTGGGTCTTTCTGCTTACCAGAGAGATGGCCAGTTAAATTTATATGGCTCTCTGCCTACCAGAGAGCAGGATTCATTGGTAGAGTCTGCTCATGGTGCTCAGGTGCAGCTCAGCTTGTCTGTAATGTTTCACACTGGTCCAATAGGGAGGCATATTGGAAAGGGGGAGGAAAGCCTTATAAGTGAGGGCACAGGCATTGTTACAGCCCTGGTGATTGGCAGAGGAAAGTGTCTCTGTGCATGCTGGGTGACTATATAAATACCAAGGGCAGATGTGCTCAGTGCCTTCGCCTGGAGAGCAGGGTCCTGGAGGGAGGGGGCAGCTCCCCCTCCTCTGTAGAAGCTGCCATGCGGCCTCAGGTAGTCAACCTGAGGGCCTGAAAATCAGATAGGAGCTAAACCCAGAGGTCCGGGAGAGCTGGTTGGAAGGGAGTTACTGGAAAGGATCTGAATCTGCCTACAGTGAATACAGATCTGTGTCATGGGGCCTGCCATGTGAGGGCCATCTGTTCAGTGGAAGAGTTATTGGATGGCTGTCAGTAAAAGGGGATGCTAGAGAGTATCCTAAAGATAAATTAGTTGCTTCAAGTCTGCTGCTAGAGAAAGCAAGATGACTTAATTCTTCCATACATGTGACAGTATGGTTAAAGCATTGTGTCTGCTTCCACAAATAACCTGGTGAGGCCAAGTGAGAGCTGTCCATATCTACTGTAAATAGTTCAATTGTAGTATCCCACTATTCCCTTCTCCCAGCCAAGCTCCACAATAAATACAAAACCAAATACCCTGGACTGTTTATTGAGTAACGAAAGGGAGTAAGGATGGATGTATGAAAAATCCCTTAGTGACTGTCTGTAGGTAAACAGAGGGAGACCCAAGAAGTCATCACACAGTAAGCCCTACGGGGACAGTGCTACATTTAAATTACATTTCCTGAAAAAAAAATGTTTGTGTGTATATACTGTACATATAGATATATTTTTTTCTTTAATAAAGTAAATAAAAAAATAAAATGCAGGATCTATTAAACTTGTGCTTCCAAAAGCAGTGCATATTTAGTCCTAATATTAACTGCCATTTCTAAGTAAAAATAAATGACTAGTATTGTTTTTCATAGTGGAACCTGGCTTGGGATTAGATGATACTCCCTTCTACACTAAGCACTCACAAATGTGCCAGATGATCTTTTCTTTCTGCGAATAAAATTTATCTGACATATATACATAAAGCCTACATGTGCCCAATAAACATGTCTAGACCATAGACATGCTTTTGTCTTTGCCTTTTATAGGTTTTCTGCTGTATGGCAGTGTTCCACCAACATTTCTATAAAATCAGCAACATTTGAGAAAAAAAGCAATGTGTACATTTTATGGTCACGGCATTGCTTAGAAATTCTAGACATTTCTCACTGCAAACTGATTCAGTGGGGGGTCATAAACCAGAAAAAAACAGTGACAACGAATGTGACACAGAGGATGAATTATAGCAAACAGTTGAGATTATATACTTTTTTTTTTACATAATTGCCTATGTAGAAATACTATAGAGATGCTGTAACCTTTCCCATTCAGAGCGAGGTGACAGTGTGGTTGTACAGAGCCCCCCTGCCACAGTTATACTAAGCCTACCATGGCTTCCTTTGCAGCTTCTGCCTCTGCTATTGTCAGTACTAATATACAAGGTGTTGGCTGGTTTCATATGCTAAGGGGAACAGTGATCTTACTCCCTTAGCCATGTGATAGTGCTCAGACCTAGTGATTGTTCGCTAGACCCAAGCACTGTCACATAAGAGGAAGTCATCTGCTCCACCATTCTTGTACCTGGAAGCATTGGGTATTGTTGCTGGCTTCAGTAAAGGCAGAAGTAGCAGAGCGCCTTTAAGGTGAGTATAGTGATGTGGGCACTTTACAAACACATTGCCTCTTTCTGATCAAGCTAGGCCAATATTTCTATGTGGCCAGTAGTATAGGCTGCGACTTAGGGTGGCTGGGCTGCCAGGGGTGGTCCCTAGTAAGGTACATATCATGTCCTTCACTGTCAATACCACATCTCTGTGTACCTGTCATGCACCTGTATGAGAAGCTTGAGATGGCTAGGCCAGCCTCTTGCACAATTTCCATTTTGCACCCCTGAAAGTGGAGAGCCTGACTGCTAGGACAGTGGAAGGGAGCAGGTGCTAGGAAGTTGGACCAGCGAACTTAATGTCATATGAGCAGAAGCATGGAGTTAAGTTACAAGCCAAATTCAGTAACCATTGATACCAAATCAGAGAATCCAAGAGATAGGCAAGGGTGGCAGGGAAGTACAGAATTGGAAGGCAGATACTTGGTCAAAAGTCCAGACCTAGGTCGATAAAAACAAATGAGCAGCAGACATGATAGGTTAAAGCCCCTGTCATTTTTTTTTTATTTTTTTGTTGTCTGTGTCTCAGGGTGATTTTTATTCACTCCCTGTCCTAGGACATGAAAGAAAATCATTATAAAGTGGGGGAACTTCCCTCCCAAAAAATTGTCACTAGAACAGGTGTCCTCATTGTTAGAATTAAATTCATCCTTTGTATTGGTGGCAACTGTAAGATTTTGGATCTCCCATCACTTTCTGTCTTGGTGATAGTCAGAAAAACTAGCAGAGGGTAAAAAAAACACTAACGAAAGCCTGTCTGCTCCATCTAAAACAGGGAATAGATGCTGAAAGATTGCAGGTCTGAACAGGTAATTAAAATAAGTATATCATCACATGGAAATGCACAAATATCAATGAACGGGCAAAAGAATCTGCACACTGGACGATAACTGATATGAATACTAGGCTATAACATAGCAGTTCATTTGAATCACCGTGGTACTAAGCAAAACTAACCTAGTAACAGCCCTACTAGTAATAAACAGTATAAGCAGTGAACTGTATAAACAGTGAATAGTATAAACATCTCACGGAAATTCCTCTGCAAAAGATGATCAATGGATGTTTTAAAATGCACTCTGTGAACATCCCCCTGAGTGTAGGTATGTATATATTTCCTGAAAGGTGTACCCCTGGGAGGTACTTGTTCAGTATCTGGCGCCTGACTTGCAAACTTCAGCCGGCTAACCGTGGGGCCATATCTGTTCAGTGTCGCACTTAATTACTATCTCCTTAAATCTGCATGCAGTGATTTGGTTTTGGGGCTACTAGGAAAACTGGCAGTCACCTTCTGTCCTGAGCTGCCAAACAGTGGTAAAGTAAGCACATCTGCAACCGCTTATGAGCCCCGGCACTCAGCGAACCTTGTCCTGGACACTCATCTGTTTTTAGTCTTCAGAAACCCAATCCTCAGTCCCAGCACTCTGGTCCTTACAGGCTCAGTCCCAGCAGTCCAGTCCTCAGCTGCTGTCTTCAGTTTGTGCACGGACAGCACACAGCACAGCTCTCTTCTGCTCTGGTCCCCACAGAGCAAGATCCCCTTACTCCCTGTCAGAGAGTCCAATGACAAATAGGCATCCATAACTTATACATGGTCTGAACAAACCATGGAAGGGAATATTCGGTTAACAGTTACACAAAATTCAATGATTCGTATTAAAAGAAGAGTATAACAAGGGAACTCCCCACTATTTGTCAGAGGGAGCACAGGGTTGCCTTGACCATAGGTCACTGATACCTGTATGGCCCACCTATGTGTTAGGGGGGGAGCCAGAGTTGCCCTCCAATGAAGCTGTAGTAGGAAGGATTGGCGTTTCTAGAGTCCTTTGAGTGATGCATATTGTATCCTCTAAACTCTTGTCGAATGAATCATGAGTCAGTCTTTTTGGAGGCAAATTACCCTTTTTGGTCTTTGCTCTTCTGGTTCTGATGGTAACTCTTTTGCAGGCTCCTCACTTAGCCCCAAGGGTGGTTAAAAGGCTCTGTACTTTCAGCACAAAGTAGGATTGGAAGATCTCCCTCACTTTCTTGTTCATAAGTCTGTGGTATGAGTTCAGGGGCCTCAGGCCTGAGGTTCTTAGCGTTGGTGTCAGCAGAAGAACTCATTGCATTCAGATCACCACAACCAGCCCATGTTGGATCCTCCTCCTCACTGTCTTCATTTTCCTCTGCATCTGGGGAAGAAGACTGTGACTTGGTCACTGGTCATTGCCTGAAGAAACTGTCTTAATAGAAGGTGGACTTTGTTGCTGAGGCACCTGAACAGCTTCGGCTAGAGGTAGGAGAGAATTGCGATGCCAGACATTCAATTGACTTGTCTTCCCCTCTGGACGGATCTGATACACTGGTAACTTAAGTAATTGCCTTCAGACAACATGAGGCTAAGATCTCCATCACTTAGCTAGCCTATGTTTCCCGAGGGATACTCAAAATCCTCAGTAGCACCCAATCCCCTGGCTGTAATCAAAAATGCAGAATGGCTGAGATATGCCTGTTCCAGTGTTGTTTTTTCCTGTGTGGTAAGAGTCTCAATCATGCCAAGAAGGGTGTGGATGAACCTTTAAAGCTGCAGCTCCCCTTCTGGATAACAGGGGGTCATTCTGAACTCTGAACACCCAACAGATCCAGTAAAGTCTTTACCGTGATCAGCAGTCTACTGCTTGTTGGTCTTTTGTCAGTAATGCCTGGTCATAATGGGCAAAATGAATTGTCACCACCAGGACATTTCCCTGGTCTGGTTCTAAGCATAGAAATTCAATGCACATCAACTCCATAGGCTATTGGCTTCAGAGGTGGCCCTTGAGTCAGTTCTGGAGAGCAAAGTCTCTCTCTGTATGCAAAGTAGGCAGGAGGGAAAGTAGCTTTCAACTTCAGCCCACATACAAGGCCAGTAGATTTGGTCTCTAATTAATCTGAAAGTCCTTTCTGGCCCAAAATTACCTTGGTCATCTTGCAGGGCAGTCAGTACAGTGTCTTCATTTTTTTTCTGGCAGGAACAGTTGCCGTTTATCTTCAGGACTGTCCAAGGGGCCCCTTTGGTAGACCACCCAGTCACATAGCTATAACTAATAAATTTTTAATGGATACGACATGATTCTAAGTGCTGATTAGCAGTGATTCAGAGCACCTGACGGGGGTCTTCCATCTGGTCTTTCCTAGTGAGCTTAGGTAGGCCTCAATCTTTTATTTGATTGAGGTTACAGTAGAGCTTAGGGACACTTTTAGCAGAGACTCCAATAACTTTAGCCACTGTCGCTCCTTTGCCACGATGCTCAACTCCTTGACACAAAGCTTTGTACCCCTTTTGACATCATTTGCATCCACTCTTTTTGAGGGAGTCTCAGGGTCATAGGGTCTTCTTGATAGGGCATTAGCATTTCTGTTTCTGACCCCTGGACGTTACCTGGAAACAGGTCGTAGGTGTCAGTAGTGCTTAAAACAGAACCCCCCAGCTCATCGTGGCTGGCACTGACATGTATTTTATAGGCCAATAACAAATATAGTGTATTGCAACTTTAAAATGTGCACATACTATTGATAGTGCATAAACACATCAAATATTATAAAATAAATGTCCCAAAAGAATAAGAATCCATTATACAGATGTGCCTTCAAACACCAGTGTAGAAAATGTGATCCCTCCCAAATCTTCTATAGTGATCACATTTTCTACACCGGTTTTTGAAGGCACATCTGGATAATGGACTCCTATTCTTTTGGGACATTTTTTTTAATTTTTTTTATAGTAGTTGATGTGTTAATGCACTGTTAATTGCATGTGTATAAATTAAAGTTGCACTACACTATATTTGTTGTTGGTTGATGTTTAGGGGGTGTGGATAAATCACCCAATCAGTGTGTAACTGGCAACTTAATTATTAAATGGTTTTATTGTTACATATTTAACCACTTTACCACCGGAGAATTTTGCTGTCTTAAGTCCAGGCCACTTTTTGCGATTTGGCACTGCGCGACTTTAACTGACAATTGCGCGGTCATGCAACACTGTACCCAAACGAAATTTATGTCATTTTTTGCCCACAAACAGAGCTTTCTTTTGGTGGTATTTGATCACCTGTGCGATTTTCATTTTTTGCGATATTAATAAAAAAATGCGACAATTTTGAAAAAATAACAATATTTTTGTACTTTGACAGTTAAAAAATATCCAATATATTCAATTTTTGTCATATATTTAAGCCAAAATGTATTTAGCTACATGTCTTTGACAAAAAAATTCTCAATGAGAGTATTTTTAACCGCTTTAAGACCGGAAGATTTTACCCCATTTCTGACCAGGCCATATTTTGCGATTCGGCACTGCATTACTTTAACGGACAATTGCGCAGTTGTGCGATGCTGTACCCAAATTAAATGTATGTCCTTTTTTTCCCCACAAATAGAGCTTTCTTTTGGTGGTATTTGATCACCTGTGCGATTTTTTTTTACTTTTTGCGCTATAACAAAACAAAGGGACAATTTTATAACAATATTTTTCACATTTTTTTATATGAAATTCCCCCCCAAAAAAATGTAAAAATCGAAATTTTTTAACATTTTAGGCCAATTTGTTTTCTGCTACATATTTTTGGTAAAAAAAAATCGCAATAAGCGTATTTTGATTGATTTGCGCAAAAGTTATCGCAGCTACTAACTACGGGAAATTTATGTCATTTTTATTGTTCTTTTTTTAAACTAGTAATGGCGGCGATCTGCGATTTTTTTGCGGGACTGCGACATTGCGGCGGACAGATCGGACCCTTGACCCTTGACATTTTTGACACTTTTGGGGGTACCAGTGACATTACTACAGTAATCAGTGCTATAAATATGCACTGTTACTGTAAAAATGACACTGGCAGGGAAGGGGTTAACTTTTATTGGTGATCAAGGGGTTAATGTATGCCTGGTGCTTACTAACGTATGTGGGGGGGAGGGGACTATGTGACACAGGCACAGATCGCAAGTTCAGCTATGCTGAATCCTGCAATCTGACCCTGCCTGTCACTTAGGAGATCCTCCGGCTTTGTTTACACAAGCGGGCGGATCTCCACACTCGATCCCCGGTGATCACCGCCGCTCCTCCCCTGGCCCGACTCTCGCTGTAACTGAATACAGCGGGAGCGAGCCTCCGGTGGCGCGCACGTGCCGCCCACAAGGGGAAGAGTCCAGCGATGTAGGTCTAGTCGCTGGACGATAACAAACCACTTTGCCGCAGTAGTACCCATGTGAGCGGTCGGCAAGTGGTTAAGAACTGAGCAGATTGTTTTTCACTTTTTTTAAATGTATAGTTCATAGGATTTGGCAGCATCACCACAGGCTAATACAGGAGCATTGATTAAGCTTCTCTTCAACTGACACAAGGCCTGCTCACACTGATTGGTTCACTGGTCTTGGATTGATTTTTGAGGATTCCTGGGCCCTCTAGTTTGCCTAGCTGACTTTGATGATTCTGTGATGACTTCCTCATTTTGACTCTTCAAAAAATCATTGAGAGGCTGGGCAATAGTTGTATTATTTAAAAATGTTTCTAAAGGAAAACATATAGCTGCATCCCGGTAAAATCCGGGGCTTTTAGGACCCAGTTACTTTGGACTTGCTCCATATAATCCCTCATTCAAGATCCCGCTGCATAGGCCTGACGAAGGAGCGCATGCTCCGCAAACGCGTTGCCTGCGCCATTACGTCACATGGCCAGGAAGTGACGTCAGGACGAGCCCTTTGTGCGTTCCAGATACCAGGAAGTGCCGGTAACCACCGACTATTGCTCTGGGAGCCGTGACCACTGGAGCCACCCTGAATCACAGCACCGGATAGATGGATCATCCCCACATGGATACCTATGCTCTATTACATGCTCATTTGTGAGTAATATTATACATGATTTTATTTTGAACAAATCTTTCATGCTGCACTTAGAGTGGCGCTTGTGTTCTCCTTACATACTTATATCTTAGTGAACCCCTCTATGAATCTTCAATAATGGAAGCAAAACCCCAGAAATGACCTCAGTTCAGGTACATTGTTTTGTCTTGGCTAGGAGGTGACAGCTTCTAGCCTCTTGGGGTCAGTGGCCACTCCCGCAGTCAAGACAATGTGTCCGAGGTAAGTGACAGAAGGCTGGTAGAAATAACACTTTTCCAGAGACAGCTTCAATTCCTCATCATTAAGTGACTTCAAGACTTTCTGTAGGTGCTCTTCATGCTCTTCAAGGGTTTTACCGAAATCAATGGTGTCATCTAGTTACACAAGCACTTTGATCAGGTTCATATCCCCTATTGTCTTCTACCTCAGTTGCTGGAGCTCCCAAAAGGCCTTGGGGCATTTTATTAAATTTATAGAAGCCCAGTGGGCACATAAGGGCCATCTTCTCACTGGGTGCATGGGAACCTGATAGTACACCTAACCAGCACACTGAACCACTTCACCCCCAACAGAGCTGTAGGGCATCTTCAATCTGTAGTACTGGTCAGGGATACTGGTTAGGGATATTTTTGCTGTTGAGTGGTTGGTAGTTAAAACACATCCTCTAGGAGCCATGCTTCCTCTGCACCACCATTATGGGAGAGGCATAAGGACTATGTGACTCTTGAATGATGCCTGTTCTCTTTAACTCTGCCAGTTGCTCATGGAGATCTTCCAGATCACCCAGTGGAATTCATTGGGCTATCTCCCTGAATGTGTTTTCTTTCTGAAGGTGAATTTGGTGCTGGGCATTCTGAATCTTTACACACCCCATTTTGAAATTATGCAAAGCAGGATCCAATTTTCTCTAGAAGAAATTCCTTCCTGACCCTCCAAGAGGCAATTGTATATTCCCTGGATCAACGTTACATATAAATGTTAGTATCCACTCCAGTTATATTACGTATATTTAGGAAAGAATCTTAGCCCTTTTAAAGCAATCTAGTGACCTGGACAAAACCAACTCTTGAGAGAATTTATTCAACATTTTCACAGCTCTTACTCTAATGAAAACTTTACATATTTGGAGATTAAATCTCTTTTCCTCCAGATGTAAAGAGTGCTCCCTTGTCCTCTGGAATGACCTTAAAATGAATAACTCTACAACAAGTTCACTATTTGGACCGCTTATGTATGTATGCATGTTGATCATATCCCCCCTTAATCTCCTCTTCATAGGAGAGGATAAAGTCAGTTCCTCTAAACTTTCCTCATAGCTGAGCTCCTCCATTCCTCGTATCAGTTTGGTTGACCCTCTCTGCTCTTTCTCCAGTTCCCTGATATCCGTTTTGTGAATTGGTGCCCAAAACTAAACTGCATATTCCAGATGAGGTCTTACTAATGATTTGTATACAGGTAAAATGATCTCTCTCTCTCTGGAGTCCTTGCCTCTTTTAACATCCCTGGCGGTATTCCAGAGTTTTGCTCGGGGTGGAATTTCAGTGCCATAGTGGTAACCCCGAGCCACACTCGGGGTACTGCCAGAGAGCATCGCTGGATCCTGAAAGAGAGGGTACTCACCTTGTCCTGGGATCCCACGATGTGTCCCTGCAGCATACGGCGGCCGGATCTTCCGCCCGATGCTGTGAGCCCCAGCTTTGCGCCACGTCGCAGGGGGATGGAACCGACGGCAAATTCAAAAAGTTAAAAACACACACACACTGATATATTGTAATCCTATTGGATTACATTACTAAAATAAAATAAATTGACCTTAGCTTGCCCCCCAGTGCTTTCCCCAGTGCCCTTTCTGCATTTTTCCTGTACTTTGTGTGTGGAAACTGCAGAACGACCATGGCATCAAAAAAGCGTGCCACCACCTCAAAAGCGGTATATGACCTGCTGGAAAACAGCGACAGTGATACAGAATCGCTTGCAGAATGGAGTGATAGCGATTCGTGGGGAAATTTGTCATCAGACGCAGAACGCGATTTCAGCGATGATCCTGCGACTGTGCCCAGCGATGTGCAGACTTGTGCTCGATTGACTGTGGTACGGAGCACGTAGCGCCCCCAAGGTTCCCGTTTACTGGATCACCTGGTATCAAAGTGGATGTTGAGGATGACAACCCCTTGGCATACCTCCAACTCTTTTTGACCAATGAGGTTCTGGAAAAGATTGTTATGGAAACTAATCGGTATCAGGAGCAACAAGCTGCTGCACATCGCCGGGTTTCCAAGGAGCAGAATGTGGGAACCAGTGACCAAAGCGGACATCTGGAAGTTTCTGGGCCTAAGTATTATGCAGAGAGTGGTGGGGAAACCCCTGTAAAAGTGGTATTGGACCACCACCAAATTACTGGCCACTCCTTTTTTTGGCATGGTCATGTCGGAATACAAATTTTCGCTCATTATGAAATATTTGCACTTTGCAAATAATGATGAACTTGATGAGACTTCTCATTCAGCTCCAAAACTCAAAAAGATTTGGGACGTTTATCAAATTATTCTAAAAAGTTTCCAGCAGTCCTATGTACCAGATAGAGACATTTGTATAGACGAAAGTCTAATGGCCTACAAAGGAAGACTCAAAATCATTCATGCTATGTGAATCCAGCACTGGTTATATATGGAATTCGGTCCTATACACCGGGAAAGGAACCAAATTCAACCAACAATTCAGCAGTTATGGCATGGCAACCGCTTCGCTTCTTACATTGATTGAGCCATTGCTGAATCAGGGGTACTGTGTAACCACAGACAATTTTTATACGTCTCCAGAACTCTATGAGTTCCTTCTTCAAAACAAGACGCATGCATATGGGACCGTGCTAATCGGGACAGAGCTAACCGGCGTGACATGCCGCCAACCTTTGCCAAAAAAAAAAGCTCAAGGCAGCAGAAAGTTGCCTGACAGAAAGACAAAATGATGGCACTGAGATGGCGCGACAAAAAAGATGTGTGCCTAATGAGTACCATTCACAACACCTCTACTCTCATGGTACACACAAACATTGGAACAGACGTAATGAAACCATAACTGGTGATGGATTACAATAACACCATGGGAGGTGTGGACAGAGCTGACCAGGCCATGACTTTTTATCCGGCAATGCGGAAACAACAAAAAAAATATTACAAAAAAATCTTTAGGCATCTTCTTGAACAATGTTTGTGGAACGCATTCATTCTACTAAAAAAAAAAAGAGTGACAGGCCTGTGGTTCATGTGGACTTTGTTTGTAAAGTTGCCGAACTGATATTTCTCAGGCACCAAACACCAACGGCTGTAAATAGATCTGGCTGCTGGTGTTGTGAACCCCGAACGCCTGACTGGTCGTCACTTTATTGACCACATTCCACCAACAGAAAAGAAGCCTGCACCCACAAGGATGTGTGTGGTTTGCTGCTCTATACGTGAAAACACTGGAAGGAAAATCCGTAAAGAAACAAGGTACTATTGTCCTGATTGTGACGTTGACTTTGTGCTGTACCCTGTTTTAAAATTTTCCATACCTGGGACTTTTACTGAAGCAATATGACTACTAATATTGCATCCTTGTTTAGCCAAAAAAATGTCAGTGTTTTTGATTACTGTATGTTATTTACTATAATTTATTGAATAAAAAGTATTATTATTATTATATTATTTGTTATTATTTATAGTTATTTATTATATTATAATTTATGGTTTTGTGTTTCAAACATTATCATACCCGAGATGTTATAAAGAAGAACGCACAGTAAAAAAAAATCATATGTAAATAGTTGGTTTGGGCTGCTCATCCTTAAGAATTACATGCAAAATAATGGTACCGCTTTCAGCACCTAAAATCTGAAATAATCATACTACCAGGGAGGTTAATATAGGAAATGATTTTGCTCAGTTTAAAAACTGCTGCTTGGCATTGCATGCCATTATTGTGCTTATGATCTACCAAACCCCCAGATCCTTCTCCACTTTGGATTCCCCCAGTTGTACTCCCCCTAGAATGTATGATGGATTCTTATTTTTAGCCCCCAAGAGCATAACTTTACATTCATCAACAATAAACCTCATTTGCCACATAGTTGCCCAATTAAGCAGTGCATTGAGGTCAGCTTGTAATATGGAGACATCCGGTAAGGATCTTATTCCACTGTATAGCTTGGTGTCATCTGCAAGGACTGAAATTTTACTTTTCAGAGGTGGGGGACTTGAGTCACATGACTTGACTTAAGTCAGACTTAAGTCACCAGTTTGAGGACTTGAGACTTGCTTGACTAAAATTAATAAAAGACTCGACTTGACTTTGACTTGGCATTCATAACTTGAGACTTGACTTTGACTTGAGACATATGACTCGAAATGACTTTACTTTTTTAAGTTATTAAATATTTGCATTTTCTCAAGAAGTGTTAAAGCAAAATTAATGTGCCTGTTATCTTTCTGACACCACAGTCACTTAAAACACCTCAGTGTGTTCTAATTTTTAGGACACTGGCTGTTTAACAATGGAAATACGTAACATGTTTTTACTGTGGTGTTGAAACATGACCGGACGAAGGATTTTGAGCTGTTTGGGCATTCAAAGTGTTTCTTTACTATGCCAAGAAAAAAGCACAAAGCAGTTTTGTTAATGTTGAAAATAAAACAAAACCTTTCCTGACCACTGACTTTTAACTGACTTAAAGGTGAAAATTGTGAAAAAATGTGGACTCTGTGAAACGCCCTTGTGATATAACTACTTTCACTCCAATGGAACGTCTCTGCAACACGATAGATAAACAGACAGGATATATCTCCTCGATATACACTATCCTACACGATGATGAACTCAAGTTGCCTTACATGATATGTTGGGAGAGGGACCTGGGGGAGGAACTTGATAGAGCTGAATGGATTACGTTGGCACAATTTAACTCAAAATCTTTGGTTAACACGTCACTAATAGAGGCCAACTACAAAGTGTTCTTGAGGTGGTACATGGTCCAGTCAGATTGGCTGCAGCTCCTAGAGATCTGCAGTGGTGCTATTCGAGTTGCTTAAGGCTAAGCTGACCTGGATTATGATCAAAGAGTGGATGGTGGCCATCCTCCAGGATAAACTACGCCTCTTTGAAAAGACTTGGGATTCCTGGGTGCGATACCTGGCGGGTTCCAGATAAAGGGGATCACCCCCCCTAATGGGGGGACTGGGTGGCCTGTGTGGGCATCCTGAGCCCTCCTTCTGTGGGCCTTGACACCAACTATCTCTTACTCTTTCTTTTCTTCTACTATATTTCAACCTCCCCCTTGTTTCTCCTTCTTTTCTGTCTCTTTCGTTCTCTACCACACTGTGACTTAGGTTGATGTGATTACCTAGGGTTGTTATTGCCTTTTGCTACCGCCTGTTGTGGCTACTATAGAACTTACCTGGTCGGTGATTTAGCGCCATCTATTTCGGATGAGCAGCTTTTCTATATATATATATATATATATAAAACGGTCTAGTGGGTTGGAGACACAGGGTGTTTGCTTCCACCCTCGAGGCGCAGTGTGTTCCCTTGGGGGCGCTGGAGGGAGCGGGGCGGGGCGGGGCCCACGTCACGACAGGAGCCACTCACCAACTATCTTTGGGGTTTTTTTGTTCAGTTTGCCATATTCCTGCTTTCCTCTGTTGACCTTGTTACATATTGCTAATTGTATGCTTCCCATGGTGATTATTGCCTGTTTATACCATGAGTGTTTCTCTTTTTTCATAAAATCAATAAAAATATTGAAATCTAAAAAGGTGAAAATTGGGGTAGATCAGTATTTTGACTTGATTTGTGACTTGACCAAAATAAATGACTTGACTTCTAGCAGCGACTCGACTTGACTTGCTTGCTTTTCGCCACAGTAACTTGGGACTTGCGTGAGACTTGAAGGTTAAGACTTGAGACTTGCTTGTGACTTGCACATGTGTGACTTACTCCCATGTCTGGTACTTTTTTATCCCAGACCCTATATCATTTATGAATATATTAAAAAGTAAGGATCCCAACACTGAACCTTGATGTACACCACTAACAACCCTTGACCATTAAGAATAAGAATCATTAACTGGGCCTATATGTTTGCAGTACTCAGATATATAGGAGTAGGTGACTCAATGATGGATAAAATAACTAGAGTTTATTTAAACCCGACAGCGAGAGTAAAAGCTAATGGAGTATTATCAGAGCCCTTCCCCATAAAGAACGGAACAAGACAGGGATGCCCATTGCCCCCCTTGCTCTTTGCTTTGGCATTAGAGCCTTTCCTGTGTAAAATTTGATCAAACCCTGATATAAGTGGAATAACGTTAGGCAAGGAGCAATATAAAATCGCAGCATATGCGGACGATTTATTGTTCTCCTTGACTAACCCGGATATCTCACTGCCGATACTCCTGGGGGAGTTCAAGCACTAGGGGTAGGAATCCCAGAATTACAAATGAATAGATTAAGGGCCAACTTCAAATTTACTTGGGTTGAGTCGGCAGTGATATATCTGGGGACTTATATACCTGCAAATTTATCTCGGACATATGAACTTAACTTTCCCCCACTGATTATGGAAACAAAAAAGCTGCAGGAGCAACAGCAAGGAGGACTACAGTCTTGGTTTGGCAGATGTAACCTAATAAAAATGAACATTCTACCCAAACATTTATACCTTATGCAAGCGCTACCTATCAAAATGCCAAATAGATTTTTTTAAATAGTACATGGGATGTTTGTTAGGTATATATGGGCTAATAGGAAATCGCGGTTGGCTCGTAATAGCTTAACATTGCCAAAACATATGGTGGGACTTGCAGTTCCAGATGTACGCAGGTATTATCATGCCATACATTTAAATAGAGTAATGGACTGGTGGCATCACCCTGAGACGAAACTATGGGTACAAATAGAGCAAGCACAAACCTTAGTGTCTTTGAAGAGATCACTGTGGTGCTTCCAATCTATACCTAAGATCCTGAAGTTACATCCATTGATAGGCAATACAATATGTATAGGCAATCAGCAGTGCCTTTGGCAAAAGTTAACAACAATGGACTCACCCTTATATCCCATCTTAGGAAATCCCCATTTCACTCCAGGCCTGGATAGGCAGCGATTCCGTGAACTATGAGAAACAGGACAAGAGTGCGCAAAAGCTTTTGTGACACAGCGGAATTGGCCTTCGATTGCTAATCTAATTGACAGGAATGGACTCTCTTTTTGGGAGGCACTTCAACTGCATCATTTCCTAGTGTCAAACCTGAATCCTGAGAATTTTGTAAGGCCCTTAACGAATTTCGAGAAACTGTGTGAAAAATCAGGGAGTCTTTTGCGTACTCTGTCTATTATGTATAAATTGTTGAATACTCCATTGGAACAACCAAACCTAAGATGGGTGGAGAAGTGGAAAACAGATCTAAATAGAGAGTTTACAAGAGAGCAGGCTCAGAAGATCTTTAGGTTTGTGTTTGGGCCAACAAGATGCACTAAAATTCAGGAAACAAACTATAAGATCTTAACTAGGTGGTATAATACACCTGAGAAACTGCATAGATGATATCCACGAGAATCAGATAGGTGCTGGAGGTGCGGGAGAGAGGAAGGTACACTTTATCACATTTTATGGACCTGCCCTGATATAAAGAGTTATTGGTTGGAAGTAAGTTGTATAATCCAGAAATGTACTAGCAGTAGGATTGAGGGGGATCCAGCCCTTTGCTTATTGCATATATCAGAGATTCCGATTAGGAAATATGAGAGGTCTATTGTACCTTTCATGTTAAATGCTGCAAGGGCATGTATCCCCCTATACTGGGGGAAGACACAAGCATCCTCAGTATAGGAGTGGGCACGGAAACTAGAACATATAAATAGGATGGAAGATTTGGGGCTTTCCTCACAGCATAAACAGGAACAATATAAGTCAATCTGGAATGCATTGAACCTCTTTATTACTTCGGAAGAAGGGAAACAGCTATTAGCAAATAGATGTCCTTGACAAGAATAAAATAGACTAGAGCCGAGAAGGGAACGTGTCTTTTTTTCCCCAACTTTGCTGAGTACAAGGGGGTTTGCCCCCTCTTTTTTTTGCTGATTGTTGTTGTGGTTTGGAAGTATGAGGATAGGGGGGGTTGGGGGTGGGGGTGAGAAAAGAGAGTAAGAGGGGGGGAAGGAAGGGGAAGGAAAAAGGGAAAGAAAAAAGGAAACCAATTCAGAGTTAGAGGTTAAAAGTATAGAGGAACAGTATATCACAAAAATAAAGCAATAATAAGGGTGTGGATGAGAGAGGAAGGAACAGAGAAAAGAAGGAAGAAGGGTAAAGAAAGGGAGAGGAGAAAATGAGATGGTAAGGAGAAGAAGAGAGAAAGAAGACAGGGAAGTTTATTAATCCCGAAATGAGCCTAGGAGAAATATTTAACTCTCAATCTTTGAATTTTAAGAATCTGTACCCTGAGAAAACACACTCTTGTATTGTATTATATTGTACTTGTGTTTGTTTGGTTTCCGAAACCCTAATAAAGTGATATTTGAAAAAAAAAAAAAAAAAAAAAAAAAGAATCATTAACCACTACTCTCTCAATTCTGTCTTTTAGCCAGTTTTTAATCCATGTACAAACTGAGTTTTCCAAGCCTGTAGACTTTACCTTTACATATTAGCCATGTGTGGGGAACTGTGTTGAACGCTTTTGCAAAATCCAAGTATACTATATCCACAGCCATTCCTTTGTCTAAGGTTTTACTTACATCATCATAAAAAGAAATTACATTTGTCTGATAACTTCTGTCTTTCATGAATCCATGCTGTCTGTTCCTTAAAATATTTTTTTCCATCAGGAGCCCTACTATGTAGTGTTTTATTAAACTCTCCAGTATCTTCTCAACAATATAAGTTAAGCTAACAGGTCTATAATTACTTGGCAAGGATATTGATCCCTTTTTAAATATAGGCACCACCAATCCAATGGTACTATTCCATCATTAAAGAGTCCCTAAAAAATTTAATCAACTGCTTTGAAATGACAGAGCTCAATTCTTTTAGGATCTGTGGATGTATGCCATCTGACAAATTGCTAGGAACTGCTTGCTGTTGAGGGACAACTACTGGTGGACACAGTGGAACTACAACTTATAGGTCTGGGAGCCACAGTGCCATCAGCAGGTGAACTTATCCCTGACACCCTGGTGCACACTATTTCAGTAAACCCCCCAAGTGTCCTTTCCTCAATAATTGGCTTCAAGGACAAGAAAGGGCCCAGGCTGATCCCAGCTGAAGTTGACTGAAGCTTGTAGACATGCCACCTCACTTGGCTGCAGTATATTCTCACTTATAGTCACCCCAACTTCCCCAGTCTTTATACTGGGGGCCTTCCGCTCTTTTACCATGTGCTGATACACTTTTTGTAGCATGGGTTTTATACTCTTGACTGCCACGTCACTCTTCAAAACAAAGGGAGTGAATAGTATCAAGACAAGATCTGTATATGTCTCTACTATCACAAAATTCTAGTCACCTTGGGGGGAAGAGGGCACATGGCGGCTATTGTGTGGAATGTCTCTGATTGCACAAGACCCCAAGTTTTTAGCTCTTCTAACTTCTGTAAGAGTACGTACTTCCGATGTTTGCCATAAAAGTCCCAATATAGCACAGTAACCTATGCTCCCATGTCCAGAACGGCCTTTATGTAGATGCCTTCTACTTGTCAGGGACTTTTCTTGGAGCAGCAAGGGCAACAGGTCCTGTGGCCTGTATTTGCACCCTTTTCTTGGTTGGTTTTTTATTTTCCTAATGTCTCAATTGAGCCTTAGGAGGTTGGTGTGCATTGTCTTTCCTGGACTCTCTACCCGAGGTCAAGGAGAGTGGGTTGAACAGTCACTCAGAAACAGCAGGGAGCCCTCTGCAAGGCTTTGGAGCTCCGTTGTTGTTTTCTCATGTCTTTAGATTTGAAGCTGGCTGTTGTAGGTGTGCACCCAGTTGGCTCCTTCACTTGGACCCTCTGAAATTTCCCACCAGGTCCTTCACTGGGACCCTCTGAATTTTCTACTGGCTTTCTGGGTAGCAGCTTCTGCAGTGCCTTCAAAGCTTCTTCTGTGAAATCAGGTGAAGTCCCTCTCCTTGGGGAATTTTGCCCTGAAGTATCCAGCTTTCCCACAGCTGTAGCATCTCTTCATGCAGCGCATCTTGGACCTAGATGTGGCCTCGGATTGATGACGCCTTGAGTGACGTCATGGCCGTGCATGCGCGCCATGACCTATGGCAGCAGGCGTACGCCAAATTAAATTTGGATGGGCTGACACACACAGGTGTAGCCCATCATCTAGCACTTGGTGCAGCGCCTCCCCCCCTCCTCCTTCCTTTTTAAAGACCTGAGCGATCCTCAATGGATTATAGCTTCACAATCAATCACAATCACAATCAATAGTGAAGGGTGACACAATGTGGCTCTTCCCTTCCTTTATCACCAGTAGTGATACTGATTATCTTCATTTTCCAGGTAAATAGGCACTAGATGGGCTCTCTCTCCCTTTATGTGTACACATGTACACTAATTCCTTTGTTTTCTCCCCACACAATGTGGGGGGATATGGACATATTGGTATGCAGGCTTGTAGTGAACATAGCATGGGGGGGGGGGGGTCATATGTCAACCATCATGGTATATTTAAATATAGCAGAGTTAACAGAGCATTTTCTCTTTTGTTAGACCGTATTGAATGTGGTTTCTCATGATGGGGAGTAGGGGCGTAGTTGGAAACGTATAGGGCTTTTTTACCTTTACCGTATAGGATCAGTGAAATCATTTTTGTCCCCTCTCATTCCACATTAATAGTTTCCTATTGGATACCCTATTAATATTGCTACATACCAATTTTTTGTTATAGATCATTTATCGTAATACGCGTGTTGATGCTCAAGCCTTGATGATCTATGGATGAGGCCCTTTTTGGACCAGCCCATCAACTAAGGGTGTTGGCAGCAGCTGGTCATAGTATGAATAATGTTTGACACTGGTTATACTGATGTTTCCATATACTGAGGTATGTGGAGTGCCTATGTTCGAGGCTGTACACATTAATCCACAATCACAGTATTAATTTTGTTAATTATATATGTTTAATTTTAGAGCTTGACTGGAATTTGCTTTCCTGAAGAAGCAGGCGGTAACCCATGAAACGCAACTGCGTCAGAAGTCGCGGCAAGCTATTCGTCACCCGATCCCACAAGGGTTTATGATTTCTTTTCACAATGTGTAGTAGAAATACAACCTTGTACATTGAATTTGTGTTTTATGTTATGTCTTTATTGTATGTCTCACTGATTTTAAATCTTTTAAAATACATTTTTGATCATTTTTAACTTATTGGTAACTTATTGGTACCGTAAAAGTCCTTGACAATTGTATAGGCTCCTTTTGCGTAATTTCTCTGATAGGATGTGGTACTGGACAGACTTGTCCAAATGCTAGAGGGTTCCCTTTGTGGTCCTTCCCCCCACCCCTTTCTTTTCCTGTGGTATCTCTTCCCGGAAGCAGGCAGTGAAGTACTTAAATTGTCTCCCTTGGATGCCTTCTTCTCTGAGGTCAAATCAACCACTGCCTGTTTTGCATCAGTGAGTGGTTTCTCCATGTTTGCCTGAGTCTCAACCACTTGTATAACTGTCTTATTCATCTCTAGATGTGCCTTCATCACCTGAACAAGTGGATCTTGCCTTATCGTCGTCATCCTTTGAGAAGTGCTCTTCCATTTGAGCAGGACACGTATGGACCTTCTCATTCTTAAGTATTTACTTTGTCCTGGTGTTTGAATCTATTTTTTTCTTCTCCAACAAAGCATTTTCCACCCTGACTTCCTTTCACCAACTCTGGACAGGTGGGAACATGTCTGGAAGAAACTTTAGGATAATATGATCATTCAGTTGGGCTCCCTGTAGAATGCGGTCCAGCCAGACCCTGTCAGAATTCCACGGATCTATAGCTTCTTTCTGGATGATCTAATGCAGAATCTTGTCCACTGGGGTTATGTAGTCAGAGAGTCTCTCCCTTCTGTACTGATGTGCATTTTCAAAGATATGCATCAGATCATAAGGCGTTATATGCTGTGTAAGGAGTTTCTCAACTCTCCTGAACACAGCATATAACGCCTCAATGTCGTCTGAGGCTATACAGTTCTGTTTCCCTAATTTTATGTTACAAATAACCTCTGCCACTGGCCTCTCAGACTCCTGCTGATTCTCTTTCTTTAGGGCCTCAGGGCTATCCCATTCCTCTCCCCTCCTCCTCCGTTTTACAGGGTTTTATGGCTCTTCACAGTAGCATTCACCTCCATGGCGCAGCTCTCCTTGCATACTACATTTCCTAGGGTTCCAAATGGCTGCATCCTCAAGTCGCTGCCACTGAAGACAACTCCTAGCAGAGGGGATAGCAGATGAGAAAAACCCGCAGCAGCAGAAACACAAAAAAGTCTGAGCGCTCCACCTCTCCTGGTTTCATCTAGCCAGCTGAGTACCCGGCTACACAATATATACCAAAATAGCTGGTAACAAAAGGGCATTGCTACTTGTGTGTATCTGGACTATACATAAAGTCCTGTCTGGACTAGATGAAGGTCCACAGGTGAGACATCATCTTTGGAAACAGCTGATTTTAAATTCATTTACTACACAGCAGGCAATACATCTTCCCACCGCATAACTATTTTAGACCTCATTTTACATTACAGATGCTGCATAAATGTCTATGCATGTTTTCCTTCCATTTGGAAAAAAACTGCTTTTGGTGACCACAAACAAATACAGAAAATGAAAACTAATTTTGGAGTGACAGATTGTGTGGTCCCAGGGTTCCAATGCAAATGACTCATCCCACCTGTGCACTTCATTTTAAGCCTTATGCCTGGAATATCTAACTCAGTTCTCCATTGCTGATCCTCTTCTTCTTGGCTTACTCCACAAACCTTGGAAATTCCATCACAGACGTAATTGTGGATCTCAGCAGGAGTGGATTAACTCTTACTATATAATAACTATTGAACAGCTCCATACAAAGAAGTGCTGTGCTAAGAGACGTGTAAAAACAACATATAGACAACCAAATACAATACAACTTTTCACCCTATACATTACAAACCTTTTCATATCAGAGCCAGATATTTATTAGATTATGCCATTTACCGCCTAATATGTTGGCAGTTTGCAGTGTATGCTAATTAGCATGGCTGCTCATATCAATACAGAAGGAATAGACACTGAAATAATCCTAACGTGTCTCTGCCACAAAATGTAGCTGCTTTCGCTCTCACAAAGTCGAGTCATGGGATCTGCAATATGAAAAAAAATGAATACATTAAAATAGCAGAGAAAAGAAACCTATTATAATGGTGAACCTTGAAATTCAGGTCAAGTGATCCGGCAATAAAAATCCTCAGAATACCAAAATGGGTGATTCAGTTCCCTGGTATCCACTCAAAACTGAAATATCAGCTTTGGGTAGACATCTGAAGGAAAATATTGCATTATGCCCACATAAACAACACTACCTCTTACTTATTAAAATGTTTAAACTTAATCTAAATCCATAACAGATATAAATTGTATTCTGGAGATGCCTTACTTAATTATGCTTATTGTATAGCAGTTGTTACCTCCTAGTTTCAAGTTGCCCTCATTCTCATAGGTTTTGAAAGACAATAAACCAAATCTGTGCCACCCCTATCTGAGGAGGAGGGGAACGTAAGACATCACACGACCAATGGACTAAAGTTGGCCATTCACCAGTAGAGAATTTAGTTCACTTGTGTTTACATAAATTTTTAAAAATTGAGCAAAACAGAGCATTTTTTCCAAGTGCAAATCACATTCACAGTTAGGATTTCGCTGGTAATTCGTTAGGAAATTGAAGCAAAAATTTTTGAACAAAATTATACCAGTGTATGGCCAGCCTAGGTGCTGGGCTGCCTTATCACTTTAGCATTCTCAATGCCCCAGAATAATGAAGTGAGCCGAAGCAAGTCCATGACTAGGCCCTAACAAATGAAATGAGTTAGAGTGGGTGATCCCTAGGAGGGGACTTGTTGTTGTGGGTTTGTGGAACAAACTTTAGCTGAGTGTGATGTCATTGGAGTGGAGCTGTTTGTTCCGCAGCATTATACAGTGCCTGTAGCTCGGACGGCTCTGTTTGGCCTGGTACCTGATTCTGAAAGTAGACAGCTTGCAGTGAAAGCTTAGGAGCAGAGGAAGATCCTATTTATATTGTTTCAAATCATAAAACTGCCACTTTTAAATGTGGAAAAAATAGGTCTGTGACACTAAACAGCTCCAGTCCAGGCCTTTTTGTTCACATGTAACAATCAGTATTACTTAGAACCCCCAAACATTATATATATATTTTTAAAGCAGAGGCCATAGAGAATAAATTAGTAGGTTTTGCAATTTTTTTATGTAACACGGTATTTGGGCAGTGGTTTTTCAACCGCAATTTTTGGGGAAAAAAACACTTTTTTGAATTTTTGTAAAATATAAAAGATGATGTTACGTCGAGTACATAGATAGCAAACATGTAATTCTTTAAAATTGTGCACGCTTTATAAAGGGGCAATGCTTTAAAAGCCTTTTCTGTTTACCACTTTAGGTTTACAGAGGTTGTATGGTGCTAAATTTACCGTCCATGATCTGATGTTCATGGTGATACCTCACATGTGTGGAACAAACTCTGTTTGCGTGCCCGCGGGATCGACATGCGCATTCACCTTTGCGCACGAACACAGGATGACAGGGCACCCTAATTTTTTTTTAATTAATAATTTATTTTATTGTTTTATGTTTACACTGTTGCTTTAAAAAATGTTTTGATCACTTTTATTGCTGTCACAAGGAATGTAAATATCCTTGTGACAGCAATAGGCATGTGACAGGTACTCTTTGTCAGTATCCGTGTTATTACGTCAGTCACCTGCTGGTGGCTCTGCTGTTCCGGTAACTGAAGGGCGCAGTTCCAGGGCCCACCAGCAGGTGTCTCCCTGCAGCTGGACTGTACCTTTAATTAGGCTGCACCTGAGGAGAACTGCTGTGGGAATATAAGCCCATCCTTCACTAAGGTTCAGGGCTTCAGCATTCTTTGCTAGCCTTGCCCCTGTTTGAGCTTGTTCTTGAAACCTTATCTTGAACCATTCTTTGCTAGCCTTGTCCCTGTTTGAGCTTGTTCCTGAACCCTTCTTTGCTAGCCTTATCCCTGTCTGAGCCTTATCCTGTACCCTTCTCTGCTAGCCGTATCCCTGTCTGAGCCTTATCCTGAACACTTCTCTGCTAGCCGTATCCCTGTATGAGCCGGATCCTGAACCTGTATCCCATACCGGTATCCTGTAACCTATACCCTTATCCTGAGCTCTGTTCTCTGTACCCTGTTTCCTGTACTTGGCTCCCTGATTTCCTTGTCTCCTGTTCCAGTCCGGTCTTGCTATTGTTTGCACCTTGTGTAGTTAGTTTGTTAGGTCACTATTGGGGTTTGCTGTTACATTTCTATTTTGGTTACTTGTTTTTGTCCACTGGTGTTGCTATTGGAATATGTCACTTGCTTATTAAATGTATTTTCACCTTATTCGTTTGTGTCCTGACTCCTTAGTGCAACCAGCTGATCTAATCACCCTTGAGGGATACCTGCAGGAGGTAACCCTGACACTCTTTATAGAGCGATATGGGGTCTATAAGACCCCAAATCCCTCTTCTGCATTTTTAAAACACCAAGATCATTGTTTTTGAATGCTTTCAATTTTCCAAAAATGGCGCTGATTGTTTCAGAGTAAACCGGAGTGATGTCATGTCATTGCTTCCGGGTTACTATTACAAACAGCTGATCAAAGCGGAACCCCGATTTACTTTGCTGTCCGCAGAAGGCCCTCCCCATGGCTACCCAATGTGAAAACCAAGGAGCAGTGCCTGAAATTGTATGCACTGGATTAGAAAGCCTATTACCTATAAACAGTGCCATGACCCCCCCCCCCCCACTCCCGAGCCAGACAACCGGGGGCAGCTTTTATTTGGATGTTTTATCTTAGATTGCTATATAGCTGATTTGTATTATCTATTATTGCTCTATTAATGAACATCTATATGTAACAAGGCTCATTGTAGCTGAAATGTGCAGGTTTACTAATGCATTATCATAGTTGATCTTTATTGCAAGAAGTTTCTTTTTTCTGCCACAAGATGGAGCCTTATAAACTTGGATTCATTATCAGTTAAGAGGATTGCATTTTTGGTAGTTGCAGTCCCAGCCAGAAAGAACTCCATGGTTAACCAAACACAAACAAAAGACTTTAAAGTCCAGCGTTTTGGTGTTGGAAGAGGGTTTATATAAATTAGAGAACCCGGGAAGCCAGAGGGGAGTCTGGGAAAAGAGACTGGTGTGTGAAGAAGAGCAGGGAGAGTGGTGTGTCTGGGAGAGAGACAGGGAGAAAGATACAGGAGAAGCCTTAACATAGAGGCAGTGCCTGTCAGTTCTGGAAAACTGATAAAGCTGCTGCTATCTGCCAAGACAAGTCTTTGTCCATCTCACTGTGTGTGTGGGAGCCAGAGATCATTCTGAGACCTAGTACTGGAGACCCAGAACTAGGGCTGCCACTAGAAATCCTGGGGCCCCATACAGCCTACCTGACAGCCCCCCCCCCTTCCACCGAAAATATCAAAATGATATCATCACCCCCTCCCCCAATCCCTCTTCCTAGCAGAAACCCCTCCCAATCACCCCTCAAAGCGCAACCCCCCAAATCCCTCCACAAATTCACAACCCCATTCCCGTACAGAGTGCAGGGGTCAGGAATGCATTATGTACAGAGTGAAGGGGTCAGGAATACGTTGAGGAGAATGCTAGATACAGAATGCAGGGTTCTGGAGTGCATTATGCACAGGGTTCAGGAGAGTGCTAGATAGGGAGTAGTGCCTCTTACTAAGCTGACCAAGATTTCCCATAGATGCAAATGTTAGACAGGGAGCAGTGCCATAATAAGTTGACCAAGATTCTCCATTGAGGCCAATGTTAAAAATCAGGAGTAGTGCTATACCAAGGTGAACAAGATTCTCCATTGAGGACAATGTTAAAAATCGGGAGTAGTGCTATACCAAGGTGACCAAGATTTCCCATTGAGGCCAATGTTAAAAATCGGGAGTAGTGCCATACCAAGCTTTACATAGTAGCGAATGTACGTAAGTGCCTCTGTACTGCACCTCTTCCTAGCTGCTACAACCTCTGCAACACACACACCTCTCCTCTGCCCTTCTCTTCCCCAAAGGTCCCCCATCATCCACATGATTACCTTTCTAAAATACATTTCTATTGCTGGCTGCCATATCTTCCTTCTCCTTCTTCCCAATGCACATGTTGCTTGACACAGGGGGCGGGTCTGAGTAGCAATCCCGCCCATTACCGACATCACAGCATGAATTTGACAGGTACAGTCTCTCATTGTGGCTGCATAGTGCACACCCAGCTGGTTTGTTAGCCAATCCCTGGCTGTTCTAAATGTTCCCACTGCTGCAGGTCATTCTGAGCTAGAAGGTAACATTTATCACCAGAATTATGCTGGACAAAGCCTCTGTACAACGGGACAGCGGGACAGTCCTGCCCAGGTTGGGAGGTATGCTGTCATCCTACGGATCTTCCTGCTGTCCGGGCCCCACTATGTGCCAGGGCCCCATACAGGAGTACTGGCTGTACCCCCCTGATGGCGGGCCTGCCCAGAACTGCTGTGACGCTACTGTCTAAAGTCTAAAGGTTGTTGCCGCATTGCAGAGGTACACTTGGAATCATTTCATCTTAAGGGGGGCCCCCGTTCATCACCGAAGGAGATCTGCTCCTACAAATAGTGTGCTGTTGGTGAGTTGACTAATTTTGCTTTGTGTCACACTGGCTGACTCTGTAGTGAAATATATTGTAAGACAAACCGCACTATCCCTCTTAAAGGAACCACCAACTATCCTTTGATGTTCTGCAACAATCCTGCTGTTCAGAATTTTAATCCCAAACATCTGAGATACATCTAATATTATACGTCTGATAACTAACCCCTTGCTGGATGTTTTTCCACTCAGTAACCTTGGGAAATCAGTGTTCTACAACTGTTTATTTATTACAGAAAGCATTCTATTTATTTCCTAAACTTCTTCAAGAGCTCCAACTTGGCTGGCCGAAGATTTACTTTGAGGACTTCATTAGAACGCTTGTTCAGTCAGGACTTTATAGTTATTTTACCGCCATTTCTTTATAGCCTAGGCCCTAGCCTCCTCACCATAAGTGACTCTAGGCGACTTAGTCATTGTTCTACTGATACCAAATTCACCGTTGTCTTATGTTGTTTATTTCCAGTGGGGAAAGCTACAGTTTATGAAGCCTTATCAAACCCTAAGGAGGCACTCCTACTGTATTGATTGATATCTGAAACTGTCTATGCCATTACATGTACTGCATTGTGATTTCCTGTTATTTTTAATTACTCATATTCTTAATATAACATCATACTTCAAGGTCTCGAGTCTCATTTCAGGGTGACCCTGTGCCCTTTACCAAACTTTGTCAATTTGTGTTTGTTGACGTGCATACCCAAGGTGTCAGAGGTACAGTGGTTTTTGTTGAAGTCACGGTAAGAACAGAGGATCCAATTCAACCAGTGGCTCCTGTTGGGGTAGCGCTACAGATGGGGGCTCATCCGGAAAATCCTCTGTTCTGTCAGTTAGACCCAAAGATAACGAGCCAAAGACGATCGTCATGGATAGTGCTGCTGCCGCTCAGTGGTACGAGGATGCAAATGGCTGCCTGAAACAAAGGGTGGTGGCAGAGATCCCCAGGACTGCATGGATAAAGGTTCTAATCCAACAAGCAGTTGAGGCTTTAGCCCCTGGGAGGAAGGTGTCGGTTTTGGATCTGAAGATGATTTAGGAGCCAAAGATGATCAACATGGATAGTGCTGCTGCAGCTCAGTGGTGCAAGGATGCAAATGGCTGCCTGAAACTAAGGGTGGTGGCAGAGATCCCTAGGACTACATGGATGGAGTTTCAAATCCAACAAGCAGTTGAGGCTTTAGCCCCTGGGAGGAAGGTGTCAGTATTGGATCTCAAGATGATTTAGGACACTTCCGACATGCTCATGTTATTGGAGTGGAGGAGGGGAATCTCTGCCTGCTTTAAGGGCTTAATATCCAACTAACTGACGGTATTGACACTCGTTTAATCCAGTTGGAGGGGTCAGAAGTAAGTCAGGAAGGCTCAAGTCAAGAAGGCTTAAGCCAAGAAGGCTCAAGTCACATCATCCCAGTCGATGAAATGCCCACGTCTACTACATCAGTTACTCTGGGAGCAGAGTTTTTCACTCCTCTGGGAAATTTCATGACTAAGTGTAATCAGACCAATGTCATCCACTCCGGGGCTGGTTACAGAAAGCGGAGACTCTTTTTGGGGGCACAGCCAGTGCCAAAAGGAGAGGAAGAGTATGAGACTTGGATGAAGCAGGCTCTGCAGGCCCTTGAGGAATAGGATGTTTCTGGAGCATAGAAGAAATAGCAGATCACCCAGAGCATAAGGAGAGCTGCTGCTGAGGCCTTTAGAAATCCTAAATTCAGCCAAAAGACCTGCACTGCCTATGATTGTCTTATTATGTTTCAAGAAGAATTTGGTCGAACAGGAAAGGCTTCTGATCTAATTTATCAATTCAAGCACACCTTTCAACACCCAGGTGAACCTTTGTCTGAGTACATCAGAAGGCTAAACAAGATATTGTATCAAATTGTATTAAGGAAGAGGGATGGAATCTACAGCTCTAGACCAAGCCAAAATAAAACAAATCCTGAGAGGAGCTCTACACTCTGATCCAATATGGATACACTTAAAAACCTCTGAGCGATGCCAGTCCTTAACATACCCATACATAGCTTATTAGGATTGAGTGAAGAGGAAGTTCTGTTGGAAAGATTTGAGCTCCTGCATCAAAGCAAAACAAACACCCAGGAAAGAGAAAGTTCTTACATGCTCTACCGAAGCAGAAGGGGACCCTCCAGAGGATGGGGATGAGACAGATTTTGGGCAGTCCAAGAGAACTTCAATCCAAACCTCATCCACCACAGCAATGCCTGATATTTTATCTCAAGTAATGCAGGCACAGCTTGAGATGCACAAACTGTTATACAGCTAGTGGAGACCAAGGCAAATTTGCAGAAGTCTCTCTCAGATGTCCAACAGGCAATGGTGCATTTGGCCGCAGGAAAGATAGTATCTGAAGAAGTTAGGCCTAGTTCCACTTCAACCTCATCTAGGATAAGATGCTACAGATGCGGGGAAGGGGGTCACTTCAAAGCACAATATCCTAATGGGGAGAAGTTGTGAAAGCGTTAAAGAAGCAGGAAGCAGGAGGGAGACTTCAGGGGGCCTCAGTGAAAGAGCAAACTGAGGACCCACAGCCTGAAAGCTCCAAGACTAGAGAAACTCAAACATTAGAGATGGAGATTGAGAAGTTGGTCCCAGACTGCCTGCTGGGGACGCAGCCAAATTCTTGCAAAATGCCCTGAACAGACAAGGGAGGTCTCGATGCACACCATTCTGCTGGGCTCAAGAAAAGGCCTCAGCAGAGACAAATAGGAGGCAAAGGCAAGAAAAATGTGTGGGTGAAGACTACAGAGCCCATCTCCAACAAACTGCCCAGTAATCACTATTCAAGTTAAAGGAATATATACAAAAGCTCTGTTAGATATGGGTACCCAAGTGACACTGCTGTATCGTGACTTTTATTATAAATACCTGAAGCACAGAGATTAGAGATTTGGGGATTTTGGGGAGTTCCCTTATGATGGATACATCCCCGTGAAGCTAACCTTCAGCTCTCCAGTGATGGAGAAATCTGAGACCTTTGACACTCTAGCAATTATGTGCCCTTGCCGCCCCCCCCCCCCCCCGAGTCTTGACAGAGTTCCCTACTAATAGGGACGAATACCAACCTGCTACGGAGGCTTCTTACTCCTATAGACATGAAGAAAGATGTGCAAGTTTAGAGCATTTATCCTCAGTTGTTGGCAGAAGACCCCCTGGTGTGAAAGTTGGGAAGGTGTGGAAGCTCGGCTCTGAAGAGAGTGTATTGCAACCTGGTCAAATCACCTGTTTTGAGAACCACTGTTAAGCTAACATGGGATTGGCCTGGGCCATTTGTTGTCCTTGAAACCAATTCTCAGGGACAACGCTGGGGTTGAGGTAATTCCAGAAATAATCTCGGCCAAGGCTCTTAATCGAAAATGTGGGAGGATACCTATTAGCGTGAGGAATATCTCTGAATCTCCAATCAAACTGAAACCCCAGATGCTACTCGGGCAGGTGAATGCAGCAACCCCGATGGGAGCAGCCGGTATAGTAGGGGAAGACTCAAGAGGAGTGAAGATTAATTTTTCCCTCGTGACTCCCCACTGTCTACAGAATGGAAGGAGAGGGTTAATGAAACACTCTCGCAATGCAATGGAAGGAGCTGTTTTCAAAGAGTGACTATGATGTGGGCTGTTCTACGAGCACTCAACATAGAATTTGATAAACCCTTCAGGGGGAGAGCCCAAAGAATTCCTTTGAGTGACTTGGAGGATCTTTGAGTACAACTGGCCGAGCTGAAGTGGACAGGTGTTAACAGAGAGTCTCTGAGTCCGGATGCCTCCCCTATAGTTGTAGTGAGGAAGAAAAATTGAACCCTCTGCATGTGTATCGACTATCGTACCCTCAATTGGAGGACAATTCCAGACCAATACACCACTCCACAATTGAAGATGCCTTCCAAAGTCTGTCAGGAGCTAAATGGTTCAGTGTGCTGGACCTGAAGAGTGGGTAATACCAAATACCCATGCACCCTCTCACCGAATTGTTGAAGACCAACAAGGGAGACACAGAGATGCCCAATTCAATGAAACCCAACAAGGGTCCTTGTAAGCCCTGGGAACCTATTTGTGACCAATGGACAGACCAGTGTGAGCATGCATTTAAACAGCTGAAGGAGTGTCTAACCAACGCACCAGTGTCAGCATACATCGACCTCTCAAAGCCCTATAAACTGCATGTAGACACCAGCAGAGATGGGCTAGGAAGAGTATTATACTAAGAGTATGGAGGGCACCTATAACCTATCGCTTTCGTGAGTAGAAGTCTAACTCCAGCTGGAAGGAATTATCCTACCCACAAATTGGAGTTCCTGGCTTTGAAGTGGGCTGTGGTAGATAAGCTGAAGGACTATCTATATGGAGCAGAATTTGTGGTGAAGACTGACAACAACCTGCTAACCTATGTCCTCACCACCGCTCGGTTGGATGCTAGTGGACATCGATGGCTGGCTGCGCTATCTGGATTTAGATTTTGCCTGAAGTACCGCCTAGGGGTCGGCAATAAAGATGCAAATGCTCTCTCCAGAAGTCCTTATCGTGCTGAGGAAGCTGAGCAAGAGTGGACCCAGCTCTCATCTGAATTGGTTGCAGTTAAAGGATGGGGTGGTCTACTAAAGGGGCCCCTCAGGCCACATTGATGACCGGTGGCAACTGTTCTTACCAGAAAAGTACCAAGAGCTAGTACTAAGGTCACTGCATGATGAGCATGGCCATTTAAGTCCAGGAACAAACTTTTAAATTGGCCAGAGACCGATTTTATTGGCCCTGTATGTGAGATGAAGTAGAGAGCTACTGCCATTCTTGTCTACGGTGTATACAATGAACAACTTTGCCAAAGCAAGCTGCCCCCATGGTCCACCTTCAGAGCCAAGGAACAATGGAATTGGTGTGCATTGACTTCCTGTGTCTGGAGCCTGACTCTAGTGGGCAAGGGAATACCCTGGTGATAACTGATCACTTTTCCCCATATGCTCAGGCGTTCCCGACTAAAAACAAGCAAGCTGATACTGTGGGGAAAGTCCTGGTTGAAAATGTTTTTGTGCACTATGGCCTACCCCAGCAAATACACTCACATTAGGGCAGAGACTTTAAGAGCAAGCTCCTCAAAGAATTACTAAAGATGTTAGGGATACAAAAGTCAAGAATTTTGCCTTACAACCACCAAGGGGATCCCCAACATCGACAATTTAATCGGACTCTTCTGAACACGCAAGTGAGAAGAAGCAACAGTGGATTCGACACATTGCTGTAATGGTACATGCATGCAACAGAATTGAGAATGACGCTACTGGTTATTTGACATACCTACTACTGTTTGCCAGGGAAGCCCGACTACCCGTTGATTTAGCTTTGGGCACTTCGGTTAATCATACAACCACGGCCACTCACTGAGGATATGTAGAACGTTTAAAGAAAAACCTAGAAGCTGGTTATGCGAAAGCTTTGGAATTGAAAAAGAGAAACAGGAGAAACTTTGACCTCAAAGTAAGAGTGGATGACCTGCAGCCAGGGGACCGAGTGTTATTAAGAAATTTAGGAGTCCCAGGAAAACACAAGCTAACTGATAGATGGAAATCTCAGTGTCAGTACTAGGATCCCTTTTAGACCCAGCAAAACTCACCTGACACAGCTTTTGCCTGGGAAACAATGGTGATTGGCCAGCTCACCTTTAAATCACCTGTACCAGCATACCACCAGTGCTCCTGATAGCGTTGTTACCTTGTGTGCTCCTGCTTGACCCAGCTGATTTCTGCTCTGTATATATCGTGTATGACCGGACTAGTCTTGACCCTGCTTTGCTCACTTCTGATTCTGTACCATTTGGACCCTGATCTACCTGTGTATGATCTAGACTACGCTTTGGCTGATTCTACTGTAGTACCAGACTCAGCATTACTACTTGGATGCCCTGATCCACCTTTTACATCTGCAGCGGCGAACCACAAGCACCAGCCAACCTCTACCTTCATCTTCAGCGGTAAACCACAAGCACCAGCCAACCTCCTGTTACATCTGCAGCGGTGAACCACAAGCACCAGCCAACCTCTACCTTCATCTACAGCGGTGAACCACAAGCACCAGCCAACCTCCTGCTACATTTGCAGCAGTGAACCACAAGCACCATCCAACCTCTACCTTCCTCTACAGCAGTGAACAACAAGAACCAGCCAACCTCTACCTTGATCTGCAGTGGTGAACTACAAGTTCCAGCTGACCTGCCCTGCTTAGACCTGCTCATGGTATGTGCTCTTGTTTAATGAACTCTTGCATAATCAACACATCTGAACTGTTTCCTGCTATCTGCTTCTAGCTTGACACTCAGCCCTTCATAATTTGTAAACAACTGCCGGGATTGCTAGTTTATAAAATTAGGCCTGAAGTGTAGGCAGGGCCTAAAAAACATGGCACCGAAACCACTTGCTACCCTCTACAGATACAGTTCAGGTCCCTTCTCCCAGTAGGTCTCAGCTTCAAAGCTCACCTGCTGGTGGCACTGTGGCTTCCAGATACATAGGTTGCAGTACCGGTGTCCACCAGCGGGTGTCTCTCAGCAGCCAGAAGATTGTTTCATGTAATCAGTCATCACCTGATGCTTGTTGCAGAAAGTCCTATCTGTCCTTCTCTTGTTGCCAAATGGCACTTTTCCACTGCAAGTACCGGCTAGTACCGGCTCAGCTCTACTCGGCCCTGCTTGGCCCGGTTTGCTTTTCCACTGCGGTACCGCATGGTATAGTGTCGGAACGGTTCGGTACGGTACGGTATAGGTTTGCTTTTCCACTAAAGTAGTACTAAAGTTAAGTGGGTGGGATAACAACGGGGTGGGTGTGATTCTCTGACCAATCAGTGGCTAGTAGTGACTGCATGCAAAGGATTGTGGGATATGGTACCAGTTTGGTACCTGTTGGAACCACAATCGAGTAGGTACTGTTTTTTCAGAGCCGTACCGTACCGTACCGTTCGGTTCCGACCCTATACCATGCGGTACCGCAGTGGAAAAGCACAAAAGCGTGCCGAACCGGTACGGTTCCATGCAGTGGAAAAGCGCCATTAGTGTTCTGTCTCCATGTTCCCCTGACCCGCGTTCCAGTGTTCCTGTATCCGGCTTCCTGGACCCTGATCCTGATCCAGATCCTGCAGCCTGATCCCTTCCAACTGGCTCTCTTTGTCTCCTGTTACCCCTGTTATCTCTCCCTGTCCTGTCTTGATCCCAGCTCCCTCTGCTTGATCTCCCGTATATGACCCTGGCTCTGTTACGATTACACTTGCATTCCCTATTTGCTGTATATTTGGTTTAGGCCATGGGTGTCCAACCTTTTGGCTTCTCTGGGCCACATTGAGTGTAGAGAAATTTTCTCGGGCCGCATATAAAATATATACTATAGTTAAGATATATAAGTAATAAAATGTCGCCGCGCCCTTCCCACGCCGCCGCCGCACCCCGCACTAATTTAACACAACTAGAGGATGATCAAATGAAATGGAATCAATATACAGAGGTTTACTTCTTCTGAGAGATATTAAAGGAACACTCTAACCACCATGACCACTTCAGGGATTTGAAGAAGTGGTCATGGTGGTAGGAGTCAGAAACACTGCACATGCTCGCCTCCCCCCCCCACCCCCTCCTCCCCTCCGAGGCAGCCTCTGCTTTGCCGCATTGCCTGGGGTTCCGGGCCGCAGGTTGGACATGCCTGGTTAAGGCGGTTGTGCATTGTGTGTCACTATTTGTTTGGTTACCTGGTCTGTTTTACACAGATTGGTTTATTGGAGGTGCGTTTTACATTTATGTTGTTCACTTATTTTTAAATAAAATATATTCTTTTACACTGTATTTGTGCCTGAAATTCTCTGTGGCAGTCCACACATTTCTGGTCACACCAGCAGCTGATATAACACCAAGGCCAGTCCTGACCAAAAGTGGCTGCACAGGGAAGCCATCTGGGCTCAGCTGTTATTTGTTGCAAGATGCATCCTGAGGAGATTGTATATTTTTTTTTTGCTAGTGACAGAGGAAAAGGAATACTGCTCAGTGGTGGCTGGTGCTCGGTAATTTGGGGTGGGGGGGGGGGGGTGCGGCGAAAAAACGCACCATTCCCCCCTGAATGGCCTGCCTCCTTACCTCCTCCTTCCTCCTGTCCGAGCCGGGGAGTGCTGGATGGCTAAGCCGCTGTGTTTCTCCTCCAGCCGTGTGTCTTCTCCCTCTTCCTGGCCAGTGGCCACTAAGATCGCTTCTCCTTTTGGCTAATCGGGATAGGAGTCTCACAACCCTCTTCCTGATTGGCTGGGAGGAGAATCAGTGTGACAATAGCGAATATTTATTCGCTATTGTCATAAAACTGAGTGGGCTCAGGGCACAGTGTTCTGCGTCCCGAGCCCACCGTTTTTTGAATCCTATTAGAGCCTATGGCTCTAATCACGTGCTTCAAAAGAAAATACCCTATTGGAAGCCCTGCATGTAGATTAGGGGGCCGGATGCATGGATAGAGGGAGGTGGTGCCACTGCGCCCCTAATGGACAGGCCGCCACTGATAATGCTGCCGGATATTGAAGGAGTGTGCCAGAGATTAGCTGCAGTGAATATATTCGTCTTGCTCATTCCCTAGTTGATCAGGGGAGGATGTTTGGAGATATTCAGCCATTGATATAGGTTTGTGCAGGACTGACTTTGTCCAGTATTCCTAAAGGCAGTGATGACTTTTCTCCCCCATTCAGTATGGCTCAGGTAGAATCACTGATATGGTTATTGGAGGACTACTCAGCTTATTTCTTTGAGCACTATTCAGCATGTTCCCAACAGGTGCTATTAGAGTGTATTAACGCAGTGCACTCTGAGTGTAAACTGAATTTTGTTCAACTATTACTAAAAGCATGGTCAGATATATTGTACTCAGCCTCAGTCAGCTTGCAACAACCCATTCCTGCTGCTAGACACCTACTTTCTCAAGTATCTTCCTTTCCATCACCCACAGCAACCATTGTTGCAGCCCAGTATACCCTGCTACCAACCATTTGTCAGTACCCTGTTCCCACTTGCTGCACCTACCTACCTTTAACCCATTGAAGATGACCTCTTCACCACTGTTTGCGACAATCCCACAAGAACCCTCCTTAGCAACTGCTCCCTCTTTTTCACCATTCCTCAGATCTTCTCTGCAGAACCTCAGTGGCTAAAACCAAAAAGAAACAAAAGTTTTTCCCAACTTTCACAATCCTGCCATTATCCAATCCTGTTTTTACGCCTGTCCATCTACTCCAGTCTGCTTCCATGCCGACCGTTCTGTTCCAGTCTGATGATCCAGTGCCTGCTATCCAGCCTGACGTGCCTTTGCCTGCTGCCCAGCCTGACATGATTCTTCCTGCTGCCCAGCCTGACGTGCCTCTGCCTGCTGCCCAGCCTGGTGTGCCTCTGCCTGCTGCCCACCCTGACATACCGGTGCCTGCTTTCCAACTTGACTATCCATTGCCTGCTTCCCAGCCAAAGGGGCCAGCACCCAATGCCCAGCCTGCTTCTGAATGTCCTGTCCCCAACAACCTGCTTGCCTTTGATGGTCCTCTTTCCATTAATCAGCCTGATCTTAGTTATCTTCTACCTACCACCCAGCCGGGTTCTACTTACTAAATACCAGCTGCTCAGTTGGATTTTCATGCAAAGGCTAAGTGTCCAACTGTTAATGGGTCTGAAAGCTCACTGCCTTATATGGGTTACCTACATGGCCTGAGATTTGTTTGACATTTGCAAAGTATAGAAAGAGAAGAGGGGAGACCTTTACCAGTGCCATATCCTAGTGAACTAATACTACAAAATTTTGCAAGACATAGTCCTGCTATGGCAGACTTTACCGGCACTAGATGAGACAGGAGTATATAAAAAATATCTCTTTAATTAAATATACATAAAAATTACATACATTCGCCCAGACATTGGAGGGCAACAGTTAAAATAAGACCTGAGTATCGTGAATGTCACTGTGTACACCTGTACATTTGTAACAGTAGATAGTGGTGGTAATATACTGCGCCAACTTCAATACATTCACAATATAGTAACAGCAGCTAGCACAAATCCTAAATAACAGATACAAAATAGAAAACAATAGGTACAGCGCTCATGTAAATGGTAAACAGTTCATAAAGTCCACAAGCAGGGGTGAAATAGGAGATCAATAGTCAGCCAGTCCCAGCAAAGATGTTAATCCAGGGGCCACCACCAACAATCACCCAGATGTCAAAGCCTTTTACTGGATATGACCGACCCCCATTACAAAGGTAAGTCAACCGCAACCATTCAAATCCCCAGGAGAATCCACAAGCAGTCCCCATCACGATCCTTGGTTCCCATCCCGATATCGGACAGTGCCAGACCTCAGATCAGATAGGGAAGGAGAGACTCCTCATGGTGCAGCATGTTCAATAAACCGTTTTATTAGGGTAGAAATGGCAACTTACAAAATACCAGATGTAAAATCGCTCATCATATGGTAGGCAGTAGCCCTAATAACCTAGAAGATGGCCGCCGTGTCCTCCGGTGTGTCGAGCGTCACGCCAGCCAGGCTCCTGCTACATGTAACAGTAGATAACACAAATCATCTTGATTGTTGGTTGACGCATTTCGCTGTGAGCTTCTTCAGGGCCAACAAATCATGTACCACAGTCTAATGGTCTTCTTAAACAAATACAGTATCAATCTCATTGGCTTCCTATTCATCAATTTTACTATAGTTTTTGTATATAATTTTTCTGACCTGTGCTGCTGCATGTCCCGGATCGCACTGCAGGCAACCGTGACCATATCAAGTATATGCTGTTTACCGTTTTGGATCTTATAAGTGTTTTTCACCACAATTTTATCAATAAAACTTGGAGGTAATGCACTATTAGTCCCTTCTTCTTTTTGGTGTGGTCTCCCTGTTGGCATCCTCATCTCTGGAAGCCTTTAGATCCCCCCAACCGGGAAGTTGATGATCCATCCATCCCATTTGAGATTCCATTCCATCTGGCTGACCAATTGGATTCCCTGGTACCACAGTATACGCCTCCATATCTCTCAAATATGGTAAGAGTCCACTCACATCACCGGGTGTCAACATAAAATTGTATTTTTTGTTTAAAGTCACATTTATGGATTGTTATCTGGTAAGAGGTTAATTCACCTATTCCTTATCACCCGTTATTCATCAGCTAGTTTTTTTCTGCAACATCACCTTGGGAACACTTTCTTTTGGATGAAAAAGACTTTATTTCAAATTGTTGATTTATTTTGAGTTCACATATATGGACATTATTGTTCTCTTGTTTTATATTAGCGCACTTTTGTAACTTATTTCATATGTTACATATTCTTTTGCATCTATAATCATTCACAGTGCTGCTTTTATACCTAGTCACATTGGTTTGCGCACCTTTTTTCTCCTTTCACACTTGAGAGTGCTATTGTTTGTTGCCTTCAGTGGATGTGTGAAATAGCAGTGCTCTCATAAGGATAAACCATATATCTAGGTGACACAAAAAAATATATAAAAAACATAGATAGGGAGTTCCCTCCCACTGATGTTTAGCAAATAGGTGCAGATGAATAAGTCCAGTAAAATGACTTTTTGACAATAATGGTGCGGGTGTTCTTCGTGCCTATATCCGTGGCCCCCCACTAGGTATTGCACTCACCCCTCTGCAGTCCCTTGTGACAGGGTTTTTACTCCTGTGGTTCCAGAAAGGGGATCCTGGGCATCCTTGGTGTCTGATGTTGAGTGGGCCAACATGCGCCTCCACAAATATCTTTAGGCTCTAGATGGCTCAAACGACAGACAAGGGGTGCCCCATGGTGTAGTATGTAATTACATGCGAAAACGAATGCAGATAAACTCACAGTTAAGGATGATCACATTCAGCGGTAGACGCCGGGATACTTTCACGTTCCACAGCTTTGGCTCCCTTAACCAGAAGTGACGTTGACGTACAGAAACTCCGCCCTACGCATTTCGTCATGCAGACGTCATCTGGAGCGGCCAAGATCATAGTTGATCTTTATTGCAAGAAGTTTATTTTTTCTGCCACAAGATGGAGCTTTATGAACTTGGATACATCCTCAGTTAAGAAGATTGCTTTTTGGGAGTTGTGGTCCCAAACAGAAAGAACACCATGGTTAAAAAAACACAAAAAAAAAAGACTTCAAAGTCCAGCATTCTGGTGTAGGGGAGGGGTTATATAAACTAGAGAACCTGGAAAGCCAGAGGAGAGTCTGGAAAAAGAGACTCGTGTGTGAAGAGTAAGCCCTGGCTGGAGAAAGACAGGGAGGAAGATACAGGAGAAGATTGTGCTTTACAGTAGAGACAGTGCTGGTCAGTTCTAGAGAACTGATAAAGCTGCTTCTATCTGCTAAGACAAGTCTGTGTCTATCTCACTGTGTGTGGGAGCCAGAGATCATCCTGAGGCCTAGTATTGGAGCTGCTGGAGACCCAGACCTGCTGATTTCTGCTGTGACGCTACTGATTCCAAAGGCTGTTGCTGCACTACAGAGGTACTGCTGTCTGAATACTGCAGAAGTACACCTGGAATCGTTTGATCTTAAAGGGGTCCCCCATTCATCACCGAAGGAGACCTGCTTCTACAAATATTGTGCTGTTGGTGAGTGGAATAATGTTCTTTTGTGTCACACTGGCTGACTCTGTAGTGAAATATATTGTAAGACAAACTGCACTATCCCTCTTAAAGGCACCACCAGCTATCTATCCTTTGATGTTCTGCAACAATCCTTCTGTTCAGAATTTTAAAGCCAAAGATCTGAGATACATCTAATATTATACGCCTGATAATTAACCCCTTGCTGGACACTTTGCCACTCAGTGCCCTTAGGAAATCAGTGTTCTACAACCGTTTCTTTGTTACAGAAAGCATTCTATTTATTTCTTAAACTTCTTCAAGAGCTCCAACTTGGCTGGCCGAAGATTTACTTTTAGGATTGCATTAGAGCGCTTGTTACACTGTTCAGTCAGGCGTTTATAGTCATTTTACCATCGCATTATAGCTTAAGCATTAGTCTCCTCACCATAAGTGAGTCTAGGCGACTTAGTCATTGTTCTATTGATACCAAATTCACCGTTGCCTTATGTTGTTCATTTCCAGTGGGGAAAGCTATAGTTTATGCAGCCTTATCAAAATTTAAGGAGGCACTCCTACTTTATTGATTGATATTTGAAACTGTCTATGCCAAAAGGTGTACTGCATAATGATTGCCTGTTATTTTTGACTACTCATATTCTTAATATAACTTGTTGTCATACTTCAAGGTCTTGAGTCTCATTTCAGGGTGACCCTGAGGCATTTAGCCAAGGTGTTAGAGGTTCAGAGGTCTTTGTAGGGGGTCAAGGTAAGAACAGAGGATCCAGTTCAACTTACCGAGGGGTAGCACTACATATACGGTATCTCACAAAAGTGAGTATACCCCTTGCATTTTCTTAAATATTTATTATACCTTTTTTTATACCTGTGACAACACTGAAGAAATGACACTTTGCTACATTGTAAAGTAGTGAGTGTAAGGGTCCTTTCACACGGACGGTCTGTATGTCTGTTTTTCCTCCCATCCGTTTGCGGATGAAAAACTGACATATTGCATGTCAATGGGATTGCGAATGTCAGCGGATGACCATCCGCTGACATCTGATTTGCGTCCTTTCCATTCAGTTCTGTTTTTTTGGACGTAAGAGAACCCTATTTTTCTTCCGTTTAAAAGATGGAATGGACGCAAAAACGGATGTCAGCGGTGTCATCCGCTGACATCTGCAATCCCATTGACATACATTATCTCCATTTATCATCCACAAATGGATGGGATGATAAACGGACAAAAGGAATGGACCCTCCAAAAGTGCATCTGTGTCCTTTTAAAAAAAAAAAAAGTCACTGAGCAGAGGAAAAAACTGAACATACCGTGTGAAAGGACCCTTAAGCATGTACTATATAACAGTGTAAATTTGCTGTCCCCTCAAAATAACTTAACACACAACCATTAATGTCTAAACCGCTGGCAACAAAAGTGAGTACATCCCTAAGTGAAAATTTCCAAATTGGGCCTAATTAGCCATTTTCCCTCCCCGGTGTCATGTGTCCCAGGTGTGAATGCAAGGTAGGTGTGTTAAATTTGGTGTTTTCGCTCTCACTCTCTTATACTGGTCGCTGGAAGTTCAACATGGCACCTTTATGGGAAAGAACTCTCTGAGGATCTAAAAAAAAAAAAGAATTGTTGCTCTAAATAAGGATGCCCTAGGCTATAAGAAGATTGCCAAGACTCTGAAACAGCTGCAGCATGGTGGCCAAGACCATACAGCGGTTTAACAGGACAAGTTGCTCTCAGAACAGGCCTTGCCATGGTCTACCAAAGAAGTTTAGTGCACGTGCTCAGCATCATATCCAGAGACTGTCTTTGCGAATAGATGTATGAGAGCTGCCAGCATTGCTGCAGAGGTTGAAGGGGAGGGGAGTCAGCCTGTAAGTGCTCAGACCATATGCCATACACTGCATCAAATTGGTCTGCATGGCTGTCATCCCAGAAGGAAGCCTTTTCTAAAGACGATGCTCAAGAGAGCCCGAAAATAGTTTGCTGAAGACAAGCAGACTAAGGACATGGATTACTGGATTACATGTTCTTTTGTCTGATGAGACCAATATAAACTTATTTGGTTTAGATGGTGTCAAGCGTGTGTGGCGGCAACCAGGTGAGGAGTACAAAGACAAGTGTGTCTTGTCTACAGTCAAGCATGGTGGTGGGAGCATCATGGTCTGGGGTTGCATGAGTGCTGCCGGCACTGGGGAGCTACAGTTCATTGAGGGAACCATGAATGCCAACATGTACTGTAACATACTGAAGCAGAGCATGATCCCCATGAGGGTAAGGGTGATGGACTGGCCAAGCATGTCTCTAGACCTAAACCCTATTGAGCATCTGTGGGGCATCCTCAAACGGAAGGTGGAGGAGCGCAAAGTCTCTAACATCCACTAGCTCCTTGATGTCGTCATGTAGGAGTAGAAGAGGACTCCAGTGGCAACCTGTGATGCTCTGGTGAACACGATGCCCAAGAGGGTTACGGCAGTGCTGGAAAAAAATGGTGGCCACACAAAATATTGACACTTTGTGCCCAATTTGGACATTTTAAATTAAGGGTGTACTCACTTTTGTTGCCAGCGGTTTAGACATTTATGGCTGTGTGTTGAGTTATTTTAAGGGGACAGCAAATTGACACTGTTATACAAGCTGTGCACTCACTTTACTTTACATTGTAGCAAAGTGTAATTTCTTCAGTGTTGCCACATGAAAAGATATAATAAAATCTTTACAAAAATGTGAGGGATGTACTCACTTTTGTGAGATACTGTATATAAATATCACATCATCTCCACCTTCCCCCTGTTTCGAGTGAATTGTTGAACACATTCTTTTAAGCTGTTCTTTGGTTTGCAGATTTTACAATGGGCATCTGCTCCTGAAGGAGTGAGATTATTGGTATGAAAAACGTTGAGTAAAAGGATGTACCCATCATTGTTTTGTGAAAAACTTGGAAGAGTGGATATTGTATATGTATCATTACAGTAAGAGAAAAAAGTATTTGATCCCCTGCTGATTTTGTACATTTGCCCACTGACAAAGAAATGAACAGTCTACAATTTTAATGGTAGGCTTATTCTAACAGTGAAAGACAGAATAACAAAAAAAAATCAAGAAAAACGCATTTCAAAAAAGTTATAAATTGATTTGCATTTTAATGAGTGAAATAAGTATGTGATCCCCTGTCAATTAGCAAGATTTCTGTCTTCCAGGTGCCTTCTATACAGGTTACGAGCTGAAATTAGGAGCACTCTCTTAAAGGAAGTGCTCCTAATCTCAGCTTGCTACCTGTATAAAAGACACCTGTCCACAGAAGCAATCAATCAATCAGATTCCAATATCTCCACCATCACCAAGACCAAAGAGCTGGATGTCAGGGACAAGATTGTAGACAATTACACAAGGCTGGAATAGGCTACAAGACCAAGGCCAAGCAGCTTGGTGAGAGGGTGACAACAGTTGGTGCAATTATTCGCAAATGGAAGAAACACAAATCGACTGTCAATCTTCCTCAGTCAGGGGACCCCCTGCTCAAGAAAGCACATGTAACGACCTGTCTGAAGTTTGCTAATGAACATCTGAATGATTCAGAGGAGAACTGGGTGAAAGCGTTGTGGTAAAATGAGACCAAAATCAAGCTCTTTGGCTTCAACTCAGCTCGCCGTGTTTGGAGGAGAAGGAATGCTGCCTATGACTCCAAGAACAACATCCCCACTGCTAAACATAGAGGTGGAAACATTATGCTTTGTGGGTTTTTTTCTGCTAAGGGGACAGGACAACTTCACCGCATCAAAGGGACAATAGACGGGGCCATGTACTGTCAAATCTTGGGTGAGAACCTCCTTTCCTCAGCAAGGGCATTACAAATGGGTCGTGGATGGGTATTCCAGCATGACAATGACCCAAAACACATGGCCAAGGCAATAAAGGAGTGGCACAAGGAGAAGCACATTAAGGTCCTGGAGTGGCCTAGCCAGTCTCCAGACCCTAATCCCATAGAAAATATGTGGGGAGCTGAAGGTTTGAGTTACCAAACGTCAGCCTCGAAATCTTAATGACTTGGAGAGGATCTGCAAAGGAGGAGTGTGACAAAATCGCTCCTGAGATGTGTGCAAACCTGGTGGCCAACTACAAGAAATGTCTGACCTCTGTGATTGCCAACAAGGGTTTTGCCACCAAGTACTAAGCCATGTTTTGCGAGGCAGTCAAATAAAATTTTCACTCATTAAAATGCTAATTAATTTACAACTTTTTTGTAAGCTACCATTAAAATTATAGACTGATCATTTCTTTGTCAGTGGACAATTGTATAAAATCAGCAGGGAATCAAATACTTTTTTCCCTCACTGTATATGAGTACTATGTTGACTTATATGGCGATGCACAGTAGTATCTCCGGGGGGGTGGGGGGGACTTCACAATGTTTTTGTTTTTAATTTTGTAAATGGGGTTCCCTTTCAAGATCCTCAGAGAATGCCACAAGTCAGATCAGTTGAGATGATGATCCAACTTCGATCCAACTTCAATGATATTGAATGGACCAAAAACGGACCAAAGTCAGGCCAAAGAAGTGCAGGCACCTTTTTTAAAGTCAGACCGACGTGTGTCGGACCAGTTAAGACGGCTCTCAAAGGGATTCATTGATTTATATACATTACGCGACATGGGCTCTCAAAGTCAAAGCGTATGTCGCTTCAGTATGAACTGGGCCTTAAAGTGCTTGACATTTTGTATCCAAGTAAATATTACCACAACATTTTGCAGCATCATTTTAAGTTATTCACTGGACTTAAACATTTAAGGTTTCAATAAAAAGCAGAAAATGGGGGTGTTCTAAAACTTTGACTGGTAGTCTATGTAGGAGGATTTTTTTTCATCTGTGTATCACCTGAGGCTAGTTACTTCAGTGGGTATATGCAGTGGTGGGATTCAGCCGGATTGCTCCGGTTCCATAGAACCGGTTACTAACTTTCTGCAAGTTCGCAGAACCGGCTGAATCCCTCTGCGCGTCCAAGCGCAGTACAATTGAATGTCCCGCGCTCGGACCGCGCAGCCGTGGCGGCCAGGGAGCGGAGCAGTGCGCCCGACTCGCCCATTCTGTGACAATAGCGAATGAGAATTCGCTATTGTCACACAGATCCTCCTCCTGGCCAATCAGGGAGCGGGTCCTCCCGCTTCCTGCTTGGCTGAAAGGCAAACACCGTGCCATTGGACGAGGAGGAGGCGCCACGGGAGGACTGAAGACTCGGAGACGTGAGGAGCTGGGGACTGAAGAGAAGCTGCGAGACCGTCCATGAGGTAAGTGCGCGGGGATCGCTGGCACTCTGCAATCATTGGGGGCAATGCTGTGGCTGGCACTCTGCAATCATTGAGGGCAATGTGTGGTTGGCACTCTGCAATCATTGGGGGCAATGCTGTGGCTGGCACTCTGCAATCATTGAGGGCAATGTGTGGCTGGCACTCTGCAATCATTGGGCATTGGGGGAAATGCTGTGGCTGGCACTCTGCAATCATTGGGGGCAATGCTGTGGCTGGCACTCTGCAATCATTGGGCATTGGGGGCAATGCTGTAGATCGCACTCTGCAATCATTGAGGGCAATGCTGTGGCTGGCACTCTGCAATCATTGGGCATTGGGGGCAATGCTGTGGCTGGCACTCTGCAATCATTAGGGGCAATGCTGTGGCTGGCACTCTGCAATCATTAGGGGCAATGCTGTGGCTGGCACTCTGCAATCATTAGGGGCAATGCTGTGGCTGGCACTCTGCAATCATTGGGGCAATGCTGTGGCTGGCACTCTGCAATCATTAGGGGCAATGCTGTGGCTGGCACTCTGCAATCATTGAGCGCAATGCTGTGGCTGGCACTCTGCAATCATTGGGGGCAATGCTGTGGCTGGCACTCTGCAATCATTGGGCATTGGGGGCAATGCTGTGGCTGGCACTCTGCAATCATTGGGGTCAATACCGTGGCTGGCACTCTGCAATCATTAGGGGCAATGCTGTGGCTGGCACTCTGCAATCATTGGGGGCAATGCTGTGGCAGGCACTCTGCAATCATTGGGGGCAATGCTGTGGCTGGCACTCTGCAATCATTAGGGGCAATACTGTGGCTGGCACTCTGCAATCATTGGGGGCAATGTTGTGGCTGGCACTCTGCAATCATTGGGGTCAATACCGTGGCTGGCACTCTGCAATCATTAGGGGCAATGCTGTGGCTGGCACTCTGCAATGATTGGGGGCAATGCTGTGGCTGGCACTCTGCAATGATTGGGGGCAATGCTGTGGAACTCTGCAATGATTGGGGGCAATGCTGTGGCACTCTGCAATGATTGAAGGCTATGCTGTGGCTGGCACTCTGCAATGATTGGGGGCAATGCTGTGGCACTCTGCAATGATTGGGGGCAATGCTGTGGTCACTGTGCATTGAAAGGGGGCACGCTGGTCTCTCTGCATTGAAAGGGGGGCACGCTGGTCACTGTGCATTGAAAGGGGGCACGCTGGTCTCTCTGCATTGAAAGGGGGGCACGCTGGTCACTGTGCATTGAAAGGGGGCACGCTGGTCACTGTGCATTGAAAGGGGGCACGCTGGTCATTCTGCTGGGAAAGTCGGAACTGGTTACTAAAATTTTTGAATCCCACCACTGGGTATATGTAAGGGTTTACGACCACTTTCATTCATATATTGATTGTAATTATTATTACAGTTATTTACCACTTACAAATACTAGAATACATTGTGAATACATGTTTTTTGTATAGTGGTCCTCTAAGGCTACTGTCCCGCTGTTCGTCCACTATACTGTAATCACATTACTATAGGTGTCTGAGGGAGCGGAAGTTGAGAATTGAGGGAATTGATGAGGCAGGAGCAAAAGATCTTGGAGAAGATACAGTAGATTCTCATGACAGAAAAGCAAAATGTTTATAGGAAATCCTGAATGGTAAATGACGGTAAAGGTTGACAAATCTAAATCATATTTTAACCATAAGGACCCTTGAGTAAATTTAGAAACTAGGAAATCGTTAGCTTAATGAGACGTGTTTTCAGTAAGCAGAGTTTTACAAAGATTTGATTGTCAACAAGAGGGTTTCTTTCATGGGAAAATTGGTCTTAAAACATACCTTCACTGAATGCATTAAAATCAAACTTCATCCAGGCAGTTGAATACCCCAATAAAATGCTTATATAGAAATATCATTAAGTGAATATATAAACACAGCGCTTAAGAACTCAAGTAAACCAGTGACTTATATATGCTTAAATAAATAAATAAATAGAAATGTCCAAAAAATATATATACATATATATAAAAAATATATATAAAAACATGTATATAAAAGCAGAGAATTAGAAAATAGTGATTAAAAAAAAAATAAAAAAAATAGTGTCCAAATAAAGTTCCTTGCTTAAAGACACAAATGTCCACTGTGAAAAACTTCTTTAGTGCGAATGATAAAGGTGCTCCCAAGTGCTTTATAGATGTATTCCACACGTGCCCTTGTACCCCACACGTGAATCCACTTACCAGATGGTGTGGACCCCTTAAGGCCTTATGGTCTTGGGGTCTAACAGGCTTTAGGGTGAGCTTGGTGCCTTCAGAGTAGTCTCCCCACAAGAATATGCAAATAAGCATACAAAAGCCCAATGGTGCAGTACGTTCCAATAAAGTAAATTTAATTCAACCAAATAACTTTAAGAAATACACTCACATTTCCAAGAGTATAAACAAGCCTTATGTTAAGATTATCCCCGGCGTCTAGTGGATAGTGTTCCTACCGTCCTCCTAGATGTGGAAAGCGGCGTGCGTTCCAACGCTACTTCCGCTTGCGTTCCACTACACCGGAAGTGACACATTACGTTCGCTGTGAAGACCGGACATACGTCGACGCGTTTCGCCCCTCCTTGTGGGCGTCATCAAAGACATCTCAGGACATGAAATATCATTACCTACCATTGGACTTTCATCTTGGCTCAGCTGCTCTAATGATCCAGGCACCCCTACCACATAGGACAGCCATATTGTAGACCTGTTCTGGAGGAGGAGCACTGCTAAATAAAAGACACACCCCCAGCATGCTGATGAGATAGGGAAGGAACAGCAGCATGATAATGAGTCATGACTCTGCCCCCGCCGTTCTCTAATGCAGTCAACACATTTGCACAGAATCAGTGTCCGATTGGCTAATAGTACTGGCCCTCACTCTCACAGTCTAAATAACTTCTTTTTTTTAAAATATATGTTATTAAAGGTAATCTTTCTATTTTAGTCTAAAGCCTACTATGGTTTTCAAAACTGTTGTTTCCTTGCAACCATGGTAACTGTAGGTGATCCGTGCACCTCTGCAAATCTAATTTCCTACTCATGCTACTGGCTTGCTTTTTTCCCAGAAATCTTCCTTTGAGCTGAGTGGAATACATGAACACAATGTAAGGCAGAATATAAAGGAAAAGAAAAAAGTCAGCTAGCAGAATTTAAAAATAGAAAGAGAGGCTTAGAGAAGAGTGCAATACAAGGAGAAGAGGCGAAAAGAAGAAAAATAGCACCTAAAGAAAGCGAGAACATTAAAAAAAGTGAAAGGAACGAGGAGCAGAATTAAAGTCCAATTGAACCTTTAGTTTAAATGAGCTAAATATGCTTAGTTGAAGACAGAGCTCTCCAATTTAACCACTTAAGGACTGGAAGGTTTTACCCCTTTAATGACCAGGCCATTTTTTGCGATACGGCACTGCGTTACTTTGCTGTACCAAAATAAAATTGATGTCCTTTTTTCCCCCACAAATAGAGCTTTCTTTTGGTAGTACTTGATAACCTCTGCGATTTTTATTTTTCTCAAAACAAAAAAAAAAAGCGGCAATTCTGACAAAAACAAAAAAACTATATTTTTTACTTTCTGCTATATACAGTGCCTTGCGAAAGTATTCGGCCCCCTTGAACTTTGCGACCTTTTGCCACATTTCAGGCTTCAAACATAAAGATATAAATTTGTAATTTTTTGTGAAGAATCAACAACAAGTGGGACACAATCATCAAGTGGAACGAAATTTATTGGATATTTCAAACTTTTATAACAAATAAAAAACTGAAAAATTGGGCGCGCAAAATTATTCAGCCCCCTTAAGTTAATACTTTGTAGCGCCACCTTTTGCTTGCTGCATTTACAGCTGTAAGTCGCTTGGGGTATGTCTCTATCAGTTTTGCACATCGAGAGACTGAAATTTTTGCCCATTCCTCCTTGCAAAACAGCTCGAGCTCAGTGAGGTTGGATGGAGAGCGTTTGTGAACAGCAGTTTTCAGTTCTTTCCACAGATTCTCGATTGGATTCAGGTCTGGACTTTGACTTGGCCATTCTAACACCTGGATATGTTCATTTGTGAACCATTCCATTATAGATTTTGCTTTATGTTTTGGATCATTGTCTTGTTGGAAGACAAATCTCTGTCACAGTCTCTATTCTTTTGCAGACTCCATCAGGTTTTCTTCCAGAATGGTCCTGTATTTGGCTCCATCCATCTTCCCATCAATTTTAACCATCTTCCCTGTCCCTGCTGAAGAAAAGCAGGGCCAAACCATGATGCTGCCACCACCATGTTTGACAGTGGGGATGGTGTGTTCAGGGTGATGAGCTGTGTTGCTTTTACGCCAAACATAACATTTTGCATTGTTGCCAAAAAGTTCGATTTTGGTTTCATCTGACCAGAGCACCTTCTTCCACATGTTTGGTGTGTCCCAGGTGGCTTGTGGCAAACTTTAAACGACACTTTTTATGGATATCTTTAAGAAATGGCTTTCTTCTTGCCACTCTTCCATAAAGGCCAGTTTTGTGCAGTATACGACTGATTGTTGTCCTATGGACAGAGTCTCCCACTTCAGCTGTAGATCTCTGCAGTTCATTCACAGTGATCATGGACCTCTTGGCTGCATCTCTGATCAGTCTTCTCCTTGTATGAGCTGAAAGTTTAGAGGGACGGCCAGGTCTTCGTAGATTTGCAGTGGTTTGATACTCCTTCCATTTCAATATCGCTTGCACAGTGCTCCTTGGGATGTTTAAAGCTTGGGAAATCTTTTTGTATCCAAATCCAGCTTAAAACTTCGCCACAACAGTATCTCGGACCTGCCTGGTTTGTTCCTTGTTCTTCATGATGCTCTCTGCACTTTAAACAGACCTCTGAGACTATCACAGTGCAGGTGCATTCATACGGAGACTTGATTACACACAGGTGGATTCTATTTATCATCATTAGTCATTTAGGTCAACATTGGATCATTCAAAGATCCTCACTGAACTTCTGGAGAGAGTTTGCTGCACTGAAAGTAAAGGGGCTGAATAATTTTGCACGCCCAATTTTTCCGTTTTTTATTTGTTAACAAAGTTTGAAATATCCAATAAATTCCACTTCATGATTGTGTCCCACTTGTTGTTGATTCTTCACAAAAAATTACAGTTTTATATCTTTATGTTTGAAGCCTGAAATGTGGCAAAAGGTCGCAAAGTTCAAAGAGGCCGAATACTTTTGCAAGGCACTGTAACATTCCCAATAAAAAAAAAAATAAATAAAAAATCTAATTTTTTCATCATTTTAGGCCAATTTGTATTCTGCTAAATATTTTTGGTAAAAACAATCCCTATAAGTGTATATTGATTTTTTTGCGCAAAAGTTATTGCATCTACAAACAAGGGGAAAGGTTTATGTCATTTTTATTATTTTTTTTTTTTACTAGTAATGGCGGCGATCAGCGATTTTTAGCGGGACTGCGACATTGCGTGTGTGGGGGGGATGGGCTCACTGGATGAATACAGAGACCTGTGTTCCTAAATAGGAGTAACACAGGATCTCTGTGTTCATCACTGACAGAGCAGATGTAAACACGGCAGACCGCCGTTCTGTCTCCATTGGGAGTGATCATGGGTGCCCGGCACACGTCGCGGCTGCCGGACCCACTGATTGGCTCCCCCTCTAGTGCGCACCCACACTAACCGCTAATTTTGAAAAAAAAAAAGTGTTTTTCTTTGTTTCTGGTACACAATTTTGCATATAAGTAATTTCTCCTCCAAAATTTTGACCAAACTTTTTTTACTGCTGAATTTCTTTGGTAAAAATAACCCAAATCAGGGTATATTATTTGGTCTGTGTGAAAGTTATAGAGTCTAGAAGCTATGGTACCAATCACTGAAAATTGATCACACTGTACTGATGGCGAATCTCATTTAGTGAGGCCCCAACATGTCAAGACAGTACAAATACCCCCCAAATTACCCCTTTTTGGAAAGTAGACAGATCAGGGTATATATGGTAAGAGGCATGGAGAGTTGTTTGAAGTTGTAATTTTTCCCCACAATTCTTTGGAAAATTAAGAAATTATTATTATTCTTATTTTTATTTTTTTCACAAAAATGTCATATTAACAAGTTATTTCTCACACCCAAGGCATTTCCATACTTGCAACTACACCCCAAAACACATTTTACTACTCCTCCTGAGTATGGCGATACCACACGTGTGAAACTTTTCACAGCCTGGATACATACTGTAGATAAGTGTAAACATCCAAATAGCACCTTCAGCCATAATACCACTTTAATATCATGCCTTCTTCTGACCCTTTTTGTTTACAAGTAAAAATCTGTATTTTTGCTAGAAAATTACTTAAAACCCCCAAACATTATATATTTTTGTAGCAGAGGCCCTGGAGAAAAAAATGGTGGGTTTTGCAAATTTTTATGTCACGTGGTATTTGCGCAGCATTTTTTTTTTAAACTCAATTTTACACAGTAACGCATAAATACATTCAATTTCAATGCATACAGAGACAATATAATACCCACATTATCGGTAAAATATAAAATATGGGGTTGCACTGGGTAAATAGATACCAAACATATCACACCTTAAAATTGCGCATGCTAGTAAAATGGTGCCAATCTTCAGTATTTGAAAACCTCCATAAACTTACAAAGGTGGTCTGGTGCTAGAATTATTGCTCTCACTCTGGTGTTTGGGGCGATACCTCACATGTGTGGTGTTATTGCTGTTTACGTATGCCTATAGGACCAACGCGCGTGCTCGCCTCTACACGCGAGCATGGGGGCGCTTTAAATGTTTTATTTATTGGTGGGACACTGGTGCACTGACAGATGTTGATCGGCCACCGGCGAACACTGACAGATGTTCATGTCACAATGGTGCACTATTGCAGGTGTTTTGTGCACTGGTACAGATGTGATGGAACACTGACAGATGTTTTTTCCACTGGTGCAGATGTGATGGGGGATTGACAGATGTTTTGTGCACTGGTACAGATGTGATGGGGGACTGACAGATGTTTTTTCCACTGGTGCAGCTGTGATGGGGGATTGACAGATGTTTTGTGCACTGGTACAGATGTTTTATTGGGACACTGACAGATGTGTATGGGGGCAGGGTTGACAGTGGTGCTTGGTGTACTGTTTGTGGTGGATCTGTGACTGATCTGTGTGTAAAATCATCCTTACGCGGGCGGCACAGTGGTGTAGTGGTTAGCACTTTCACCTAGCAGCAAGAGGGTCACTGGTTCAAATCCCAACCACGACACTACCTGCCTGGAGTTTGCATGTTCTCCCTGTGCCTGCGTGGGTTTCCTCCAGGTACTCCAGTTTCCTCCCACACTCCAAAGACATGCTGGTAGGTTAATTGGAGCCTGTATAAAAAAAAAAAAATGGCCCTACTGTGTATGTATGTGAGTTAGGGACCTTAGATTGTAAGCTCCTTGAGGGCAGGGACTGATGTGAATGTACAATGTATATGTAAAGCGCTGCGTAAAATTGAAAAAATACACACAGAGCTGTCACAGATCTTGCAGTAACCCCCCCCCCCTGCACTGAGCTCCCACTGAGCTCAGCGGGGAGAACTGTCACAGAGACACATGTCTCTGTTTACATTGTGAAGGCTGTGATGGGACAAAGACGTCACGTGATCAGGAGGGCCAATCACAGAGCCCATATCCCGATTTTATCTTGGCTGTGTCCTGTGATCATAACCTTCGCGGGATCCTGCCTCTGCGCAGCCGCGAGCAGGTACTCATTTAGAGGGACATACAGGAACGTCCACTCAGAACGACGGAGCTCCCACCCCGGCCGTTTATATACAGTGACCGGGTGGGAGGAGGGTAAAGCATCCATGGTCCAATGTAAATGTGTATCTATTATTCCTACCTACACATGCATATGTTCAGAATTTGGGACTAACATGTTTTTATTACATCCAATAGATGCTACATCCCCAATTGTATTGTCTCAAGTAAATGGCACTTCATCTTTTCTACTGTACATCTTACAGTACGCTTCATTGGTTATCTCTTTTCTTCTGGGCAAAAAACTGGTGGTGGATTACAGGCTTCTGTTGAGATGTTGGACTATGAAAAAATGATGGTGCCTTACATCCATCAGTTACAGGGCTGGCTAAAGGTTTCGATACCTTGCACAAGAAGAGAGGTAAGTAACTTGTTTTTGCAAATATTCTAGATGCATGTTCAATGTTGATGCTGGGTGCTCCCTTGCAGCCCTATTGTATGCTGACAGGAGGAACTCCCCCTCCTTCAGAATACAAAGCTCTTTTGGCAAACTTTCCCTACAGGTGACCATGGAGCATATTTGGCAAGCGCTGCATTTATCATGGACTTGGGTGGGTTTTCAAGAAGGGGGGACATGGACCAACTTTGACTTAATCAGTACCTGTTCTCCACAGAGAAAGGAAACATCCTATTATTTTCTGTGGAAGCAGATGTTCCAGATCTAGGCTTCTCTGCATCTGACAAGAATGATGACATCAGCCTCAAGAACAGAAGCAATAATGTTAGTGTTGAGGTAGTCAACCTTCTGCAACCATTTTCAAGTTCCCAAAGCAAAGAAACCAATTTAAGCCAAAGTTCAGCAGATGTTAACACCAATTTGGGTTCGCCCAATCCACCAATGGACTTATGACGTGCGCGTACTTTATGTCGCACATGTAATTTTGACTAAGAGCAATTTGTATATCAGCAAAAGCAAAGTGAGAGGTTCCACCAGGCACATCTAGATCATCTTGAAATCTAAGAAGGGTCATTTAAAGGCAATCAAAGTTCAAATTAGGGCATGTATATAGAATTTTTTTACAAATACAACAGAATATTGACAAAAGAAACTTGATTTACTCAAACAAATAAATACACAACAAAAGTTTTTGACCAGTCCTTTATTAAAAAAATCAAAAAATGTCCCCCACTGTAGATCCATCGTCAATCGCGATGCCCACTGCCGACTAAAAAAAAAGACAAAAACCTTTGGTTCCGACTAAGGCTTCCGCCATCTGCCAGCTCGCCGTCTGACAGTTGTTAAAAAACTAAGGGGCATGCTGGGTTGATGTGACAAGGGGGCGGGGTCACTGGGTGATATCGCCAGGTGGCCTCGAAAGACCTGGTATGGATTGGGGGGACCCCATGCTGTTTTTTCTGCATTTTTTATTGGCGGCATTCTTTTTTTTACATTCATCTGTCCACTTACAACAGCTGATGAGTCATCGGTTGTTAAGGACACGGCGGCCGGCTTCTCAGCCCGCTCCTTAACAATTAGATATAATTCACACAAAATTTGAATTAGCCGATCATTTTATGACTCATACGAATTCGAATTGTTCAGAAAATTTGGAATTTGTTAGAAAACGAATATACGAAACTAGATTAAATGAATTTCAACTAAATCTGTTACTATTTCATTCAGCGATTCTGTATTTACGGATTAGGATTCAGTATTTACTGAGTGTTATAAGCGTTTTGCAATAAATACAGCAAAATGGTATAGTGAATTGACAGTTGCTGGATCGCATGTGATATTTGGGGAAAATGTGTCCGGACACCTAAATATCACATGTGGGATACTTTTGTAAATGGAGCCCAATATTTGTCAGGGTGGTGGTAAAGTAACATACTGTATAAGGCAAGGCTTCAGTTGTCTGGCAGAAAGATGACAAAACATGTTTAAACACTTTCTACCCGCCCGCCATCAAATGACGGCGGAGCGGTGCATCTATTGTTCAGAACTGCCTCTCTTGCGCTCCTGTGGGGGTGCGCAGAGCTGCGATTGTGGCCGCACCGTGTTGCTAGGACACAGCGCAACCCCGATCTCGGTAAAGAGTCAATGACATGACTCTTTACCTATGTGATCGGCTGTGTCCAATCACAGCCGGTCACATGTAAATGAGGAAGTGCCGTTATTCGGCTCTCCTCGCCTCACACTGTCAGAGTGTGAGGCCAGGAGAGCTGATCAGGGGCTCCTCCTCATAGGGGAGACAAAGACATGTAATCAGGGCACTGATGATCAGTGCCCTGAATACACAAAAGTTAAATCAAGTGCTAATGAGTGCCCACAGTGCCCACCATCAGTGCCCATAGTGCTGCCAGTTAGTGCCTGCTCATCTAGGCACTGACTGGCAGCACTATGGGCACTGATTATGGGCACTGATGGTGCCCATCAGTGTCCATCAGTGCCGCCCGTCAGTGCTCACCAATGCTGCCCGTCAGTGCCCATCAGTGCCGACTGTCAGTGCCGCCCATCAGTGCCGTCCGTCAGTGCCGCCTCTCAGTTCCCATCAGTGCCACCTTTCAGTACCCATCAGTGCCGCTTGTCCGTGCTCATCGGTGCCACCTGTCAGTGCTCATCAGTGCCGCCTATCAGTGCCACCTATCAGTGGCCATCAGTGCGGCATATTAGTACCTCCTCATCACTGCCCATAAGTGCCACCTCATCAGTGCCCATAAGTGCCACCTCATCAGTGCCCATCAGTGCAGCCTATCAGTGCCCATAAGTGCTGTCTCATCAGCGCACATTAGTGAAGGAGAAAAATTATTTATTTTTAAAATTTACTCGCAGAAAATAAGGAAAACTTTTTTTTTTTCAAAATATTCTGTCTTTTTTCTTTTTTTTTTTGGAAGAAATACCACTGAAGGAAAGCTCTATTTGTGTGAAAAAATTATAAAAATGTCATATGGGTATAGTGTAGCATGACCGCGCAATTGTCATTCAAAGTGTGAGAGCGCTGAAAGCTGAAAATTGGCCTGGGCAGGAAGGGGGTGAAAGTGCACTGTATAGAAGTGGTTAAACAAGGCCAATGGTCACTGCACGGAAGGAAGCATTAGCTGAGTGATGGAAGTTTTGCGCCAGGTAATGTGGTACCACGAGGAGTTCCTAAAAAATTCCTCCATTTTCTCTTTTGATAATTACTAATAAAATAATTTTTTGCATGTGCAGACAGGCTTCTATGGTATTAAAGTGGACCAGTAGAGATTAAGGAATTAAAAACCCATTCTGTACCACTTGCCTCACCAAGTGCAGTGTGGCCTTGCTCTACTGTTCTTTGAAGCTGCCCTCAACTTCTTGTCAGCTATCTTTCTCTTTCCATAGCTGCAGCCCAAAGATCCAAGCATGCACACACTATATAGCCAGAGGTATATGGACTCAACTCCAAATTACTAGGTCCAGGAGTTTACAGTGAAGGGTATTGGTAATGGTACAGCATACAAAGACATTTCAGACATTTCATTTTTTTCACCTTCTGGCATCAGTTTGGGGTTGGCCCTCAACTGTTTGACCATGACTGTGCCCCTGTGTTCAAAGTCAGTCTCACAAAGACATAATTTGACATGTTTGATGTGGAGGAACTGTGGTAGCCTGCACCAGATGTCCAACAAGCTGTAGGTGTAATAGGCAAGTGTTCACAAACTTTTGCCTATACAGTGTACATTATATATTGGAGCCCAGTTCTTATCATAAAACAGACCACAGACCTCAAGTGACCTTCCCTGTGAAGGTGTCTACCTTACCTCTAAAGGCTGAACATTGGATCAGTAGTGCATATATGCAACCATGACATTCCTGAAGATAATAAAAATGTTCAGAACTAGGCACGTTTTTACTTCCAAAATTATTTAACCACTAAAGTATACACCCTTTTAGGTACTTAAAAATGTTTTAACTTGTTAGGCTTCGGAATATACAGTATATCATTGGATACCTTGGTCCATACAAACAACTTTTTTTCATGTATTGAATAAAGAAACTCTCAGTTTACCTAATCTTCGGAACAGCTGCTAAACTGTTCTGATTTTCAGATGTTGGTTTTTTTAGAGGGGCTTATAGTAGTTAAAAATATGTAAAACCAGATTAGACTTGCCCTGACCACCCGGCACAGTCTTTCACTGGGCATATCAGTGTGCTGTTGCTTCTTCTCCCCTAGCTCATATGCAGCTGAGAACAGAGAATATGTGATCACTTAAAAAAAAAAGTATTTATAATGTTTTTTTTTAAATCCATATACAGATGTTTTGTCTTTCGTTTCTATTTTAAACTAAATGGACTGTTTTACAAGGTGATCATTTACAGTCACTCTAATGGTTTGGTTTATTTCATTTTTGCAGTATTGTAATATTTTTTTGTGATAGCCATCCCTTTTCTCTTGTTATGTTTTTTTCTCTTCTAATCTTTTGTATTGGATCTTGCAAAGAGGGGGCACAAAGGTGGAGGCATTGACTCGTACAAGGACTGTAAAAGCAGTCTCAGGGCTTCGACTGCTTCCTGAAGCTTGTCCCCGATCTCCAACTACACCTATAGCATCGAAAAATGTTGAATGCGTACCAAAAACAAGCTGATAGGACTATACTAAATATTTAGAATTCACATTTTTATTTTACAAAAACATTCAAACACCCCCATTTGAACTCTGAGGATGTATTCATTAACTGTTAATATATGTAACTGCTGTTTTTTTTTTTTTTTTTTTTTACAATTGACAGCTATAAGTTAGAGTGTGTAAACTTTTTAATGTTTTTTTAAAATAAAAATGTTTTTGGTAAGGATTCAACATTTTTCAGTGTCTTAAATGAGGGGACAGGGTACCAGTAAAACCAGTGTGAACAACAGAGATTGCATTTGCCGGTCTTCTTCCCACTATCTACTCCAGTACACCTATAGCATATCTATAGTCTCTGACCATCTCCTATTGCATATCTTAATTTTCTGACAACTTTCTGTAGCAATACCTTCACCGAGGATTATGTGTGGCCCTTTGGTGATTTGAAGAGCCACAATTGAGGGCCTCTATATCAAGAATGTTGACCACCAGTGATCTAGTGCCACAAATCACAGCATACAGTTGGACAGATAATACCAATATTTATGTTTCATGACCGTGTTGCTGCCATATAGGCTGACCTCAAAGGAAAAGGTTGCCTTCATCTGATACTTCTTGAAACATTTAACGTCTGTCTTTGATGAACCACTTCGGAGAGGTCTGCAGGAGTTATGTCTTAGATCTAACACTGAACACTATGACATATGATTTAAAGTCGCACACATAGACAGAAGATGCAGATTACCATGTGGCATGAATTGCTATGGTACATTGGTTTGACAAGCTTTGTGTTTCCTTCACCCCATGTAGCTTAAGAACAATGCACTTGTCCTCTACGAGAATCAGAAACCACATGGCAATGTGGTCTTTTATAATGCAATAATTCTGTTTTTACGATACGCCTTTATGATTATTCACCCTTTCTTTTCCCATTTACAAAGCACACCTGAGGGACACATTCTGAAGGGCCCACTCAAACAGAAACAACCTGAAAAGCTATTAGGAAAATATGGCTGCAATTTACAGCAATCAATCATCAAATTATCACATAATACATTTATGTTTAGCGAAACCCTAGCAGTGGTACAGTATGTTTTTCTATTTTACATAAATGACAATTTGTTCCCAGTGCTCTGGAATTGTATGAGTACAAGCATCTGGTGGTGAACAGAATACTCTTCTTTACTGTGCGTACTTTCAGATTTCCATGAAATCTTTGGTTTTTCATAGTAGTGCTAAAGTGGAGTCATAATCACTGTTCCTTGTGCATGGTGTTTTGTTTTAAGAAATCAATGAAAAACCCAAAGATCTTCTGTCAAACACTGAACTCAGGTTTGTTAACATAGTGTCAACAACATCCTGAATAATAATAATTGAGCTATACAACCCCTGGCAAAAAGTATAGAATCGCCACTCTTGGAAAATGTTCATTTGATTGTTTAATTTTTGTAAAAAAAAAACTGTTTTCATTTAACTTTCCAACTTTCTGGGTTTAAGAAACACTTAAAAAAACCAAAAAGAAAGAAAACTGTAGTCAATTGCAACAGTTTTTTGCAGATCAAGCAGAGGAAAAAAAAGGAATCAATCAATTCTGAGGAAAATATTATGGCATCATGAAAAAAAAAACTACAGTACACAACTACTACATTGTTGCACCAACTCTGGCTTTTATGACCACTTGAATTTAACTATCGACAAACAGTAGTCTTCATCAATCCGGCTCCAACTATCTCCTATTGGAGTTGGCAGATCAGCTTTGTAGGTTGGAGCCTTGTCATGGACCATTTTCTTTCATTTCCACAATAGATTTTCAATTGGATTGAAGTCCAGACTATTTAAAGGCCATGGCATTGACATTTTATGCCTTTCTTGAAGGAAAGTTTTCATGGCTTTTGCCCTATGGTAAGATGCATTATCGTCCTGAAAAATGATGTCATCATCACCAAACATCCTTTCAGTTGATGGAATAAGAAAAGTGTCCAAAATCTCAATATAAACTTGTGCATTTATTGAACATTTAATGACTGTCATTTCCCCTGTACCTTTACCTGGCATGCACCCCCATATCGTCAATGATTGTGAAAATGTGCAAGTTTTCTTCAGGCAGTGGTCTTCAAACCTTTCATTGGAACGGCACCAAACAAAATTTCCAGCATCATCACCCTGCCCAATGCAGAATTGTGATTCATCACTGAATTTCACTTTTAATCAGTCATCCACAGTCTATGATTGCTTTTCTTTAGCTCACTGTAACCTTGTTTTTTTCTGTTTCGGTGTCAATGATGGTTTTCATTTGGCTTTTCTGTATGTAAATCCCATTTCTTTTAGGCAATGTGTTACAGTTTGGTCACAGACATTGACTCCAGTTTCTGACCATTTTGTTCCTCATTTGTTTTGTTGTGTATTTTCTAAGGCATATTGCTTTAAGTTTTCTATCCTAATGCTTTGATGTCTTCCTTTGTCTACCAGTACGCTTCTCTTTAACAACCTTCCCATTTTATTTGTACTTGGTCCAGATTTTAGACACAGCTGACTAACGCCGCTGCGTCATTCTGCTGTAGTATAGGGACAGAGCACACATCATACGTGCTGGCTGCTGATTAGGGACAGACAGTCAAAAATTATATTGTGTCCGAAAAGAATTCAGGGACAGGTCGGAGTGCTGCAGGCAGGGCGAGTTATTAGGGCATTTTAGGGCGAGGCTGGAGAATAGGCAGGGTCAGTGTTCTACATCGATTTTGCTGTGTGGGGGGTTTGCAGTGCCAGTGACCGATCTTATCGATCATTTTAGGGCGAGGCTGGAGAATAGGCAGGGTCAGTGTTCTACATCGATTTTGCTGTGTGTGGGGTGGTGTGAACACAATCTTTTTGCCCGCTGAGGAGGAGGGAGAAAAAAATCTTTTTTATCAGTCAGTTGTGTGCAGCATTTTTCCTTCAGTGCTGCTGACTGTGATAATACACTGCTGTGTTCACATGTGCTATTATTGAGTGATTTTAAAATTTATACACTTTTTTCTAGCCCACTATTCAATATACACCCTTTTGGGTTAAAAAAATTAAATTGTGGCATAGTCTGTACTAATCTATTTAAAAATTAAAAACTTAAAGGGGAATTTTCTTTTTTTTCCCCTTCATAGCCTGCAGCAGAGCTGACTGATATAAGACACTGCAGTGTTCACATGTGCTATTGAAAAATCACCAATTTTATATCATATTTTCTATTCCGCTATTCAATCTACACCCTTAAATTGCGGGATAGTCTGTATCGGTACGTGTGAGATACACCCTTCCAATTTTTGGGGCGCATCTCATACCGCAGGATTGCAGGGTGCTTCAGTGTGCCTCCCGCCTCCTACTCCTCATCCTGCCTTTGGGGGTACAAAAAATAGTAATCGTGGCCTAGTCTGGGTCTGTACGTGTGTCACGTACCTGGGAGGAGTCTGAGTTGACGAGGTCGGCCTCTCTTATATCTCCGGCCCAGACCCCACTGAAGGTGAGACAGAGGGTGTCAAAGGCCAGGAGGGACACAAGTGCCTGTAGTTGTTGATGGATCAGGATAGGCTACTTGTCCGGATCCTGGAAACTGGAACATGCAATGCTGTATGGAACATGTGCAGCAGATAGCCAGGCAAGCACTCGGGTAGTTCTGAGAGACAAGGTTTGAGACAGAGTCAGAGTAGTAGGAAAGCCAGGGTCATCAACAGGCGGTGCAGCAGGGTACCAAATCGTAAGCAGAGCCAAAGTCAGGGACGGAGCCGGGTCAGGTTTAGCAGAGAAGCAGAAGCAGAATCCAAGTCCAAGTTCAGAACAAACCTGGTCAGCAACAGGGAAGCATACAGGTATCATCAGGTCACAGGAAACAGCTGAAGATCAGTCAGCACAGGAAACAGGAATGAACTTCCTTTAAATAGCCTGTCTGGCACCACGCCCATTAGTCATTCTTCTGGGAATAGCCTGTGCACACCTTATCCCCCGGTTTTAAATTCAAATTCCCTCTCCTTCTTCTATCAAAAATGTTTTTATTACCAGCCTGTGCCTTCAAAATGGTTTCCCTCAAAAGCTGACTGTTGGCATTAAGAAAATTTAGTCTTTCTTGTACAGCTGGTACAGTAGATTCCATAGGTAGCTCAGGTAGGAAGGAGGGGTGATATCCATAATTGGCATAGAAACGAGACTGCTTGGTGGCGGAATGAACGGAGTTATTATAAGCAAATTCCGCTAAACGGAGGAGTAACACCCAGTCGTCTTGAGAAAAAGAAGAGAAGCATTTTAAATATTGTTCAAGAGTTTGGTTTGTCCTCTCGGTCTGTCCGTTTGTTTGTGGGTGATAGGCAGAAGACAAACAAAGTTCAATGTTTAATGCTTCACATAAAGCTTTCCAAAACTTGGAAGTGAACTGCACCCCACGATCAGAGACAATGCTGGCTGGAATGCCATGCAATCTCACCACTTCTTTGATAAACGTGGAGGCAGTTTCGGAGGCAGAGGGAGTTCCTTTCAGAGGTATAAAGTGTGCCATCTTGGAAAGACGATCAACTACGACAAAGATAGTGGTAAACCCTTCAGATGGAGGAAGTTCCACAATAAAGTCCATAGAGATCATACTCCATGGTTTTTCAGGTACGGGGAGGGATTCCAACAGGCCCCAGGTCTTGGCCCGATCAGACTTGTTTCTGAGACACACAGAGCAGGATCTGACATAGTTTTTACAGTCCTTTAACCAATCTGGCCACCAAAAGGAACGGGAGACCAAATCAGAGGTTTTATGGATACCAAAGTGTCCAGCCAGAAGATGATCATGACACTTCTTAAGAATGGTGACCCTCAGTTGTTCGGGAATAAAAATTTGTTCCTTGTGGAAATAAAGTCCATCCCTCTGCTGGAGATGCAAGTTCAGAGGAGGTGGGGAGTTTGCAACTGTCCCCTTGATCTGTGACATCAAGTCTGTTTGCAAGAGTAGGAAATTCTTAGCTGGCAAGATGGTGTCAGGTTCAGGAGGTGGAGCCGGTTCAGGAAACATGCGAGAAAGGGCATCAGGTTTGCAATTCTTAGAGCCCGGACGAAAAGTTATATGGAACACAAATCGAGAGAAGAAAAGTGCCCATCTTGCCTGTCGAGGTCTTAATCGTTTCGCGGTTCTTAAATATTCTAAGTTCTTATGGTCCGTAAAAATAAGGATAGGGTGTGCAGCCCCCTCCAGTAGGTAGTGCCATTCCTCCAGGGCAGCCTTTATGGCTAACAGTTCACAATCTCCTACGTCATAGTTCCTCTCAGAGGAGCTTAATTTTCTGGAGAAAAAGGCAATAGGGTAGAGTAGGGATTTGGCTCCTTGTCGTTGGGATAGTATAGCCCCGACCGCATTTTCAGAGGCATCCACTTCAAGTACATAGGCTAAAGCGGGATCTGGGTGTTTTAAAATGGGAGCTGAAGTAAACAGAGTCTTTAATAGTTCAAAGGCGGCTTGAGCCTCTGGAGTCCATTTGAATGGGGTAAACTGTTTGGTCAGCTGTGTGATGGGGGATACGATGGCAGAAAAGTTCTTTATAAACTTCCTGTAAAAATTAGCGAAGCCCACAAAGCGCTGTACTGCTTTCTTGTCCTCGGGGGCAGGCCATTCCAGTATGGCAGATACCTTTTGCGGGTCCATAGCAATGCCATCCGCAGAGATAATGAGTCCCAGAAATTGGATAACCTGTTTTTCTAACTCACATTTCTCCGCCTTTGCGTAAAGACGGTGTTGGCGAAGTCTGTCCAGTACCTTTTTTACATGGTTTCTGTGTAGGTCGAGAGAACTGGAAAATACAAGGATATCATCCAAGTATACGATGATAAACAAATCAAGATAGTCCCGAAATATATCATTAACAAGATGTTGGAATGTGGCTGGGGCTATACAAAGACCGAATGGCATGACCAGATATTCGAAATGCCCAAAGCGCATTCGAAGCGCGGTTTTCCATTCATCTCCTTCACGAATTCTGACTAGGTTGTAGGCACCCCTCAAATCAAGTTTGGAGAACACCTTTGCCCCTCGTAACCTCTGGAAAAGTTTGGGAATTAGGGGAAGAGGATAACGATTCTTGACAGTTATCTTATTGAGATCGCGGTAATCCACACAGGGCCTAAGGGTATGGTCCTTTTTCTCAACAAAGAATATGCACGCTCCTGCGGGTGAAGTGGAGGGTTGGATGAATCCTTTTTCCAGGCTTTCATTAATGTAGTTACGGAGAGTCTCTAATTCGAGCTCAGAGAGAGGGTGGATCCGACCAAAAGGTATTTCAGCCCCTGGCAACAGTTCAATGGGGCAATCGTATGTACGATGGGGAGGAAGAGAATCAGCGCTCTTTGTATTGAAAACATCCAGGTATTCGTGGTAAACTGTGGGTACCAGTTTCAAGACTTCGGGGTCCGGGTGGATACCAAGGAGAGAGGTAACAGTAGGAGACTCCTCAGGAACACAGTGTGCCCGGCAGTAGGGAGAAGAGAAGGAAATCTCACCCGTGAGCCAATTGATGCTAGGGTTATGGGCCTTTAGCCAGGGTATACCAAGAATGACAGGAAACATGGGTGATGTTATAACATCCAGGCAAAGGAATTCTTAATGACCAGAGGAGGAAGAGCAGAAAATTGGAGCCGTCTCTTATGTCACTGGACCAGACTTGATACCAGAGCCATCAGCCAGGGGAACAACAAACCCTTGTTTCTTGGTACAGAGAGGTAGATTGTGTTGGGCTGCAAATGTCACATCCACAAAACAGCTACAGGCCCCAGAGTCTATAATAGCAGGAACAGAGATAGTCTTTTCAGGAAGTTTCAGATGGCAAAGCAAGGTGAGATGTGTTTGATTAGTCCCGGGTGGACAGTGGCATAGCGTGGGTTGTCAGCACCAGGGGCAAGGCAAGTAATTTGCGCCCCCTAACCTGCGGGATTTTAGCACTTGAGTCTCTTCCACTAGATTAGTTAAAGAAACCCTTACCCCCTAAGCACTTTAGAGCAGGCCAGGGCTCCCATAGATCCCCTTTAGAGCAGGCCAGGGTACCCATAGATCACCTTTTAGAGCAGGGTCTCCATAGATCCCCCTTTAGAGAATGGTCCCCATATAATCTATGGGGATATTTCTCTAAAGTGGGGAATCTATGGAGACCCTGCTCTAAAAGGGGATCTATGGGGACCCTGGCCTGCTCTAAAGGGGATCTATGGGGGCCCTGGCCTGCTCTAAAGGGGATCTATGGGGATCCTGCTCTAAAGGGGGGAATCTATGGCATAGATCCCCTTTAGAGCAGGGTCCCTATAGATCCCCCTTTAGAGCAGGCCTGGGCAGGTCCCCCATGGATCCTCCTTTACAGCAGGCCAGGGTGAGGTGAGGTCCCCCATATAGATCCCCTCTTACAACAGGCCAGGGTGAGGTCCCCCATATAGATCCCCCCTTACAGCAGACCAGGGTGAGGTCCCCCATATAGACCCCCCTTACAGCAGGCCAGGGTGAGGTCCCCCATATAGATCCCCCCTTACAGCAAGCCAGGGTGAGGTGAGGTCCCATCCCCCATATAGATCACCCCCTTTACAGTAGGCCAGGGTGAGGGGGATCTATATGGGGGACCCCGGACCTCACCTCACCCTGGCCTGCTGTAAGGGGGAGATCTATATGGGGGAAGGGACCTTTCCTCACCCTGGCCTGCTGTAAGGGGGAATCTATATGGAGGACCTCACCTCACCCTGGCCTGCTTTAAGGGGGGGGATCTATATGGGGGACCTCACCTCACCCTGGCCTGCTGTAAGGGGGGATCTATATGGGGGACCTGGTCCCCCATATAGATCCCCCCTTACAGCAGGCCAGGGTGAGGTCCCCCATATAGATCCCAGGTCCCCCATATAGATCCCCCTTAAAGCAGGCCAGGGTGAGGTGAGGTCCTCCATATAGATCCCCCCTTACAGCAGACCAGGGTGAGGTCCCCCATATAGATCCCCCTTACAGCAGGCCAGGGTGAGGTCCCCCATATAGATCTTCCCTTACAGCAGGCCAGGGTGAGGTCCCCCATATAGATCCCCCCTTACAGCAAGCCAGGGTGAGGTGAGGTCCCATCCCCCATATAGATCACCCCCTTTACAGTAGGCCAGGGTGAGGGGGATCTATATGGAGGACCCCGGACCTCACCTCACCCTGGCCTGCTGTAAGGGGGAGATCTATATGGGGGACGGGACCTTTCCTCAGGCCGTGAGGTCCGGACCCTGGCCTGCTGTAGGGGGGGATCTATATGGGGGACCCCAGAGTGACCTCACCTCACCCTGGCCTACTGTAAGGGGGGATCTATATGGGGGATCATGTCCCCCATATAGATCCCCCCTTACAGCAGGCGAGGGTGAGGTGAGGTCCCATCCCCCATTTAGATCCCCCCCCTTACAGCAGGCCAGGTTCCCCATAAAATAGATCCCCTCTCTGAGGATCCTCTATGAGTAGCGCTACATAATCATATGGCTCCATTTAAATACATTCTTCTGTGCCTTTTATGTCCACTGTCCACATATAGTTGCATACTATTCAGTGTTCTTCTTCTCACACACACACTCAGTCAGTCAGTCTAGTCACTACTAGCACTACACAGCCAGCCCACTGAGCCCAGTACTACTCCAGTCAGTCCTGACTCCTGTCACTCGTGACTCCTACCTTTTTTTTCACCGGCTGTCCCGAACCCGATCACAGCAGCAGGCTAGGTTTTCTCCTCCAGGTCCTCCTAGGTTTTCCTCCTGCAGCGTCACCACTGGCTCTCTCCTCTCTGGCCTGTGTCTCCTGCCACCGCTGCCAGCTTCTTCTGCTGCTGCCTGGGCTGGTCTGGTGTGGTTCTCTCTCGCGCTCAGCGCTGCGCTGGGCGGCCGCTGCACTGTCCCTCCCCCAGATAGTCCCTCGCTCTCCGCACCGCACGCCTGGCACCCCCCCCTCCACAGTGGGCGGCGACCCGGCGGCTCGGATCGGATTTGCACAGCCAGCACTGCAGTGAGAGTGAGCCAGGCAGGAGCAGAGAGCTGCGAGTGCGAGATCGCCCCCCCCAGATGTTGCGCCAGGTGCGGCTGCCCCCCCCTGCACCCCCCACGCTACGCCACTGCGGGTGGATGCATCATAGAAATCCAGTTAGAGGAGGTTCTGCAAGGCCTCACAGGAGAAGTCTGAATGTGGTGACCGGCATCGCCAAAGTAGAGGCAGAGATTGGAGCGATACCGTCGAAGACGTTCCGATGTGGACAGAGGGGATCTCTGGAAACTCTTTCATGAAGGGTAGTGAGGTACCTCTGGGGGGTTAACAGTAATGAGAGGAGTATCAGCCTCAAACTTCAGGCGGACCAAAGGAGCCTTGTTAGTTAGCCTCTCACGTAGCCTCCGGTCAATCTGGATGACAAGGTTCACCAGGTCTTCTAAGGCCGTTGGTACCCCCACCCTGGCAAGTTCATCCTTTAGGGCATCAGAGAAACCAAGAGGGAACTGATGATGGAGGGCCGAATGGTTCCACAGAGTATCGGCACTCCATACACGGAAATCTGTCACATAATCCTCCACAGGCCTTAGGCCTTGCTTTAACTTGCTAAACTTGCTTGCTTTGATTCAGCAGTCAGATGACAAAAAGGATCTGCGTATAGCTTGGACATGGCAGAAAAAAAAGAGTCCATGGTTGTCAAGGCTGGATCGTGTTGTTCCCGAAGATGGAAAGCCCAGGATTGGGGCTCATCCTGAAGGAGCGAGATAATGAACCCCACCTTGGTATCTTGTGAAGAGAAGGTTCGAGGCAACAGGGAAAAGTATAGTTCACAAGAATTACGAAAAGTCCAAAATTTTCTTCGATTTCCAGAAAAACGTTCAGGAATGGGAACCCGAGGTTCCGGGTTGAAATCCGCCGCACAGGATGTGCTGGGCTCCGTCAGAGAAGAGTCATTTTTGTGGGCCGATAATTGATCTTCGATGCAATCCAATTTTCCTTGCAGGCTTTGTACCATGTGGGATAGTGCAGAGATCGGCAAACGTTCTCTAGTGGAGAGACCTCCCTTTCAGACTCCATAGTTGGCTGACTGATACTGTCACGTACCTGGGAGGAGTCTGAGTTGACGAGGTCGGCCTCTCTTATATCTCTGGCCCAGACCCAACTGAAGGTGAGACAGAGGGTGTCAAAGGCCAGGAGGGACACGAGTGCCTGTGGTTGTTGATGGATCAGGATAGGCTGCTTGTCCGGATCCTGGAAACTGGAACATGCAATGCTGTATGGAACATGTGCAGCAGATAGCCAGGCAAGCACACGGGTAGTTCTGAGAGACAAGGTTTGAGACAGAGTCAGAGTAGTAGGAAAGCCAGGGTAATCAACAGGCGGTGCAACAGGGTACCAAATCGTAAGCAGAGCCAAAGTCAGGGACGGAGCCGGGTCAGGTTTAGCAGAGAAGCAGAAGCAGAATCCAAGTCCAAGTTCAGAACAAGCCATGTCAGCAACAGGGAAGCATACAGGTATCATCAGGTCACAGGAAACAGCTGAAGATCAGTCAGCACAGGAAACAGGAATGAACTTCCTTTAAATAGCCTGTCTGGCACCACGCCCATTAGTCATTCTTCTGGGAATAGCCTGTGCACGGCCACGCCCCAGACGTCTCACAGGGATTCCCTGACAATGTGTGAGTTACATACACCTTTTGATATCATATTTTCTATTCCGCTATTCAATCTACACCCTTGGGGTAAAAACAATTAAATTGCGGGATAGTCTGTATCGGTACGTGTGAGATACACATTTCCAATTTTTGGGGCGCATCTCATACCGCCGAGGATTGCAGGGTGCTTCAGTGTGCCTCCTGCCTGTTCCGAACTCCTCCTACTCCTCATCCTGCCTTTGGGGGTACAAAAAATATTAATCGGGGCCTAGTCTGGGTCATACGTGTGAGATACATACACCTTTTGATATCATATTTTCTATTCCGCTATTCAATCTATACCCTTGCGGTAAAAACAATTAAATTGCGGGATAGTCTGTATCGGTACGTGTGAGATACACATTTCCAATTTTTGGGGTGCGTCTCATACCGCCGAGGATTGCAGGGTGCTTCAGTGTGCCTCCTGCCTGTTCCGAACTCCTCCTACTCCTCATCCTGCCTTTGGGGGTACAAAAAATAGTAATCGGGGCCTAGTCTGGGTCTGTACGTGTGAGATACATACACCTTTTGATATCATATTTTCTATTCCGCTATTCAATCTACACCCTTCGGGTAAAAACAATTAAATTGCGGGATAGTCTGTATCGGTACGTGTGAGATAAATCTTCCAAATTTTGGGGGCGTATCTTCCACCGCTGAGGATTGCAGGGTGCTTCAGTTTGCCTCCTGTTCGGACCTCCTCCTACTCCTCATCCTGCCTTTAGGGTACAAAAAATTGTAATCAGGCCTAGTCTGTGTTTGTACGTGTGAGATACACCGTTTTATAAAATTTTTCCTATTCCGCTATTCAATATACACCCTTTTGGAGTATATTCTTCTGGGAATAGCCTGTGCACGGCCACGCCCCAGACGTCTCACAGGGATTCCCTGACAATGTGTGAGTTACATACACCTTTTGATATCATATTTTCTATTCCGCTATTCAATCTACACCCTTGGGGTAAAAACAATTAAATTGCGGGATAGTCTGTATCGGTACGTGTGAGATACACATTTCCAATTTTTGGGGCGCATCTCATACCGCCGAGGATTGCAGGGTGCTTCAGTGTGCCTCCTGCCTGTTCCGAACTCCTCCTACTCCTCATCCTGCCTTTGGGGGTACAAAAAATAGTAATCGGGGCCTAGTCTGGGTCATACGTGTGAGATACATACACCTTTTGATATCATATTTTTTATTCCGCTATTTAATCTACACCCTTGGGGTAAAAACAATTAAATTGCGGGATAGTCTGTATCGGTACGTGTGAGATACACCTTTCCAATTTTTGGGGCGCATCTCATACCGCCGAGGATTGCAGGGTGCTTCAGTGTGCCTCCTGCCTGTTCCGAACTCCTCCTACTCCTCATCCTGCCTTTGGGGGTACAAAAAATAGTAATCGGGGCCTAGTCTGGGTCTGTACGTGTGAGATACATACACCTTTTGATATCATATTTTCTATTCCGCTATTCAATCTACACCCTTGGGGTAAAAACAATTAAATTGCGGGATAGTCTGTATCGGTACGTGTGAGATACACCTTTCCAATTTTTGGGGTGCGTCTCATACCGCCGAGGATTGCAGGGTGCTTCAGTGTGCCTCCTGCCTGTTCCGAACTCCTCCTACTCCTCATCCTGCCTTTGGGGGTACAAAAAATAGTAATCGGGGCCTAGTCTGGGTCTGTACGTGTGAGATACATACACCTTTTGATATCATATTTTCTATTCCGCTATTCAATCTACACCCTTGGGGTAAAAACAATTAAATTGCGGGATAGTCTGTATCGGTACGTGTGAGATAAACCTTCCAAATTTTGGGGGCGTATCTTCCACCGCTGAGGATTGCAGGGTGCTTCAGTTTGCCTCCTGTTCGGACCTCCTCCTACTCCTCATCCTGCCTTTAGGGTACAAAAAATTGTAATCGGGGCCTAGTCTGTGTTTGTACGTGTGAGATACACCGTTTTGTAAAATGTTTTCTATTCCGCTATTCAATATACACCCTGTTTGAGTGTAAAAAATTAAATTACGGCATAGTCTGTATCGGTACATGTGAGATACACCTCTTTAAATTTGTTTGGCGCATCTCCTTCCACCGCCGAGGATTGCAGGGCGCTTCAGTTTGCCTCTTGTTCCGAACTCCTCCTACTCCTCTTCCTCATCCTGCCTTTAGGGTACAAAAAATTGTAATCGGGGCCTAGTCTGTGTTTGTACGTGTGAGATACACCGTTTTATACATTTTTTCCTATTCCGCTATGCAATATACACCCTTTTGGAGTGTAAAAAATTAAATTACGGTATAGTCTGTATCGGTACGTGTGAGATACACCTTTTAAATTTGTTTGGCGTATCTCCTTCCACCGCCAAGGATTGCAGGGCGCTTCAGTTTGCCTCCTGTTCCGAACTCCTCATACTTCTCTTCCTCATCCTCCCTTTAGGGTACAAAAAATTGTAATCGGGGCCTAGTCTGTGTTTGTACGTGTGAGATACACTGTTTTTTATCCTTTTTTCTATTCCGCTATTCAATATACACCCTTTTGGGGTAAAAAAAATTAAATTGCGGCATAGTTTGCATATTTGACTGTGAGATACACCGTGCGATACTGTTGTTGTTTTGTTCCGCTATTCAATAAACACCTTTCTAGGGCAAGATCATAAATTACAGAAATATGAGGAGACCGTCAAATAGGGGCCGTGGCCTGGGTCTTGGTGCTGCTGGTAGAGCTCCTGTTGCATGGAGAGGACGTGGTCGATCTGTGCCAGCTACACGCACAAGTGAAACACCTTCCTCAAGTGTGAGTAGGCGACAGAACCTGCAGCAGTATTTGGTAGGGCATCATGCGCCTCTAGAAGTGATGAGGCCAGAACAAGTAGAGGCGATAGTAGATTGGTTTGCTGCTGACAGTGCCTCCAGTTCCTTCACATTGTCTCCCACCCAGTCTACAGCAGAAAGGTCAGAGTTGGCACCTGCAGCCAATGTCCAACCGTCTTTCACCTCACCCCCTTGCAAATCAGGCAAGCAGTCTGAGCCCCAAGTCATGCAGCAGTCTCTTCTTCTTTTTGATGACTCTGTCAGCAGGGTTTCCCAGGGCCATCCACCTAGCCCTGCCCCAGAAGTGGAAGAGATTGAGTGCAGCGATGCCCAACCACTTATTTCTAAAGATGAGTACATGGAAGGACCATCGCAGCACGTCTCCGATGATGACGAAACGCAGGTACAACTGCTGCGGCACTCAGAATTGTGGAGACTGACAAGGAGGGCAGGGGTGAAGACTGTGTGGAAGATGATGTGGAGGACGATGAGTTCCTCGACCCCACATGGAATGAAGGTCATGCAGGTGACCTGAGTAGTTTGGAGGAAGAGGCGGTGGTTGCACAGAGCCACCAGCACAGCAGAAGAGGGAGCAGGGTGCAGAAGCGGAGCGGCCGTGCCCTAGACACTACGCCTGCTACTGCCCAACGCAGCAAGGGAACGAGCGCACCAAAGCCAGCTCAAAGGAGTTCTCTAGCGTGGAAGTTCTTCAGAAAATGTGCTGATGACAGGACACGAGTGGTTTGCACCCTGTACAATCAGAGCCTGAAGCGAGGCATAAACCTTCTCAACCTGAGCACAACCTGCATGATCAGGCATCTAAGTGAAAAGCACGAGCTGCAGTGGAGTAGACACCTTCAAAACCAAGAAAGGTCTCTGGCTCCTCCTGCTTCCTCTTCTGCTGCAGTCTCGCCCTCTCCATCCACCTCTGTAGTGATACCGGCACCTGCCACCCTGCAAACAGACGATCTGTCAGCAACACCACCACCTGGGTCACCAACCATCTCCACAATGTCCCGTGAAAGCGTTCAGCTTTCCATCTCCCAAGCACTTCAGAGGAAGAGGAAGTACCCCCCTACCCACCCGCGATCCCTGGCCCTGAATGCCAGAATTTCAAAATTCTTGGCCTTTGAAATGCTGTCATTCCGTCTGGTGGAGACGCACAGTTTTAAAAGGCTTATGTCGGTGGCTGTCCCACAGTACGTCATGCCCAGCCGCCACTACTTTTCCAGGCAAGCCATCCCTTCCCTGCACAACCAAGTGGGGGAAAAAATCAGGTGTGCACTGCGCAACGCCATCTGTGCCAAGGTCCACCTAACTACCTATATGTGGACCAGTAAGCACGGTCAGGGGCGTTATATCTCCCTAACGGCACACTGGGTAAATGCAGTGGCGGATGGGCCTGAGGTGGATAGCAATTTGGCGCATGTCCTTCCACCACCGAGGATTGCAGGGCGCTTCAGTTTGCCTCCTGTTCCTAACTCCTCCTACTCCGCTTCCTCATCCTCTACCGCCTCCTCATCCGGTCAGCGTAACACCTTCACCACCAAAATCAGCACAGCCAGGGGTAAACGACAGCAGGCAGTTTTAAAACTTGCCTGTTTGGGGGAAAAAAACACACACCGCGCAGGAGTTGTGGAGGAGCATGGAACAGCAGACAAATGAGTGGTTGCTGCCAGCGAGCCTCAAGCCCGGCCTGGTGGTGTGCGATAACGGGCGAAATCTCATAGCAGCTCTGGGCCTAGCCGGTTTGACGCACATCCCTTGCCTGGCGCATGTGCTGAATTTGGTGGTGTAGAGGTTCCTTAAAAATTACCCCGATATGTCAGAGCTGCTGCAGAAAGTGTGGGCCGTCTGTGCGCACTTTCTGCGTTCTCACCCTGCTGCTGCTCGCCTGTCAGCGCTGCAGCGTAACTTCGGCCTTCCCGCTCACCGCCTCATATGTGATGTGCCCACAAGGTGGAACTCCACCTTGCACATGCTGGAAAGACTGTGCGAGCAGCAGCAGGCCATAGTGGAGTTTCAGCTGCAGCACGCACGTGTGAGTCGCTCTGCGGAACAGCACCACTTCACCACCAATAACTGGGCCTCCATGCGAGACCTGTGTGCCTTGTTGCGCTGTTTTGAGTACTCCACCAACATGGCCAGTGCCGATGACGCCGTTGTCAGCTTAACTATCCCACTTCTATGCCTCCTTCAAAAAACTATTCGGGCAATGATGGAAGAGGATGTGGCACAGGATGAGGAGGAGGAGGATGAAGAGGTAACATTTCCAAGGCTTTCAGGGCAGTCATTCGCAAGTGGCTCCGAGGGTGGGTTCCTGCACCCACAAACGCCAGGGACACAATTGTCCAGCAGGGGCACAGTTCTGGAGGATGAGGAGGATGAGGAGGAGGAGATGGAGGAGGAGATGGAACCATGTTCACAGCAGGGTGGCACCCAGGCCAGCTCATGGCCATCACTGGTGCATGGCTGGGGGGATACAAAGGACACAGACGATACACCTCCCACAGAGGACAGCCTTTCGTTGCCTCTGGGCAGCCTGGCACACATGAGCGATTACATGCTGCAGTGTCTCCACAACGAGTTGCCCACATTCTAACTTGTGCTGATTACTGGGTGGCCACGCTGCTGGATCCCCGTTACAAGGACAACGTACCGTCCTTAATTCACTCACTGGAGCGCGATCGCAAGATGCGCGAGTACAAGCGCATGCTGGTAGACGCGATGCCGCTGGCATTCCCACCTGACAGCGGGGCCACAGTGGAAGCACAAGGCCAAGGCAGAGGAGGAGGAGGAAGAGGTCGCCAACGCAACCAGGGCACTGCCAGCACCTCAGAAGGCAGGGTTAGCATGGCCGAAATGTGGAAAAGCTTTGTCAGCACGCCACAACAAACAGCAGCACCAGCAGCTCATATGGAACGTCTTAGCAGGAGGCAGCATTTCACCAACATGGTGGAGCAGTATGTGTGCACACACCTACATGTAGTGAATGATGGGTCTGCCCCCTTCAACTTCTGGGTCTCCAAATTGGGCACATGACCTGAGCTTGCCCTTTACGCCCTGCAGCCAGTGTATCATCTGAACGTGTATTTAGCACGGCTGGGGGCGTTATCACAGACAAGCGCAGCCGCCTGTCCAGAGACAATGTGGACAAGCTCACGTTCATTAAAATGAACCAGGCATGGATCCCACAGGACTTTTCCGTACCTTGTGCAGAATAGAGATGGATACCGACCTTACCCAGCCATTGTTCTATTTTTGCTCTTTCTCACTCTTTTGGGGTGTACCCTCATTTAAAATGACTGAAAAAAAGCAGTGTTGGCTACCTCGTCCTCCTCCACCGCCACTTCCACCTACACCGCCCATAGGTGTGCGCAGCCTATTGCATTAGGGTGTGCACCCCAAAGTTTAAATACACATGCATGTGTTTGCCTACATGTATATGGCCTAGGTACATTACTCTCCCTGCTGGCAAAGTGAAATAGAAGTGTGTGGCACTTCTCTTATGGCAGAGCAGGACAGAGGGAGATCTTTCCCATCTCCTCACTGGCAAACAGAGTGATAATGCTAATGTGCCCTAGGTGATTAGGGTATGCCCAGGCACACCTGGCACACCCTGTGCGCACGCCTATGACACCGCCACATCCACCACCACCTCAACCTCCCTCCTACTCCATATGGGCCTTGTCCTTCACAGATGAAGAACATTGTTTTATTTTTCAGGGTTTTTTTTTGTTGTTTTAAGTTATTTCCCTATCCACATTTGTTTGCAGAGCACTTGCCATGCTCTTAACTACGTTTTGGTGCCATTTGCAGTACTCTAGCCCTTTCCATTGGTGTTTTAGAGCCATTTTAGTGCCTGAAAGTTCGGGTCCCCATTGACTTCAATGTGGTTCAGTGTCCGGGTAAAGTTCGGAAAAAGTCCGGGACACGGACCCGGACTTTTTTTTCAAGTTTGGCCGAACCCGCCGAACACGGACATCCAGGTGTTCGCTCAACTCTAGTGATGATTTACCTTCTTAAAGAAGTTTTATAATCCTCTCCTTTATTTCAACTGACATCTCACGTGTTGGAGCCATGATTAATGTCAATCAAGATGTGCAAGCCCTCTTTTTTTAACTGCGGACCAATTAGCAGATGTAAACTGATGCAGATGTTTGTTTTAGAACTGCAAAGTACATGGTAATTACATAATATTTTCCTTAGCATTTTTAGTGATTCCATTCTTTTTTCCTCTATTTGATTTGCAAAAACAGCTGCAATTGACTACAGTTTTCTTTCTTTTTTCTTTTTTTCCCTTTTTTTTAAGTGTTTCTTAAAGCCAGAAGGTTGGAGTGTTAAATGAAAATAGTTTTGAGGCATGTCTGTGATTAGTTTTTTTCTCTACACAATTTTGAAAACAATTGAATGAACATTTGAATGAACATTTTCCAAGAGTGGTAATTTCATACTTTTTGCCAGGGGTTGTAGCACTTACCAGATAGCAAGGATAACTTGCCACAAATTTGTGGCAGTGTTGAATTGCAAGTCTGTTAACTTGCTACACATTTTAACTGCAAGTTGTACCCTTGCAGAGCACTTAAAACACAACTTCTAATTGACTCTTTTCCAACTTGTAGCAAATTTGTGTGGAAAGTCTCTAGCAAGAGCAACGTTGCAGTGGTGAGTCTACAGCAAGAGCTTTGCAAATCTACAGCATGAAAATTCAGCCACAGTGACCCCTGTGGTGGGATGACTATTGCACAACATAACTGAACCAGAACTTGCAGCAGACTTGCAGAATATTTGCAAAGAAATGTGATCTGGAGTCATGTAATGCCAACTTGCTTCAATTGTATAACAAACTTGTGAATCCTGGCAAGTCTAGCAATAGCTTAGCAAGTCATTTTCATACTTTCAGCACAATTGCTTGCCATCTGGGTTATGGCTGCTATGCTGCCATCTAGAGTTTGTAGTTAGAAACGCTTCCCTCGCAGAAATGGATGTAGGTAAAAAATAGAAAGAACAATAAACTTTTTAGTTAAAATGTTTGGAGTCCTGTTTCCTACAGGAATCAATGACCAATTATAATGTAAGCATAGTGATTTTTACTGTATTCATTTAGCATATTTGTAGCACTTTGTGTGCATTTTATTGTATTCCTGTAACTTTAAACAGTTTGTATATGCATTTATTTTTGGTAAAGGCATATACTGCTGAATGGTTTCCTTGACTTTACTGCAGGAATTAGACAAACAGTAAGAATTAGCCAAACACATGGTGAGCAGACCTCGGTATTTAATGCACAATACCTCATCTGAGCTATATTTATCTGCTTTGCATCAGTCTGAAAATGGGGGTTCTTCCCACATCTGTCTGTTTACTAAAAGAGTATAGAAAGAGCAAGAGGGCACATCATGCCTAAAATGTTGTGCCAACTGGTCATTGCACTAGCATGAACAAAACACAGCATTACAAACAGAAGCTTCAAGTCACTCTATTACTCTAATATAGTAGAAAACAACTGCACCTAGAGCTTTTAATCAATCTCCCGTCTCCACCAGAACGCCAGGCCTTTATGCCCAGACAAAGCTTTGACACTTTCTGGCAGTGTGTAAGTTTCCCTGCCGGTCTCCCTTTGCATTTCTATTGGCTCATCGCTATGACAGGCCACCTCACTGGTCAAAAAGAATGTGTGTGCGACAGGAGAAGTTCAAGAAGATTTGATAACTCCAGGAAGTGCCAAACCTTTACTAGATCAGAACGGCTAGAATTCTAGTGGCTTGGAGGACAAAAGCTCTTAATACTTATAGTTTTTTTTTTCATGTTAAAATAAAAGTCACTATATATGCATTATGAGTGGCAGGAGAAAGTATACATGACCTTTGCCTTGATTCTGGGCATGAGGATGGAGTGCTCCAGCAAAGTGCATGATGAAAAAACTTGTTTAGTTTAGATGCGATAATCTAGTTATTTAGCTTTGTTAAACTCGGTTGATTTGTTCAATTCGTATTCGGGATTCGTATTCAGAATTCTTATTAGGAATTTATTTTATGTCTTTTTAGAATTTTCTTAAAATTTACCGATTTCTTTTTTTTAAATTTGAAACATTCGAATCGATAAATTTTTAATTGGTCGAATCGAAAATGTTTTTTTTTTTCGATTTGAATGTGGCAAAGGGAACAAACAAAAGAAAAATCTTCATTAAATGATTACATTATATTATTTTACACTGTATTTGTGCCTGATATTCTCTGTGGTAGTCCACACATTTATGGTCACACTTGTTACTGACAACAGCATTATTTCTAAATGGTACTCTAATAATACAGAGTCTTTGATTTCAGAAATATGTTTACAGTTCAAATTCGACTGGAATTTGATGCAAAATTAGATTAGAATTTCAATTTGAATTTCCAAAATTCGGACACATTTAGATGCTAGAAAGTTTAAACTCTAGAGACATTGCCCATACCCACATCCAAAAATGTAAGAAACTGAAAGAAGAAAACATAGGCAAATAACCACGTGGTCCTAGAATCCAACCATGATCATGCCTAGTTGTAGGACTTTAAAGGGTCTGAGACTGTCAGTAAATACGGTAAGCATAATAAAAGAATACAATTTTGAAACCTCGGTTCAAACTGCCAACTGCCAAAACCGAGGCAGTGGTCTATATGGCCAATTGCCAATGTTGCGCATTTTATGTTGGTAAGACCAAGAGGAAATTTGCCAAGAGAGTACAGGACCATCTTTACTTTTTGGATGCAGGTCTTCTATACACACCAATATGTAAACATGTGGGTCTCCACCATGGTTATGATCCTAGTTTCATTTGCTTCTCGGTTCTTGAAGTCATCCCCAGGAATCCTCGTACAGGTGACTTTGACAACCGTATTTTACAACAAGAGGCAAAATGGATAAATAATTTGCAAGCGACATCCTGGCCTGGTCTTAATACCGCTATGTCCTTCAAACCCTTTTTGTAGGTATGTTGTATTCTGGTATACCATTCTCAGTCAGATGGACAACGTCCTTTTTCTTTTTCCCTTCCTCTCCCTTTTCTTTAGTTTTTTTCTCCAGATGTTAATGCTAATTTCAATAATGTTTTTGCTCCTGTTCTGTATTAAATATATTAAAGATTTAATTGTATGTTTTTTATGTGTTTTTGCATATATTATGTTTTGTGATGGCTTCTACTAGGTGTGCTTTACCCGATGAGTCATGTACCTACATGGTTGTAGACTCAGGCGCAAAGCAGGGACAGGGCTTTGGAGCTTCCTGACCTGTGTCCCTTCCAGATCCATTTGTGATTGGGACTGCGAGGCACCTCGATTAGTGAGTCAACACTCGGGCTCGTCTGGTCGCTGTTGCGTGCGCAGCCGTATTGCGCCCGCACCGGAAGTGACGTAGGAGGCTGGCGGTGGCCAGTCACTTCCGGTGGGACCGGCTTTTCAGTGGTGAGCGTGCAGAGGATGCTGGCAGTCGGCTCCTCTATGCCTGCCACTGGACATGGATAGTATACAAACGGCAGGTAAGATTTTTGGATAAGGATGGATACTTATTCCCATATACCCCTTTAAAATTGGTATTTTTTCTATTGAGCACAGTTGGACACTTGATTTTTTAAGTGCCTGGACTTATGGCATTGTCAATCCCACCACCCCCTCCCCCCCCTCAGTATGGTGGCAATAAGGAATGGGTGAGGATTGGACTTCTATACAAGTAGCTTATCCCCTGCAATGTATTTCACTTTTTGGGATTTATTCCCCAGCCCCCGTCCATTTCAATCATGAACAGAGTTGTCTCTAGTATGCGGGGATAATTATTTTTATATCTATTGTTATTTTTACATCTATACTTACTTTTGCATATCCCTGGTCAAATTTAAAGCAACATCTCATGTTTTTTCATTCATCCACATGCTGTGTTTTTTTCCTGGAATCCACCGTCTTTTAGATTCATAGCATCTGCTGCCTGCTTGTTTTTGCTGTTCCATTGAGGCAAGGTCCAGTCTGGTCCAATATGCCTGTCCCTATGGTGGGTGCTATGCGCTTCCTATGGATGACAGTTTGGGGATCATGATATCTATATTGGAGATGAAGCACACCCGGTTGAATCACCACTTGTTCTATGTTCTCAAAGTATGAAGTATGGTGAGCAGGTATTTACATTTTTGTAGGTATGGTGATGTTTCCCATATACTATTTATATTGTATATTTATACTCATTGTGATTTTTTTCTTGTTCTTTCCAAGTCTGTAAAGATGAGATAGCCGCCTTTTCTGTGGTTCCTGACGAAGCAGCTATTGGGTTACACCAATTTGCGAAACGCGTTAAACGGGCTGTTTATACTACACTTTACAGTTCATACAGTTTACAATGATGATGTACTTTTTAATATTACTTTACTGGTGTTCATTGTTTTTAAACAATTCATACTTGAATAAAAAATGTAATTCTTTTATTATGCTTACCGTTTTTACTGACTGTCTCAGACCCTTTAAAGTCCTACAACTAAGCATGATCATGGTTGGAATCTAGGACCACGTGGTTATTTGCCTATGTTTTCTTCTTTCAGTTTCGGGCAAATTTAGTTTTGTTATTTGGAGCATTCAGTAAACTCTGTATACTGTAATTCGGGTATTCAGATACAGTACAGTATATTCGAATCTCCGAATAACGGAAAATGTGTCCAAATATTTATTCGAACAAAACGAACCGCACATGTGTAGTTATTTTGTCTGGTTCTAATTCTTTGCACTTTCAAGGTACAATGCAAGCAAACTTGTGCTGTGGTCACCTGCAGCTAGGTGCTAAGCAATCCTCCACATGACAGTTTGCCATCAAGAGCATGGTCAGGATATAAGCAGTCATCTGAAAATCAGTTTTTGCTGTCTTATCTCTGTTCTCTTAACTCTCTCAATTCAAGTTTGCTCTAGTGCAATTCCTAAGTCCTGTTGCTCTTCAGATTCTCTTGCTGGGTTCTCCCATACTCTAGACTGATCCGTATTGTCCACACACCTCATTTTGACCTCAGGTGTCCTGTCCACCTGCAAGGTGGGGCTAAACACACTCACACATCATTGCATGTCTTGGTTGGTTGAGCTTCCTTTTTAGGGGAAACTTGTTCCAATATCACAATGACCATTGTTGTTTGGCTTGTGCAATTTATTGGATTTAGTTTTGTTGCTGACCTGTCTACTACTTTGCCTGCCCTGACATTGATTTGGTTTCTGACTATATGCTTGTCTACACTCTGTGAAACTTTAGGCACAGTATTACTGTTCTGTCAAGTTCTTGAACTAGTTAAAGTGAAACTCTAGTGTTTTTTAACTATCCTTCAGTAATGGAGGGTATCCTCTCTCCAGTTCTACGCATTCTTTGCTTTAATGATTCCTCTTAGCCCTACTGTGCCAACCTAAAGAGTGCTGTATATTGCTAGTTGTGTCATGGAGTGTCACAGTCTCCTCCTGTGCCACCTGGCTGTCATTAGTATGAACCCCTATAGTTTTCAGGACTCCAGGAGTGATATAATTACACCAGTGTGGCTATCCCAGCACCCAATGTGGGGACAACCATGCCTATTAGCATAGTAGTTCCTGAGCAGCATGCATATTAGTTTAATGTGACTTGTTTGTACTGCTTCTCTCCATTCATGGCCTATGGAGCAGAGTTAGAGGAGTCTGGTGACCACTGCTTTTAAGGCATAGATACCTGTGGGTACGTTTATGAAGTGTCCTTGATAAGTGGGTGCTATAGATAAAGAGGGGTTCAGCTTTGGGTAAAAGCCTTAAATACTGCCCATAGCTTACAGTTCATCTGTGACAAGAGCTGCTAACCACATAAATAATAAAATGAGCGGGACATTCACCATGTGAACTTTCTATTGCTCTGGTCTTCAATTTTTATCAAACACATCTTATGTTTATGCTCTGTTTTGGTTCTGGCTGGGTGCCTTCACTGGGATGTTATGTTATTTTGGGACAGGGTGTGTCTATTTTTTATTGTTATTTTAAATTTACCAGGAGTACAACTACATGTTTGTACAGGTTACAGAAACATAGGCATTACTGCACAGTGCAAAAATCACATACATACAATATTGTATACTGGTATTCTGAGTGAGTATCAGGGAATACCTGTTAGCTAGCTAGCTTGGACGCTGGCCTGTTCCTTGGCTCACAGCTATGCATGTAGAGTCATGGCTGGGTTAGTTGACATCCTTCTTCTCCCTGGCTCCAGTTTGGCCCCCTGGCGCTTGAGTTCCCAGTGGCTGGAGGATGAGGTGGTGCAGGGGGAGTGTAGGGAGGGTATAGTGAATTTCTGGAACACGAATATGGGTACTGCTGACCCCTCTGGGAGGTGTTAAAGGCTACGCTGCGGGGCACCTTTGCGGCAATCAGGAGGAGGGTGCTATGCTGGAAGCAGAATCTGCCTATATTGCTACACTTGGCCCTGATACACAGGTATCCTGGCTTTTTAAACATAGAGAGTATGTGCTTCGCCTGCTGGACCTCACTAAAAAATGAATGCTCCATGTAACACAAAAAATATTTAAGCATGGTGACAAAGCAGGTCGCCTACTGGCATATTTGACCAGACCACATCGCACCTCTATGTTTATCCCTAGAATACTAACTTACTAGGGCCAGATTAGTGATGTTCAACTGGACATAACAGAAGCCTTTCTGACATTCTATTAAGATCTATATACTACTAGAGTCCAATACAATGAGGAGCAGCTGAGCAGCTACATGTCACAAGTGTCTCTGTTATGCACTTATAATGAAGCCCTTGAGGCAGGAATTCTTCCCTCTACCATGCGTGATGCCTTAATTATCTTACTTCTAAAGCCACGTAAAGATCCTCTTAAATGTGAATCTTTTCGTCCCATTTCCCTTGTTGACACCAAAATACTAGCCAAAATATTAGCTGGCCATTTGAATAAGGTGGTTGCGGAATTGGTACGAAGCGACCAGGGAGGTTTCATCCCTGGCCGTTCCACTAGAATGAGTATAAGGAGACTGTTTCATAATTTGCAGTATCCACATGACTGTCCTTCCACTCGTGTTATAGCCTCTTTAGACACTAGCAAAGCCTTTGATAGTGTGGAATGGCCATATCTGTTTAGTGTGTTACAGCTGTATGGCTTTGGTCCCCGTATTCTGGGGTGGATACGACTCCTATAAACATCCCCAGTAGCCCGTATCCGGGTTAATTTCCAAATATACGATTCCTTTCCAATGGCCAGGGGCACTAGGCAAGGTTGCCCATTGTCGCCCCTTCTATTTGCACTGGCAATGGAACCACTTGCAATACGGGTACGTAACTCCCCCTTGATTAAAGGCTCCCCATTGGACCCATAGAAGAAAACATTTCACTATATGCTGATGATACACTGTTCTACTTGGCTGATCCTTATGACTCTCCTAATAATCTGCTGCTTGAAATTAACACATTTGGTGATTACTCTGGCTTTCGGGTGAATTGGCACAAGTCTATACTTTTTCCACTAGATTGGTATGCAAGATTCACAAAATTCATCTGGACTCCAGACTACAGGTTGTATCCTCATTTAGATACCTGGGAGTTGTGATCTAGTTGCCTTTATCCTCATACATTAGCAATAACTTGTGCAAACCAAGCGGTGGATGAATCTGCCTTTGGACCTCATGGGAAGGGCCAATGTCATCAAGATGATTTACCTCCCTAAACTTCTTTATGTTATGGCCAACTCACCATGTAAAATTCCCAAATTAATTTTTAAACGTATTGACACAATCTGCACAGCATTCCTGTGGAGTGGCCGTTCACCCAGAGTGGCAATGGAGACACTGCGACTCCCTGCCTGGCTGGTGGGACTAGCATTCCCTAACTTTTACCTATACTATTTGACATGCCAGTTGGTCCCCATTCATGATTGGCTGCACCCAGATTCAACCAATGTCTGTACTACTACAGAGGGGGCTATTGCCTCCTCTATGTAAACTCTCCATAATATTATATATAGGGGGTGTACTTTGGATTTTCCGGATATGTCACTGCTAAATACATCCCTATCCCTACAATTTCCAAAGACTCATGGTCCACAACCCCCAATAGTCCATTAGGCCCATTTCACACTATCCGTCCGTCGGATGGATTCCGTTTTTCTCAGCGGGGGATCGATCCGCCGATCCCCCGCTGAGCAGGAGGATGACAACTGTGTCTCCATGCTGTGTGCGGAGACACAGCTGTCAGTTCGCCATGCATCTCTATGGGGGAAATCGGATGGGAACGGACCGTCGGTCCATTCTCATCCGATCCCATCCGATCTGATCCGCTGGACAGATGGAAAATAGGGTTTGACGGATCAGATCAGATCGGATGTCAGCGGACATTTCTCTGCTGACATCCGATCCCCCATAGAGATGCATGGGGGGACCGTTCAGATCCGCCAAAAAAAAACGGACAGGCGGATCTGAACGGTCCGCCTGTGTGAAAGGGGCCTTATGGTTTAATCCCAAACTCAGAGAGTTATATGTTTTGCCCGACCCACAGCGGTGGTATTCTAGGGGAGTTAAATACCTGTGCCACCTATATACCTCACCAGGGTTCAAATCCTTTCACCAGATGCGCACAGACTTTGATTTACCCGACACGTATCTCTTCTATTATTATCAACTTAGACATGCAGTGAATGCGCAGTTTGGTTCATTGGAGAACCCTATTTAGATCCCTCCCATGGAGAAAATGCTGAGACACGCTGACCCTGCTAGGGTTTTTTCTACGTATTATGCTGCTCTTATTGGTGATTCTAACTCTAGATTTCAAACTGCGCAGGCTAAATGGGTATATGTGGATATACTCCTTACAGATTCAGACTGGTCTGAATTCTGTGATAGATATGGTACTTCAGTGAAATCCTCTAGAGATTGCATTATACAACTTAAAATTTTCAACCATTCACATCTCACTCCTGCTAGACTTTTTAAGATGGTTTATCGCATTTGGCCGAGTGTTTTAGGGGTTGCAGTCGGGATGCTGACTTTTTCCATTTCTTCTGGACGTGTCCTTTGGTCCAGGAGTTCTGGAGAGACATAAACTCCTTTATTTCATCTGCACTGGGCCTGTGAAACATTGTGAACCCTAAAAACTGTCTGCTGGGTATCTTTGGGGATCTGGCCATCCCTTCTAGTGCTAAGAGATTGCTCCGTATTCTTTACTTTTATGCAAAGAAGTCCCTACTATTATCATGGAAGGGATCGATATCTTTAACAAGATCTCTGTGGTTAAAACTGGTCAATGACTCACTTCCGCTATATAAGCTTACCTTTGAGAATAGGAAAATAAATAAAACATTTCACAAAATGTGGGATCGTTGGACTGCCTGTCCTCTGACCCTTACTCCTGAATTGCCACGAGTATAAAAATTTGTTTATACATCACTACCTAATCCTATACATCACACTCGGACAAATGGCATTCTTGCTTATGGTGAAACTGTAGGTGAAGTTGTGTACATTCTATGTAATCACTGACTGTAAACTGCACATAGGATAACCTTGCAGAGAGGAGCATAGAAAAATTGTTTATTGATGGGGTTGTTTTTTTTTTTTTTTTTTTTTGAGTGTTGTTGTTTGTTTGTACATTGCACACTGCATTGTGCTAGTGTTGAGTAATCTGTTTTATAAAATTAATAAACATATCTTTATAGAAAATGGCTGGGTGTGCGCCTACTTGCAGGACTGTGCACTTTTGTGCATGTGCTTCATGGTGCGTGCACACCCAGTGTCAGTTGTTGGGGCATACCACATATTTAAAGTACAGTCTGAAGCAATGTCAGTGCTGACTGGCCTTCAGTAAATTCCCTAGGACCTGAGGTGTGCTATGTATGATTCTTCATTACCAACCTGGATCACTCCTGACCTGCCTGTGAATCTTTCTCTGTACCACTGGATGGAATCTGCTTATCCAGTTCCTGAACTTGGCTTTGTCTCTGACTCCAATTCTGCCTATGATTTGGTGCTTGACAGCTCAATTTCTGCTGACCCTGGACTGCTCTGTGACTGTCATGTACCTGGAGATGGAGCCTGATGTGAAGAGGAAGGTGATCTCCTACACTTGCAACCTAGTACCCCTAATAAAGTAAACAGGAGGCACAGAAGCTTCGAGTGGCACGAGTGCCTAGAAGTTTAGGTGGTGAAGGCTGCAGATGAAAGGTCTGTGCGTACTTGGACACAGGCTGGATCATGATGCAGGGCAGCAGGTACTTGGCAGGCTGGCGGGTGGCAGACAGCAGGTACTTGGCAGGCTGGCTGGTCACAGGCAGCAGGCGCTTGGCAGGCTGGCTGGGCACAGGCAGCAGGCACTTGGCAGGCTGGCAGGTCACAGGCTGCAGGTGCTTGGCAGGCTGGCAGGTAGCAGACAGAAGGTATAAGGATGGCTAGACATAGAGCAGGGTCAGGCAAGCTGGGTCAGTCACTATCAGGCATTTCGGGAACAAAGCAGTAGGCAGCAGAGTGGTCAGGTTCAGGCTGGAGTTGGCAACGACCATTAGACAGACAGAGGGATCAAGCAGAGACGTGGTTCAAGCCAGGGTCGGTTCAGGCAGAGTACAAGTGTGGTCAGACGGCTCAGAACGCCAAAAGAAATTAAACAGAAGGAACAGGTAGCAGGTAGCAGAATGTTGTAGACCATAAGGAAAGGTCCTAGTGCAGCAGAGGTGTTTATATAGCCCACTTGGCGCCGCTTTAGTGGCGAGTGTGCATGCCGGTGTGTGCATGTGCGGGTCATGCTAACGGAAGTTCTCTGTCCATGGGTTTGGCTAATAGGTTTTCTCCGTCTGTGGATTTGGCTAACAGAAATTCTCCATCTGCACATAACTATATACCTGGGCATATTTCTTCTTCCCTGACAGTGACTTTACTACTGCCTCTGACTTAGTCTTACCAGGTGCTTTCCCTGGTCTACTCAGATCTGGCTGCAGATTTCTGCGTGTGTTCTCGCTGTCTGCCTTCTAGTGTTGCCAACGTGCCCTGCTGTCCAAACCTACCACCAAGCGAAATTTCCTCCCTAAAGGGTACCTCCACTTTTGTTGAGAATAAAATATTCCCCTCTGGGTATGTGCAAGGATTTTAACAAACTTTGTTGCAGATTCCTACCTTTTGTTATTCTGAAGAAATGCCTGTGTGTTTGTCTGTGTCCATGTGATAAGTGAATCTAATGGGAGTGGTTTCAAAATTTTTCAACCAGCTGCTGCAGCTACAGGGCTCTAATAAGGACAATTGCATGGTCTGCATCCCTTTAGACGTCTTTTCCTATTGGGAGTATCTCACCAAAAATGAAATTTTTGTTGAAGGGGACCCCTCAAATCTGACTTGTATCTTAGTGCAGACTTCTGGGAAAATCAGTGAGCCAATCATACAAGCAGGAAATTATGTTTCTGGGGGGCATTCTGTACACCATCTTTGTACAGAACGCCTCCAGGTAGCCATATTGCATTGCACTTTACTGAAAATGACAGAGCTGCAGATTGAAAAGGAAAGGTCATTTTTAATGACATTCAAATACAATATAACTTAGTCGCAATTGTATAAACTATATTATTATTATTTTTTTGCTATTTTTTTTCCCCTGACAAAAGTAGAGGTAGCACTGTCCCCTTAGGGCTTTCTGTATGATGACTTGTTGAGCCTCCTCTGATTACCAGTACACAGTCTCTTAGGGAACTGTTCACACATCCATCCTTATTCCCGATGGCTCATCACTCAATAAACAGTCCACGGGTATTGGTTTTTAGTGTTTATTTTAAAACTTGGATGGGAGAAGGGAATAGTGGGATACTCCAACTGTAACTATTCACAATGGATAAAGACAACTCTCACTTGGCCTCACCAGTTCTCTTGTAGAAGCAGTCACACTGCCTAATCCATACTGCCACATGTATGGTAAGGGTTAAGTCTCCCTATTCTCTCTCCAGCAATAGACTTGGTGAATCTACATTATCTTCGGGACACTCATTAGCATCCCCTTTACTGACATCTGTCCACTGACTCTTCTAGCTGCAGGGGTGGCCCCCCTCAGGTCAGGTCCCCTGACACAGATCTGTAATCACTGTACTGCAGAATCAGATCCTCCAGTTTCTCCCCTCTCAGTCAGCTTCCCAGGACCCCTGGGTTCAGTTCCTCTCTAGCCCTCAGGTGGACTACCTGAGACCGCATGGCACCTCTACAGAGGAGGAAGCAGCTGCCCCCTCCCTCCGGGACTCCGCTATCCAGCCAAAAGACCCCGAGCACATGGGCTCCTGGCTTTTATACAGTATCCCAGCATGCACAGAGGCACTTTTCCTTAGCCATTTCACCAGGGCTGTATCAAAAGCCTGTGCATTCATTTGTCAGGTTTCCTCCCACTGTCCAATATGCCTCCCTATTGGACCAGTGTGAAACACTGCGACAGAATGAGTTGCACCTGAGCACAATGAGCAGACCTTACTAACAGATCTGGCTCTCTTGTAGGCAGAGAAAAATATCAAGTTACCTGCAGTCTGTCAGGTTTATTGGGGTGATTAAATAATAGAAAAAAAAATGGATTTAAAAAGCCATGTATATTCCATCTTATGCATATAGATTTTGAACAGTGCAGCATCCATTTTGTTAGGAGTTCATGGAAAGTTCATGTTCTTTTACAAATTGCTTTACAGTGTCTTAAGTTCTACAGAAAATCTTTGTCTATCTATGTAATCGTAAATAAGTGGTACATGGACATCTCATCAGATAAGACATAATGGTAGTACCAGTCTGTCTGTAAGTATTTTCACAATGGACAATAGCCCAGTGTACTTAAATCAGAAATTTAAAAACGATATAAGTTTTAAAGATACGTTATATCATGTGTAAAGAAATATGAGTAATAATTATACGTATATATTTAGGAATGTTATATCACATTTTGGTTTTATATTCTTGCTACAGTAATAATCTTACTTAGAGTGAATACTAATTACCTAATTTTAGAGAAGTTTGTGTTTAAGTTTTTATGGCCATATAGATCCTACAAGCCAGACGCAATGTCTGAAGTGTTTGACAGAATCCAAATAATTAATGGACTTTCACTAGCCAAGAGGTCAAAGGTCATCAGATAGTAATAGTGGTCTAATTATTTTGTATGTTGAATCTAATGAACAGTACAATACTGCCCCCTTTGGAGATGCTACTAAATGCAGTCTCGGGGTAACTCAGTATTTTCCAATATAAATATATATATTGTATTAAAAAACTAATTATTGAAATGGCATTACCAGATCCAATAATTGCCAAGATGAGTGATGGAGATATAGATGGACATTTATGTATGTACTGAGAGTATGGACAAGTTTATATATTGCTTTGATGATTACTCTTAAATATAAAGAAATGATCATTTACCGTATTTTTCGCCGTATAAGACTCACTTTTTCTTCCCCAAAACTGGGGGGGAAAAGTTGGTGCGTCTTATATGGCAAATACACATTTTGCCTGCCAGTGGCGGAGCCAGAAGTTCAGTGAAGGAGTCCTTGCCATGCCCCGCTCGCGCCTCACGCTCTGTCATAAGCGTGATTAGGTGCCCTGCAGCGCTACCGGTAGTTATCCTCACTCACTGTGACTGTCTGAGCCGAGCGACCCGCACGATCGTTCTGTTCGGCTCCTGCTCCCCCGGCCCCGGCTCCCCCCCCCGTGACGCTGTGTCAGAAGGAGCCGATGGCTTCGTTCTGACACTGTGAATCTCCGAAAAGGGTGGACCCGAGGCACAGAGAAGTGCGCCTCGAGCCCGCCCATTTGTGTGACAGTAGCGAATGAAAATTCGCTACTGTCTCACGGATCCTCCTCCTCATTGGCCGAGGAGGAGGCGGGACGCGGGAGGACTCGAAGAGACGCGGGGACTGAAGAGGAAGCCGCCGCTAAAACAGGTAAGTCAATTGCACTGTGGCTTGGTACGCTGTTCACTCTGCATTCTGGGCACTCCGCATTGAAAGGGGGCAGGCTGTGGGCACTCCGCATTGAAAGGGGGCACTCTGCATTGAAAGGGGGCAGGCTGTGGGCACTCCGCATTGAAAGGGGGCAGGCTGTGGGCACTCCGCATTGAAAGGGGGCACTCCTCATTGAAAGGGGGCAGGCTGTGGGCACTCCGCATTGAAAGGGGGCAGGCTGTGGGCACTCCGCATTGAAAGGGGGCAGGCTGTGGGCACTCCGCATTGAAAGGGGGGCACGCTGTGGGCACTCCGCATTGAAAGGGGGCAGGCTGTGGGCACTCCGCATTGAAAGGGGGGCACGCTGTGGGCACTCCGCATTGAAAGGGTGCACTCCGCATTGAAAGGGGGCAGGCTGTGGGCACTCCGCATTGAAAGGGGGCACTCCTCATTGAAAGGGGGCAGGCTGTGGGCACTCCGCATTGAAAGGGGGCACTCCTCATTGAAAGGGGGCAGGCTGGGGGCACTCTGCATTGAAAGGGGGCAGGCTGTGGGCACTCCGCATTGAAAGAGGGCAGGCTGTGGGCACTCCGCATTGAAAGGGGGCACTCCGCATTGAAAGGGGGCAGGCTGTGGGCACTCCGCATTGAAAGGGGGCAGGCTGTGGGCACTCCGCATTGAAAGGGGGCAGGCTGTGGGCACTCTGCATTGAAAGGGGGCAGGCTGTAGGCACTCCGCATTGAAAGGGGGCACTCCGCATTGAAAGGGGGCAGGCTGTGGGCACTCTGCATTGAAAGGGGGCAGGCTGTGGGCACTCCGCATTGAAAGGGGGGCACGCTGTGGGCACTCCGCATTGAAAGGGGGCACGCTGTGGGCACTCCGCATTGAAAGGGTTGACATAAAATTGTTCTTAAACTGCTGTTAACTTTATACAGTTGATATAAAATATTTTACTACAGTATTTGGTTCAGAATCTTTTTTTTTCTAGATTTTCCTCCTTTAAAATTGGGTGCGTCTTATACGCCGGTGCGTCTTATACGGCGAAAAATACGGTAATTTTATTATCCAAAGTATTGGGTTAATTAATATGGAGGCGTGACTATGACCTCACCAGTTAATGGGTAGAATATCCCAACCAATGGGGATAATGTTCCTCCCTCTGGGTTTAACTTATGGTAATTTTAATAGTCCTTTGTTCAATACCATATAAAAAGGAGAACCCAGATGTGAGACATTACACATTACATACTGACAACACCCATTACACCTACAACATACACACTACTACATCCATCTATATACTCATCTAAACAAACTCCATCTTGCTCCATCATTTATCTGAAACTTTGAGGGACGCCAAACGAAACTCCTCCCTAACTGGCCACCATTTTAAGAAGGCAGCCATTTTTGGACTCTGGTAACGACCATTTGAAGCTAGCAGCCATCTTAAGTGTGGTAAATATACCTTGCTGTGCTATTTGATTTTATTCAATATTGTTTATTTCCTTCCTTATATGTTTTATATTGCATATTTAAGGGAAACAAGATTACAATCCCAGCCGTATAAACCATGGTAGATTTTTCTCTAAAAAGCTGATCTGTGTTTTTATACATTTTTATTCATATCAAATTCAGCGCATTATTGCGATTTTAGTCTCTCGTTTTGCATAGCTTATTTTCGCTCCATCTGCAGTGGAGGGACTGTCGGCTGCGCCATTCGCAGACATTTGTGGTCTGATTATTTAGAATACTTACCTATGGTTTATGCTATACCTGGGGAAAAGGTAATCTTGCTTTCATTTTGTTTTATTTTTACTTTCATCATTAAGCTAAATATCACATTGCATTTATTGTTTGAAGTTTGTATTTTATGTAAAGTTATCCCTTTATGTTACCTCCATTTTGATCATATATTGTGAATACATGTCTTGTGAATAAACATTCTTATATATATATTCCATACTGTTGACTGTTTTCACTAAGATTGGTATATGCTTTTAAAAAGAAATTAATCAATTAAAAAGAATTCGCTACATATTGATTTGTGGAAATAAGTTAAGATTCTCCTACCTCACAGATCTTTGCTTATTGACATAAATAGACACTGTTATATTCAGAGCAGTATAAATATTCTGACAAGTCCTTCTGGTAAGCAGACAGGACTCAAAACTATACGTTCTTTCTAGCACCTACCTAGGAGGGTGCTATATAGAGTTACCCTTTAACTTCTGCTGGTGCTTCTTGTGTTGCCATCGACTACTTGCCAGATACTCCTGTCTGCACACCCTTCTGGTAACTCCCATTTAGCATTATCAGGCACTTGCATTCAGCCTTTTCCACAGCACACCTGTCTCACTTTCAGGAGCACTTGGGCTATTTATATAAGGCTGGTAGCCATAATAATTTCAGTCTCCTATCTAGTACATGGCAGTGAACATGCTTCTGTACCAAAGAGGTGGTCTCTTCTCTGCTGTGTCTTAGTCTCTGCATCAACTAGGAGGTACATTGAGTGTAAGTGCATGTATGTGGTTGGCATCCAGCAACACGTTGGCGCAATTCCAGTAGATTTCAAAATTTTTATATGTGGAGGGAAAGAGGTAAATGTGTGCATCTAGATGAGGTTGGGTGGTAAAGGATGGGCAAGGGGGTGTGTATTAAAAGCAGATTTAATTGGGCGAAAGGGGTCCAAGCAAGGGGAAAGGTAGAATGGTGTAAAATTTGTGGTGGTAGAATAACTGGATTATGATAAGAGAAGAGGGAGGCAGTAGTGGTCAGGGTTCGTAAACAGTAGTGGAATATCATACAACTTTTCTAGAGCAAGGTTAAAAAAGGGGGTCTGAATCTGATTACTCAGTTTGCCTCTTATGTCAGCATATCTTTGTAATGAATAGAGCCCAAAATTCTATTCATTCCATCCACTCACTAAATGTAGCAAAATTGGAAATTGAAGCTCCACACCACTGCTAAGAATTCTAGATACAAGAAAAGACGGGTATGGGGGGGGGGGGGGGGCAATCTAATCCAATACAATCCGCATTTTGGGAGTCCAGGAGTTCCTCCTTCATCAGGGCTTGATTGACAACAATGTAAATAGATTAGAAATTAACTGGACTTTTAGCCATTTGACCTCCGGAAGATTTTACCCCCTTCATGACTAGGCCATGTTTTGATATTTAGCACTGTGGTTCTTTAACTGGTAATTGCGTGGTCATGCAACGCTGTACCCAAATAAGATTTATAACATTTCACACTTTTTTACACAAATAGAGCTTTATTTTGGTGGTATTTTCTCACCACTGGGTTTTTTATTTTTTGCAAGTCCAAAAATAAAAACTGAAAAAAAATATATATAAATTACATTTGTTTATACATTTTGGCCAAAATGTATTCTGCTACATGTCTTTGATATAGAAAAAAAATCCCAATAAGTCTATATTATTCGGTTTGCTTAAAAGTTATAGCGCCTACAAACTATGGTGTATATATACTGGATTTTTTTTTTTTATACTACTAATGGCGGTGATCGGCGACTTATAATAGGACTATGACACTGCGGCAGATAATCTGACACTAACTGATGCTGGGGGGGACTAACTGCCACTGACATTACCAGTGACAATAGTACAGTGATCAGTGTTAATATTATACACTGTCACTGTAATAATGACACTGGCTGGGAAGGGGTTAACATCTAGAGCGATCAAGGGGTTAAATGTGTGCCTAACTGTGTGGAATATGTGTAACGTGTGCTGCTTTTACCAATAGTTCTCTTAGTTTCTCAGGGATGAGAAACAGTGAGATCATTCTCTCTGTACAGAGCTCTGTGTTGTGTTTGTGCATATGAATCATTTGCTGGGACTTGCTGACAAGCTCCTGCTGTACACACAGTGGGTCCCTGGGGAGGGGGGGGAGGGGGGGATGCATGCGTGCAACCTAAACCTGGAAGCAAGTAGCAACATACAGGTATGTCGATTTGCCTGTGTGGGGTACAAGTGAATAATGTAAATACTAAATTAAAGGTCCAGTTCCCCTCTAGTCTTTTTACAATGTTGGTAATTAAGCTCTGATAAAGGGGGCACTCTTGGACCCCCAAATAATGTATAATTTTTGGATTCTCTTCTTATTGTATTGGGACCTCTTAGCAGTGGTATGGCTCTTCAGCTTCCATTTTTTTTTTACATTACACTACAAGCCAAGGAGACCATAGAGATCCTCTGGAGTGTAGAAGCTGTCTGCATGGGAACCGGATCATTTACATCAACATCAGTCTCAAAGGGGAGATGTCAGGGGTCTGTTTATATATGATATCTCACCAAAGCCCACCAAAAATGATAACAAAATTAAATTGTGAAAAAATTATAAACAAAATTGTAAAAAAAATAACAAAAATAAAATATATATAATAAAACTACTGACACCATCCCTCCCCCCCCCCCCACTGCTCTACCCACACTGTCCACTGCCCCAACCCCCTCCCCCCAAAAATGCATTGTGAAAAAAAGAAAAATGAATTAAACTGTAAGAAAATAAATACATAAAAATAAAAAACTACTGACACCATCCATTGCTCTGCTAACACCATCTACTGCCACTTACACTCCACACTGTACATTCCCTATTTAACATTACTGCATTCTGCACTATGTAAGGCATCTCAGACTCTATTAAACCACACCCTCTTTAAGCCACGCCCAACATTTAAGGAAATGCAGGCCACGCCCATATTTTGCTGCGGCGCGTGTAGCTTTTTTTTCGCTTGGGGCACGCTTTTTTATCATGCACACGGCCAACTGTTTTCATGATACACCCCTGCTTCCATGCCATTTTTATCAATGCCCTGGGTCAAGACTGAGGCTGTCGTGGGGAAATAGTCAACCTTAAGATGGGCATCTGCTCTTAGAGAGGAGTGTACTCTCGCACTGTAACTGTTCTCCAGGTAACTCTTGGGTCCCCATGACAAAGTACACCTTCTCCGTAACTTGCATTTAGGAGGGACATGCTGAGCCTTGTCAACGTCCACCCGTTCAATGCATTACCATCACCTCACCCCCAGCAACAGCACTGGTCCTGCCAAGCATACAGCGCCATCTCCATCTGTACACCTCACCCCACTTAACGCATTCACAGCTGGGCAAAGGTGTGGGACCTTGCTATGGGAGACAGACTGCTCATGTAGAGAATGCCGACAACAACTCCCTCCTTCATGAGGCTATTCCACATCCATCCATTTGATCAGGCTTAACAGGCTGCTTAATAATCTTCCATTGCCCTAGGTAAGCACCTGTGTATTCACACCAAAAATGACTCCTTGTACTGATGTCTTCTTACCCCAAAGTACCTTAGTAACCTGAACTGTATGAAAAATGCAAGTTACTTGCATTACACCCCTTTAAGTAACTTCAGACCAGGTGGGTTCAACGTTTTGAAAAGCTATACTAGTAAAAGTGTCAAAAACATGACAAATTCCAACATGCGGGAACATTATTCCTTCCCACGTCCCTAGCCCTAACTCAGATGATGTGCAGCCCCGGCATACCTGCAGAGGTTCAGTCCATGTATAATACAGAGTTCATCAGTGTTATTCTCCAGCAGCTGGTGTCTTTGGGGCGACCCCCTAGTTCCGATGACATTTACTTTTTTTAATTTTTTTAATATATGTTTATTCAAGAAAAAAAAAAGTGAACATACAAAAACAGTATCATAATAGACGTCATAAAAAACGTATAAGATGCACAATCAACATAGTGATAAGCGTGTGCATTACTGAGTACCAAACACAGTTAATAGTATTAAAACAAAATGCAAGGTCTCAGTAAGTCATCTAGCAACACATTTAGGTAATGAGAGTGTGATGTTGACAAGCATGAAATTGGTAAGATATAGTAAAATAAGATAAGAAAAAAGAAGAAAAGAAAAAAGAAAAGCAAGTAAAAAGAAACAAGAGGGAAAGTAAAAAGGAGAGAAAGAGTTGCAAGTATTAGGTGGTATAATGGCCTATAAATGGCCAAAGTAACGGAGTAGACAAATGGTACTTGTGACACAGATGGTAGACAAAATGATCAGGATAAAAGTCCAATTGGAACACCTTGCATAACACAGTTTAATTAACTTAATATAAACGCCTTATAGGTAGAGGTAGTTTTAAAGTGAAATCAACCAGCCCAGATAACAGACTGTCTAGTAGTGTCTCCTCTAGATATGTACAGTGGGTACGGAAAGTATTCAGACCCCCTTAAATTTTTCACTCTTTGTTATATTGCAGCCATTTGCTAAAATCATTTAGGTTCATTCTTCTTCCTCATGAATGTACACACACAGCACCCCATACTGACAGAAAAACACAGAATTGTTGACATTGTTGCAGATTTATTAAAAAAGAAAAACTGAAATATCACATGGTCCTAAGTATTCAGACCCTTTGCTCAGTATTTAGTAGAAGCCCCCTTTTGATCTAATACAGCCAGGAGTCTTTTTGGGAAAGATGCAACAAGTCTTTCACACCTGGATTTGGGGATCCTCTGCCATTCCTCCTTGCAGATCCTCTCCAGTTCTGTCAGGTTGGATGGTAAACGTTGGTGGACAGCCATTTTTAGGTCTCTCCAGAGATGCTCAATTGGGTTTAAGTCAGGGCTCTGGCTGGGCCATTCAAGAACAGTCACGGAGTTGTTGTGAAGCCACTCCTTCATTATTTTAGCTGTGTGCTTAGGGTCATTGTCTTGTTGGAAGGTAAACCTTGTAACGTTCATGCGTTTTTGTTAATGGATGGATTTACAGCTGCAGAATTATTACACTCAGTATCCTTGTAGAGAATCTGTTGAACAAACATATCCAACTCTCAGGACCTCATCACCGTGTACAGCCTGTTATATACTATATATTTAATAGATGTTAAATGGAGGGATAGAATATATGAGGATATATAGATGAGAGACAGGTTATTATGGTGAGCACTAGAAGTAGTAATAGGAGGGGGGCGTGGCTTGGCGCGCAGACAGCATGGACGCTTAGAGAAAGAGCTCCGGGGGAACACTCGCTTTACGGCCGCATTTAAGCTTACTGTGGACCCACATTGGGGAGACCCTCTAAGCCCTCTAACAGCACCAAGACCCAGCGCACCTCAGGTTCTTCAACGCAGCGCAACATACCGGCTATATTCCATACAAAACAGAACCGTCGGAACACTGTGTCTGCAGGCAAGATGGCGACGGCGCGCCATGAGGAGGACTCGGGAGACGAATCACTTGCACCCTCGGATGAGTTGGTAAGAGACACTGACCGCTCTGAGACACCACTCATGCTGACCGAGATGACACACATAGCTGCAGATCTAAAGAGATCCTTTACAAGTGCCATTACTGACTTGAGATCGGATCTGCTGACCTTATCCGAGCAAATGGCGACTCACAAGAAGGCAGGGGCTAACAGAGACAAGGCCATATCAAGGCTAGAACAGGTCACTGAATCTCATTCCACCCACCTTATTGCCTTAAACAGACACTTGGAGGACCTCGATAACAGAGGTCGAAGGCACAACATAAGAGTGAGGGGGCTGCCTGAAAATATAAATGCGGAACAAATCAGGCCTGCTATACAATCCATTTTTAATAATCTCCTTGAACGGCCAGAGGACTCAGCCATTGAGCTGGATAGAGCGCATAGAGCCCTTAAGCCCAGGTCAGCAGAGAATGCTCCTCCAAGGGATGTTATCTGCTGTGTCACCAGCTTTACTTTAAAAGAGGAGATCCTCAGGAAGGCAAGACAAAATGAACTAATCACATTCAACGAAGAGACTATACTCCTGTATCAGGATCTGTCACCTATAACACTGAACAACAGGAGAGCGCTTAAACCTCTCTTGACTGCTTTAAGGGAAAAGGACATAATATACCGCTGGCGTTTCCCATTCGCCTTACAGGCCACTTACAAAGGCAGACAATATACACTAAAGATGCCTGCTGAGCTGACAGATTTCTGCAACAACCTACAGATACCGGTGGTAGAAGTACCGGAATGGTATGCAGAATTTAAACTACCCGCACCGGCTTTAAGAAGCGCACAGTCACCAGAGAAGTCAGCCACCCCTAACTCAGCCCGCAAGAAAGACAGACAAAACAGACAACGCGGCAATAATTCCGGTTTTTCTTCCCCCAAATCGAAGCAGTCCAGATTCAGGGAGGACCCGGACGATCTTTGATTTCTGTATAAAATCTTTACTTCAGGCTGACATACTGGATATTTCCACTATGTCACCTTACTTTGTAGATTTCCCCAGACGCCTCTGAGAAGCTCACTGCGACAATCTACTAAGAAGACACGTGTATTCCAAAGAGGCACTAAACTCTGTAACATACAGACAGACAAGATGATCTTTATGCCCCTTCTGGAAGAAACTTCTGGGTAAACCGACATGGAATAGACTACTTTCTCCGCTGATATACTGGAACTCGATTACCATTAAAGGAGCTCATGTTACTGATTGAGCCACGAACCAGCAATCACAGGTTTACAAGTCTATCCCCAAAGGAGAAATGACTCACATAGGATCATTTTACCCATTGATTATGTGCACCCTCTCATAGTTGTCCCACGACGTTAAGACGGAACTTTACTGTCTTCTTGGACCTGTTCTATATGAGAGGAATGTCTAACACAATGAGTAACAGACTGTATAATGATCCTGCTCTGCTTACTATGTTTTTGACGGTTACCCACATGTATGCCCTCAAAGAAGAAGGGACTCTCATAGAAGCATACTGTCCATTGATCAGGTGCATTCCCTCATAGTTGTCCTATACCGTTAGGATGGAACTTTACTGTCCTCCTGGACCTTTTTTGCATGAGGAGAATGGCTAGTCAAGGGAGTAACAGATCCCATAATGTGCTTGTTATGTCTGTTATGTTTCTGAATGTTACTATATTTTTCCCACAATGTTCACTTTAATATCTGCAGGCACAAGCGAATCCATACTTGTTAATGGTTTATATGACTTTTCTACATGCACAACGGAATGCTAAGTGCCTTATATTTCAATGTATTGCGGCCGTGGGCGGGATGTTATCCCGTGTTTAATGTGGATATATCTAGTGTAAGTTAATCAGTCTATATCAAGAGGTCTTTAGGTGCATGCGGTAGTCCATTTAGGGTACGGTGTACACCTGAGACCACACACAAACTAGAAAATATATCTACCCTGCTACTGACACCTCCCACCAACCCCCTCACCCTAGTGGTTTAAACTGTTTAACCATTGACACAAGTTGTCAAAGGTTGTGTTAATCTATCTCCTTGACTTTTTAAGTCAAGACCCTTACAACCTAATTCCCTTTACCTCCCCCCCATCCTCTAAAGTTCCAACACCCAACGATCCTCCATTCCCCTCTTCTCTTCCTCCTTTCCACCCATTTCTATCCCATTCCTTCTCTTCCTCTCATCACCGCTTCCTTCCCCCTCCCACCCAACCTCATCTACCTGTTCCTACTTCTTCTAACATCATGGCCTACTCTACATCTCTGGGCAATGAACCTCTACTAGTCTCACATAATATCAGAGGCATGAACACTCCAGAGAAGAGGTCGCAAGTCCTCACTGAGCTTAAGAAAATCCGACCTAAAATAGTGTTTCTACAAGAAACGCACTTTAAATCGCACTACATCCCTAATTTAAAAAACAGCTATTTTACCAAATCTTTTCATGCCACGAATCCCTTAGCCAAGACCAAAGGAGTCTCGATCCTAATAAGCAAAGACGCAAATTTTTCGGTAACAGAACAAATGGCAGACCCAGAGGGTCGTTTCTTATTTCTGAAGGGCACCTGGGCAGGCAAGCCGGTAACGCTTGCAAATGTATATTTTCCTAACAAATCTCATATTTCTTTTTGTAATAGGTTAATGGACGAGCTGAAGGGTTTTGCTTCAGGTTGTGTGATACTGGGCGGGGATTTTAATGTCCCGCTGAATCCCCTCCAGGACACCTCAAATGGCAAGACAGCAATTGCTTATGGAGTTCTCAAAAGAATCAAGCAGGCATTAAGATCCCTTCTAATGGTGGACATTTGGAGATTACTACATCCCTCAGGTAGAGACTTTACTTGTTTTTCCCCCCCACATAACAAATACTCACGTATCGATTATATTTTTGTTACACAGAAAGACCTCCCTGTTGTAACAGAAGCTCATATAGGCATTCAATCTCTTTCAGACCACGCACCCATCTCATTGCACATGAATCTGGAGGAGAGGCAGGAGAAGGTCTTTAATTGGAGGCTCAATCCAGCACTACTCTTAGATTCAGAGATCTTTTCAGATATCTCAACCACAATCAAAATGTTCTTTGAGACAAATCCACCAGAATTAACCTCACACATTTTAAACTGGGAAGCGCACAAATGTGTAGTAAGGGGAGCACTGATAAAATGGGGAGCCAGGAAAAAAAGAGAAAAACTGAAAAAAATTGCAGAACTGTCCTCCACCATAAACGATCTCGAAAACGCACATAAACAATCACTCGCAAAATATAAAAACATGGCAAAATTGAATGACGCAAGGAGGGAACTTCGTGATCTTCTTGACGCGGACTACAAACGGGCCCTTTTCTTTAGGAAAAGGGTATACTACGAAAAGGGAGATAAAAGCGGCAAATTACTTGCTAAGGCGTTGAAAGAGGCTAAAATGGTGGAGAACATCTTTGGCATTAAAAACAAGAAAGACGAAGTAGTACATGACACCAAATCCATTGCGGACGTGTTTCACGAGTACTACACTAAGTTATATAATTTACCGGCACAACACAAACCCTCCCATGTATCTCATGACAAGACAAACGCCATTAATGATTTCCTTTCAAGCAGTAAGATACCCCATCTCTCTGCTTCCGAGACCCAATTACTTGAAAGACCCATAGAATCTCAAGAACTATTAGCGGCTATTAAAAGTCTAAAAGCAGGGAAGAGCCCAGGTCCGGACGGACTGACGTCTCAATACTTTAAATCCTTTAAAGAATTATTAATAACCCCTCTGTGCGACACCTTCAACTGTCTTTCCAAAAGTCAGGACATCCCCCCCTCCTTTCTCAAGGCCCACATAGCCGTAATCCCCAAGAAAGACAAAGATACATCAGACTGCTCTAACTACAGACCGATATCGTTGTTAAACAACGATATTAAATTGTTTGCAAAAATTCTGGCCAATAGATTACGCCCCTTACTTGGGAAATTAATCGGCCCAGAACAAGTGGGATTCATGCCGGGCAGGGAGGCGAGGGATAATATATCCAAGGCGCTCAACCTAATATACAGAGCTAGGAGGGGACGTATTGAAGGCCTTCTCCTCTCGACAGATGCGGAGAAGGCCTTTGACCGGGTCTCTTGGGAATATATGTTCTCAGTTTGCTCACATGTTGGACTGGGCCCTTCGATGCTTAGCAGAATTTCCTCCTTGTATCAACATCCCACCGCCAAGATCAAAATTAATGGATCTCTATCAGAAGATATCCACATACACAATGGCACAAGACAGGGATGTCCCCTCTCCCCACTCCTCTTTATTCTATCACTAGAACCCCTGATTAGAACAGTTAATCTCAATAATTCCATACGAGGTTTCCAACTAGATGACAGAGAATACAAGGTTGCTGCATACGCAGACGATCTCCTGTTTTTTCTGTCTAGTCCCCACATATCCATCCCAAATTTATTATCTGACTTTAAAACATTTTCATTCCTTTCCAACTTCAAGATAAATCATAACAAGTCCGAAGCAATGAACATTTCCCTACCAACTAAAGTCAAAAACAGAGCACAGAAAAACAGTTCATTCCGATGGGTACAGGATTCCCTCAAATATTTGGGCATCTTGCTGACCCCTCAATGGGGCGACCTTTACAAACAAAACTACATTCCATTAATAAACAGGATTGACTCAGATCTTAAGAGATGGAACACGAACAATTTCTCTTGGTTTGGAAGGGCGGCCATTATAAAAATGGTAATCCTCCCAAGGCTTTTATATTGCATGAGCGCCCTCCCAATCAAGCTCCCTCTCCTTTTCTTCAAAAAGCTACAACAACTTCAAAGATCCTTCGTTTGGGCAGGCAAAAAACCTAGGATCAAGTTCCAACTCATTACCCGCTCGAAGAACTCCGGTGGCATGGGCTTACCGGACTTCAGGAGATACTACTACGCTATCATAATTGGTAGAGTAATAGACTGGAATTGCCATGCCGATGACAAGGACTGGGTCAATCTGGAACAATCGCATGCAGATATACCACTTGGCCTTGCTCCTTGGATTACCAAATCTTCCTATCCAAATAAACTGATGGAACACCCACTTATCTCTAACACCTTGGAAATCTTCCACAAACTGACGGTAAATTTCGACCTGGCCAGTGTCCCGGGTCCCCTTTCCCCGATCTTTAACAATCCAGAATTTCCACCTGGTTTGTCCTCACACCTGTCACTTAAAACAGCAAATAACAAACCCCTACGTATTAAACAATGTCTTAAAGACTCAAAGTTTATTACCAAATCTGAACTACAAATTATTTGTAACAACAAAAAAATTCCATTCTGGACCTATTTCCAAATACATAACTTTCTTACCACACATAAGAAAAAATCTCAATTTTCACATGAACTCACTGACATAGAAAAAATCTGCTTATCAGGCAAACCTATAAGGAAGACCACATCTCTAGCCTATTCTTGGCTACAGGCTAAACACGACGATACCCCAGACAACTTTAAGAAGCGATGGGAAATAGAGCTAAATTTATCAATCTCTGAAGATCAATGGAGCACAGCTTGTACCTTGACACACAAATGCTCCATTAGCACAATAATGCAAGAATCATCTTACAAGCTACTCACACACTGGTACGCCACACCAGACAAGCTTCAGAAATGGTTCCCGCGGACAAGCGATAGATGCTGGAGATGTGGTCACGGAAAAGGAACATTGCTACACATATGGTGGAATTGCCCTTTAATAACCACTTTTTGGTCGCAAGTCTGCGACCTCATACAAGAGATCTCAGGTTCTCAGACACATAATGACCCTGCCCGCTGCCTTCTTAATGTACACTCTCACTCTATCACGCAATACAGAAACACTCTGACAAGACGCTGCGAAAATACTTATACCGAGGAAATGGAAGTCGCAGGACGTACCCACAATAAAAGACTGGCTAGTTGAAATTGGGAGAGTTTACGAAATGGAAAAGACGCTTACAATGTCAGATGACAGACTTTCTAAATTTAGGAACATCTGGGCCAACTGGCAATTGTTTACCCTCTCTGATCATTACGCGGAACTGATGCCTGCTTGATCCTGGAACTGTATTAATTGTTTTGTACCACTGGATTAATATTACGTAATTCATACATTCCTTACCTGTATTCTTTGAAATGCTCAATGTACACACTGGACTCCTATTTATATCCTCGGTTCTACTAACCTCTCTAATATCCCCCTTCTCTTCACTCTCATCCCCCCTCTCTCCCCCCCTGTTCCCCTTCCTTTCCCCCCCACCCCCCCTACAAACTCTAACCCTAATTTTTACTCTTTATTCAGTTTTCTTCAATGCTTAAAATACTAAATTAAACATTATGGAAAAGTCTTCTTTTTTTTTTATGTCGTTATGACCTCACCGGTCAAGTAGTACCGGATGTTGTTTACATTTAACTAATTTCACGCTCCTGCGAAACATCATATGGCTAAATGTTATTAATTTGACAACGCTGTAAAATTACATTCCATTGTAACGTTTTACAATTTGCTGGTTCACCAATTTACATGTACTTCCATGTCAGGAAGACCGCAAAGTTTTTGTTATTATTTTCTTTGTTCATTCTCAATAAAACATATTGTTGAAAAAAAAAAAAAGTAATAGGAGAGTTGCAGGTGATGGTGAAGCAGATAGGTTCTGATGTCAAGTATAGTGTAGATGGTAAGAGGACACAGATGGAGTATACTTAGACAGAGTAACCTAGTGCAAGGATAGTTGAAGGTAGTCCCAAGAGCTAACAGTCTATGCAGATGATAGTGAATAGATAGATACAGATAGTCTTGGTAGTTGCAGTAGATGACAGTAGGAGATTGGTTAGTAAGAATCCCCTGCGGGGTACTTATCACTTAGAAAGGGTTAGTAGTAACAATGTCCATTGGAGAAGGGTGATCCCGTAGCAAGATACGGATCACCAGCGAGGTTTCCGGCTTCAGGTTCAGCGAGGAGAATGTCAGCAGCTCCGACTTCACAGGAAGAGGTGCGGTGAACATGTGGTTTGAACGAGCGATGAGTGAAGGCAAACCGGCGATTGAAATAGCCGCTCATAGCGGCGCTCGGCAATGATGTCATCCGGTCTTAAAGGTATATGCGTCTTTTGTTATACAAGATGGGACGCAATTAGCAGAGGAGAAATATGGAGACAAGGGTACCAGAGGTACCAGAACATTACAGTACCCCCCCTTAAGGCAGGCTCCGGAAGGCCTCTAGAACTGTTTTTTCCGGATATTTCGAGTGGAAATTGCGAATCAGTCTAGGGGCATGTATATCGGAGGTATCCAGCCAGGTGTCGTCTTGGGGCCCATAGTTCTTCCATCGTACAAGATACTGGAGTCTTCTTCTATTGAAACGGGAATCCAAAATTTCTTTTATCTCAAATTCTTCTCCCCCTTCTACTTGTACAGGAGGTGGAGGTGAGATAGTAGGCCTTATTCCTTGGTTAGGAACATGGGGCTTCAGTAGAGACACATGGAAGACAGGATGTATCTTGAGATCTACTGGCAATGTGAGTTGTACTGCAGCTTTTCCAATAAGCTTCTCTATTGGAAAAGGTCCCAGAAATAGAGGTCCAATTTTTTACTAGGGATTTTTAGTCTCAGATTTTTTGTAGAAAGCCAAACAAGATCCCCAATGGCATATTGGGGAGAGGGTTTCCTACGGAGGTCGTAGTACTTTTTTTGTTGGCTATGAGCATGGGATATGGTATTGTTGAGTAATCCCAGAGAATCCTTTATCTGGGCAAGATAATCAGATGCCACTGGATTACTTGATGGCAAGATACGTGGAGGAAGGAGTGTGGGATGAAACCCATAATTCAGGTAAAACGGACTTAGCTTAGTAGTGCTATGAGTAGCGTTGTTATAGGCGAATTCCGCCAGCGGGAGGAGATCTGCCCAATCGTCCTGTAAATACGAAGTATAGCAACGCAGGTACTGCTCAATGCACTGGTTAACTCTCTCTGTCTGTCCGTTTGTCTGAGGGTGGTAGGGAGAAGTAAGGTTACGCTCTATTCGCAGTATCTGACATAGAGCTAGCCAAAACTTTGCGATGAATTGTGAACCACGGTCAGACAGCAGTGTTTTTGGAATACCATGTAACTTAAAGACATGTTTCACAAGTAATTCCGCTGTTTGTTTGGATGATGGTAGTTTTCGAATAGGAGTGAAATGTGCCATCTTGGTCAGATGGTCCACTGACACCAAGATGGTGTTGAATCCTTTGGAAGGTGGTAGTTCCACTATGAAGTCTAAGGATACTACTTCCCACGGAACCTGGGGTATCGGTAAACTACAAAGTAACCCCGATGGTTTCGTGTTGTCAATTTTAGACCTTGCACAGATATCACAAGATGAAACAAACTTTTTTACGGTTGTCTTCATGTCTGGCCACCAAAATTGCCTAGTGAGTAGATTGAGAGTTTTAGTCATACCCATATGTCCTGCCATAGGTACATCATGCGACAATTCTAAGATCTTGGTTCGCATATTAGGGGGTATGTATAATTTATCGTTGTAGTAGAGGAAGCCTTCTGCGTCAGTAGTTAGTTGTGGTGGAGGTGAGTCCAATCCTATGCTGTGCAAAATCTCCTCCTTCAGGGAGTGAACGACTCTGATAATACGTTCAAGTGGTATTATAGGAACTGAGGGAACCTCAGTACAATCTTTCTCGGCTAGTCGTGAGAGTGCATCCGCTTTTTTATTTTTGTCTGCGGGCGTGTAAGTCACTAAAAAATTAAATCTCAGAAATAATAACGACCACCGTACCTGCCGGTGGGAAAGAGTTCTATTAGTTTGAAGGTATTGAAGGTTTTTGTGATCAGTATATATCAGGATTGGCAATTGAGTGCCCTCTAGGAGATGTCGCCAATTCTCTAACGCCAATTTTATGGCTAATAACTCCTTCTCACCTACTGGGTAGTTCACCTCGGGGCTACTTAATGACTTTGAGAAGAAAGCGACTGGGTGAAGAGGTGAGGTGTTTGTTGGTCGTTGTGAGAGAACTGCTCCTACTGCCATATTAGACGCATCTACCTCCAAGATGTATTGAAGGGATTGGTCTGGATGGCATAGTATGGGGGCAGTAGTAAATCTCGATTTCAGCAGAGAGAATGCTCCACTTGCTTCTTTTGTCCAAATAAATGGTTTCTTCGTGCTTGTAAGTTGTGTGAGAGGTTTCACAATCGCAGAGAAGTTCTTAATGAATTTCCTATAGTAATTAGAGAATCCTAGGAACCTTTGTAATGCTTTGCGAGTGGTTGGCACAGGCCAATCCAGAATGCAGGATATTTTGCTCATGTCCATTTTGATTCCACTTTTAGATATAATATATCCTAGGAATAGTACTTCCTCTTTATGAAACAAACATTTCTTTGATTTAACATATAAGTTATGGGCAAGTAGTCTTGACAACACAAGTCTCACATGTTTTATGTGCTCAGGTAAGGAGTGAGAATAGATAAGTATATCGTCCAAATATACTACCACACAAACATCAAGCAAGTCTCGGAGTATCTCATTTATAAACCGTTGGAAGGCTGCGGGAGCATTACATAGCCCAAAGGGCATTACAAGGTACTCAAACAGTCCGTATCTGGTTCTGAATGCCGTCTTCCATTCATCCCCTTTACGGATTCAAATTAAATTGTATGCCCCTTTTAGGTCCAATTTTGAAAAGAAAGAAGCCCCACGCACTTGTTCGATAAGTTCAGGAATAAGAGGTAAAGGATAACGATCCTTTATTGTGATGGCATTTAATTGTCTGAAATCAATGATAGGCCTAAGGCTAGAGTCCTTATTGCGGACGAAGAAGAGCCCGGCAGCAGTGGAGGAAGTAGAAGGTCGGATGAATCCTTTTGCCAAGTTCTCATCCAGATACTCCTTAAGATGAGAGAGTTCATCCTGTGAGAGAGGATAAACATGTCCGAAAGGCAACTTGCTATTAGGGAGTAGATCGATACAACAATCATAGTCCCTATGGGGAGGTAGCATTTGAGCGTTTTTCTCAAGGAAAACCTCTGATAAATCCTGATAACACTTGGGAATCATGTCATCTGGCAGTACAGACAGGATCCTATCATGTGTGGGGAGGTTGCACGTCGTCTCACAATAGTGAGAAGAGAAAGCTAACGTTTTTGTTTTCCAATCGATAATTGGTTGATGTATGTGTAACCAGGGAAGTCCCAAAATGATTGGAAAATGTGGTGAAGTTAATACATCAAAGGTGGTGGTCTCCACATGACTCTCGTCAGCAGTTACAAGGAGTGCCTGTGTCTGACTGGTAATAGGACCAGAGGATAAAGGGGTACCGTTAATAAAACTAATGGAGACAGGTTTGGGTTTTGAAACAATAGGTATATTATTAAGGGAGACAAAACAAATGTCAATGTAGTTTCCACAGGATCCGGTGTCAATCATAGCCTTGGTGGTGATCCTAGTTTGGTCCCACTGCAATGTTAATTGAACAAAAAGATAAGGATTAGAAAAGGAAGTTGTGAGTCCCCCTAGCAAGAAATTTGAACACTCACCCTCTTTCCTGCGGACAAGAGGACAGTCGTTTACCAAATGATTCGGGGATGCGCAGTACATGCAAAGATGTTCGGTTTTCCTCCTGGCACGTTCAGAAAGGGTCAGAGGTGGGCGTATCATTCCTACTTCCATAGGAGTAGGGTCAGCAGGCAACATCCGAGAAGGACTGGAAAATGGTGAGCCCATCTTCTCAGCCTTTCTTTCTCGTAGTCGTCTGTCAATATTGATACTGGTCTGTATCAGTCCCTCTAGAGTGCCAGGTAAATCCGCTCGGGCGAGCTCGTCTTTGACGGCCTCAGATAAGCCGAGTCTAAACTGCGTTCGCAAAGATGTGTCGTTCCACCCTGAATCAGGGGACCATCTTTTAAAATTCGCCACGAAATCTTCAACAGGTCTCCTTCCTTGTTTTAAGGCCCGTAATTGGGTATCAGCGGTACTCTGCTTGTTGGGGTCTTCATATAAACTAGCAAGTTGTGCTAGAAATAAGGGATAAGAATTAAGGAGTGAATCATCCTTTTCAAAGAGAGCATCTGCCCAGGCCCGGGGTTCACCCGTTAAATAGGAGATGATGGTACAAACCTTAATTTGGTCAGTGGTGTAGGTTAAAGGTTTTAACAAAAAAACAATCGACATGCGTTTTTAAATTCACAGAATTTGCTCCGATCACCAGAAAACACTATAGGAGGGTTTATCTTAGGCTCACGGGGCTGAGCAACAGGAGGCTGTGTGAGACGGCCAAGCTGCTGTCTCAAGGTCTGATTTTCATTTTGTACCTCTGTAAGCGCAAGGATCAATGCATCTACTTGCTGTTTTAATTGTAGTACATGAGTGGATAATTCTGCTGAATCCATATTTTTTTTAAAGGCTTGTTCAATCTGTAACGTTCATGCGTTTTTGTTAATGGATGGATTTACAGCTGCAGAATTATTACACTCAGTATCCTTGTAGAGAATCTGTTGAACAAACATATCCAACTCTCAGGACCTCATCACCGTGTACAGCCTGTTATATACTATATATTTAATAGATGTTAAATGGAGGGATAGAATATATGAGGATATATAGATGAGAGACAGGCTATTATGGTGAGCACTAGAAGTAGTAATAGGAGAGTTGCAGGTGATGGTGAAGCAGATAGGTTCTGATGTCAAGTATAGTGTAGATGGTAAGAGGACACAGATGGAGTATACTTAGACAGAGTAACCTAGTGCAAGGATAGTTGAAGGTAGTCCCAAGAGCTAACAGTCTATGCAGATGATAGTGAATAGATAGATACAGATAGTCTTGGTAGTTGCAGTAGATGACAGTAGGAGATTGGTTAGTAAGAATCCCCTGCGGGGTACTTATCACTTAGAAAGGGTTAGTAGTAACAATGTCCATTGGAGAAGGGTGATCCCGTAGCGAGATACGGATCACCAGTGAGGTTTCCGGCTTCAGGTTCAGCGAGGAGAATGTCAGCAGCTCCGACTTCACAGGAAGAGGTGCGGTGAACATGTGGTTTGAACGAGCGATGAGTGAAGGCAAACCGGCGATTGAAATAGCCGCTCATAGCGGCGCTCGGCAATGATGTCATCCGGTCTTAAAGGTATATGCGTCTTTTGTTATACAAGATGGGACGCAATTAGCAGAGGAGAAATATGGAGACAAGGGTACCAGAGGTACCAGAACATTACAAACCTTCGGCCCAGTCTATGGTCCAGAGCACTCTGGAGAAGGTTTTTGTCCAGGATATCCCTGTACTTGGCCGCATTCATCTTTCCCTCGATTGCAACCAGACGTCCTGTCCCTGCAGCTGAAAAACACCCCCACAGCATGATGCTGCCACCACCATGCTTCACTGTTGGGACTGTATTGGACAGGTGATGAGCAGTGCCTGGTTTTCTCCACACATACCGCTTAGAATTAAGGCCAAAAAGTTCTATTTTGGTCTCATCAGACCAGAGAATCTTATTTCTCACCATCTTGGAGTCCTTCAGGTGTTTTTTAGCAAACTCCATGCGGGCTTTCATGTGTCTTACACTGAGGAGAGGCTTCCGTCGGGCCACTCTGCCATAAAGCCCCGACTGGTGGAGGGCTGCAGTGATGGTTGACTTTCTACAACTTTCTCCCATCTCCTGACTGCATCTCTGGAGCTCAGCCACAGTGATCATTGGGTTCTTCTTTACCTCTCTCACCAAGGCTCTTCTCCCCCGATAGCTCAGTTTGGCCAGACGGCCAGCTCTAGGAAGGGTTCTGGTCGTCCCAAACGTCTTCCATTTGAGGATTATGGAGGTCACTGTGCTCTTAGGAACCTTAAGTGCAGCAGAAATCTTTTTGTAACCTTGGCCAGATCTGTGCCTTGCCACAATTCTGTCTCTGAGCTCTTCAGGCAGTTCCTTTGACCTCATGATTCTCATTTGCTCTGACATGCATTGTGATCTGGAAGGTCTTATATAGACAGGTGTGTGGCTTTCCTAATCAAGTCCAATCAGTATAATCAAACACAGCTGGACTCAAATGAAGGTGTAGAACCATCTCAAGGATGATCAGAAGAAATGGAAAGCACCTGAGTTAAATATATGAGTGTCACAGCAAAGGGTCTGAATACTTAGGATATAGAAAAATAAGTCGCGCTGCGTGATGTGGGTAAACAAATAAATGTCCAAACAAATGAGTGTCCCAAATATCAACTTGAGTGACGTTGAAAACAGTGAATAACTCCACGGTCTCTTTAGGAAATGCGCTTACCCAAATAGCCACTAAAAATCAGCAAGATTCATGAGCCAAGATGTAGTCACAGATCTGGGAGATTGGAGTGATCAGAGTCCTCAACGAATGGTGTTAATGGTGTACATAAAAGAAAAAAACTTGCATAGTGTGATACTGTACAAATAATGATCAAAATTCCACCACCAAAGGAAATCCCTTATCAATTGTGCAGCAGCTCACCAGATAGATGAAATTATGGTCAGTGAATGTCCCAGTGTCAAGGAACAAGATATAGAAAAGGAACCACCACCGATTGCAAAGCCTCTTACCAAAAGTTAATTTAAATAAGCAGACAAGGTCAATCCAGAAGAACCAAGAAGCCAAGAATGTCACTCAAATAGCACTGCAAGCCTCTTACCAGACGATAAAACAATCTGTGCAGTATGATCTCTTAACGCCTTCCCATCATAGGTATAGCTTCATGACCAAACGGCATCGATAATGTTGCTGTAATGACCATAATTTCATCTATCTGGTGAGCTGCTGCACAATTGATAAGGGATTTCCTTTGGTGGTGGAATTTTGATCATTATTTGTACGGTATCACACTATGCAAGTTTTTTTCTTTTATGTACACCATTAACACCATTCGTTGAGGACTCTGATCACTCCAATCTCCCAGATCTGTGACTACATCTTGGCTCATGAATCTTGCTGATTTTTAGTGGCTATTTGGTAAGCGCATTTCCTAAAGAGACCGTGGAGTTATTCACTGTTTTCAACGTCACTCAAGTTTTGTTTGGACATTTATTTGTTTACCCACATCACGCAGCGCGACTTATTTTTCTATATGCTATTTAAGGGTGTGGTCGCACTTGAAGTCGCTGCTTTTTGATTTTTCTTGTTTACCTTAGCGCGGTTATTTCTCCTATTTATATTTCTGCTTTCTGACCTCTAATTGCAGCTTAGGTTTATCCATCACATGGATATTTTTGAATACAGAGACTCTAGATCTGTTAATACAGATGGAGTTTTTGAATCCATTCCCACTAGTGAGATGGACATGAGTGGCCTATTCATGCGATTGAAAAATCTACTCGTGTCAGAAACACACACTCAGTGGGATATTTCCTTCTTGGACACTTACACCAAGAAGTCTATGGTACCGAGAAGCCTCCGGTGGGAGGTTAGTCCTCAACTAGACGAAGTGGACTTGGAGGACTGGTACAAATATTTCAATGAAGCTGGAGTCAATTTTTTAAGATATTTGACAGGCAGGAAAAACGCCAAACTCTCCAGATTGGATGAGGAGATCAAATTAGTCAAAGAAAAATTGACTCCCTTCAAAGAAAGTGAGGAATACAAAAATGCCTCAGCGGAATTATTAAAGAATCTAGAGAAAGAAGAAAAGGACCAAAAAATAAAAAAACGAAAAAAATATAATAGGGATTTACAAGATTACTTGACATGTACTGTTTTTGAATGGCAGAAAAAACTACTTGGCAATTTGAATGTTGAGGAAGAGACAATGGATACATCAGCCACTCAAGCAGTGGGAGTACCCAAGGTCCCCCCGACTGCACAAAAACAAAAGAAAGGACCCCGTAACAAGGGCCGACGTCCATCCTTTAAATCCCCTTTCAGAGGGCATATTGTGAATAAGGACAGTCATCATCAACCATATCAAGGGAGACCTAATGGAAATCATAATCTTCCAGGCCCTAATATGAGTTGGCAATACCAGAATCGAGAATACTATGATGGTCCAGGCTATCAATCAGGGACCTACACTCAGCCCCCTTACTCCAATACACCTCAATGGAGACGGGGACCTGACCAATATTCAGACCCTCGCCACTCACAAAGGAATCAGGGGCCTGATTATGGTCCACAAAGACAGGTCCAAGGACGTTTTGATTATAGTCCTTCAAGATCCGGCCCTCAATGGTTTGACCCTCCCTCTGAGCTTATGCGAGGAAGAGGAATTGACCGTCAGTGGCAGGATAGAGACCGTTCATTCAATAGGGCAGATAATCGTCAGTACAATGTCCCGATACAGAATAGATTTTACCCACTTAAGGATAATGAAGCCCCTAGTGGTGTACAATCTTCTCAGAAGGCTAACACAGTAGGCTTTTATAATGACCCCACCCCTCACTCTTCAAGGGAATTAGTAGGTGATAACAACAAGTCCCATAGCTCCAATGACCCAAACTCAATTTACCCAGGTTGGGGTTTTCCCAGGGCTCTGCAAGGAGTAAAACGCCCGGCAGAACCAGAAGAGGAACTAGAGGAGGCAGGAGGAGTCAACTCAAAAAAAGCAAAAAGCTAGCAGGTACGGGGATTTTTAATCTGAGTAACACTGAATTGAGTAATGAAGAAAAGTTAATTTTAGATAAGGGTTTGAAATTTGCCCCGCCTAAAAGGCTGGACAAGTTTCAGACCTATATGGACATTCACAGATTTGTCCGTAAGGTCAACATTAAGCGCTATGTTTTGAGTAACCCCATTAAAGAGAATAGAGTGGTCAGTACGGAGTTTCAACATTCTGGTCTTGCCAACGCATCGCTATTCAATCCCCCTGGTGGCCTGGCACCTTCATTGAAAGTGTTTAGGGATGTCATGTTAAGAGATTTGGATAGCATCCAAGTGCATAAGTCTTCTTTACCATCAGATCTACAAAAGGGATTAGACTCCCTGTGTGCACGTAAGGACTTAGTGATAAGGCCTGCAGACAAGGGGGGAGGTATTGCGGTACTGGATAAGAAAGATTATGAGAGTGAAATGCAACGTATCCTTGGTGACAGACAAACATATGTGTTGTTACCTAAGGACCCTAAAGTCTCATATAAAAAAACTTTACAATCATTGGTAGAGAAGGGTTATAACTCCAGTATCCTTAACAACAAAGAAAGGACATTTTTGGTCCCTAAGTGCCCCCTCACTCCAGTGATATATTATTTGCCAAAATTACATAAAAGTCTTGTTTCCCCCCCGGGGCGTCCCATAGTCAGTGGCATTGACTCTGTGACGTCCCGGGTGGGGAAATATATAGACACGTATTTGCAACCTCTAGTTCAGGCCACACCTTCATTTATTAAGGACACTAAACATGTCATTAATATGTTGGCCGACTTAAGACCTACTGAACATTTATGGTTGGTTACAGCTGACGTTTCGTCCCTCTATACGGTAATTCCGCATGAGGTAGGCCTCAATGCCGTTAACATGTTTCTAACTCGAGATTCCAACTTACCAGAGGCTCAAATTTCCTTTATTATGGAGTTACTTAAATTTGCAGCACAACACAATTACTTCTGGTATAACGGCCAATTTTAACGTCAGATCACTGGCGTGGCCATGGGGGCTAAGTATGCCCCGTCCCTTGTCAATCTCTTCATGGCCCAATGGGAGGAGGACGTCATCTATGCATATCATCGCCCACAAATCCTTTTGTGGGCTAGGTATATCGATGACGTCCTCCTCCTGTGGGATGGCACACAAGATGATCTTTCTTTATTTTTGGAGGATCTCAACTCCAATGATAGAGGCATACACCTGAATTACGACTGCAGTCAACTTGGTGTCAACTTTTTGGATTTGAATATTTCCATTAGGGATGGACAATTTGTCACCTCCACCCATTTCAAATCCACCGACAGGAATTCTTATATTCCTGTCGAGAGTTGCCACCACGCCCCTTGGTTGCGAGCCATTCCCAAGGGCCAATACCTCCGTATCAGACGGAATTGTTCTGACATTCGTGACTTTGATAGACAGGCACAAACTTTAACAACTAGATTCCTAGATAAGGGATATAATGAGGAAATTCTTCAACATGCTCTGTCTGAGGTGAGATCAACCGATAGACAGGTCCTGTTGAGCAAATCTAGAAGGCAAGACCAGGCTGACCCCTTTACTCTGCCATTTGTGACAACATATTCTAGCCAACATATGACCATAAAAAATCTTATTGCACGTCACTGGCATATATTAAACAACGATTTGGTGCTTCGAGAGAGCTTACCCACTAAACCTAAGGTGGTTTTTAGGGGTGTTCCCTCTTTGAGGGACAAGGTGTCTCCCAATATCTTAGAGCCCCCTGTCCCCAAACCCAGTTTTTTACAACAACTTACTGGATATTACAGGTGCAATCGTTGTCAAATTTGCACCCTCAGTTCCAATAAACGAAGAAGAGTTCAGGAATTTGTATCTAGTAGTACAGGACGTAAGCACAATATAGAGCCCTTCATATCATGTACAACTACTGGGGTGGTTTATCTTCTTCAATGTCCATGTGGACACCAATATATAGGCAGGACAAAACGCCCACTTAATGTTAGACTAAACAAACATGTGGCAAATATAAGGAAGGGCTTTCCTAAACACTCAGTATCCAAACATTATGCAGCAGTACATAACAAAGACCCTAGACATACCCTTTTTTTGGGCATAGATCGTTTTGTCCCACATTGGAGGGGTGAGCCTCTAGTGAGGGGCATCTCGAAACTCGAGATGTCCTGGATACATCGGGTAAAATGTTATGTACCGCATGGCCTCAACGTTGACGTTGAGGTTAATGCTTTTTTGGACAACTCTTAATCCCTCACCTTATCTATATTGTTTTTTCACCATGTCTTTTTTTCATCATATTTTTTCATCATAAAAAAATTTTTTCAAAAAATTTTTTTTCATTATATTTATATAATTTATCTGAATGATTTACATATGGGGATGATACGTCATATAATTAAACCCCCAGATGTAGATTATATTCCTTTTCCACTATTTTACATAATATAGTGTTTATTGAGATCAGAATTAATAATACACATTTTTGTTGTATAACATTTTAATTATGTTATTATTCATTTGTTGGGAACATGTCCTATTGCTGATATAATGAAAGTGTTTAGCAATTGGTTTAGCCTCCTATATATATTTTTGTAACATCTAAATATTTTTGTAACATCTAAATATGTGGTCTAGCTTGTAATGTCGATCTCTGGTTGGAGTTCGAACACATTCCGCTATAATCTGACCTGTAATTACTCAATAAGGTTAACTGGCCCTTTTTTGCGGTCTTTAATGCCGTTTGCCTTAGTTGTCCTTTCTGAGCGCTAGATGGCGCTGTTATGCCCATATCTGCTTGCTCTTATTTTAATTTTAGTTTATTTTAAAGATAATTTTATATATTAGTCCAATTCAATTTCACCTCGGTTGTGCCAAGTGATATGCAGCAATGTATATTCGCATACCGTAAAATGTGGTTGCCCTGGATTTGGGACACTATGGGTGAGTGAATTTGTTTTATGCCCTTATTCAAAATGGTGGGGTAGTTTACCCTGTTACGGTCACTTGATGTCCGGTTTTCAGCTGTAGAGCGGAACTGTTCAAACACTTCCGGGTATCGCAATAAATTTTTCTTATATAAGAGATGGCGTCAGCACGCCGTCCGTACCTTTGATAACGTCTTCTTGGAGGAAACGCCGTCAGGTCGCGGCGTGCCCGGAAGTTATCCTAGGAACGGATGCGCTTTGCCGTCCGGCCGGCGGCTTCCCATCCTTCACGTTTTTTATCTTCTTCGTTTGTAAGTGTTTTCCTTTATTTTAATAAATCTGTCAAGATTGTATCACACTATTGGTGCTCTCTCTTTTTACTCTGGCTGGTGCATCACACTCTGGCACTGAGTTTACAGCAACATTATCGATGCCGCTTGGTCATGAAGCTATACCTATGATGGGAAGGCGTTAAGAGATCATACTGCACAGATTGTTTTATCGTCTGGTAAGAGGCTTGCAGTGCTATTTGAGTGACATTCTTGGCTTCTTGGTTCTTCTGGATTGACCTTGTCTGCTTATTTAAATTAACTTTTGGTAAGAGGCTTTGCAATCGGTGGTGGTTCCTTTTCTATATCTTGTTCCTTGACACTGGGACATTCACTGACCATAATTTCATCTATCTGGTGAGCTGCTGCACAATTGATAAGGGATTTCCTTTGGTGGTGGAATTTTGATCATTATTTGTACGGTATCACACTATGCAAGTTTTTTTCTTTTATGTACACCATTAACACCATTCGTTGAGGACTCTGATCACTCCAATCTCCCAGATCTGTGACTACATCTTGGCTCATGAATCTTGCTGATTTTTAGTGGCTATTTGGTAAGCGCATTTCCTAAAGAGACCGTGGAGTTATTCACTGTTTTCAACGTCACTCAAGTTGATATTTGGGACACTCATTTGTTTGGACATTTATTTGTTTACCCACATCACGCAGCGTGACTTATTTTTCTATATGCTATTTAAGGGTGTGGTCGCACTTGAAGTCGCTGCTTTTTGATTTTTCTTGTTTACCTTAGCGCGGTTATTTCTCCTATTTATATTTCTGAATACTTAGGACCATGTGATATTTCAGTTTTTCTTTTTTAATAAATCTGCAACAATGTCAACAATTCTGTGTTTTTCTGTCAGTATGGGGTGCTATGTGTACATTCATGAGGAAGAAGAATGAACTTAAATGATTTTAGCAAATGGCTGCAATATAACATGTCCCATATGGCTAACGTGGAATTAGTTAAGGGTGAGGAAGAATGAGATATACTTCTAAAAGCTCTAGGTAGCCATGGGATAACCGAAAGATCAGCTTTACACATACTAGTCTCCATTTGTACCCTAGTTTTGTATTCTTTGCATATTTCCAAGCCTGCTATCCAGTTCAGAACAATAGCGTGATAATAGATTTTAATGTCGGGGAGAGAGAGACCTCCAGAGCGGCTCGGTCGGGATAGAGTTAACCTCAAAAATACTTGGGTGTCTCTCCCCAGACATAACAGGAGATCATGGTCTCTTACTTTGAAAAAATGCCAATAGGAACCCCTAAAGGAATCATTTGGAGAAAAAACAAAACACGTGGTAATATATTCATTTTTATGACATTAATTTTTCCCAACCATGAATGAAAAAGGGAGAACCATCTATGGAGGTCGGTTTTAATGGAATTTAATAGGGGAAGAAAGTTATGTTGAAAAAGAGACGAAAGGTGAGGAGTTAAGTAAATACCTAAATACTTAAGCTTGGTGGATTGCCATACAAAGGGGAACAGGGGCTTCAAAGAATTAGCTTCCACAGTTGGAACATTGATTTTAAAAAGTTCAGATTTAGTTAAATTTATTTTTAAATTAGACAAACTTTGAAACAACTGAAAAGTCTCCAATAAATTAGGTAGGGATATGTGTGGGCATTGAATAAAAGACAGAATGTCATCTGTGTACGCAGCATATTTATGGGTGACCGCACCTATTGTCACTCCCTTAATGTCACAATTATTCCTCACTGTAGTCAAAAATGGTTCTAAGGCTATTGCAAACAATAAGGAGGATAACGGACAACCCTGTCTAGTTCTGTTGTGCAGAAAAAAGAATCACTCAGAAGGCCGTTAATTTGTATTTTAGCCGTGGGATGAGAATAGAGAGATGATATTCGATCGTGCATTTTGGGACCCACTCCAAAATGACAGAGTGTCGTCAGAAGATAGTCCCAGTCCACCCTATCAAACGCCTTCTTGGCGTCAGTTAACAAAAGAAGGGTAGGCTGGGAGAACCTACGAACAAAGTGCACAATAGAAAAAGCACACAGAGAATTATCTCTGGCTTCCCTACCTGAGATTAAACCAGTTTGATCTGCTGAGACCCACTCCAGAAGGAGACTTAATAGCCTAGTAGCTAAAACTTTTGACATCAGGATTTAATAAAGAAATTGGGCGGTTGCTACCGCAGCAAGTAGGGTCCTTACCCGGTTTGGGGATGACCGTAATATGAGCACAGAGAGTTCCAGGGCTCAGTCCCTCAGGACTATGGATCAAATTAGCATATTTAGTCAGGTAGGGTAACAAGACGTTGCTAAAGGTCTTATAATATAAAGCTGTAAAGCCGTCTGGGCCCAGGGCCTTCCAGAGGGGTACCGAAGCCAACGCGAGCTGAAATTCTCAATTGAAAAATCCACCTCCAATTGCTCTGATTCCGCTTTGGGAAGTTTGGGGAGATTAGTGCGCTCAAGATAATCCTATATTCTTTTATGTTTATCCTCAGGGGAGCATGATAAGAGATCACCTTTGATATTATAAAGAGCAGCATACAATTCCTTAAAGGCCTTAGCAATATGGGGAGAGGAATGAACTAATTCGCCCGAAGGGAGCTTAATTTTAGAGATAAACGTCACAGATTTCCTATCTTTCAGGGAGTGAGCTAATTACTTTCCCGGTTTGTTACCCCATTCATACATTTTTTGTGAAATGAAGAAGGATTTCTTCTTAACCTCCAAGTCAAGAATGGCCTTGACTTCCTGCCTCTTTTCCGTCACAGCCTCAAGGTGAGAGCTATGTAAAGACAATTTATGAGCCTTCTCAAGCTTGTTAACTTGTTGTAAAGTGTCCTTAAGTAGTTGACCGTGTTCCCTCTTCTTCCGCACACCAAGTTCTATCAGTTTACCTCTCATAGTGGCTTTGCGGGCCTCCCAAAGCAGCGATGGAGAGATATCTGTGAAGGTATTATCCAAAAAATATTGACGCATAGCCTCAGACAACATGACAGTGTTAATCGGATTCGATAAAAGGAAATCATTTTCCAATTATTGGTGCAGGGGCGGAAGAGAAGGGAAAGCCAAACAGACAAATACCGGAGCATGGTCTGAGACAGAGGCAACACCTATAAAGGCTGAGCGGAGAAGAGGGAGGGGGAAATGATCGATGAGTATATGGTCTATTCCAATGACATTTACATCACAGCAGTAGCAAGCGACTCCTCCTGGGTGCTGTTCTCCAACTTTCCTTACAAGCACTGGGCCCTGGGTCTCTAGTGGATCTCTCTGCTCAGGGGCCTTCTTTGGAAATCTCTGTTCTAGACCACTGTCCCTATTTATATATCACAGGACCAGGGGGTCAGACCCAAAAAAGCCCTGCCAAAATCAAGATTCAGGAAAGTATTAACGCTTACCCTCCCCTCCGAGTAAGCATCCAACTAGTCTAACTTTTAACACAAGTCAGAAAAAAAAGTACATTGTTGTATAGGTAGAAGTCACTGTATTTTAAGTTACCTGGGGATTTTTAAAAAGTTGTGTGTGTATATATATATATATATATATATGTGTGTGTGTGTGTAGCAGGATTTCCAGGTATTGGGCCTTATGTGGGTCTGCCATGGTTACCGGAGCTCCGCTGGTCCTCTGCACCGGATCCTCTCTGCACCTCAGCTCAGCCTTCTGTCCCCTCTCACTAAGCAAGCCGCCTGGGACACCCGATTCCTCTGACAGGAGAAGAGACAGCCGCACTCTCCCTCCTGTGACTCTGCTTCCCGCCAAAGACGCTGCGTCATGTGCTCCCCTCAAACCTATACCCACTTTGCGCTGCAGTCAGTGCAAAACTGCTGGAAAAAAGCTAGACAGTGGATTGGAGTCAGTGGACTACTGCTGTAGTAGTGCGCCACTCACTGCTGCAATAATTTTAAATCACTACTACAGTCACTAGTCTGCGGCAGTAGTCCACTGACTCTCCACTGTCTAGCTTTTTTTCTAGCAGTTTTGCACTGACTGCAGTTAGTAATTTAAAATCATTGCAGTGAGTGCACTATTGCAGCAGTAGTCCACGGACTCCTCCAATCCACTGTCTAGCTGTTTGTTGTTGTCTAGCTTTTTTTCTAGCACTTTAATTTGCACTGAATGCAGTAGGGATTTTAAATCATTGCAGTGAGTGAGTGCACTACTGCAGCAGTACTAGTCCATTGACTCCTCATATCCACTTTCTACTAGCTGTTTGTTGTTGTCTAGTTTTTTTCTACCAGTTTAATTTTCACTGACTGCAGTGTTACCTTAATAATGGTAATAAACAAAGATTAACATGTTCAGTGACAGATTTGTGCCAAAATGTGTGTTTATTTTGCAAAATTTTAAATGTACAAAAATATCTGCCAATATCAGCCGATACCGATATGCATTAGCCAAAATATCAGTATTGGTATCGGCAACGAAAAACCGATATCGGTCGATCACTAGTTGAAACCCTTATCAGGTTATTTTTTGTGTGCTTGTCCTATTGGGGGAGATTTTCATACACAGCCTGTCCTGGAGACAGAGGGACCCGAGAAGAGGAGAATCCAGGCTGCTCTGTGCAAAACCAACTGCACAGAGGAGATAAGTAAAACATGTTTGTTATTTTTATAGGAAAAAAGACGAGACTTTACAATCACTTTAAAACTGCTGTCAATTTTTTTTTTGACATCTGTGTCTCTTTAGGTAGATTTCTCTTCACTTTCTGTCCTACAGATTCAACAAAAAGTGAGCGGATATATTTCCAATGTGAGAGATATCCCTCTTTAACATTTGATGTGGAAATAATTGTCCCCACTGGAAGATTTCTCCTCTATTCCTATTCTGCTGGCAATTCAAATTTTGGATTTGCTCCCCCCCCCCCCCCCCACCAATGACATTGGTGATCAGACCAGTAACAAAGATTACATTCCCCTAATGGGGACAGAGTGGACAGGGAGGTTGTAACCCACATCACTCCATCCAATTCTAAAGGGAAAAAAAACGGCTTTGGTTAATATTAATGATAATATTTGGCAAATACATTTATAAATTTCATTTTATTTTTATTTCATAGGTCTTTCTTTATACTTTTCTCCATCTTTATATACAGGTCAAGCCAAGGGACAGATGGGACAAACTAGGTAAAAAAAAAAACAGGTAATAAAGCTTGTTACTGAAGGACTTCAAACATCTATAATGCTACTGATACTTTAATATATATATACTGTATATATATGGTATAAACTCTATATATCTTCTTACTTTAGTCTTTACTTAGCAACTTGGATTAGCCACAATGCTTGGGGATGGGCCGATTTACCTCTAGGTGGCACTCCAGGAACAAGGAATTGTGCTATGCAGAGTGAGGATGATCTGAATTTACTTTATAGCTGTGTCCGCTGTCTTTGACTATGTCATTCATTCATGTTATAAGCTTGAACAGCAAGGTATGTGTAAAGAAAAAATATACAAAATCCAAACTACTAAATAGCCCTCAAGGGAAAAAAACAGGTTGACACTTTTCCCTGCAAACTGAAAAGCTTGACTTTTTTTTAAACTCAAATTATTTTAGTGTGTTTGCAATGTTAAAATTTTGAATTCTACAGTATGTTGGACATATCTCCTCTTATTCTCAAGTAGCAAATCATGACCATGCAGGTGAGACTGCACGCACATTTCCATGTATTCCTATGCGTCGCGTGTATGGCAGCCCATTCATTTCAAAAAAAGTCTCTGGCTGTTTTGCCAAATCACGCTGCGCCAAACCCAACCGTCTTTGCGCACACCTGTTAGCAGATGTGTGGAATGCCAATAAAAATGAATGGCACTGCCTTCTAAAGGATGGTGCGTTTCTGTGCATTTCATGTGTGATTTTAGCCTTAGGTTTGTTTTTAATTATGAGTTGCGTTAATGCACCTGCATTCATACAACACACAATGCATTTCCACGCATTAGGTCTGCTGTATTAAAATAGTCTATTCAGTCTGAATAGGCTGGAAGCGCATGTTTACGCACAGAAAATCATACCTGCCATGTTTTTGTTTAACACAGCACACCACAATGTGAGGTCAAAACAGTTCTATGTTGTAAACCAGGTATTTCCCTCTTTTTGGAATCTTTGATGTGATTATACGTATATACAGTGCCTTGCAAAAGTATTCGGCCCCCTTGAACTTTTCTACCTTTTGCCACATTTCAGGCTTCAAACATAAAGATATAAAACTGTATTTTTTTTGTGAAGAATAAACAACAAGTGGGACACAATCATGAAGTGGAATGAAATTTATTGGATATTTCAAACTTTTTTAACAAATAAAAAACTGAAAAATTGGGCGTGCAAAATTATTCAGCCCCCTTAAGTTAATACTTTGTAGCGCAACCTTTTGCTGCGATTACAGCTGTAAGTTGCTTGGGGTATGTCTCTATTAGTTTTGCACATCGTGAGACTGAAATTTTTGCCCATTCCTCCTTGCAAAACAGCTCGAGCTCAGTGAGGTTGGATGGAGAGCATTTGTGAACAGCAGTTTTCAGTTCTTTCCACAGATTCTCAATTGGATTCAGGTCTGGACTTTGACTTGGCCATTCTAACACCTAGATATGTTTATTTGTGAACCATTCCATTGTAGATTTTGCTTTATGTTTTGGATCTAAACCAAAACCTTGGTTTGAGCTACTCTCAAACCAAGGTTTTACTGTACCAAAATGAGGGACAAATAGGGAGGAAAGAGGAACAGAGGAACAGAGAGACTGAATGAGGGACAGTCCCTCAAAATCAGGGACAGTTGGGAGCTATGCCCACCAGCTGCCATCCCCAATCCAATGAGATAGAGCCTCAGGGGCCACGAAAGGTGCTCTTGCTATAGGTTACCTTCATGCATAGAATGCATGAAGGTAGAAAACCTTGAGCCTTTACAACCACTTTATAGTGGTAGTAAAGTACAGTAAAACCTTGGATTGCGAGCATAATTCGTTCCGGAAGCATGCTTGTAATCCAAAGCACTCTTATATCAAAGCGAATTTCCCCATAGGAAATAATGGAAACTCAGATGATTCGTTCCACAACCATTTATTCATAAATCCTTCAGTTTATAGTCCATATAAAAAGATTATAGCATTGCGATAGGTTATATAACCATAAAATGTCCATCCACAAATAGCCGCTTCCACAAGGGAATTGGAAGCAAAATCCAGTAGGAGCTACAGAGTATCAAAGAGAAGAAAGGCGCCTCTAAGTGTAGCAATATGGTTCCATTTAATGAAGGTACAACATTTAGCAACTCACATGGTTGATGAATAAAACAGGCACATCTAAGTATGCAGGCATCCGGGGTAAAGCTGTCCACATGGACTATCTTCTGCACCGCCGGCTGCCAGTCTGTAATCCTGACCGGGAAGACCACCCTGCAGTAAAGGGATCTGAAAGCGAGGGGCAGCATGGAAGGGATGACGTAGATGGCGGTGAGGAGGATGGTCTATGTGGACAGCTTTAGCCTGGATGCCTGCATACTTAGATGTGCCTGTTCCAATCATCAACCATGTGAGCCTTCATTAAATTTAACCATATTGCTACACTTAGAGGCGCCTCTCTTCTCTTTTATACTCAGCTGTGACTTGAGGCTACTTGTATATCAAGACATCGCTTGTAAACCAAGTCAAAATTTATTTGAAAATTTTGCTTGTCTTGCAAAGCGCTCTTAAACCAAGTTACTCTCAAACCAAGGTTTTACTGTATTTTTTTAAGCTTGTAACCTCAGGTAAGCCTATATTAAAGGCTTACCTGTAGGTACAGTGATATCTCCTAAACTTGCACTGTTTAGGAGATATTTACATTGCATGCAGCTGGTGAAGTCACCAGCACATGCACTCTGAAGGGACAGCATACCCATGCTGTCCCTTCTGAGCTCCATGCCACGGCAGTGACTCCCGCGTGCATGTGCAGGAGTGACATCATCAGGGCTCGGCCAATAAGACAGCCAGAGTATGCAAACCAAGAAGGAAGATGGAAGCCCTGTCAGCGGTGACAGCTCGCCGCTGAAGGGCTTCATTTTAAGGTAAGTGTTCCATAATGTGCTAGTATTCAATGCTTATGCTGTTATCTTGCAGGTTTTTTTTTGTTAACAGGCTGCGGTTTACTGCTGCCTTAAGTAGGTGAGCCCTTATTTACATTTATTCTTAAGGATAACACTATCCAAAATGTAGAGTTTCTCAGCAGGTCACAGAAAAAAAAAGTTTTAAAGTGGACCTATGCACACTAAATTATTGTACATTTGACAAACTAAAAGCACTTTTAATCAAGCCCTTATTCACCTTTGTAGCTATTAGCACTGAGAATAAATTCATATTCAAAATTTAAAACAGAAGCACTGAAAATCGTACTTAATTTCAATGAGCGCGGGATCTCTGCACACAGCCAGCTCTCCAACTTAAACACTCAGCGGGTGTTTCTACACTATTAGGGCTCATTCACACTTGCAGCAGCCTTTGCTGCCCCTCTGAAAAGTGATCCACACTGGATTGTTTTTCAGAGGAAGGTTGACAGATGGCTGAAAGGCTGCCATCTGTCAACCCCTAAGCAGTAACTGGTGCATTATGTGCGGTTGCAAATCTATTGCGGCACAACTCCATTCACTTGTGGGACATGGGGTATAATCATGTTTTCCATAGTCACTAAGCTAAGCATTGCAACCATGGCATGTGTACCACTCTGTATGGCTGCCATTGTAGCTTATATTCGGCGGACAGCGAAAGGTAAAACCAAGGGACAGTTGACTATTTTTACTGCCCTCCAGCCTCAAGTGTGAACAAGGCCTAAGAGACAGACTAAAGGTAGGTTCACAGTGGAAAAAGGTTTCTGTATTTCTCTAGGGGTAGTAGGGGGGAGGGGGTGCCTCGCGTTTTTACACAGCAAGGCACTGTTTCTCGTTATTTTTCCTGGAATGTCCTGCAGAGTGGTACAAAAAAAAATGCAGACATGTTGCATTTCTCTGCACCGCTCTGCCCCGCAGCTGACAGCAAGGAAGTGCAAAAGTGGCATACAAGAAAACATTGTTTTCTGTGTGCCCTTGCAGAGGGTTGTGTTTTCCTCATGAAGTGTAAACCTGTTCTCAAACCAAGCTTCAGAATCTGTGTTGTGATCTTTGAGAATAAATTACTTCACAGTACAAGCAGCTAGAGAGGACAGGGTTGGTCGTTTAAAGTTTTTACACAAAATTCTCACTCTCTCCCACAAATCGCTACACTTGCCTAGATCTCACTGCGGGCATTGTATGCTAATATCTGTGTGTGTGCAGTTTGGCCCCATATACTTCTATGGGGCTGGTATATAGATCTGCTGGCAGCACTAGGGTCATCAGTTCAAATCCCAACCAAAGTAATACCTGACTGGAGTTGGCATGTTCTCCCTGTGTCTGTGTGGGTTTCCTCTGGGTACTCTGGTTTCCTCCTACACTCCAAAGACATACTGGTAGATTTTTGTTTTTGTCAGAAAAACTTTATTAGGTTCGTAAAAACATACAGGTTTCAGAACTAACAGATATCCGAATACTTCCTTTGCATATAATTACAACATTATAAACACTCTACTGACATTCCATTCCAGTCCAAAATGAATAAAATTGATGCCCACCATTCCAAGTCCCACTTCTCCCCCAAAGTCAAAATCAACCAACTGCAAAAATTAGCATACAAAATTCCATTGACTTGGATTACACAAGCATTTCAACAAATAACGTGCAGAGACCAGCAACACATTACACCAGCAATCTATCCATGACCAGTTCCACAAGAGCCAGTCCAGGAATATCTAACCATCCCCCCATTCTTTTTCATATTTAAACAGGCATCATCTATGTTGGTAGATAACCCATTCATAGCTGAAAGTGGTGCCCATATGGGATACCGGTTCTCTATGGCTAGGAAGGGAAGCATTTTCCAGTGAAGCAAAATGACTCGGCAGGCCTGAAACAGGGCCCTGGAGACTGCTTCCTTAACAGCATTCCTCTAAGCATCTGAGATTACTTCATCTAGCATACCTAATAAACAGCATTTGGGATCCAAGGGTATAGTAAACTTAAAGTATAGCTAAGAGTAAAACTTTTTTTTTTAAGTTTTGGACAGACTGGGGATATATTAGAACCCCTGTCAGTTTTTATTGCTGTCTGTGCCCCCATTAGGGAGATTCACTCTCTCTATTTGTCTTGTTTATCATTATCATTAAAAGTGAAAGAAAATCCCAAATTCCCCAAAAGTAATAGAGGGAAAATCTTCCAATGCGGACACCTGTTCCAATGACCTGGGGGTCCCTAAGTAATTCTCTTAGTTTGCAGGGATTTTCTTTCACTTCCCGTTTGGCTATGGGACAGGAAGTGAAGGGAAATTTCCACAGATGGCAAAAAAAAGTATGACAGGAGTTATAACCTTTACTCTATCCAAAATAAAAAAAAAAGTTTTTACCATAGTTCTTTCATTAAATGATTGGTTAATGATAGAAGATATGGATTCCCAGTATCTATGTAACTTTGGACAGTGCCATAGCATTAATAGAATAAGATCTCCAGGGTCCATGCTAAGGACAGGTGGGGTCAAACATTCTGGTTAGGTTATTGGCTCCCGTCTAAATTGGCCCTAGTATTTGTATGTATGAATGTGAGGTAGGGACCCTTGAGGGGCGCTATATAAGTATCTGTAATAAAATGAAAAAACAAAGCAATCCATCTCCCAGCCCCATAAAGGTCTATACAAACTCGCTAAATAATGTAGAAAAGCACCCTGCACTCTGGCTTTTCACAGACACCCTTGTTTCGAGTCCCATTGTGCAGAGATGATAACTATGTTCCAACCCTCCCACTGGCTATTCTAATATTTTCCTGAAAGTCCTGTATGCACACATCACTCCCTTAAAACCCAACTCTAGTTCATAATAATAAAAAAAACAGTGGCTAGCAGTAATTAAAGTAAAAAAAAAAATTGCTGCGGTACTCCTCTCCCAAAGACTCGTTGCTCCAAGGTCCAGCGTTGGCCCTCTTCTAGGTTGAATGATGCCCAGCGTCATCCAAACTGCTTCCAATAATCCAAGTCTATTAAGGACCCACTTCTTCATCATCAAGTGTGGTCTGGACTCACAGAAGAATGTGAATTACATTTTCTGCCACCATAGGTGTGTGTAGCCTATTGCATTTGGCTGTGGACCCCAAAGCTCAAACACACGTCTTTCTCTGCAGCCTCAGCTGCACTGGACAGTGAATGAATGGGAAGTGCTCTGTGCTGAGCGCCTTCCTGTTCATTCACAAACTGAAGCATAGTAATTACAGATTGTGGAGAAAGGCTGAAGTACACAGAGAGATAGCCGCTCAGGTGTAGAAAATCCAGCAGTCAGAGGTCAGGGGCACGTTAGATCCGCAATCCCAGCAGCAAATTCACATAAAAGACAAAAGACTGCACTCCGAATTGAAAGTATTGGCAGATTTATACACAACTTCATAAGACAGAAATAGACTTCATGGACAGGATCCAAATGGTTGACGCGTTTCACGAAAACACATTCACTTAATCATAACTATAGTTACTATCTTTCCTCTTTTATGTGTATTACAGATTGTGAGTGTGTTCATTTAGAAAAGTAAGGGGCTGTTAAAAGACACATTGATTACCCCTTCCCCCACTCTCCGTCCTGAAACATCCCCCGCAACAACCAAGGGGAGAAGAGATGAGGGAGGCCAGAAGTACTGCAGTGTGGGGGGGGGGCGCAACACAGGGGGAAGCCCGGGCAGTAGGGGGAATAGGCACACAAGTGATGAGGGTGTGCCCAGGCTACAGCATTTAGAACTGTCAGAGGAAGAAGAGAAGGAAGAGGACCCATGATGTCACCTAACTGGACTGAAGACCCACAAAAAAAGGGTATGTATACAAACATTTTTTTTTTTTAACGTTTCTGGGGGAAAAGGGGGCCAACCTGGACCTGGGCATTAAAGCAGAACTCCAGGCACTAAATATGAGAACTGTCTTATCTGAAAAAAAATTTGTAATAGGTGCTTTTGTGATTCGTGCAACTCTGCCACACAATAGGTCAAGGAGGGCAACATCTTTTTTCTTTGTTAGAGATAAAGTGGAACTTCATTCAAAAAGTGAAGTCATACTGGTTTGCTCCCTCCCCCAAGCTTATAACTGAGTTACAGATTTTTTATGGAGCATCCGATCAGGTCAGCCTGAAAAACTGACAGGCGGATTGGATCGCCCGTGTAAAAGGGGCCTTCCTCTTTAAGTATTATAGTAGTGTCACCTTCCATCCCATGGCCTGCTGATTAGACAATTAAGGAGAAACAGAAAAGCGATAAGTCCTCAACTTTGCTCACTCTGCTCTCTCCACCAAGTCAGTGTTTACTATCAGCACATATGCAGCAGAGTCTATCTTAAATCAGAACTTCACTCTCAGCATTGACTAATTGTAATCCTTATTCTGCTAGCATAAGACCCCGTTCACATTGGGGCCATCCGTCTTGCCGGGGGGAGCCTAACAAGTCGCGGCGCGCAGCTCGCACCGCGACCTCGGAGCGGCCGGCACGTACTTCATAACATTGAAGTCAATGCAGGTCGCTCCAGGTCGCCCCAAAGAAGCTCCGGACCCTTTTTCTAAGTCGGAGCGACTTGTGTCGCTCCTATTAGAACGGGTTCACAGCTTCTCTATGGCAGGCGACCTGTCAGGCGACCAGGTCGCCTGACAGGTCGCCCCAGTGTGAACGGGATCTTAGTAAACAGATAGACAATTATATCATATTTACTTATTTTGAACTTTTTTTGTTTTTACATTTCTTCATTTACTTTCTGGTTTCCAAGCTTGGCAAATAATGTCATAGATCCCAGGAGTCTTTAGGAGGGGAGGAGGGGTTTTCTCAGGCAAGCACACCCTCCTGCCTGCATGCCTGAGCCAAGGCCAGATACATTTGATTCTAGGAAATAAATGCTACATAAATCTGCCCATACTCAAGATGGCCATGGTCCGAAATGCTAAGGTATGTTTTTCAAATCAATTTCTCAAGAAAATAATGCATGGGGGCATGGATGGATGTGAGAGTTTGCTTTGAATAACAAAAACAAATAAATGGCGTATTTGGTTTGTGGTGCTCAGATGCAGCGTAGTTCCATTAAAAACTAAACTCATTGATTTAACAGTTTTAAAAAAAAAAAAAACATTTACATTCCTGGCACGTGCTGGGGATGTAACTGGTACATTGCTTGTGCTCTCAGCCAAACTGTCAAACTATCAAATGACTGGTGTCATAATTGATCAAATGTGCAGCATCATGGCAGTTGGAGAACAAACTGAGGCCAAGATGGCAGCTTCCTTGGCTGAAAATGATCGCAGGGTTTACTTCCACTTTAAGGTACTTATGCTAGTTGTATTTAAACATACATTTATTGTTTTAGGAATACACCACTTCATTAAATGGTGCCTGAAGTTCAGCTTTATAAAGGTATCACATTTTGGCAGGACATGCCCGGGACTGACCTCACTGCACAGCATGCACCTCACATCTGTCTGGCTGTCCACGCGTTTCACAAACCCCCATCTCAGCAGCCACTAGGAATGGTCATGTGGAGGCACAAGAGAGTGCCAAGGGCTGTCATGCAGTGCCCATCACAGCAGCTACCCAAGCAAAATAAATCAAGTAGGTAAATGAGAGCAGTATAAAAAGCAACACACAAAAGACATTTTTTTTAAAAAAAACTGTTAACATCCCCCTTTACAGGTTTACAAATAGCTCTAGGCATTCAGGAATGTTTTCATAATTACTACAGATGTCACATGAGTTTTGAAGCCTCTACTTTGATTTCACTTGCTGTCCATCACTCATGCTTTTCAACAATGTTGAGCATCCAAGCCACAAGACAAAGATATCAGAACACAATGAACACTTTGAATTACATACAGTAAGTAGAAAAATGAACAGTATTCAGATCAGCCATCAGAAACTTACTTTACATTATCCATATGGAAAATAAAGTGGAACCAAGTGTTTTTTTTATAGACTAGGGAAGTAAAACCTTATACTTTGTTGCTTTTGTCTATGTTCCCATGGAGTAGAGTCAGGCCACGTGATTTTAAAACGTATTTCTACTTATGCAGCCACATTAGGTAACACCTATTTTATAACTGTTTATTTTTTATATTTTATATGTTCCTATTCACATAGCAAAACTTAAATACATATTTAAAAATTGCTGCTTTTAAAAACCCTAGCATTCCCTTTCTATGTGTAGCACCCTCCTAGGTAGGTGCTAGGAAAACCTATAAAGGGGGCCCTGTCTGCTTATCAGGGGGGCCTGATTGTTCAGCTAGGCTGTCATGTGTTCCCAGGTGTGCCTGTTGAGCTTGGGGAGTCTCCCCACTGTGTCCAATGAGTGCTCTCATTGGACAGTGGAGGAAACCTGGCCAATAGCACACCAGGGCTTGTATCTATCTCAGAGGGCAGAATCTGCCACAGTGCATCCTGGGAAGGGGTATAATAAGTCTGAGAGGAGCACATGACAGGGTATCTTTGGCAGGAAGCAGAGTCCCAGGAGGAGGGTGATGGCTGTCTCTCCTCCTGTCAGCGGTAGTGAAGGTGTCCTTGGCGGTCGGCCTGTAGGACAGAAGGTTGAGCTCAGCTGCAGAGAGGGATCCAGTGTGCTGAGGACCGAGTGGAGCTGCTGGGGCAGAAGTTTCCAGGAAAGCAGTGAGTACTGTAAACTGCCCAGGGGTCTGTCTAGGATAGGGGACCACTCCAGAGGGTCGGAGGGATCCAGGAGCCAGCTAACCAGTAAAGAGGGCTTTGAAAGGGGGTGCCTGTGCTTAAGCCCTGAAGATAAGTGTGTGTGAAAGAGGGTGCTGGTGCAGGCCCTGGAGTGTTAAGCAATGGAGCAGTCTTATAAGTAGCTACCTCAATGAAGAGGGATAAAGGAAGCTTTAACTAGGACCTTGTGCCCCATGACAGTGTCAGAAATCAGTTCAGCGTTAACCATCGTCATCCGGCGTTGACCGACATCCAGCAAGCGTTAAGTCAGCGCTAATAGGCGTTTTTCAGTTGTCCCACTAAAGTTGTGCATAGTTGAGCCAGAGGAGTATCCCACTCATCCCTTCTCCCATCCAAGTTCACAATAAACATAAAAAATCCAAAGATACTGGACTGTTCCTTGTCTCAGTGCTCACACTTGGAGAACATGCATAAATGTGCTGTTGTTGTTAGTGGTAACCCTGGTGGACCCATAACCAGCAAAACGGCTGGGAATCCTGCTACATATGTAATATTCAGGAGGGAGCAATGGAGTTATGTTTGTAGGTAGGAGCCTACTTTATAAAGTGTTTTTGCTGATAGTTTAAATTCCCATTTTTCAAGGGCATCTATACAAGAGTCTGGTGTGGGAGCCGGTGAAGACCTGTGCATTATGTGATCTGCTTTTCTGACCACATTCCCCTCCGATGGGACCCATTTCTTAGGGAATCCATGTATAAACTGACAGGTGGACCTGACCGGTCTGCTAGTGTGAAAGGGGCCTTAGGACATGAAAGAATATCTGCTTGTTTTGGCACCAATTTATTTCTGCTTAAAATGTTAGCTCTACATGAACATTTTTAGGTTTGTTTACAGATGCAGCAGGATTTATTGGAATTGGTCATTTCCAGTCTAGCAAATGGTGTCTTGGCTTCTGCTTACATTATTGTATTTACATCGGTATTACTAAAGCAGGCCATACATGTTTCTATTTCTTTTGTTAAACCATACAATAGAAATCGAATGTTGAACATAGGAAATCAAATCCCCCAGAGCTATTGTTTTCCAGCAGTGGGGGGACTTCTCTACCGTCAGAATACATTCATCAGCGTCACCAACCAGTGATACTGATTGAGCAAAAAAATTTACAACAGGCTGGTTGTACAGGAGTCGATCAAGAGATCAACTTCTATACAACCAACCTAGCCATAGATGGATGAAAATTTGTTCAGTCCCTGCTGAAGTGGACAAATTTAGATTCAACTATGGCTGGCTTAAGGGTATTGTTCACTTGGAGCTCTATCCTTTTGTGGTTGTGGCACTTTGGGACAATCATTTCAACCACAGGAGAATCTTAATGCTGAATGTTACAATAGGGTTTTTTTTAATGCAATTAACTTTCTTTTCTAAGATATTTGGTCATTCCCTGTCTTTGTTTAAAGCTGGATACACACTATACAAATTTTGTTGTTAGATTTCCTTTAGAATTACCTTCAACTATGTAGTGCAAGGGCCTACCTGATTGCATACAAATTGAAAGTGTTTGGGTTTGACCTCATATTATTTGGTTTTGGTTAATTTTAAAGGAAAAAATCTAAAGAAAATTGTATAGTGTTTATCCTGCTTAACACTTAGGTTAAAGTAAGACATTTTCAGGGTAGCCCAACAGAGAGCAAAGGCCTACAATGTCTATAACACCAGTTTATTTGATTGGAGTTACTTCTCATATGATATTAAATCCCCTTGCTTAAACAAACAGCATTATCTATGCCACTAGTTATTTTTCCTTTTGAGGGCTCTGCAGAACTTTCTTTTAGATTTATCTGAAATGTATCAAACTGGTTGTTTCCATGCTCATTCATCAAAACCATTATCAGGAGTTTCTTTATTTTTTTTTATAATCATTTTTTATTGAAGTTTAAATGAAACAAAACAAGAAAAAAAAATATTACCAGGAAAAAAACTAATTTACAATCACAATGAAAAAAAAATAACAGATGTTCTATCTATAACACGGCACAAAATTTCTAAGGTGTCAAAATTACAAAGGTAGGGAGCCCTCCAACATGAGGAATAGTCCCCCCATGCACAATGACAAATATATTTGTAAGACGGGGGGGTAAAGATATAGAAGCAATCAAAGGATTTCATGCAAATACCACACATGGATACAAGAAGAGCTATTAACATTTAATTTGTCTAAAAACATTACAATCAATTCCGGGGGTTGCAGGCTTTGAAACGCATCAGGGCAAAAAGAAAAAGGGAGAGGGGAGGAATTTTAAACAGGTGTGCATAATGAGTGAGTCGCTTCATGACAAAGAAATAAACATTTAAGCATCAGGTATCTCATTGGAGTAGTACATCCAACTCATCCACACATCCCTAAACTTATCCTGTTGATTTTTAACTGTGTGGATCCAACGTTCCGCCCCCATTATATCATTCACCTCCCTTTTCCAATCAGTTAACGAAGGACACCTAATCTGTTTCCAAAATCTAGTGATTGAGGATTTTGCTGCATTTAACAAATGGGGGTGTGACACTCTTCTTATAGGGTTTAATGGAGGAGGGGACATAATGAAACAGGAATCGTAGGAGAGTAATATATAATAAATAATATAATCCATAATATTGGTATTACTCTTAAAAAAGCCGATAACCCAGCATTACTATTGAGATAAGACGGGAAGGGGGGAAAAAACGTGACTTTGTGTGAGGTGTGTGGAGTCGGTTGGCATATAAAATGGTACAGTCACCTGGTATAAAGTAAAAGATTTAATAATAAATATCGTCTTATTGACTCAATTGAGTCAATTGCCTTATTGCCTCAATTGTCACATGTATGTATCATGCATTTATTGCAATGTTATATTATGACGATATTTATTATTAAATCCTTTGCTTTATACCAGGTGACTGTACCATTTTATATGCCAACCGACTCCACACACCTCACACAAAGTCCCGTTTTTTCCCCCCTTCCCTTCTTATCTCAATAGTAATGCTGGGTTATCGGCTTTTTTAAGAGTAATACCAATATTATGTTATGGATTATATTATTTATTATATATTACTTTACCCAATATGCCGATTCCATTGTACCCTTCTAGTTACCTATTCTATTCCCTCCCCCTCCAAGGATAGATAGTTACCACTTCATGCCTTAGATCGTTCACATTGCCCATTAGAGCTTAGTCAGCAATTTTACCTAGGCTTTTTTTTCACAAGGTGTCCCCTTTTTTTGTCACATGTTGGTGGTTCTCCTTTATCAGAATTTTAATTGGAGTCTGTCCCCTAAAGATGTTGATGGTGCTGGACATGCAGCTGCTACATTAGAAATGCATGAGACTTGCATTCAGGCTTTGGTTAGATGGGTGTCTACAAGCATAAAACCCTATACTGATCCTGCTATTTGTATTTATCATGCACGTCCCCTCTTTTATAATAATTGAAAAAAAAAAAAACAAATTGTATGGATAGTTGGGCATTCATATGTTTTCTGGGTGCAGAGGATTTTATTTTTCCTGCAGTTGCAATTCAAGTTCTCTTGCAGGGTATACAGGACACGTATTGGGGACAGCTGGTTGACCATATACCCTATTTGTTGCAAATGTCAGATCTGCTGTGTCAGATATCCTTGTTCTTCTTCTGGAAATAAATGATTTAGGTTCAAAATCTTGGGCCTTCTATATAAAATGGAAACTGTTCTGTCCACAAGTAAGCTGCAATTGCCACCAACTCCTATTGTTTGTTCTAAACTGGTGCCAAAAGTTTTGTGGCTTTTGTAAGCCCAGGCTTCAGATCATTTTACAATAAAATAAGAATTGATTGAGGTGTTGCTTTATACTTAGTATTGGTAATTTCTTATTTCTCTTTTGTTAACTGGAGGGTTTCATCTGAGGTTTCTTTAGCAGTGTTTGATCATAGCTCCCAACTGTCCTTCCTGCAGCCTTGGTTATCCTTCTTTTTGGGCTGTCGTGTACATTTCTGTACAGATTAACTATTTTGCTACCAAGGGACGTGTCCTTTGCAATACTGTTTGCTAAAAGGTGTCCCTCTTTATGTTTTTCCCCTCCAATCGTCCTTCAAGTATGGAAGAAAGTAAACAGCAGAAACACATTTGTGGTCCGCTAGTTCCTAGTATGTATTGATCATCTACCCTGAGACATCATGAGAGTTATGCAATCTACTTAATACTAATCAAAATTAAGGATTAGTTTGATCACTAGGCAAACAGCAACGTTCAATATGCACAATAAGAAAATATAATAAGGCACCACTAACTTCCATCGGTGAACAAGAATCAGGTCGCTTCGCTTCCTGCCGTACCTCATTACCAAGACAGGAAGTGCTGGCACATGTAAGTTCGGCAATTGGGAGTACCCAATAAGGATAACTATTGAGTAGTTGAGTAAGGAAAAGAAGGAACAGGAAAGAGGAAATATAGAAGAAGAAGAAGAATAAAGGGGACCCGACCCCCCCACCCCGCACCCCACGTTCCCAGGGCCCATACAGCTGGCAACAAGCTTATGAGTTACCAGTAAGGAAACGGAGCCATGGCTCCCACACCTTATCAAACATCTTCATTTTATCGTTTAATATGGCAGACATGCATTCATTGACCATAATCCAAGAGAGTTTATGCCTGAGCTGGTCGAATGGCAGGACAGGAGACCTCCAAGATCTCCACTTACACTTACTTATAGCTGCGTAATTTTCGCAGCTATAAGTAAGTGTAAGTGATTAATCATCTCTGGGCCCTTGTGGCTGTCTCCACCTTGAGACCCAATAAGGCCTGCTGTGGGGATTTAGTTAAATTAATTTGGGTGAGGGTATAAATAAAATGATACACCCTTATCCAATAGCGTCGCACCTTGTGGCATTACCACCAGATATAGTACATCGTTCCTTCCTGACCACAGCCATGAAAGCACAATGGGAATGCCTCAGGTACATAAGTAGCTAGCCGCGCCAGCACCATATACCACCGCAGAAGCACTTTATAGTTTGCCTCTATAATGAAAGTGTTAATTAATGATCTCGAAGCATCCTGGGCCATAATTTTCCAGTCGCCCAGCTCAATGTTGTCCTGTATATCTGCCTCCCACTGCACCATATAGGTCAACTTAGTAGAAGAGTCCGTCAATATATTATATATTTCAGCTATGTGGCTTTTTGACTTATTGAACTTCCGACATAAAAATTCCATGGGGGACATCATGACTAAATCAGAGTGCTGTGACAGGGTGCGCAAGAAATGCCTGATTTGAGTAAAGCAGAAGGATTCAGACAAAGGTATGGCATATTTCTCAATTAACTTCTGTCTTGTTAAGATACCCCTATGATCGCAAAAATCCACTATGCGTATAAGACCTTTGTTGGTCCACCATGCAAATGCTCTGGGAGAGAGGCCCGGAGGAAACCCGCTATTATAGAGTATAGGAGCCAAGGGGGTGTGAGGTGATTTGTAGTTGTGAGATTTTGACAGTCTATCTCAGACGGCCAGTGAATGAGATAAGGCCAGGCATAGAATTGGGGGACGTTCCCTTGGTGGAAGCCACAGAATATGAGAGACCAGTTTGTTAGTTGCCTCCAACTGCATCCAAATAGTAGGGGAGTGGGTAGAGTGAAACTTTGTCAATTAGGCCAATTGTGCAGCGTAGTAATATTTAAACAGATCTGGTACTCCCAGGCCGCCCCATCTTCTAGGTGCATACAGCGTACATCTATTCACCCTAGGCCTCTTTTTCCCCAAATAAAAAATAACATTTTACCTTGAAACATCTTTACTTCAGATCTACACAGTGCTATTGGTAGTGTGCGAAACAAATACAACACTTGGGAGAATATTCAGTGCAGTCTGCCAAACCACGAGGGAGGATGAAGCAACCATCTATCCATGTCAGCCAGTAGAAGAGTAAAAAGGGGCGGGTAGTTTCTGGAATATAGCGTGTGTAATGACGGTGTCAAGTGTATGCCTAAGTAAGGTAATGCCTCTGTTTGCCAAATGAAATTGTAGGATTGTTTCAGAGTAGAGACCGTTGCCTCCTCAAGAGATATATTCATAGCTTGTGACTTAGTTTGGTTCATTTTCAAGCCGATAACTTTGCAAACTTTTCAAGTAGTGCAAAAAGATTAGGGAGGGTCGTGATCGGCGAGGAGACCAGTGCCAAAATATCATCCGCAAATTGGACGCACTTATGCTCCCTCTCCCCACAGACCACGCCCTGGACATCAATGGATGCACGGATTTTGATCGCCAAGGGCTCTAATGCTAGGACAAAAAGAAGGGGAGACAAGGGGCAGCCCTGACGGGTGCCTCTGCGCATGGGTATGGGGCCTGAGGTGTATATTTTCAGTATAAGTGTGGCCATAGGGGAGCTATACAGAGCCCTAAGTAGGGTGAGAAACTGGGGGCCGAATCCATATCTCGTTAATACATCAAATAAATAATCCCACGATAAGGAATCATAGGCCTTATGTATATTTAAGTACAGGAGCATACCCCTATGGTGGCCCCCACCATCCCAGTCAGAGTGGATCGCTGAAAAAACATCTATCACCCTTCTAGTTTTATCCGAAGTCTGGCGCCCGCCTGATCAGGGTGAATATAGCGCACCAAAAATGAGCTCAATCTGGCTGCCATAATCTTGGCCAAAATCTTAAGATCAGAGTTGATCAGAGAGATCGGGCGATAATTATCGCAACTGCTGTGATCTTTACCAGGCTTCGGGAGGACATGTATAAATGCCGCATTTTCCTGAATTGGGAGATCTCCACCCTGGCGGATCGCATTAAAAAAAGCGCAAAGGTTAGGGGATAAAACTTCCTGAAATTTTCTATAGTATAGGCCCGTAAATCCATCAGGTTCAGGTGCTTTGGAGGGGTGTATATTTTAAATTGCCTGTTTAATCTCTAATTCAGTCATTTCATCATTCATAAGATCTACGTGGGGTTTCGCCAACGTGGGTAAAGAAATATCTTCAAAAAATTTGTCGGTCAAGTCCTTATCGTACTGGGTTGGGGCACGGTAAAGTTTAGTATAGAAGTCAGTGAATTCTGCCTTGATCAATTCTGGATTGTGGGACAAGTAACTATTACGCAAGCGTAGTTTGGGCAGCGCCGGGGTGTAGGGACGATGGGTCAGCTTCCTGGCCAATAACGTGGTAGGTTTATCCCCCATAGTGTAGTACCTATGCCGTGACCAAAGTATACGTTTTTCTGCTTGTGTCGTAAGACTCAAATTTAAGCTTAGTCTGGCCGCGTCAATCCTAGCCTGATATCCATTTGAGGTCAAGTCTGTTGTTCGGCCAGCAGATCCTTCAACTCCTTCTCCTGTTGTTTTATCGTGCTGTCTCTGCTAAGTTTAGGCCTAGCAGCTACCTGCATAGGCTTGCCACGAATTGTGGCTTTATGGGCCTCTCAATTTATAATTGGGGATGTATCGGCCAAACGATTTTCTTGAAAAAATGTTTTGATTTCCATTTCCAGCTCCTAAAGGATCACTGGGTCATTCAAAAGAGTAGCATTAAGCCGCCACCGGGACGGGCGCGGTTTTGTCCACAGAGCCGAGAGATTAACTTGGACCAGGGAATAGTCAGACCACGGGGTCACTAGAATTTTTGCCTAGGACACGTAGGGGGAAAGCGCTGAGCTCGCAAAAACGTTATCTATGCGAGAATATGTGCCGTGGGCATGAGAAAAGTAGGTATAATCCCTTTGAGAAGGGTTAACTTCCCTCCAAATATTCAATAAATCCCATTCATGTAGGAGACGGGCCAGTTTAAGGTCCTTCTTGGGTATATGTTTAAACCTGGGTTTATCCGTGATGGATTTATTCAGCATCTGTTCTAAGGGAAGGTTGCTATCTCCACCCAGTATCAACCATCCCTGTGTCTTAGGGAGCAACGTGGACAGCATATTATAGAAACATTTTAATTGTCCCGAATTAAGGGTATAATACGATATAAGTCAAATCAACTTATCATTAATGAGGCCTGCCACCATGAGATATCGGCCCTCCCTATCCTTGACTATTGTGACCGGCGTAAAAGGCACCTTGTGGGAGAAGCATATGGCCACGCCCTGTTTCTTCTCACCACCCGAAGACAAATAGAACTGAGGATAACAAGCCGAGAGATACCGACGTTTTGGAAAAATGGGTTTCCTGTAACATTAAGATATATGCTTTTTGTTTGTTAAAATAAAGAAGGATCTTAGTCCTTTTAGAGGGGGAGTTGAAGCCCTGCACATCATGTGAAATGATAGAATAGTTAGTAGAGCCAACTGTTAAAATGGGGGTTTGGCAGAGTACGCTCACCTGAATATTTACAACAATGTCTCAGCAGCCTGAGACGAGGAATCCAGCCATACGCAGGATCCAGGAACAACAAGGTGGGGCCAGAGCGCAGGGCCAGGGTCCAAGAGAAGAAAAGAGAGAAGAAAAAGTTGGACAGAAATTGTACAGAAGCAAGAGAATGGATACCTCTCGTAATTATGACATCAAGTAACATTAAGTAACAACAGAGCAGGGATTTGGTTTTCTCCAGTTCCCATATCTGGGGTCTCCATCATGAGGTTGCCCCCAACTCTGGATAAGGGCAAGGTCACTAGAGTGGTATGCGGTTATACCTGGGCCATCAGCTAGAACTGCATGGACAGGCAGAAGGTCGGGGAACAGACACCCAGTGGAACCGTGTATAACCCAAATCAGCCACCAGTGGGCCCCAGCCAAGCCCACCGCCCAAAACTGCAGACGAAAGAACACGGCCAGGCCCCCCAGGGTACATAAACACTTCTGAAACCCAATAACACTAAAACGTGGAGGTTTAGAAACTTTAGAGAATTATACAGTATGTATATAAAAAAAGAATAATAAATCCACTTTTTCCCTGCAAAAATATAAAAAAGGTGAACTTAACCTTTAAAATATGCAGCTCAGACACTGTATTCACAGAATTTGAAATAACAATAAATTGACGGCAAACACAATATTTTTCAGCCTCCATCCCTGTGCACCTTATTCTAGAATTGACAGTTAACATGCATCATCGGGAACCTCCATTTTAAAAGGAAATATTCTGCTGTTGTTCAAAATAGCATCCCACCAGGTTAGGTATTGGCTGAAACTAGCACATGCAACCAGTATGTGAAAGTGTTAAACTGAAAAGCTAAAAGGAATCCATTTCAGACAATGATGGCAAAAAATGGCTTAAGTTCAAGGAAATAAACCCAGCACCAGACTAAATGTGTTTATACTATGTCAGACCAGCCACAGCAAGGTACATGACGTGCTGAGCTGGTCTTGAGATGACTATATGGACTATTACAGGCACAGTCTTTCATCATTACCCATGAATGTTGATCCAGCAGAAAGGCTGAACTCTGAGAAAGAAGGAAAGAAGATTAAAAAAAAAAAAAAAAAACACATTTGGAACCTTTTGAGTCTATGATGTCAGAAAGCCAAGCTGTCCATGAGAAGTCTAGGCAATAATTACCCTGAGTTTAATGGGCCACTAGCATACAGCTTGCAGCAATAATCTTTCCAACAGAAGATGTTCGTGCTTTGTTTATTGTACAATGTAAAGCAAACTGCTGCAAGAAGTAAATAAACTGAGCGGTTACTAATATTCTGCTTTCTATCCAATAAACAACAAAGTCCCAAAGATACGATGGTTCATAGTAACTGCTTCACAGGGATTTATAGAGACACTGCACAGGAATGGTTCTCAAATTTTGTCATTAGTCTATGTGCAACCTTTTCTTTTGTATTATTACAGCAGGGATAGGTAAAACCTCAGACTTTTATTGCTTTCTTTTCTCCTTTTAGGGACAATTTTCTTTGCCTTCCTTTCCTTCTTTTCTGTGATAACAGGTCAGAGCACACATTTAAGGCCCATTTTATTTGTCACCCCAAAAGCAGGATAGCACCTACAGGGGACATGGGAGGGCTAGCATGAACACTAAGAAGGATATTGGGCGCCCGCCACTTTTGTTTTTTCAAGGTTTTATTACAGAACAGTTAAAGCGGAGTTCTGACCTCGGAAACGTTTTTTCAATAAAAATACCCCCGGGACAGTCAGGGCTAGTACATTTCATAATGGATAGCCTCTGAACTGTCCCAGGTCACACTTACCTTTTAGAAGAAATACTTACCTTGAAAATTTCTTGTCCAGCGCTGCCATCTCAGGTGTGGGCAGCTGAAGCCAGGGTGTCCTCTTCGGTTTCCTCTTCAGTGTTCTCTTCGTCCCAGAATGCCCTGCACCGGCCCCGCTCGTCACTTCCGGGGCATGCCCAGAAGCTGTTTAGCAGGGAATGACGCGCCTGCACCGGAACTGACGAGCGGGCCGGTGCAGGTGCATTGACTCCTGGGAGCGATGACGTTCAGCTCCCAGGAGTCAATGCAAGCAGGAAGTGACGGCGCGGGCCGCGGCAGCAGAGGGAGGTAGTAGAAGTAGAAGGAAGTTAAGTATACGTTCTTCAAAAACAAGGTAAGTAAAGAAAAAAAAATCCGGACTATCCATTTCTTTTGCAGGTGAATGTCAGCAAGCAGATGGCCCAAAGCCGTTTTTGAGGCCGGAACTCCACTTTAAAGAGGTAAGGGTCATGGGTCTCAGAGACCGTAACAGAACACTTTTAGATCTTCTAGATTGTAAGCTCTAATGAGCAGGGCCCTCTAATTCCTCCTGTGTTGAATTGTATTGTAAATGTATTGTCTTCCCTCATATTGTAAAACGCTGCGCAAATTGTTGGCGCTATACAAATCCGGCATAATAATAATAATAATCACTTACAAACTCTCCAGATTCAGATCAATGTCCAGCTTCACAGTGTCAGAACCTTTAAACCGACCCAGCAACACTGTAAGAACATTCCCTAAATTTCAGTGCTTCCTCCAAGTGAGTCACCAGGCCCTTCTGAGAGCCCATTCTGTGCGCTCTCCAGCAAGGGGCCTCCCCTGGGTCTTCTCCTTGGCACAGTTTCCTCCAGACCAAGCAGGACAGCTTCAGGACCACTTCAGCACACATTAGGCCCCAAAGCAGGATATTGGGCCTAACAGCGGAGCTCCATCCAGCAGCATTTCCCTAGGCCTCAGCTCAGGGGAAGAGAGCGCACACGGCCACCAGTTGCATAAACCTCCTACTTGATTGGCTGAAGGAAATATAGGTATTCTTTTGCAGCCCTACTCTCTCAAGGGCTGCTGACAACTGTCTCCTGTATTACTGCACAGCCAGGCAACAAGCATTTTTCAGTCTCGTTTTTTTTTTTTTTTAAATTAGGGGTAATAACTTGGGGTAGAGGAATTATGGAATACCCAACTTGAGAGAAACACTGAAAAGGACAACTTCCTTCCTCTGCACAAAGTAAGAATCCTAGATTGCTCTTCCTCCTAGACACCTTCAGTCCTTCAGGATCAGTGGAAAAAAATCCCTTGAGGACTAGGAGCTCCCTAGTGGTAAACGTACATTTCGTGGTCAATTGGAGTTCACCCTTGCTCTTTTTTGGTGGCTCGGATTTTGACCTTTCTTCAATAAGTTGTTGAGCAGAAATTGGCCTTGAGTACCTTAAAGGGCCAGGTGTCAGCCTTGGCGGTCTTCTTTCAGCGGTCTCTGGCCACGCATTCCCTGGTGTGTCCCCTTATTCAAGGAGTTTGACACCTGACTCCTTTACCGCTGTCAAGGTCTTACCTTGCTCCTCTGTTGGCAGTCATCTTGGACATGTGCAGATTGATGCCTCTTATAAACTCTGATTGTATCATTACTATTCTGCTGCTTGGATGTCGCACAGTAATGATGCTGCACGCCTGACTATATCAATCACCTGATGGGTTGCAGTCCTTGCCCTTGCGTTTGTGCTCCAAGGTGCATTACTGCTAGCAGTCTTCTGTACTCCACGTTCCTCTGTGTCTGACCAGGCTTGGCCGACGACTCTCCTGGCTCTCGACCCCGCATCGGCAGACTACCTGCTTCTGGACTCGACCCCGGCTTGGATGACTACCCATTTCTGGACTTGACCCCGACTTGGATGACTACTCACTTCTGGACTTGACTTCGGCTTGGATGACCCCCAGCTTCTGGACTTGACCCCGGCTGTTCCTGTCCCTCATTTCCCAGGTTACTCAGGGGCTGGTAGACTCCAGTGCTGGCAGTTATTTTATTGACAGTACGTTTGCTGCTGCGAATTCCATACCCTTTCAGTTTTGTGTTTCTCCACTGGTTATCGAGGCGATTGATGGCAGACCGGTTGATATGGTGATAGGGGCTGTTCACTGGGAGTCAACCTGTTTCCAGGTTATTTCGTCCCAGCACTACTCCGTTGTTTTGGGGAACCCTTGGCTTCAGAAACACAATCAGACCTTTGATTGGCAGTCAGGCAAGATCCTCTCTTGGTGTCCACGGTGTGGCTCTGTTTGTATCCGTGGGCCTGTTAAGGTGCTTTGTACCTCCTCGGATTCAGCCTACTGAATATCGTGAGTATCAAGATGTATTTGACACAGTGCACGCTGGTACTCTTCCTCCTCACCGTCCGTACAATTGTACAATAGACTTGCAAACTGGTGCAATTCCCCCTCGTGGCAGGGTTTATCCTCTTTCGGTTGCAGAGAACAAGGCCATAGAGGAGTACGTTGCGTATGCACTTGCCTGGGGGCACATTCGCAAGACCTCTTCTCCAGCAGGTGCTGATTTTTTCTTCATAAAGAAAAAGGGGGTGGGTTGAGACCTTGCATTGATTGAAAGGCCCTTAATCGCATTACGGTCAAGAATGCATACTCTATTCCATTGATTATTGAGTTGTTTAACTGCCTCAAGGGAGCCACGGTCTTTACCAAGCTTGACCTAAGGTCTGCATATAAGCTTGTAAAGATCAAGGAGGGCGACGAGTGGAAGACCATCTTATCTAATACCAGAACTGGTCATAAAAAATCTCTGGTTTTGCCCTTTGGCTTGTGCAATGCACCCGCTGTCTTCCCGGAGTTCATCAATGATGTCTTTTGTGATATTTTGCAGCAATGCATGATAGTCTATTTGGACGACATCTTGATTTACTCAGACTCCATTGAATCTCACTACCTAGATGTCAGACGGGTGCTGCAACGGTTACGTGAGAATGGACTTTTTTGTAAGCTTGAGAAATGTGAATGCCACCTGTCTCAGGTTGCCTTCTTTGCCTACATAATTTCTGCTGAAGGGTTCTCCATGGACCCTCAGAAGGTTTCAGCTGTTCTACAATGGCCTCGCCCAGTGGTCTCCATTCCATTCAGCGTTTCCCTGGGTTTTCTAACTACTATCAGAATCATATCAGGACCTTTTCCTCTTTGGCCAAACCTATTTCTGATCTGACCAAGATGGGCAGCGATTCCCACAATTGGACGCCTACTGCCTTCCAAGCTTTCAAGGTCCTCAAGTCTGCTTTCGCTTTGGCTCCTATTCTTTCTCATCCCAATCCTGGTTTGCCTTTTGTCCTAGAGGTGGATGCATCTGAGACGGGAGTAGGCACCCTCCTGTCTCAGCATCGGATACCTGATGGACCCTTACTTCCTTGTGGGATCTACTCCAAGAAGCTGTCTCCAGCTGAATGAAATTATGAGAATTGAGACAGAGAGCTCTTGGCCATTATCCTGGCTCTCTAAGAGTGGAGACACTTGCTTGAAGGTTCGGTGGTTCCAGTTCTCCTTCTCACTGATCATAAGAATCTGACGTATCTTTTGGAGGCCAAAAGGCTCACCCAGATGGCCCTTATTCTTGTCTCGTTTTAACTATGTGGTCTCCTATTTGCCCTGCTCCAAGAATGTTATGGCTGATGCCTTATCTCGCCAGTATTCTGAGTTTTCCAGGGAGGACTCCGCACCGACACCAGTTATACCTTCAGATCATATCCTGGCTGCCATCAGCACCGACTTATCCTCTCATCTTGGGGAGCAGATCTTGGCCGCTCAACCTGATACTCCAACAGAGAGACCTGCTGGCAAATGTTTTGTATCTGAGGGGTTGTGCCTCAGACTGCTGTGCACGTACCACAATTCCAAGACTACAGGTCATCCTGGTAAGAACCAAATGTCCTGAGCCATTTCCCGTCGGTTCTAGTGGCCATCTCTCCGCACTGATGTTGCTACATATGTGTCTGCTTGTTCAGTCTGTGCCCAGAACAAATCTCCTCGGCACCTTCCCCTGGGCCTACTGCATCCCATTCCCAATGGGGAGTGACCCTGATCTCACCTGGCCATGGATTTTATTGTGGAACTTCCCGGGCTTCAAGGTTACATGGTTATCCTCATGATGGTCGACGGTGTCACTGTGTTCCGTTTTAGGGCTCTTTCACACGGGCGGTCCGATCAGATCTGCCTGTCAGTTTTTTAGGCGGATCTGATCGGATCCCCCATGCAGCTCTATGGGGCAGCGGATGTCAGCGGAGACACCTCCGCTGACACCCGCTGCCATCCGCATCCGATCCTGTGCTTGAAATCTGGACGGATGGAAACCCTATTTTTCCATCCGTTCAGTAATCGGATCGGATCGGATCTGATGAGAGCGGACAAGCGAGCAGCAGGTGCTGAGACCTGCGGATCGATCCCCGCTGAGCAACACGGATCCGCCTACGGAGCGGACCGTGTGAAAGAGCCCTTAGAGGCTGCCTACCGCTCAGGAGCTTGCCTTGGTGTTTGCCAGGGAAGTCTTCCATTTACACGGGTTGCCTAAGGAGATTGTCTCAGATCGTGGGAACCAGTTTGTCTCTAGGTTCTTGCACGCCTTTTGCTCCCAGTTGGGTATTCCACTCTCCTTCTTCTCGGCCTACCATCTGCAGTCCAATGGTGCAGCTGAGCATTCCAACCAACCCCGGAGCAATTTCTCTGCTGCTATATCTCCGACCATCAGGACAATTGGGTTGATCCGCTACCCTGGACGGAGTTTGCCAGGAACTCTGCCATCAACTCCTCTTCTGGAATGTCTCCATTCATTGCTAATTATGGGTTCCAAGCTGCTGTGTTGCCCGAGTCGTTCTCGCCACAGGACATCTCGGCTGTGGAGGATCATCTTCATGCCCTCTGTTCTTCTCGAAAGCAGATTGAAGAGTCTTTACGGGTCCCAGACAGACTGGACACATTTATTTGCTCCTTTGTACCAGGTCGGGAAGAGGGTGTGGTTGTAGACCCGTAATCTCAACCGCAGGGTGCCCACTCCAAAACTGGCACCCCGTTTTGTTGGGCCTTTTCACATCCTCTGTAAGGTGAACCCGTGCCCTATGCCCTTGGTCTTCCCCCTGGCATGCGTATCTCCAATGTCTTTCACGTGTCACTTATGAAGCCACTGGTTTGCAATCGCTATACTTCCTCGCTTCCTCGCTCTCGTCCCATTCCTGAGGGCAATCATGAGGAGTATGAGGTTAGCAGTATCTTGGATTCTTGTCTGTTCCGAGGTCAGGTTCAATACCTGGTGCACTGGAAGGGTCCTGAGAGCGCTCCTGGGCTCCCTCCACTGATGTTCATGCTCCCGCCCTTCTCCATGCTTTCTAAGCTTGCTTTCCTCAGTTTTTTGCTCCACAGAGGAGGGGCCATTGAGGGGAGTGTACTGTCAAGGTCTTACCTTGCCCTTTCTTTGGCAGCCATCCTGGACATGTCAGACTGCCGCCTCTTATAAACTCTGATTGAATCATTACTTGTCTGCTGCTTGGGCGTCGCACAGTGATGATGCTGCACGCCTGACTATATCTATCGCCTGATGGATTGCAGCCTTTGCCCTTGCTTTTGTGCTCCAAGGTGTATTACTGGTAGCAGTCTTCTGTTCACAGTGTTCCTCTGTGTCTGACCAGGCTTGGCTGATGACTCTCCTGGCTCTCGACCCCGCATCAGCAGACAACCTGTTTCTGGACTTGAACCTGGCTTAGATGACTACCCGCTTCTGGACTGGAACCCTGACTTGGGTGACTACCCGCTTCTGGACTCGACCCCGACTTGGATGACCACCCGCTTCTGGGCTTGACCCCGGCTGTTCCTGATCTCTTTCCTTTCTCGTGCTGTGCGTTTATTGTTGTTTGCTCCAATGAACTGCCTTATTTTACCTGCATCTCCCTGTGGTCTGGTTTCCTGGCACCCTAACAACTGCCTTGGGATCTGAACTTGGTGCTTTCAGTTTTCCAGAAAATATTCTGGAGATTCCCCTGCTTACGCTATCTCAGAAGGTAGCCTTTTTGTTGACACTGATCACTTCTGCTTGCAGGGTGTCGTAGCTGGTGGTGTTATCTTGTTGTACCCCCTATGGTGGTCCACAAAGAAGTAAGTTGGTAAGTTGGTTCTTCGTCCTTGTCCATTGTTCCTTCCTAAGGTAGTCTCTGATTTTCATTTGAATGAAGACATTATGTTGCCTTCCTTGTGTCCCAGGCCCAAACATCCTGAGGACTTGCATGCCTTGGATGTGGTTCAGGCAATTAGGGTGTATTTGGCAGCCACGGAGTCTTTCTGAGGTCAGACTCACTGTTTGTGATCATGGGCGGGCCAAGAAAGGGGTTGTCCGCATCTTCTGCGACCATTTCCAGATGGATCAGACAGACAGTGACTCAGGCCTAATCTATCAAGGGTCAGGTTCTTCCTTTCCCTGTAACGGCGCACTCTACTCAGGCCTTAGAGTTTTTTGGGCCTTTTGTCATCAGGTGTCAGTGGCACAGGTTTGCAAGGCAGCCATTTGGTTGTTGGTGCACACTTTCACTAAATTCTACTAAGTGTGTTGGCATCTGCAGATGCTTCCTTTGGCCGCAAAGTTTTGCAGGCTGCTGTTTAAAGGTCTGTTCCCTCTTTAGGGGTGTATTGTTCAGATTGGGCTCCTTTATATCTGGTTGGCTAATGTGTTCAACATTGGGATATTTTTTTTTTTGTCCCACCCCTCATGTTTGGCACTGATTGGGGATGTCCCTATGGTTCTGAATAATGAAGAGCTGTGTCCATCAATGAACGAAAGAGAAAATGGGATTTTTGTATTTACCGTAAACTCCATTTCTCTGAGTTCTTTGACGGACACCGCCACCCACCCCTCTATGAAGTTATAATACTTATGACACTGCTTGTTACTAAACTGGAGACCTATTGCCTAGTGTCATAACCCTGTAGGGGGCAGTATAACCTATGAATCTGAATAATGGAAAGCTGTATCCAGAAAATGGATTTTACGGTAAATACAAAAATCCCATTTTTTTGCTTGCACATGTTTAGATGATGTAAATCAGCTGACATTTACCAAATTTACTAAGCTCTTGTGAAAATGAGTGCAGCTGCACTTGCAAGGTGCCCTGTCTATTTGCCCTTAGTAAATCCACCCTATTGTTTCACTATCAAATGTTCACAGCAGAAATGGAAACCACGTTAATTGGTTGCTTTTGGAAACAAGACATTTTCTAATTAACACAATTTTCATACATAGGACCACCGGGCATTTGCTCAGCAGGTCGGGAAAGCCTGACCACATGTCAGGGGTGGACTAGGCGGGGGCGGGTTGGCCATTGCCCCCCAGGCCACTCTGATGCTACAAAAAAAGGCCATTGCTTCACCCACAGTGCTTGTCCCATCTGAGACCTATTTCCTCTGGTTCCACCGCTGTCTGCCACCACCCACTGTCTGGTTGCTAGCACAGTCTGGTGTCTAGCAATCAGTGACTTCATGTAATGCAGAGAAAGGTCCCAGCATACAGAGGAGAATGTAACTTCCTCCTCCTCCTAGTGCTCAGCTCCACCCACCGCCTCATCGGCAGCTCCCCTCTGCTCAGAAAGGAAAGAGAAGTGGATTTAAAAGTCAGAGGTGAGGCCAGGGATGGAACCTGTTGGGCTGACATGATGGAGTCAGGCTGGATGACAGAGGACACCCTCAGAGGGATAGAAAGGGGAGGAGGAGGTCACATCCCTAGATCTCAGGGGTTCATGCTGGAACTTGTAGTCCTTCACTTCTGAGGGATGTGACCCCCCCCCCAAATGTGAGGGATTATGAGTCCCAGCATGATCCCCTCAGAGTTGAGGATGTGACAGCCCCCCCAACTAGTGATGGACTACATGTCCCAGCATGAACCTCTGAGATTTAAGGGGTCACATCCTTAGATCTTAGGGGTTCATGCCATTACCTATAGTCTTTCACTTTTGGGGAGTCATATCCAGGGGTCAAGTCCTGGGAAAAAAGTGTGGGAACTCACCCAAGATCCCCCACCTCAAAAATAAAAAAGTGGGGCCACTTTAGGGACTTGGTAACCAGTCGTGGGCCACAATGAGCAGAGCGGGCAGATGACTGGTCTGTGTCCACTCAGCATATGCAGAGCAGACACGAACACAGCCCTCTCTACTCCTTGGGCCCTCCGATCTGATCTGCCCAGACAGAAGGGGTCGGATCCCCTTCTGTTTTTTTAAGTGGATCAAATTGAAGATAGGTGGGTGTAAACGAACACAAGTCCATTTACATCTGCCACTCGATAGAGGTGAATGGAGGGTTTGAATGGGTCCACCTGAAAAACAGACAGGCAGACCCAATTGGACCTATCATGTCAAAGGGGCCTAAGGCTGCTTTCACACAGATGCACTGCAGTTTACCTACACCTCCACTGATCTCAATCTTTACTTCTTCCTCAGTATTACTGCAGGTATCATTGGCTGATGCTGTCCTGCAGGCGGGTATGGCTGGTGGCTACTGCTGGCGGTTTTCCAGGGCTGGTACTGCTGGCTGGTACTGCTGGTGGGAGAACTGCTGGCTGGTACTGCTGGATGGTACTGCTGGCTGGCACTGCTGGTGAGTACTGCTGGCTGGTACTGCTGGTGGGTACTACTGACTGGTACTGCTGGTGCTAATTGCTGGTGGGTACTGTTGGCTTGTACTGCTAGTGGGTACTGTTGGTGGGTACTGCTGGCTGGTACTGCTGGTGGGTATTGTTGGTGGGTACTGCTGGTGGGTATTGTTGGCTGGTACTGCTGGTGGGTACTGTTGGCTGCTACTGTTGGAGGGTGGCTGCTGGTGGGTACTGCTGGCGGGTACTGCTGGCAGGTACTGTTGGTGGGTACTGCTGGTGTGAATTGCTGTCGGGTACTGCTGTTGGGAACTGTTGGTGGGTACTGTTGGCTTGTACTGCTAGTGGGTACTGTCGGTGGGTACTGCTGCCTGGTACTGCTGGTAGGTACTGCAAGTGGGTACTGCTGGTGGGTACTGTTGGCTGCTACTGCTGGTGGGTACTGCTGGGTGGTACTGCTGGTGGGTACTGTTGGTGGGTACTGTTGGTGGGTACTGCTGGTGGGAATTGCTGGCTGCTACTGCTGGTGGGTACTGTTGGTGGGTACTGCTGGTGGGTACTATTGATGGGTACTACTGGCTGGTACTGCTGGTGGGTACTGGGAGCTGGTACTGCTGGTGGGTACTGTTGGTGGGTACTACTGGCTGTTACTGCTGGTGGGTTTTGGGGGCTGGTACTGCTGGTGGGTACTGTTGGCTGTTACTGCTGGTGGGTACTGCTGGTGGGTACTGTTGTTGGGTACTACTGGCGGGTACTGCTGGTGGGTACTGTTGGTGGGTACTGCTGGCTGGTAATGCTGGCGGGTACTGCTTGCATGTATTGTTGTATTGCTACTGCTGGCTGGTACTGCAGGCTTGTATTGCTAGCGGGTACTGCTGGTGGGCATTGCTGGCTGGTTCTGCTGGCTTGTATTGCTGCCGGGCACTGCTGGCTTGTTTTGCTGGTGGGTACTGCTGGTGGGTACTACTGGCTGGTTCCTGACCATCAGTGTGACAGGAGCCACGCTGGAGAAAGCATGCGGCTGCAGTAGAGAGCAGAGCCGCTGCTTCCTGTATCGCTCCTGTGCCCTGTCCCAGGTGGAGTACATTTGGTATCACTCCGTCTGTGACAGGAGCCGGCGCTGTACAGGAAGCATCGGGGCTTACCGACCCACCATCCCAGAGCAGAAGGTGGCGCCGGGATCCTGCTGGGGGGCACCAGGACACGGCTGCTAATGGGGACGATCACAGGCACCCCGCAAAAGATGCAGGGCAATTGCCCCAGGTGCCCAAGCTAGTGCCCTTCTGCCAGGCATGTTAGTGGAGCTAACTTCCAGCACTGGGCTCCAGGACATAGGGCTGGTTCACACCATGTTCAAGGAGGGACAGTAGGCTGGTAGCCTAGGCAACCCATCAGAGGAGGAATAATGATATATCAGTCTACACACATCACTTAAGATACACAACTTCCTTAGGATACACTGTGGAGCTTATTTACTAAAAGCAAATCCACTGTGCACTACAAGTGCACTTGGAAGTGCAGTTGCTGTAGATCTGAGGGGGACATGCAAGGAAAAAAAAAAACAGCATTTTTGCTTGCACATGATTGGATGATAAAAATGAGCAGAGCTTCCCCTCATTTCAGATCTTCCTCCAGCGACAGCACTTCCAAGTGCACAGTGGATTTGCCTTTAGTAAATCAACCCCTATGGGTGTAGCCAGATACTGTCTTTATTAGTCTTGTCTGATGCTGTGCTGGTTTGCCACCCTCCAAAAAGCCTGTAGGGGGTCTTGATCCTCCTCTTGTTGTAAGATTTTAGTTTAAATTAAAAAAAAAGGGCTGCTCAATCTAAATTGCCATGCTATTTTTTGTCCCAGTCTAGGTCTGCATAGGACTCACAGTATCTGAGGTACTTAGCTCATACTGGTCTCCTAAGGTGCAGTTTTGTACCCACATACCGGTATACTGTATTCACTGGAATACATGTCACAGGCACTTACCTAGTTCAAGTAGAAATGGAGGACTGAGTTTGTGCAATAATGGTTCATTATCTCACGTATTTACCATCTGCACTGGTTCTGAACAGGTTGAAATATGGTCCTAATAATATAATAATAATAACAAGCAAATAAAAAGGTTAAAGAAAAAAAAAAGATTCAGGAGGACCTAATATCAATAATAATAACATAATAAAAGGCTTCAAAACTACAGTTTACCTGTGAAGGCTTAGACGGAGACCTTAAGTATGTGCAAGTGTTAAAACAGGGAATATTATACTCTTCGACCTTTGCTCTATGTAGAAGTCTCTTGGCAGTTTAGGCTGGGGTAACATATTACTCAGTAATGACAACGAAACACCCCTGGACTGCTTCAATAAACATAAAAAGAGTAATAAATAAATAAATAAATAAATAAATGTACACTGAGTTTAGGTGAAAAGGATATTTGTAGAAGCCTCAGTTACTGGTGAACCACATATGATAGGATATCTAAAATATGAAATTTAAATGAAACTCCCCTCTCTTACAATTACCTACAATTAAAAGATTTTAATACAGATTGTTAAAGAGTTATACAATATATGCTTCTGATAATTGATATAAACTTTGTCAGTACTTTCGATAATTGACTACTAAGTGGGAGAATCTGACTTCACTATGATCACCTAATTAGGCTCAGAGCTTTAACCACTTTCAGACCGGAGGATTTTGCTGCTCAATAACCAGGCCCTATTTTGCGATACTGCGTGACTTTAACGGACAATTGCGCGGTCGTGCGATATTGTACCCAAATGAAATTGATGTCCTTTTTTCCCCACAAATATAGCTTTCTTTTGGTGGTATTTGATCAACTGTGCCATTTTTATTTTTTTGCGCTATAAACAGAAAAAGAGCGACAATTTTGAAAAAAAAAACAAAAAAAAAAAAACAATATTTTTCACATTCTATATGAAATTCTCCACAATTTTTTAACATTTTAGGCCAATTTGTTTTCTGCTACATATTTTTGGTTAAAAAAATTGCAATAAGCGTATTTTGATTGGTTTGCGCAAAAGCTATTGTGATTACTAACTACGGGAAAGATTTATGTCATTTTTATTGTTTTTTTTTTACTATTAACGGCAGCGATCTGTGATTTTTTGCGGGACTGCGACATTGCGGCGGAGAGATCGGACCCCTAACTGACATTTTTGACACTTTTGAGGGTACCAGTGACATAACTACAGCAATCAGTGCTAAAAATATGCACTCTTACTGTAATAATGACACTGGCAGGGAAGGGGTTAACAGAATTGGTGATCAAGGGGTTAAATGTGACCCTACAGGCGTGATTCTAACTGTAGGGGGGCATAGCTTGTGAAGTCATCACAGAGACATGCAATCCTATATAGCAGGATCACATGACATCTGTGATCACTTCAGGGACAAGTACAGATGGCTGTGTTTACATCAGCCGTCCGTCCTTCTCTGTCAGCGGCAGGAGATCGCAGGTGGCCGGCGGCCATCGGAGCCGCCTGACACCCGCACTGGCTTCCCCGCTGACGAATGGGGGTGGGAGTGCGCCGCCGGCGGCACACGATCGCCCTCTAGCTGCTCCCAGGCGAGCACTGTACATGTACAGGACTTTGCCTAGGAGAGCTAGCCTGCCGCAATACATCTGCAGCGGCTGGACGTAAAGTGGTTAAAGTGGAAAACCGCATGCATGTAAGGAATTCACTGTGCTAAAGGTTTAACCAATCCAATAAGGTAAGCTGCCAGCAATCAAAATTCAGTTACTTGAATTTAGAAATACATTTAAAAATAAAAGTGCAGCGCTAAACCATTAAAGTGGTATTAAACTCTCATTTGTTATTTTTACCTACAGGTTGGCTTATAATAAAGCCTACCTGTGGTTAAACATGCGCTGGTGACGTCACCGGCGCATGCGCTCTGAAGGAACCGCATACCAATGCCATCCCTTCAGAGCTGTGTGCCGTGACCAAATCTTCCGCACACATGCGCATCATCAAGACATCAAGGCAGCTCGGCCATTCAAGCTGCGGCAGCCCGCGGACCTGGAACGAAGACCGGGTGAAGATGGAAGCGCGGCACTCGAGGACCTTGTTATAAGGTAAGTTTCTCATAGTGCACTAGTATGCGGTGCTTACTAGCACATTAAGATATTGATATTTTATATGATATTTTTTCTTTTTTTCACAAGACTTTACTATCTATTGCTTCAACTAATATATATATCAATAAATATAACAAAACAAAAATATATATTATTAAAATTTATAGCATATGTCAATCCAGTTTCCAAAAATGATTGGACAGACAAGCAAAAGAGTACCTTCAAACTCCGTGATAGGAAAACACCTTTGTGAACAGTCCGTGATCCACAGGAACTGTTTGTTGTTACAGTATTTAATACACCAACATAACTAATGGACCACTATAAAATAGATGGCCATAGAGCTCCAAGGAGATTAAGGCCCCCTTTCAAACCACAAGCCTCCTCTACTACAATCACCAAAAGTTGCATCGCCAGGTATCATTCTCAAGTAGAATATGAAAATCACTTCCATAGTGTAAAACTGCATACCAAGCATTTATTAAAATTTAGAAGATGAGCACCGTATTACTCTTGTACTGTGGTCTTCATACCCCAAAGTAGCTCTAAACTGTGGAATGGTGCCCGTTACTTGCATTACACCCCCTAAACTTTAGATCAGGCGGAAACAAGGTTTCTAAAGCTTTACTTGAAAAGTGTAGCATATTACAGAGTCTAACATACGAGAAAATGATTTCTTTCTACATCCCTATCTCAGGCTGTGTGCTGACCTGGCATACCTGCAAAAGGTAAAGCCCATGTATGATATATATGATCGATTAGTGGTATTCCCCAGGACAGGAAGAATATGGAAATACCCCCAAGGGGCACAGAAATAACATTAGCTGATGGGGTTTAACCCTTCCCTATTAATAAAAATATGGTTTGGCTATACATGCGTGTTTATTTTTTATATGGAATAATTAAAGGTTGCAGTCTATTGTAAAATAAATCTAGCACTGATAACTTTTTGTGTTACTGCCTGAAGCAACCCGTAGCTATGTCCTGCTTTATTTTATTTGTATAAAATAAAAAAAAATAAAAAATTTGCGATAATGATACTGAATGAAGTAAACTTTTTTTTTTTTTACTTTCTTTTTTTATTTTGTTCAGCATCAGAGAAATGGTAACAAATAATGAAACAAAAATCATCATCAAGGCCCTTGACCAAATTAGGCTGAATTATAGAATATTTTATAGTAATTCTCACATCTACATAATTTACCCTAAAACTGTGACAGGTAAGTAAATTCAATGTATGTATGAGAAACATCATTTTCTGAATGGTAAATTTGTGGTTAATTTTCAATCTGCTGACACTAAGCCAGTACAGAGAGCCATGCTTAGCACACACGCCTGTATCAATCTTCTTCCAGTTTAAGTTGCTGGCAGTCAGGAGATATTTTAAGCCTTTTTTTTTTGCACAAAAGCTGCATATCTAACATCTCAACTATCTCCTGGAATGAGAAGCAGCTCAGGACAGCTAAGTCTGACCTCCCCCATCCCATTCCCCTGTCTGAACAATAAGGAATAGGGGCTCTTCTTCAGATTCCTCAGCTATTCTAGCGAAACCTCTGTTTATCCAGAGCAAATACAGAAAAACAAAACCTAGATGGGACAGAATGACAGTGTACCAGTGTTACAACCGCCACTCTGGCAGGGTGGCCTGCAATTAAAAAGGGTCAACTTTCATGCCAGCATTCAAAAGGAATTCAATCACAATTTAACCCTTGCTGTACTGGCGCCAAGCGCAAAAATTGCAAGGAATTAGTGACACCTGGCAACTAGTGAATAAATCACTACTGCAAACAAGCTGGCTGTAAAAGATGACCCTTCTTCTACGTGCATGACCTCAGGGATGCTGAGCACGCCTGTTACTGACAACACATTGATTGACAGACAAATCAGTCAACCATAGAAGACAATAGCACCAAAACCAAACTATGTTAGAGCTGAAACTTTTCATAAATATATATACTGATACATATTAACCACTTAAGCCCCGGAGGATTTTCCTGCTAAACGAGCAGGGGGTATTTTGCGATTCGGCACTGCGTGACTTTAACGGACAATTGCGCGGTCGTGCAACGCTGTACCTAAACGAATTTGACGTCCTTATTTTCCCACAAACAGAGCTTTCTTTTGGTGGTATTTGATCACCTGTGCGATTTTTACTTTTTGCGCTATAAACAAAAAAAGAGCGTAAATTTTGCAAAAATAACAATATTTTTCAAATTTTTTTATATGAAATTCCCCCCCCAAAAAAATGTAAAAATCAAAATTTTTTAACATTTTCGGCCAATTTGTTTTATCCTACCTATGTTTGGTAAAAAAAATCGCAAAAAGCGTATTTTTATTGGTTTGCGCAAAAGTTATCGCGTTTACTAACAAAGAGAAAGATTTTTGTCATTTTTGTTGTTTTTTTTTAACACGTAATGGCGGCGATCTGCGATTTTTTTTGCGGTACTGCGACATTGCGGCGGACAGATCAGACCCTTGACTGACATTTTTGACACTTTTGGGGTTACCAGTGACATTTCTACAGTAATCAGTGCTATATATATGCACTGTTACTGTAAAAATACACTGGTAGTGAAGGGGTTAACTTTATTTGGGAGGGAGGGGCTGTGTGTGTCCCTAGGGGCGTGCTTTCTACTGTGATTGGCTGTGGCTTGAGGTGTAAGGACACTGATCAACGGATCTACATAGTAGATCCGTCTGATCAGTGTTTTTACACCGAGGAGAATGACAGGTGGCTTGTTTACACAAGCCGCCTGACTTTCTCCCTCTCCCCCGACGATCGCCGAGTGACCGGCGGACATCGGGTCCGCCAGTCACACGCGTGGGGGGGTCCGTGACCGCGCGGGAGCGCGCCTCCGCGGGCACGCGCTCGCTCCCCAGACCCTCCCAGGCTAGTGACGTTAATTAACGTCACTCTGCCTGGCAGGGGCTGACCGCCGCAGTAAATTTACTTGCGGCGGTCGGCAAGCGGTTAAAGAAAATTTATTTATTTCAGGTACTTATATAGCGCTGTCAATTTACGCAGCGTTTTCATATACATTGTACATTCACATCAGTCCCTACCCTCAAGGAGCTTACAATTTAAGGTCCCTAACTCATATTCACACCTACACATACTGGAGCCAATTTAGACAGGAACCAATTAACCTAACAGCATGTCTTTGGAGTGTGGGAGGAAACCTGAGTACCCGGAGGAAACCCATGCAGGCATAGGGAGAACGTTCAAACTCCAGACAGGTAGTTTCGTGGTTAGGATTCAAACCTGAGAGCCTTTTGCTGCTAGGCGAAAGTGCTGATCACTACACCACTGTGCCGCCCAAAATAACATCTAATGGCACAGCGGATTAGATGCTTAGGTATGTATAGGGATCTGAAAAACTGAGAGTTGTTGTTTCCCTGAAATATAGTTGAAAATCAGATTTTGTCAAAATGTTGAAGAAATTCATTGGAGTCCATAAGGAATGGGAAATTAAGGTGATTTTTAACCACTTCAGCTCTGGAAGATTTTCCCCTATTTATGACCAAGCCCTTTTCTTTTCTATTCGGTACTGCGCTACTTTAGCCGGTGATTGTGCGGTCATGCAAAGCTGTACCCAAACCAAATTTGTATAATTTTTTTTTTACTCAAATAGAGCCTTCTTTTGGTGGTACAGTAAACCCCCCTCCATTGCGGGGGTTACGTTCTGGACCCAGCCGTGAAAAGTGAAATTCCGCGAAATAGAAAAACCCTATTAAAATGCATTGTAGGCATGTTTTTTTACTGTCACTGTACGTGTAAAAGCATTTTAAGGTCTTTAAACACACTTTTAAAACAATAGAAACTCATTTAAACACATAAAAGATACTGAGAGACAGAGCAAGAGCTATGGAAAACTCAAAAATATTTCATTTTTAATGATTTATATAGTAAAATAACATTACAAAAAAAACGCGAATTACCGGGACCGCAAAAACTGAACCGCGATGGAGCGGGGGATTACTGTATTTAATCACCACTGGGGTTTTTGTTTTTTGTTTTTTGCGATGTAAATGAAAAAAAGACTGCAAATTTAGAAAAAACTATATTTTTTACTTTCTGACAAAAAAACATAACCAATTAAAAACAAAAAAAAATCCAATTTCTTCTCAAATTTTGGCCAAAATGTATTCTGTGAATTTTTTTTATACTAGTAATGGCAGAGATTAATAACTTATAATGGGACTGCAAAATTGCGGCGGACAATCTGACACTGACGCTGGGGGAACTAATTGCCACTGATATCACCAGTGCTATTAATACAGTGATCAGTGCTAAAAATATACACTGTCACTGTACTAATGACACTGGCTGGGAAGGGGTTAACATCTAGGGTGCTCAAGGGGTTAAACATTAATGTGCATAACTTTGTGTAATGTGTGTAAAGTGTTTTCCTATTTTTTTACTAATGGTCTCTCAGTGTCTCATCCTTGCTTTGCAGGGATAAAACAATTGACAGATTGCTCCGTGTGTACAGAGCTCTGTGTTGAATGTCAACACAGAGCTCTCTGCTGTAAATGTACACAGCTGATCAGCAGGTCCTGGCCATGAACCATTGGCTCTTGAGGGTTACAGAAGCTCTTTTCCACTATGCGGTACCTGTTCTCGTGCCAAACATCATTATTAGCCTTTTTATGGTTTGCTTCAGAGAAGGAAAAACAGCAAAAAATAGGCAAATTAAAAATTTAGGCAAGATTACATAAGTATCAATTAAAAAAAAAAAACACAAAGCACACTAAAGGAAATAAACTACCTTACATACACCGAGAACAAAAATATACCATTTACAGTAAATAAATAAAAAAGCTAAAGCCACTCAATGAGCTAAATTGAGTTTCAATGTGAGCAATGTTTTCTGAGATACTGAACTACTTGAAGACCCCCTTTCTGCCATGGCCATTTTTCAGATTTCAGCTCTGTCACACACTTAATGACAATTACATCATGAAACACTGCACCCAAATTCATTTTAAATAATTTATTTGGGACAAATATAACCTTTTTGGTGGTATTAAATCACCGCAGTTTTTTTTCCCGCTATATTAAAGGAAAAAAGACCAAAAAATCTTGAAAAAAAAACCTCCTAATTTCTCTTATAAAACTTTGAAAATTAATAATCTCTTTGTTCAGAAATGTGTGCCAAAATGTATACTTCTACATTTATTTGGTGGAAATAAAAACAAATCTGTGTATATTATTTAGTCTGTGTCAAAGTTAGAGTCTACTACCTACAGTATATGTTTTTGAAATCAATAGAACCTGATGTATTGATTGCCTATCTCATTTCTTGAAGCCCCAAAATGCCAGGTCAGTACAAATACCCCCAAACTGACCAATTTTGGGAAAGCAGACAGTCCAAGGTATTTGCTAAGAGTCATAGTGAGTTTTTTTAAATTGTTATGTTTTTTCTCCCAATTTTTTGGAACATGATGAAAGCAAATAATATGTGTTTTTTTTCCCCACAAAGTTGTTATTTTTATTTATCACACACAGCATGGACATAGTTACAATTACACCCAAAAACACAATCCAGTACTCCTCCTGAGAGTAGTCCAAAGTCTGGAGAGCACCTTTAGGCTTTCAGGGGGCATGAATCTCATTCCTAATTTCCTAGCTACCTATCACTTTTCTTGAGGCCCTGAAGGGCCAGGACAGGAAAAACACCCCCCCCCCCAAAAAAAAAAGCAGTTCCTCCAATGTATTTACTGAGAGGCATGGTGAGTTTTTTAAAGATCATTTTTTTTGCCACAAGTTTTTGGAAAATGCAGAAAGAAAATTAAAATGTATTTTTTACACAAAGTTGTCAATTATTAAAATATCTCTCTTTTTCACAGCCTAGCCGCATAATGGGTCCCAAAATCCAAAAAGCACCTTCAGACTTTCAAGGGGCATAAATTAGGCATCTAATTTCATGACTACCTATCACATTTCTTGAGGCCCTAAAATGCCAGGTGAGGAGAAACACCCCAAAAATGACCCCTTTATAGAAAGTAGACAGTCCAAGGTATTTAGGCATAATGAATTTTTTGAAGTTGTAATTTTTTGCCACAATTCTTTGGAAAATGCAAACGGTAAATAAGATGTGTTTTTTTTCACAAAGTCATCATTGAACAAGTTATTTCTCTCACACAGCATAGGCCTACTTGCAGTTACACCCAAAAACACATTAGGCTATTTCTTCTGAGTCTGGGGTTACAAAATCTAGCTGCATAGAGGGGCCCAAAATCCAAGGAGCACCTTCAGGCTTTCTATGGGCATAAATTAGGCATCTAATTTCCTGACTACTGTACCTGTCAAATTTTTTAAGGTCCTTGAGCACCAGGACAGTAGAAACACCCATGTGTGTCAGAAATGGGTTCACCTGCTGGGGGCAATGTGGCTTCCAAACATATAGGTTGTAGTTATAGTGTCCACCAATGGGTGTCTCTCCATTGTGCCTTGGTGTTTTGCCCATATGCCTCTGACCTGCGTATCCTGCATCCTGCTCCTATTCTTGATTCCTCACCCACCTGCCTGTTTCTCCTCCCGTGTACCCTCTCCCTGTTCTGGCTTGTTCCCTGCTCCTTCTGCCTAATCTTTTGTTCATGACCCTAGCTCTGAAACTGACTACACTTCTCAGCCATATGCTTCTGCCTGTACATATTTATTTGGTTGTCTTAGGTAGTTGTAAGCACTGTCACTCATTAGATTCAATGAGGGGTTTTGGTGTACTGAATGTGTGTTTTTATTGTTGTTTTATTTACTTTATCTTTAATAAATTACTTTATTTATACCATACTTGTGCCTGGTGTTCTCTGTGCAAGTCCACACATTTCTGGTCACACCTGTTTTACAGGATACTAGCACTTGACAATCCCTGACAATATAAACAGAACTGCCTGCATGGGAATGCAGAGAATACTTGTATCACCATCTGAGTAAGCATGGTCAAGCATGGGGTACGCATTAATATAACCTCTGTGAATGAGGTCCAATAGTACAGCCAGTCACAACGTCCCCGAATACCTCCACACCAGTTTAAATGTCAACACAAGGCTTCATTCGCACAAGGAGTATCAGTGCATACCCAGTGTGAGGTCCAGCTTTACCGGCACGGGGATGCACAGGTGTTCCGTGCATCCCCATGCAGGCACTTCTACTGATGTCTATTGGGATGCAGCAGCTACATGGATAGAGCTACTGCTCCCAATTTGATGTGTGGGTGCAGGTGTATGGCCCAGAACGCAGACAATGTGAGTTTGGGGACATGCATGGATTTCAGATTGGGAGCAGCGACTATGTCCATGCAGCCACAGCGTCCCAATAGACATGGGATTTAGAGTGAGATTTGGGGATGCCATCACTATTTTGCTTGCTGGAGAGAAATCGCTACCTAAGTGTTACGGAACCGCGACCCACACTGGGTTTGTGGGCTTCCATCAATATACAGCTTCCTTCAGTCTTGAATATAGATATCAAATATTCCAGCCGCCCCCATACAAAGCTAGCCAACAACTTAGCTTGTACTGGAAGATTCTCTTTTATTGAACAGTCACACAGTTTATATACAGCATGGACATTCCCCTCCTGATCAGATTACCACACACAGGTCAGGGGTTGCCTGATTACATGATCATATACAGATGAAATTGTATACAGAAATAGAATTAACCTGAACCAATTATCTAGCCATCTGGACAGAAACAATATGTGAGTTCATTAACAATTAACAATGGGACAGACAGGCTTAGCAGAATACACATCACACCTCAATACACAGACAATAGGAAGCGACCACCAGTGATAGATTGTCTGTCTCTGACATTGAAGTACAATACACATAATCATAAGTGTAAACACAGAACCCATTTGAAGCAATCCAAACCATATTCTCAGTGTCCAATAAGTATCTGTCTTTCACTCCCAGTGACGGTGAGTGGTGGCTGGCTGGTGACCAGTGCCAACACTTTGGCAGGTGATTTATCATTCATATCATTCTCCGATAAAAAGTAAATTAAATCTGTGTTCCGTGGTTGGGGAATGAAGATGGCTGCTCCCATACCTTTATCCAGCGGCTGAACAGACGCATTCCTCTATCCAAGCTTATCCTCTGCAGAAACAGGTTTGTCAAGTTGAGTCAGCACTTGCTGCATCTGCCATAAGACCTCCACATCCAAAACCGTGGGTGCAGGTGAGCAAAGCCCACTATTACTGTGCCACATTGTCGATTCTTTAGTCAGGATTTCTGGGCTGTCAGCTGGTACTTCTTGATATTCCCAGGCAAGGGGAGCCCAGGCCCGGCATTGAGCTTAGTCTAGCAGCCATCTGTATGCGATCTGAAGCTCCCATTCCTGGTTGGCTAGAAATTCTAAATCTTGCAGTGCCCAGAACACTTCCAAGATGTTCAGGATCTCTTCTCTGTAATCCTAAATTTCCTCTAACCGCCACTCCAAATTGCTCCCAAAGTTGGAGTCCTTGGACAGCCTCTCTAATAACAGCCCCGGGCTGCTGTAGCAAAAGCCTTCCGTTGGGCTGTTGTCTGATGTCCATGGGCACGCTTGGGTTACATACCAGCGGAGGGCTCTGTAGCTCTCATCCAACCGCATCTCCACGTGGACCAGCCTGCTTAACTCAGCTTTCCATTCCTTGTGTGGTTGTCTCCCCAAAAACACAATTCGAACTTAGTACTGCGACCAGTAACTTTCCTGGAAGGAGGAGAGGATTTTTCCCTGGTGTCGCTGCTCACGGGCTAGCGCTTCCTCCCAGAGTTCCAAGCGGACTGAATCATACAATCTTAGCAGGACCTTCTCTGACAACGATCCCCTGTGCTGTATCTACATTTCTCGCAACCTCCCTTCGAATTCCTCTTCCATGGTGGCTGATATCTGTACCTCTCCTCTTCTGCTATCCGGACCTTGGATCCCGGTGGAGGTTTGGATGTCGCAGACTGCAGGAAGCATCCCACCGCTTGCCACCAAGGTTACGGAACCGCGACCCACACTGTGTTTGTGGACTTCCATCAGTGTACGGCTTCCTTCAGTCTTGATTTAAACATAGATATCAAATATTCCAGCCACCCCCCATACAAAGCTAGCCAACAACTTAGCTTGTACTGGAACCTTCTCCTTTATTGAACAGTCACACAGTTTATAAACAGCATGGACTTCCCCCTCCTGATCAGATTACCACACACAGGTCAGGGGTTGCCTGATTACATTATCATATGCAGATGAAATTGTATACAGAAATAGAATTAACCTGAACCAATTATCTAGCCATCTGGACAGAAAAATTATGTGAGTTCATTAACAATTAACAATGGGACAGACAGTCTTAACAGAATACACATCACACCTTAATACACAGACAATAGGAAGCGACCGCCAGTGACAGATTGTCTCTGACATTGAAGTACAATACTCATTATCATAAGTGTAAACACAGAACCCATTTGAAGCAATCCAAACCATATTCTCTGTGTCCATGAAGTATCTGTCTTTCACTTCCAGTGAGGGTGAGTACTAAGCTCCTCCAGCGCGAGAATCTCCCTGCTTCAGTCATTTGATGGTTTGGTGCTTTCTCCACCTCTTCTACTGATTCTTGATCATAAGCCCACCAGTCATGAGTGTAGAACAAGGCATGGTAAGTCAGTACTGGGGAAAAGATCATATAAACATGTAATGCATTCAAATACAACTAGTATAAATACCTATTTTAAATTAATTTCAGCAGGAAAAATCCCAAAAATTTCCCCATCAGACTGGTTGTGCTCCGTCTGTTTAGTCACAGACTGGGGGCAGGAAGGCAATCTTTGCTACATAGCATTGAGAACATTTGGGATGGCTCCACTGGCTATGCTGTCTATCAAAACTGTGTAAATCTCAGGACTGGATGGACAGAAGTACAAGTCATTTTGCAGATAAAACAGTTTCCACTTATGTATACTTCCACTGTGTATTTAGCTGTTTTCCTGGAGTACAACTTTAAAGCGGAACTAAACTCTCCTAACCTTTACAGACATGGAAGCTGCCTCTGTTTGATCTGAGGTGCCATGTTTCTGCACATTTTATCAGCTATGACACCAGTGGCAGTAGTTGCTCTATGGGCCAGGGGGGGCGGCAGATGCACCATACTACCCCCCCTCGGACCACCCCTCGGACCACACCAGGCCGCACACCATACCTAACCGGCTCACTCACCTTGCCTGTATATGTGGAGGGAGGGCAGGCAGCAGGCGGCTTCATCTTCGGCTTCTTCCCCCTGTCTTCTGCGTCTCCTCCCTCCTCCTCCATGGCCAATGGCATGGCTTCTCCTTTTGGCCAATCAGGAAACGAGTCCCAGACCTGCTTCCTGATTGGCCAGGAGGAGGATCCACGTGACAGTAGCGAATATTAATTCACTATTGTCACACAAATGGGTGGGCACGGGGAGCAGTGCTCTGTGCCCCAAGCCCACCCTTTTTTTAACCTATTAGAGCTTCTGGCTCGAATCACATGCAAAAAAAAAAAAGCCCCATTGAACTCCATGCGTCTGGCGCCCTGCATGTAGATAAGGGGGCCGGGCGCATGGATGGGGGGGGTGGCGCCCCCAATGCACCAGCCGCCACTGTATGACACAAGCCATTTGATGGCTTTGCAGTTTGGCTGAGAGCACAGGCACCAGTGACAGTTATCATTCATGGCATGCCTTGATTGTAAAGGTTGTGAGAAACAGTTAAATCGCTGGATTTAGGCCAAATGAGTCTCTGCATTGGTCAAGCTCTGCTTTGTACCAAAGTTTAGTCCAACCTGAGTTGCAAGCTTTTAATCAACATTCACATTAGGTTAGTGAGCAGAAACTACAGATGCTTCCTCTATATGGCCAACATTCCCCTGGCTAGAGAATTCGAACCTGTACAAAAGACATTCCCATGAGAGATACTGGTCAGAGGTTTCTACTCAGGTCTGAAATTGTGGAAAGATCACAAAGGTCATTTTTTTAGTTGTGTCTGACTTTTAAAGACTTATAGGCTCTCTCCTTCCATTCTTTTTAGAGTTTTACAAAATGTGTTTAATCCTTCCAAGTTTTTCTTGAAGATATCAATCAAATATACTCGTTGCTGGTCTCATTTTCGAGTTCCCCCCACCATTCCTAACAAAACTGACTTTTCTAGCGAGTTTGGCATGACCATAATAAATAATTTTGATAATCTTAGCTTCCAGTAATGTTTCTGGCTTTAACATGATCCAGAATCTCTTATTTTTCACTGTCCATGGTATGCACAGCAGCTGTTTCAAAACCCATAATTAAAAAGAATCTAGTCCACATCTATCACCTTTCTTTGCAACTACTTTTCACACGTTTATGGGGAAAAAAAAGAATGGCATTGACTGTAATGCAGTTCTATGACTGATGTTCTTATTTTCAGATATTTTCTACATGCCATTTATTACAATAACACCAAGTGATATTCCATGTTTCATTTTGGATCCAAAATTTCTGTTCCATCCATTTTTTATTAACAAGAAAATTACACTTCTGGACTGATTCAGTTTCCTGACGATTTTTATCGCAATGTTACTGTTCCAAGCTGTTTTCACGACTTTAGCTGCAGATTCCCTTTTTTGCTTTCTGCCTTGACGTTTATAGAAAGCTTTATTATATTTTCTTCAGTGTTGGCCAACAGAGTAGCATTGGTTCTAGGGATGCTTAATGCTACGAGTCAGCAGATGGTCCATTTTGTCTTTATTTTACCACGTTTCTGTCTTTTGTAAGTCTTCAGAGAAAAATAACAGGAAATATTTTACTATAGGCATAAAACATATGAAAAGCTTCCATTTAAAAAAAAAAAAAAAAAAAACTGCACACATAATGATGTGGTCATAAGTGTAGCTTATTAAAAGCAGCCTAGAGGAAATAATTAAAATGAAGCCCTTCTGCTGAGGTTTATAAGAACCCACAGTTGTTCTTGTTGTTGCCTGACCCTGCTTAAATATCTATGGGTAATTGTAGGCCAGCTTTGGACCAGGCAGCTTTCTCAGTTGTAGGAGGCACGACAATATGGCTCAGACCACTCCATAGCTACTCTCAAGACTGGATTAAACTATATGGACAAAGAATACATACATAAGCAGAAGTGAAGTGCACTTAAACTCCCTGTTGGGGCTCCTTTTCCTGGTTTCAGCTCAAATGGCCTTGAAGAGAAATTCCTGTCAAAATACAGACAGCTATTTTCAAGCAGTTAATCTGTTCTGTGAACTCCTTTCTGGTCCTGTCAAACCCTTCATGCAATACAGCTGCTTTTATCCCAAAGTGTGAACTAATTCTCCAAACCCTAAAATTATGCCTATGTCTGAATCCGGTTCCATGTATGATTGCTAGTGAAATGATGTTTCTCCTGTACCCATGTCTCAGTCAATACAGGTTCTTTTTTTTAAATGTAATTTATTACCAAGGAAATAGTGAGAGTTTCATACAAAGAGGACTTACAGGTAATTACTATCTTTTTAATGAATAGTAAAGAGTACAGCAGTTTCTTAAAATATCCATTATCCAATATCATATCCATTCGATTTATCATGACCTGGTGTTGAGAAGCATAACTGAGATCTTAATAGAGGAGTCTTCAGATGTCCTGTAATCAAGGCTTCTATTTTATATTACATTGGTTACTTGAATAAATATAAAACTACTTGGCATTTCACAGCTTAAATCTTTTAAATCAGAAATCAAACCACTGGTACACTGATGCTGTTTAAGGTACCTGTTGTAAGGTAGAGTCCCAGTGGAGATTAGGCTGAGGGTTAAGGCGTAAGTGTAGTCAGGCAGACCGGGTCAGCAACAAATCTGGCGGAAAGGCACAAAATCAGGATCCAGAAGAATAGTCAGGGGTAGGCAGAGGTCATACACAGTCTGGCAGAAGAGTGCACAGTCAAGAAATCAGGCAGAGTGGAAGCATAGTCAAGAAGCCAGGCAGAAGACCAAAAATGATAGTCCAGCAGTTCACACGGGACCGCAGACACCCAGGGAATAAATCAACACAAACAGGCACAGAGTTGAGGAAGTTTTGATATTTAAAAGCTGGGCTGATTACAGAGTATCTGCAGCTGGACAAAGAGTCCAAGGGGCAAAGCCTCAGATCTTCCTGTGGCAGAGTGAATAGGGCTGCAGGAACAGAACCAGAAGGATCCAGGTTTAAAATCACCCGGATACATGGCCTGCTGAATGATGGTTGTCTCCTTCTGCAAATTATACTTTCCTGGTTGTCATGTTGATCCACTAGCAATCATTTCTGAATAGATCAGGAAAGTTGCCAATGATCTATTGGTCGACTCCTCTTGAATGGGGCTGCTGGTATATTTCCATTTGATCAGCGCTTGGAGCCAATCAGCTGCAATGCTGATCAGTGTATTCTGACAGCAGAGTCCCAGCACAGAGGGGAGGATTCTTCTATCCACCTCGCTTGTGTGGATAGGGAAATCTGTTCATTTTTTTTTTTTTTCGATCAACCAGATATTTAGTGCCAGCTTTATATTAGTGGTCAGTGGGTGTAACGCTCCTGCGTTTTATGTATGATGTGGATTTTCAGCTGCAGAAATATTCCACTTCAGTAGTCATGTAGAGAAATGCTGAGACACCAATCCCAACTCCCAATGACTCATTATGTGTGGATGATCTCAATTCAGCAAGTAAATACACACACTCAATAAGATATTTCCTAGAGTGACTTATGTATATAGTAACACAGTGATGAAAGGCTGAAGAGATAGGTTGGGTAGAGATGGTAGATGACAGACACTTGAAAGGAAATGTTCTTGAAAGTAAGATAGTAGCAGATGGGATGCAGATAGGTTTAGCAATCATGTATGGTAGCAGATGACAGAGTAGCAGGTGGACATACAGGAGAGATCAACCCAGTGCAAGAACAGGTGGTAGTAGGCTCAAGAGCTAGCAATCTTAGATAATGCAGATGTAGTAATAGTCCTTAGTATGCAGAGCTAGATAGTGTAAGCTTTAGTATGAAGATTATAGAGGTTTCCCCTGTGGGGTACTTATCACTAATAGCAATGTAGCAGAGGAGAGGTTCGGCAAGAGCGGATGATCCGGTAGCGGGATACAGGGATCAGCGCAGCGTGGTTCCGACAGCGAGGTATGCTTGCAAGCACGAGAGCTTCAAGACAGGTTAGCATCAAGGCACAAAGCAGTTTGAACTAACACATGTGAGTGAGAGCCGGCGATCTAAATAGCCATCCAGTCCGGCGCTCAGTGATGACAGCATCAGTCTTAAAGGTGTATGCGCACCTTACCAAAAGAGAATGGTGGGGCGCATACACTTATGAAAGAGTAATTAGGGTACCCAAAGGTACCAAAACATTACAGTACCCCCCCCCTTAAGGCCGGCTCCTGAAGCTGGTTTGTCTGGGTACTTCGCATGAAAATTGCGGATTAATCTAGAGGCATGTATGTCAGAGCTGTTTAGCCAGGTGTCGTCTTGGGGCCCATAGTTCTTCCATCGTACCAAGTACTGAAGTCTTCCTCTGTGGATACGAGAATCCAGAATCTCTTTTATCTCATATTCTTCTCCACCTTCAACTTGTACAGGAGGAGGAGGTGGGATAGTAGGCCTTATTCCTTGGTCAGGAACATGGGGCTTCAGTAGCGACACATGGAAAATGGGATGTATTTTGAGGTCTATTGGCAATGTAAGCTGTACTGCAGCTTTTCCAATAAGTTTCTTGATTGGGAAAGGTCCCAAGAACAGAGGTCCAAGCTTTTTGCTAGGGATTTTCAGTCTTAAATTTTTTGTTGAGAGCCAAACGAGGTCCCCGATAGCGTACTGAGGAGAAGGTCTTCTGCGAAGATCATAGTACTTCTTTTGTTGACTATGAGCGTGTGCAATGGTAGTATTAAGCAAACCCAGAGAGTCCTTTATTTGGGTAAGATAGTCTGAAGCTACTGGGTTATTTGAAGGAAGGATGCGTGGTGGAAGAATAGAGGGATGAAACCCATAGTTCAAGTAGAACGGACTCTGCTTGGTCGTACTGTGGGTTGCGTTGTTGTAGGCAAATTCTGCCAGAGGGAGAAGATCCACCCAATCATCCTGTTGGTAAGAAGTGTAACAACGTAAATATTGCTCGATGCATTGGTCGACTCTTTCAGTCTGTCCGTTGGTCTGCGGATGGTAAGGAGAAGTGAGCTTCCGCTCGATCTGTAGTATGTGACATAGTTCTTGCCAGAACTTGGAAATAAATTGTGATCCATGGTCGGACAGAAGAGTTTTTGGGATACCATGTAACTTAAAGACATGTTTCATCAGGAGTTCTGCCGTTTGTTTGGACGAAGGTAGTCTGCGAAGAGCAATGAAATGTGCCAGTTTTGTCAGATGGTCCACTGACACTAAGATGGTATTAAATCCTTTGGAAGGAGGCAATTCCACTATAAAGTCCAAGGACACAACTTCCCATGGAGTTTGGGGTATTGGTAGACTGCATAGTAGACCAGATGGTCTCGTAGTGTCAATTTTGGACCTGGCACAGACATTGCATGAAGAGACGAATTTTTGTATAGATGTTTTCATGTCAGGCCACCAGAATTGCCTGGTAATCAGATTAAGAGTCTTTGTCATACCCATATGTCCTGCCATAGGCACATCATGCGATAATTCCAAGATCTTGGTGCGTATGGTAGGTGGTATGTAAAGTTTGTCGTTGTAGTAGAGGAAGCCTTCTGCATCAGTATTTAGTTGTGGTGGGGGTGAATCCAAACTTATACCATGCAAAACCTCTTCCTTCAAGGAACGGACAACTCCAATAATGCGTTTGTGAGGTATTATAGGAACGGAAGGGATTTCGAAGTAGTTTTCTTCAGTTAGTCGTGATAGTGCATCCGCCTTTTTGTTCTTATCTGCAGGTGTGTAGGTCACTAGGAAGTTAAACCTTAGAAAGAATAGTGACCATCGTACCTGTCGGTGAGAGAGAGTTTTGTTAGTCTGAAGATATTGGAGATTTTTATGGTCCGTGTATATAAGTATTGGTAATTGGGTGCCTTCGAGTAGATGTCGCCAATTCTCCAGAGCCAATTTTATAGCAAGCAGTTCCTTTTCACCCACGGGGTAATTTATCTCTGGACTGCTTAGGGATTTAGAAAAAAAGGCGACTGGATGAAGTGGTGAAGTGTGAGTTGGTCGTTGGGAGAGTATTGCTCCTACTGCCATGTTTGACGCATCTACTTCCAGAATATATTGGAGGGATGGGTCTGGATGGCGTAGTATGGGAGCAGAAGTAAACCTTGTCTTTAACAGGTGAAAAGCTTTATTTGCTTCATCTGACCATTTGAATGTTTTTTTAATGCTAGTGAGCTGTGTGAGGGGTCTCACAATGGCAGAGAAGTTTCTAATGAACTTCCTGTAGAAATTCGAAAATCCAAGGAATCGCTGTAGCGCCTTGCGTGTGGTTGGTGTAGGCCAATCCTGAATGCAGGATATCTTACTCATGTCCATCTCGATTCCTGTTTTGGATATGATGTAGCCTAGAAACAGTACCTCTTCTTTATGAAACAAGCATTTTTTCAGTTTCACATAAAGGTTGTGTGCAAGCAATCTCGATAATACTAGTCTTACATGTCTTATGTGTTCAGATAGGGATCGTGAATATATAAGTATATCGTCCAGATATACCACAACACAGACATCTAGTAAGTCTCTGAAAATATCGTTTATAAATCGTTGAAAAACTGCAGGGGCGTTGCATAGCCCGAATGGCATTACAAGATATTCGAACAATCCGTATCTGGTTCTGAATGCAGTCTTCCACTCGTGTCCATCACGGATTCGAATGAGATTGTATGCTCCTTTCAGGTCCAATTTTGAAAAATAGGTAGCTCCACGCACCTGCTCAATGAGCTCAGGGATAAGCGGTAGAGGATAGCGATCTTTTATTGTAATAGCATTCAATTGCCTATAGTCGATGATAGGCCTGAGACTTGAGTCCTTATTGAGGACAAAAAAGAGTCCTGCTGCTGTGGAAGAAGTGGAAGGTCTAATAAAACCTTTTTCCAAATTCTCATCCAAATAGTCTTTGAGATGGGAAAGTTCATCCTGTGAAAGAGGATAAACATGACCGAACGGCAATTTGCTATTTGGGAGTAGATCAATGCTACAATCATAGTCTCGATGGGGAGGTAGTGCTTGAGCATTTTTCTCAAGAAAAACTTCAGAGAGATCCTGATAACATAGTGGTGCAATCTCATCTGTCACCACAGACAGGATCTTCCCGAAAGACGGGAGGTTACACGTACCCTCGCAATAGCAAGAGAGGAAGGTCAGGGTCCGTTCCTTCCAATCTATGGTTGGTTGATGTGTGTGCAACCAGGGAAGTCCCAAAACAATGGGAAAGTGGGGTGAAGGTATTAGATCGAAGGTAGTGGTCTCCATATGAGACCCGTTAGTAGTGACTAGGAGTGCCTGTGTCTGATCAGTGATCGGACCAGAGGGTAAAGGAACACCGTTAATAAGACTCACTGAGACAGGTTTAAGTTTAGAAATAATAGGAACTTTATTTAAAGCAGCAAAACGTATGTCAATATAATTTCCACAAGATCCTGTGTCAATCATGGCCTTAGTAGTAATCCTGTTCTGGTCCCACTGTAATGTTAAGCAAACAGAAAGGTAAGGGTTAGTGATTGAAGTTGTCAATCCCCCTAGGAGGACATGTGAACACTCACCCTTCTTTTTGTAGACTAGGGGACAGACGTTTATCTTGTGATCCGGGGATGCACAGTACAAGCAGAGATTACCAGATCGTCTTCTGGCTCTTTCCATAGTTGATAGAGGTGGGCGTATGGTTCCTACCTCCATAGGAACGGGGTCAACGGCCGAAATCCGAGAAGAACTGGATAATGGCATTCCCATTTTCTCAGCCTTTCTTTCTCGTAGTCTTCTATCTATGGTGATACTGAGTTGTATCAATGCATCCAGGGTTTTTGGCAGATCCGCTCGGGCGAGCTCGTCTTTAACGGCCTCTGATAGGCCAAGCCTAAATTGGGTTTTCAGAGATGCATCATTCCATTCTGAATCAAGGGTCCATCTCTTGAATTCTGCGACAAAGTCTTCTACAGGTCTCCCACCTTGTTTCAAGGATCTTAATTGAAGATCGGCAGTACTCTGCCTATTGGGATCATCATATAGGCTAGTGAGTTCTGCTAGGAACAAGGCATAGGAGTTGAGAAGCTGATCGCTTTTCTCAAAAAGAGAGTCTGCCCAGGCCCGAGGATTGCCTGTTAGGTAAGAAATAATAGTACAAACCTTAATGTGATCAGTAAGGTAGGTACGGGGTTTTAACAAGAAAAGTAACTCACATGCGTTTTTAAATTCGCGAAATTTTTTGCGATCGCCTGTAAATACCAAAGGAGGATTTATTTTGGGTTCAGGGCACTGAGCAGTGGTAAGTTGTGTCAGTCTAATTACCTGCTGCGACAGAGCCTGATTGTCTTCTTTTAATTCAGCAAGTGCGTGTATTAACGCAGTTACTTGCTGTTTTAATTGTGTCATCTGAGTGGTTATTTCTGCTGAATCCATTTGTGGTTCGTTCAATCTGTAACGCTCCTGCGTTTTATGTATGATGTGGATTTTCAGCTGCAGAAATATTCCACTTCAGTAGTCATGTAGAGAAACGCTGAGACACCAATCCCAACTCCCAATGACTCATCATGTGTGGATGATCTCAATTCAGCAAGTAAATACACACACTCAATAAGATGTTTCCTAGAGTGACTTATGTATATAGTAACACAGTGATGAAAGGCTGAAGAGATAGGTTGGGTAGAGATGGTAGATGACAGACACTTGAAAGGAAATGTTCTTGAAAGTAAGATAGTAGCAGATGGGATGCAGATAGGTTTAGCAATCATGTATGGTAGCAGATGACAGAGTAGCAGGTGGACATACAGGAGAGATCAACCCAGTGCAAGAACAGGTGGTAGTAGGCTCAAGAGCTAGCAATCTTAGATAATGCAGATGTAGTAATAGTCCTTAGTATGCAGAGCTAGATAGTGTAAGCTTTAGTATGAAGGTTATAGAGGTTTCCCCTGTGGGGTACTTATCACTAATAGCAATGTAGCAGAGGAGAGGTTCGGCAAGAGCGGATGATCCGGTAGCGGGATACAGGGATCAGCTCAGCGTGGTTCCGACAGCGAGGTATGCTTGCAAGCATGAGAGCTTCAAGACAGGTTAGCATCAAGGCACAAAGCAGTTTGAACGAACACATGTGAGTGAGAGCCGGCGATCTAAATAGCCATCCAGTCCGGCGCTCAGTGATGACAGCATCAGTCTTAAAGGTGTATGCGCACCTTACCAAAAGAGAATGGTGGGGCGCATACACTTATGAAAGAGTAATTAGGGTACCCAAAGTTACCAGAACATTACAGTGGGACAGGTTCCCTATTTGCATTGGTGCTCACTAAAAGAGGAGAAACTTGAACTGGTGAAGGGTGGAAAGAATGCTCTGGTAAAAATATGAGTAAAAATGTAAGTGGGCACTTCCGTGGGATGGAGGCCTGGATCTGGTCTGATGAGAAGATGTCGGGACTCTGCTTCCTGTGCGGGCGTATACTATGCGGCGTGAGGACTTCTACCAACTGCGCAGAGATGCCATCCACCTGCACTAGTGGATACTAGCCGGTATCCACTAGTGCAGGTGGATGGCAGGTTACATGTTTCGGAGCATGCGCAGCTCCTTCGTCAGACCTCACTATGACAAAGGAGCTGCGCATGCTCTGAAACACGTATCATGGATTCGCCCCAACTCCTCCTTTTATCTGTCATGGCTTACATCTTGTAAGTGATTTTAATCTTCTATCCCTCAATAAAACGTTAGATACTGCACTTAGAGGCGCATTGTTTTTCCTTAAAAAATATATGAGTGCCAGTAGGTACTCACCTGATGGACCTCAGGAGAAGTTCTGATGCTCCCACACCACAATTGGTCCTGGTACTATGCAAGTACCATCAGGCAGAAATGAAATCAACCACTGCTCACAGATACCTCAGCAACCCTAGGGTTCCACGTAAACCTGTTTAAAAAAAGGCTGCACAAAAGCGGATTGTTATAGAGCACGTTAAAATTATACAGAAAAAAACGTTCATACTGTTATGTAACCAGAACAGCTCTCTACACTTTAGAAGGCCTGATCACCACTGTTTGAATACATTTGCCACTAATGCAGCTAAAATGGTGCTCTTAATCCTAAATTACCATTATAATATAAAAAAAAGATTCTGGACCTTGAAAGATTCAGCAGTAACCTTTTTTTAATTTAAAGTGCATCTAAAACCATTTTCCTAATGCCAACATGGCGGCATACCAGTAACAGAACTCCACCTCTAACGCCTCCCTTAGGTCCAGTGATCAGTATAAAAAAAGTCAAGGACCCCTGGCATTCTTCTTTTGTTTCTCAAACCTGGTAAGAGCACACTCCACAAGAGCAGTTATTGCATCCTGGATGGCACATTCCAGATTATCCTTTGAGACAATCTGCAGAATACAGAATGGCTACTTGGTCTTTGTATCATACCTTTCTAGGACATTACAGAATTGATATCGGCACCTTAATGATGGGTGGGATTCCACAGATGGGCCATGCAAGCTTCTACAATAAGGGAAGAAAAAAAAAAAACACCGCACAAACCAGCATAGTGTAGTATTAATGAAATTCCTACAGTTTGTGACATGGCACTCATGGGGATTACCAACGAGGGGATAGAAAGACCATACTCTGTCCACAGGCTCTAGCCAGGGGCATGGATGTAAACTAAGGAAGCAGTTTCCTGGAAGCCTGCACTGAGAGGCTGTGCTTGGCAATGCAGAAACCTTGTTGTAATTGATCTTGTCCCGGAGCCCAGCCCTCTGTGTTTTCGAGGTGGCTATCTCTTCATCAGCTGCATACCTACTGGTCTACCCACATAAAATTAAATACTGATTGGTACTGGGAAGTTCAAAGGGGCTATTGACCTAATTGATCTGCCACAGGTGGGGCAAATACAATGCAGCCCTGCCCCCTGGGGAGTGGCTAAGTGTACACAAATCCTCCTCACTTCGGTTGCCCTGAGTATTGGACAATCCTAGCATATATTGGCATATACTGTACTAGAGGATTATTATCTGGAAAATCTGTAAATACACTCTTTCTCAAGTGTAATGCGAGAGTGACCACAAGCAATACTTACCAGTAATAAAGAGTAGCTCCAACTATGAATAACTTCTCAGTAGATCCAATATCCTAGCACTAAGCTAGCTATCAGAGTGCACCCTGTATCCTAAAGGGGGCCCCCTTTACATTAGATTGCAAGAGTCTCCTGGATGAGCAAGGCCTTGCTAGTCTTCGCCGGCAAAGGTTTCCTCGACCAATCCAGAGAAAGTATTTGTAATCCACAGCAAAGGTGACTAATAACTGGACAGGAATAACCATTAATTGTAATCCAACATAAGGGGAGAAGATACGTTTCTGCACTCCACAGCTGAAAGTCAATCTAGAACTGAAAAGGAGGGGCAAGGTCTTCTGATCCGCCATGCACTATCCAAGACAACAGTGTCCTGTGGCAACCGTTTTAGAACTGATATAGCCTTCCGCTAGAACTGCTCCTCAGACCCACCCTAGCTCAGTCTAGTAGTACAGCAGATACTTTAAATCGGATCTCTCTCACCCAGTGTGATGAGCTCTGTGTTCCGCAGTCCACTCCAGCAATTTCCCTCTCTCCTCAGCGACATTAAAAGGCCTCTGGGGGCGTCCCTCCGCTTGGTCGACTACTGAGATCCTTCAGCACACCGCTCACCCTGTCTCTGGTGTCTATCCACTAGGCCTCTAGCGTAGCCTTTTCTGCGCTCCGCAGCAGCTCCTTCCCTCCTAATAGCGCGCTGTCCTCAAGGCAAGAGCCCGAATCGTCATCCCGCCCCCTTTATAAAGACACTCCCAGCGGGCTCTGCGAATCCCATTGCTCCCTGGGAGAAGAGTTCAACCACACAGGCAGTCCATGATCCTCACTCCTCCCAGAACTACATCTCCCATAATTCAACAAATCAGTACTTTGTAGAAACTTTAATAACAGAACAACAGTCTGAACAACACCTTGCGACCAGGCTACATCCTCCCCCTTACTTGAACATCTTTGGTCCCCAAAGATAATAAAGTCTTAGGGAAAAGAGTTACTCCATGGCAAGAGTTTCAATTAACAATCTAATGTAGCATTTATAGCAACTGAAAACTGGCTAATTAAAGCACTGTCTAATAACTTGTTATACATGTCATCTGACAAACTTGGGTCACTCTCGCAAAAGGCCAACAGAAAATCAGTGGCCAACCTGATAGTGTCAGTGGGTGGAATAGAATTTTCTTCACTAGAGTTTTCAACAAGATAGACAACTGTCGACACCGGTCATTGTGCTGTTGTAATCTGTTCTTCAGAACTCTCTCCTAATGTACTATAAGTCAGTCTTTTAGGAGGATGTACCTCCCGTCGCAGTCTAGAGGATATTCCACTGTCACTCTCAGAGATGTCCTCTGTTATTCGTAAATCCGAACTTATGGGGGATCCTTGAATATTTTCAGAAAGGCTTGCTTCCTCTAAAGAATTGGACGTCTCCAAACTTTGACTTTCAATCTAATCCTCCGTTACTTCAACTGGGGAAGAACTTATTCCTCCAGAGAAGGGGGATCAACAGAGGCATCTCAATTATGTGGCTGACTTTCAGGAATCAAGACTGTCTCCTCTTCTAGGGGTTTCAACCCCACTTCAGTTGTGGGTGTGCTGGGCCCCTGACTGGATTTCCATTCAGGAAGAGGGGCAGAAGGCCAATCGGTGACTGGTGGAGACAGCTCACAAAAATAATCTTTTTCAAAGGATGGCCACCACCAATCAAAGATAGCTCCTTCATCCTCACTATCATCCTCTTCTTCTACCAAACTAGAAGTTCAAGGATCCTGTGAAGGCCGAGGCCGCAACCTAGGGGCTCTAGGAATATCTTCCTCTTCTGTCCACTCTGTAGATTTTCTAACTGCTTCAGTGATAGGCAACAAGTGGTTTCTATGCCACGCTTTAAGAGGTCCCACTTTACCCTCTGGATGAATTTGATAGACCGGTAGTCCATGGAGCTTCTTATGAACAATGAAAGGTTGTGGACGCCAACGATCAGCTAGCTTATGTTTTGAAGGCACCCCCAGATTCCTTATGAGTACTTTATCTCCTGGCTGTAGGTCTTGCGCCTTCACCTTTAAGTCAAAACTTTTTTTATTTCGTTGTTCCTGACTAGCAGAAGCTTCCATAGCTTTCTCATGAGCTAACTTCAAATCCCGCCTAAGTCGATCAACATAACTCTTGTAGGAAGCATGTGAGGTATGATCTATTGAAGTTCCAAAAGCTAAGTATATTTGTAGACGGGCCTCTCTTCCAAACATTAATAAGTAAGGTGAGAATCCCGTGGAATCGTTGACAGTACTATTGAAGGCATGAACCAACACTGGAACATATTCACTCCACTTTTGCTTTTTCAGGAGGCAACGTCCCCAACATGTTTAATAAAGTTTGATTGAACCTCTCTGGCTGAGGGTCTCCCTGAGGATGATAGGGAGTAGTCCTAGACTTTTGTATGTCCAGCAATTTACACAGTCTCTTAATCAAGTTGCTCTCAAAATCTCGACCTTGGTCAGAATGTAGCTGTTGAGGCAGGGCATAATGAACAAAGAACTTCTCGACTAACACCTTGGCTACAGTGCTAGCCTTCTGGTCCTGAGTAGGGAAAGCCTGAGCATATCTGGTAAAATGGTCGGTCACAACTAGGATGTTACTATGCCCATCCAAATCAAGTTCGAGACACAGGAAGTCAATACACACCAGCTCCATGGGACTGTGACTCTGCAGATGACCTATGGCAGCAGCTCTGTGAGGCAATGTCTTCCTTTGGATGCATCGAATACAAGAGTGGCAATAAGCCTCCACTTCTTTCCTCATGAATGGCCAATAGAATCTGTCTATGACTAACTGGAAAGTTCGATCAGGTCCCAAATGACCATGGGAATCATGTAGAGCAGCCAGAGCAGTCAATCTGTACTTTTCTGGCAACAACAACTGGCACACTCCATCCAGATCTTCCACAGAGTTCATCCGATAGACAAACCTATCCTTCAACTTCATCATCTCCCAGTCCCGATGGACCACTTTGGCTGCCACCACAGAACTCTCCATCAGGATCGTGGGATTATTTGCCTTCAAGGCCCTCTGTACTACGGATCCCAGAGGAGCTTCTCCTTGAGGTCTCCTCATGTCCTCTTTTGACAGCTGAGGAAGTTCTTCACTCCTTACTTGAGTTAGATCACAATAGCATCGGGGCACCCCTGAAGGAGAAACCCCTGCTACCTCAGCTCCCATGGCTCCCCTCAGACGATAATCTATCCCTTGACAGGTGGCTTGCACTCCTTCTGAGGTTAGATGCACCCATTCACGTTCTTTTCTGTCAGCAGGATGCGGGCGTCTGGATAATGCATCAGCATCTAGATTTCCCTTCCCAGGCCGGTACTTCAAACTGAATTGAAACTCAGAAAGTGCAGCTAACCATCTATGTCCAGTAGCATCCAACTTGGCCGTGGTTAGTAGATAAGTCCATGGGTTATTGTCAGACTTGACCATGAAGTACGCTCCATAGAGATAGTCTCTCAACTTGTCTATGACAGCCCACTTAAGGGCCAGAAATCCCAGTTTGTGGATGGGGTATTTTTTCTCCGAAGGAGACAGGCTGCGACTAATGTAAGCAATGGGGCGCAGCCTCCCTTCAGCTTGCTGATACAACACTCCCCCCAGTCCATCTCTACTTGCATCCACTTGTAACTCATATGGCTTAGCCGGGTCTGCATAGGCCAAAACAGGAGCTTTGGTAAGGTTCTCCTTCAGCTTCCAGAAGGCCTGTTCACATTTGGTATTCCACTGAGCTTGAATAGACTCTTTGGACCCTTTAGGCCCTTTCTTGGACATCTCAACCTTCTGAGAAGGCAGACCCTCTTCCTCAGTTTCTTTCTTCAACAACTCACTCAAGGGCCTGGCTATTTGTGAGAAATTCTTCACAAACCTTCTGTAATAGGAGCAGAATCCCAAAAAGGGTCTCAATTCAGCCACATTCGTAGGCCTTGGCCAGGTGGTGACAGCTTCCAATTTCTTTGGGTCAGTGGACACTTCTGCTGCAGACACCACATGACCCAGGTAAGTGACTGACGTCTGGTAAAACTGACATTTTTCTAAAGATAACTTCAGCCCTTCTTCATAGAGCCTTTGGAACACCTTCTCCAGACAACCCTCATGTTCTTCTAAAGTATTCCCAAAGACAATAATGTCGTCTAAATATACGAGAACTTCAATCAGATGCATGTCTCCTACAGTGTTCTCCATGAGCCTCTGAAAGGTCGCTGGCGCTCCGGCCAACCTTTGCGGCATGCGGTTAAACTCGAAGAACCCCAGTGGGCTTATGAAGGCAGTCTTCTCTCTATCACCTGGGTGCATTGATAGTACCCACTCTTCAAATCTAGTACACTAAACCATTTAGCTCCAGACAGGCATTGCAGAGCATCTTCTATCCGAGGAGTGGTGTACTGATCAGGAATGGTTCTGCGATTCAGGGTGCGATAATCAATACACATCCTGATAGTCCCATTCTTCTTGCGGACCACCACTATGGGCGAAGCATAAGGGCTGCGAGACTCCCGTATGACACCTGTTCTCTTTAGCTCAGATAACTGTTCTCGAAGATCCTCCAGGTCACTCAGCGATATTCTCTGAGCTCTTTCTCTAAAGGGTTTATCCTCACTGAGGCGGATTCGATGATGGGCACTCCCATCGAGACAGTTGGGTCTTCACCCGCTCCCCCCACTTGAAGGGGACAGCGGCAAGGGGAAGTATCTTCTGACCCCTTCATCTTGTCCTTTTCTTCTTTCAACTTTGATGGAGTTAAGGGGGGAGGCAGCACTTACATGCCCCAACACCATCCTAGGCTTCAGACGGACAGGCTGGGTCGTGATATTCCGGACACTTACAGGAATCTTCCCACCATTCTTCTGGAGGACCTTGGTTGGGACCACTTCAGGGACCAGCTCAATCCCACTGTCTTCTCAAAGCAGATCCCCTTCCACCATCACAAAGGGGCCTGGCTGGTCCCAGGACAGCTTCACCACAGCCTTCATGCAGGCCCTCTCTCCAGGCTGTAACACTCGTTCTCTGGTGTCCAGGCTCCAAAGCTTCACCACTTCTTCAACCGGGGTCTTCTGTTCCTGCAATACACGTTAAAAGGCTTGCCTCAACCTAGCGTGCACCTCTGTCTGTGTTGGTTCCAATAATCAACGAGTTCTGCTTGACACCCGGGGGTTGTGGGCACACCACAGCTAGGGTGTCAAACACTTCCACCTTCGCCCCTACCACCGGCTGGAAAGATATCTTCACAGGAATGTATCCGTCATAAGAGAATTTTTTAGGGCCCAAACCCAAGATTTCTAATTCCTCCAATTTGCACAGAGGGATATGCTTCAGATGCTTCCGATAGAAATCTTGATAGAGTAAGGTTACTTGTGCACCTGTGTCTAGCAAGGCCTTAGTATAGATGCCCTCCACTTGGAGCGGCACCACCGGGGACGGCACCACTAACTTCTTGGACACAGCTTCTTTTGTGGACTGAAATAACTTCGGACGGGTCTTGATGTTGGGGTCTCTCACCCTCCGGGGTTCAGTGTCTTTAGGATTTCTACAGTCTGTACCTTGACCGACATAATTCTCAGGGGTTCTCCATATCTTCTCTTGAACTGGAGTGGAGGTACCAACCCCCTGTGTCTCTCTGCCAAACTCAGGTGGTCCCAACGAGGGTACAGAGGCATGGGGGAGGGATGGGGAAACAATCCCCGCCCTGGAGTGACCGTGACCATTATTGTAACTGCTGAAGCTCAGGCTTCCAAAGGGACTCTTAATTGGCTCCTTCACTGACGTCCCCTGAAGTTTTCTGCCTTCTTGTTGGAAAAGAATTTCTGTATGGCCTTCAATAATTCTTCCATTATCTCAGAGCTGAAACCCCATCCTGGGCACTGGGCCCTGAAATGTCCCTTCTCTCCACAAGCAAAGCATCCTCTATCTTGGGTAGGTAAAAGATTAGACCCTTTGAAAGGTCTCTGTGTCTCAGGGACCTTCCCCTGGGCCTCCATGACTTGCATGAGGGTCTGGCACATCTGGGTCTGTGCTTGAGCTACCTGGAGCATCAAATCTGCAGAGGGTGAACCTTCCTCTGTTTTTTTTCTTCTCCACAGCATTTTCCTGGTGGTTCACCTCCAATTCTGCTTCACTCTCATCTTCTGAGAGGCTGTTTTCCACTCTCACTAGCCGAGCGGTGGCTCTCTCCCTTCTCCCTTCATGGTTTAATGGCTCCTTCACCTCGTGGCTCTTCTCTTCCAGCAAAGCTTCTTCCTCCCTTACCTCCCACATATGTTCAGGGTAGGTGGGGTGTCCTTAACTCCTTTCAGCAGCAGCTTCAGGATAATGGGATGATTGGGTCGAGCCCCTTGTAACACCGGGTCCAATCATACCCGGTCAGCCTCTTTAGGGTCAATGCCTTTCCTCAAAAGAATCTTGTGCAGCATCCTTTCGACCCGGGAGATGTATTATGACAATTTCTCCCCTCTCTGTTGATCGGTATGGTTGAATTTGTACAGCAAATCAGTGGTCTTCTCCACCCGCCCAAACACACCAAAGAGGGCCTCCAAATAGTTGTTGGCCGTGCAGTTCTTATTTCCCATCTGCATATTCCGAATCACTTCACCTGCAGGGCCTCTCAGGCTCTCACTCAGCCTGTCTCTTCACAGATTCAGCAACGCTCCACTCATCCACTGCCTGAGTAGCCTGACTCATCCAACTCTCAAAGTCCTCTTCCCCTGTAGGGGTGGGTGACTGCCCAGAGAAGAAACGCAGCTTGCGGTAATTTTTCCCAGCCCCACTAGCGCCATTTAAAACCCGACTGTCCACCAAGCTACCCATGTCAGCGTAGAATGAGGCAGAGGGCGTGACTACTTTGTCCTCCTCCTTACTCGTGGAGCTTGGTCCGGGGCGAGGGCTGGAGGGGAGGGGGATTCTTCAAGGGAAAGAACACCTTAGCCAGAACCTTCTCATCCAGCATCACTTCTTCAGTCTGGAATACTTCAGGCACATTTTCCCTCCATTCAACAAGTGCTTGGACCGTATCTCGTATCTATGCCATAATCAGCCCGAGCATCCAGGATGTAGACTGCTTGACCTGGGGCTAAGGCCCGCACCCACCGTCTAATTTTGGCTTCTGTGAATTCGTTCCTGGTTACTTCCAGAACCACACTTCAGTCCAAGCTGGCTCCTTGGGATTGTGCCCAGGACCGGGCAAGAGGTAGATCCATGGCTTCTCCCATGACTGGTCCCTTTAGGGCTGAAGTGACACCGAGGATCCCGAACGAGCCCCCAAATGTAGCCCTGCCCCCTGGGGAGCGGCTAAGTGTACACAAATCCTCCTCCCTTTGGTTTCCCTGAGTATTGTCCAACCCACCTGACACTATAGGTTCTGTCATTGCAAATGATAAGAAACTAACAAAATGTGCAGTAAAGAATCAGGTTTACTTGTAATTAACTGGCGTTTGATAAAATGTACAAACAGTTGCAATAAAATGGTCAACACAGGAACATTGATAATAAGTTTGATCCTGAATCCTCAACCTGGAACTAGGTAAGATTCAGCACTCAGGATCAAAAGGACAATCCTAGCATATATTGACATATACTAGAGGATTATTATCTGGAAGATCTGTAAATACACTCTTTCTCAAGTGTAATGCGAGAGTGACCACAAGCAATACTTACCAGTAATAAAGAGTAGCTCCAACTATGAATAACTTCTCAGTAGATCCAATATCCTAGCACTAAGCTAGCTATCAGAGTGGACTCTGTATCCTAAAGGGGGCCCCCTTTGCATTAGATTGCAAGAGTCTCCTGGATGAGCAAGGCCTTGCTAGTCTTCGCCGGCAAAGGTGTCCTCGACCAATCCAGAGTAAGTATTTGTAATCCACAGCAAAGGTGACTAGTAACTGTAATCCAAACAGGAATAACGATTAATTGTAATCCAACAAAAGGGGAGAAGATAAGTTTCTGCATTCCACAGCTGAAAGTAAATCTAGAACTGAAAAGCAGGGGCAAGGACTTCTGATCTGCCACGCACTATCCAAGACAGCAGTGTCCTGTGGTGACCATTTTAGAACTGATATAGTTGCAAAGAAAAACCCACAAATAACTTCCGGTGAAATACAAAACTCTCTGAAAACATGTGGTGTGGCTGTTTCAAGATGCACAATAAGCAGGCACTTGAAGAAAGATGGGCTACATGATCGAGTCGCCAGAAGCCATTACTAGACAAATGCCACAAAGTATCCCGCTTACAATACACTAAACAGCACAGAAACAAGCCTCAAATCTTCTGACACAAAGTTATTTGGAGTGATGAGACCAAAATTGAGTTTTTTAGCCACAACCATAAACGCTACATTTGGAGAGTAGTCAACAAGGCCTATGATGAAAGGTACACCATTCCTACTGTGATACACGGAGGTGGATCGCTGATATTTTTGGGGATGTGTGCGCTACAAAGGCACAGGAAATTTGCTCAGAATTGATGGCAAGATGAATGCAGTATGTTATCAAAAAATACTGGAGGAAAATTTGCATTCATCAGCCCGAAAGCTGCGCATGGGAAGTACTTGGAAATTCCAACATGACAATGATCCTAAACACAAGGCCAAGTCGACCTGCCATTGGCTACAGCAGACTAAAGTGAAGGTTCTGGAGTGGCCATCTCAGTCCCCTGACCTTAATATCATGGAGCCACTCTGGGGAGATTTCAAACGTGCAGTTCATGCAAGACAGCCCAAGAATTTACAGGAACTGGAGGCTTTTTGCCAGGAAGAATGGGCAGCTTTACCATCTGAGAAGATAAAGTGCCTCCTCCACAAATACCACAAAAGAATTCAACCTGTCATTGATGTTAAAGGGTACACGGTATTAGGAATAGTGATGTCGCGAACCTAAAATTCGCCGTTCGCGAGCGGCGAACGCGAACATCGGCAAATGTTCGCGAACCGGCGAACCGGGCGAACCGCCATAGACTTCAATAGGCAGGCGAATTTTAAAACACACAGGGACTCTTTCTGGCCACAATAGTGATGGAAAAGTTGTTTCAAGGGGACTAACACCTGGACTGTGGCATGCCGGAGAGGGATCACGCAAAAAAAAGTTCTTAAAAATTATAATTTTTTGATAGAGAGCCAATTATTGGAAAAATTAAAAAAAGATAAAAATAAAAAATTTCTTTGGATTTAGCATCTGGGGGGTCTAAAAAGTGTACCTGTGAAGTTTCAGCTCTGTAGCATGTCCAGAACCCCTAAAAAACAGCATTTGTCTTATATTTTCAGGAATATGGCTTCTCTGCGGCTGGCTTTTTCTCTTGCAGGCATTTAGCGGGCATTTTTTTAGGCAGGCATGTCATTTTTTGTATTTAGTGTCTGGGGGGTCTAAAAAGTGTACCTGTCAATTTTCAGCTCTGTAGCATGTCCAGAACCCCTAAAAAACAGCATTTTTCTTATATTTTCAGGAATATGGCTTCTCTGCGGCTGGCTTTTTCTCTTGCAGGCATTTAGCGGGCATTTTTTTAGGCAGGCATGTCATTTTTTGTATTTAGTGTCTGGGGGGTCTAAAAAGTGTACCTGTCAAGTTTCAGCTCTGTAGCATGTCCAGAACCCCTAAAAAACAGCATTTTTCTTATATTTTCAGGAATATGGCTTCTCTGCGGCTGGCTTTTTCTCTTGCAGGCATTTAGCGGGCATTTTTTTAGGCAGGCATGTCATTTTTTGTATTTAGTGTCTGGGGGGTCTAAAAAGTGTACCTGTCAATTTTCAGCTCTGTAGCATGTCCAGAACCCCTAAAAAACAGCATTTTTCTTATATTTTCAGTAATACGGCTTCTCTGCGGCTGGCTTTTTCTCTTGCAGGCATTTATCGGGCATTTTTTTAGGCAGGCATGTCATTTTTTGTATTTAGTGTCTGGGGGGTCTAAAAAGTGTACCTGTCAAGTTTCAGCTCTGTAGCATGTCCAGAACCCCTAAAAAACAGCATTTTTCTTATATTTTCAGGAATATGGCTTCTCTGCGGCTGGCTTTTTCTCTTGCAGGCATTTAGCGGGCATTTTTTTAGGCAGGCATGTCATTTTTTGTATTTAGTGTCTGGGGGGTCTAAAAAGTGTACCTGTCAAGTTTCAGCTCTGTAGCATGTCCAGAACCCCTAAAAAACAGCATTTTTCTTATATTTTCAGGAATATGGCTTCTCTGCGGCTGGCTTTTTCTCTTGCAGGCATTTAGCGGGCATTTTTTTAGGCAGGCATGTCATTTTTTGTATTTAGTGTCTGGGGGGTCTAAAAAGTGTACCTGTCAATTTTCAGCTCTGTAGCATGTCCAGAACCCCTAAAAAACAGCATTTTTCTTATATTTTCAGGAATATGGCTTCTCTGCGGCTGGCTTTTTCTCTTGCAGGCATTTAGCGGGCATTTTTTTAGGCAGGCATGTCATATTTTTTATTTCGTGTCTGGGGGTCTAAAAAGTGTACCTGTCAAGTTTCAGCTCTGTAGCATGTCCAGAACCCCTAAAAAACAGCATTTTTCTTATATTTTCAGTAATACGGCTTCTCTGCGGCTGGCTTTTTCTCTTGCAGGCATTTATCGGGCATTTTTTTAGGCAGGCATGTCATTTTTTGTATTTAGTGTCTGGGGGGTCTAAAAAGTGTACCTGTCAAGTTTCAGCTCTGTAGCATGTCCAGAACCCCTAAAAAACAGCATTTTTCTTATATTTTCAGGAATACGGCTTCTCTGCGGCTGGCTTTTTCTCTTGCAGGCATTTATCGGGCATTTTTTTAGGCAGGCATGTCATTTTTTGTATTTAGTGTCTGGGGGGTCTAAAAAGTGTACCTGTCAAGTTTCAGCTCTGTAGTATGTCAACAACCCAAAAAAAACAGCATTTTTCTTATGATTTTTAGTAGAAAACTAATGCAGTGTCTTTCCAGCTGTCTTTTTTTCTTTCTGGCAAGCTGAAATATGATATGCCAAGGCAAACATGCCTATCAGTTGAGCTATGACACAGACAACACTGCACACATGGGGAAATATGTAAAACAAAAAACAGGAAAAGGAAATTAGGTGACGGTCACAAAACATGATATTGTGATTGGCCAAATAAAAAGTCACCTCGCGATGAGGTCGCGCCAAAGTCGCGCTAAGTCGCGCCAAAGTCGCACGGGAAGCGACGCTACTTTAGTGGTAGCGGCAGTGTAAACCAGCACTAAAACATCCAGTGTGTGAATACGATCAGGTATGATGTTTTATCGGTCAAGTAGTGTAAGGGTTACGCCCGTCGCCCGCTTCACAGTGACAGACCAAACTCTGACAGACCAAACTCCCCGTTTAACAGTCAGTCAGTCCATTTGCACAACCGCAAACTCCCAATTTGCACAAGGTTGGATACCAAGCTAGCCATGTCCCGTTCCTTGTCCTCACTGACATCATTGAAGGTCTCTTCCTCCACCCAGCCACATACAACACCAAGGGTCCCCGAAAGGTGAGAACAAGCCCCCTGGGACGCCTGCTGTGGCTGGTATTCCACCTCCTCAAAGCCACCTTCCTCCTCTGACTTCTCTTCTTCAGACTCCTCTCTCTGCGTTGCCACAGGTCCAGCAATTGACAACGGCAAGGCTGCTTCTGGTGGTGATGAGGACCACAACTCTTCCTCTTCATGCTCATCTACAGCCTGATCCAGTACTCTTCGCAGGGCACGCTCCAGAAAAAACGCATATGGGATGAGGTCGATGATGTTGCCTTGGGTTCGACTGACCACCAGGGTTGTCATCTCCGCAAAAGGACGCATGAGCCTACAGCCATTGTTCATGAGCATTCAGTAACGCGGCCAAAAAATACCCAGCTCCGCAGAAAGAATGAAAGAAAATGAATGTTTTTTTTTATGAAAAATTATCCTGCGGATCGCTTTTGGTCTGTACACAATGAAGCAACGACCTTATCATCTGGGGTGTGCCAACACAATCCTAGAGGTGATCGCTTCATTGTGATACGCAAGCCCCTTCACCACGACAAGGTAACGATCACGAAGGGGAATTGACACATGTATGTGCCTTTTTTTTGTTTTTTGTTTTTTTGCAGCCACAGTGTAGCACCAGAGGCCAGAAAAATTAGGCATGTACACATGCATGAAAAAGTAGGTATTGTTGCAGCCGCTGCTGTAGCAGCGGCCTGAAAAATTGAGGTTTTAAGGCAGAAAGTGCACTAAAACATTGCGGCTTGAACCGTAGTTGGTGGCGGAGACGTCACGTAAGTCATCCGGCATGCAGAGAATGATTATATACAGCAGCGTGTGGACCATTTTTAGGCCAAGGCATCTCAGCCATCACCAGGCCTTTTTTAGTCAAATGCATCCCCCACTGTCAGTCCCTTCGGGATCCATGCCTCATTCATCTTAATAAACGTGAGGTAATCAAGACTTTTTTGACCTAGGCGACTTCTCTTCTCAGTGACAATACCTCCTGCTGCGCTGAAGGTCCTTTCTGACAGCACACTTGAAGCGGGGCAGGCCAGAAGTTCAATGGCAAACTGGGATAGCTCAGGCCACAGGTCAAGCCTGCACACCCAGTAGTCAAGGGGTTCATCGCTCCTCAGAGTGTCGATATCTGCAGTTAAGGCAAGGTAGTCTGCTACCTGTCGGTCGAGTCGTTCTCTGAGGGTGGACCCCGAAGGGCTGTGGCGATGCATAGGACTAAAGAAGCTCCGCATGTCCTCCATCAACAAGACGTCTGTAAAGCGTCCTGTCCTTGCCGGCGTGGTTGTGGTGGTAGGAGGAGGATTACTTTCACCTCTTCCCCTGTTGGATTCCCGTTGTGCTGTGACATCACCCTTATACGCTGTGTAGAGCATAGTTTTTAACTTATTTTGTAGCTGCTGCATCCTTTGCGACTGCCGGTAATTGGGTAACATATCACAGACTTTCTGCTTATACCGGGGGTCTAGTAGCGTGGCCACCCAGTACAGGTCGTTCTCCTTCAGCCTTTTTATACGAGGGTCTCTCAACAGGCATGACAGCATGAAAGACCCCATTTGCACAAGGTTGGATGCCGAGCTACTCATGTCCAATTCCTCGTCCTCACTGATGTCATTGAAGGTGTGTTCTTCCCCCCAGCCACGTACAACACCACGGGTACCAGATAGGTGACAACGAGCACCCTGGGATGCCTGCTGTGGTTGGTGTTCCTCCTCCTCAAAGCCACATTCCTCCTCTGACTCCTCTTCCTCACACTCCTCTTCCAGTGTTGCCGCAGGTCCAGCAATCGATGGTAAGGCTGTTTCTGGTGGTGGTGATGGTGACCACAACTCTTCCTCTTCCTCTTCACGCTCATCTACGGCCTGATCCAGCACTCTTCGCAGGGCACGCTCCAGGAAAAAAACATATGGGATTATGTCGCTGATGGTGCCTTCAGTGCGACTCACTAGGTTTGTCACCTCCTCAAAAGGACGCATGAGCCTACAGGCATTGCGCATGAGCGTCCAGTAGCGTGGCAAAAAAATACCCAGCTCCGCAGAGGCTGTCCTAGCACCCCGGTCATACAAATACTCGTTGACCGCTTTTTCTTGTTGGAGCAGGCGGTCGAACATTAGCAGTGTTGAATTCCAACGTGTCGGGCTGTCGCAAATCAAGCGCCTCACTGGCATGTTGTTTCGCCGCTGAATATCTGCAAAGTGCGCCATGGCCGTGTAGGAACGCCTGAAATGGCCACACACCTTCCTGGCCTGCTTGAGGACGTCCTGTAAGCCTGGGTACTTCTGCACAAAACGTTGCACAATCAGATTCAACACATGTGCCATGCACGGCACATGTGTCAACTTGCCCAAATTCAATGCCGCCAACAAATTGCTCCCGTTGTCACACACCACTTTGCCGATCTCCAGTTGGTGCGGGGTCAGCCACTGATCCACCTGTGCATTCAGGGCGGACAGTAGTGCTGGTCCGGTGTGACTCTCTGCTTTCAGGCAAGTCAACCCCAAGACAGCGTGACACTGTCGTATCCGGGATGTGGAATAGCCCCTGGGGAGCTGGGGGGGTGCAGTTGGTGTGGAGCAAGACGCAACAGCAGAAGAGGACTCAGCCGAGGAGGTTAGCAAAGAGGATGGAGTAGGAGGAGTAGAGGAGGTGGCAGCAGGCCTGCCTGCAAGTCGTGGCGGTGTCACCAACTCCTCTGCAGCAGAGCCACGCATTCCATGCTTGGCAGCCGCCAGCAGGTTTACCCAATGCGCAGTGTACGTTATATACCTGCCCTGACCGTGCTTTGCAGACCAGCTATCAGTGGTCAGATGGACCCTTGCCCCAACACTGTGTGCCAGACGTGACATGATTTCCTTTTCCACAATAGAGTACAGGTTGGGGATTGCCTTTTGTGAAAAATAATTTTGGCCGGGTACCTTCCACTGCGGTGTCCCAATAGCGACAAATTTTTTGAAGGCCTCAGACTCCACCAGCTTGTATGGTAAAAGCTGGCGGGCTAAGAGTTCCGACAAGCCAGCTGTCAGACGCCGGGCAAGGGGGTGACTCTGCGAGATTGGCTTTTTACGCTCAAACATTTCCTTCACAGACACCTGACTGTGGGCAGGTGACGAGCAGGAACTGCTGAAGGTGAGAGGCGGAGGGGCGGGTTGTTGACAGGGGGCATGGAGGACAGCAGTGGTTGACGTGGCTGAAGATGCTGGACCAGGAGGAGGATGGTGGCTTTCAGTTTGTGTGCTGCTTTTACTCATGTGTTGATCCCATAGGCGTTTGTGATGTGAGATCATGTGCCTTCGCAAAGCAGTTGTACCTAGGTGGGTGTTGGACTTCCCACGACTCAGTTTCTTTTGGCACAGGTTACAAATGGCATCGCTGATATCAGAGGCAGACACACAAAAAAAATGCCACACTGCTGAGCTTTGCAAGGACGGCATTCTGGTGGTGGCAACAGCTTGCGTTGATTGGCGTGCTGTCTGGCTGACCCCGGGTGCCGAATCTACATGCTGTCTGACTGCGCCACTAGCTCCTTGCGATGACCTCCTCCCCCTGCTTCCAACTCGTCTCCTCCTCCTCTCTGTCTCCCCATCTGAACTTTCCCCCTCTTCTTCTGCTCTTCGAGCAGGCACCCAGGTGACATCCACAGACACATCGTCATCATCAGCCGCTTCACTTGACAACTCAGCAAAGGCAGCAGCAGCAGGTACAACATCATCATCATCACAATGTACGTCCATGTGTATAATGCTGCCTGACTGAGACATATCCCCGTTATCTACATCCTCTGGCACTAATAGTTGCGCATCACTTATTTCTTCAAACTGATGTGAAAATAACTCCTCTGACGGATCAAGTGAAGCGGCTGTGGTGCTAGTGTTGGTGGTGGTGCCGGCGGGCTGGCGAGTGGTAAATTGAGAGGTGCCCGAAGCTGAGCTGGAGGAGGATGGTGCATTAGGGTTCCGAGCGGAAGCTGTAGACGATTGGGTGTCTTGTGTAAGCCAGTCAACTATGGCCTCAGAATTTTTTGAGTTCAGGGTCTGTGGTGGCCTCTGAACACTGGGCATTATTCTAGGGCCTAAGGAAATCACAGCACCACGACCACGACGGCCCTTGCGGGGTGGCCTGCCTCTGCCTGTCATTTTCTTTTTTAATGTGTTGTGTACTATGAGTGCAAGGTGCTGTGCCACCCTATAGGAGTGTTGGGCAGTGGGTACAGTACACTCTGTGGACCTGACAGTCACTGGCACTCAGGCAACTGCAATTAAAAAATATATATATTTTTTTTACTTGGCAAGCTGCTGTGCCACCTTATATATCAGTGGTGGGTGGGCAGTGGCACAGTACACTCTCTGTGGACCTGACAGCAGTCACTGGCACCCAGGCAACTGCAATTTTAAAAAATATATATTTTATTTTACTTTGCAAGCTGCTGTGCCACCTTATATATCAGTGGTGGGTGGGCAGTGGCACAGTACACTCTCTGTGGACCTGACAGCAGTCACTGGCACCCAGGCAACTGCAATTTTAAAAAAATATATTTTATTTTACTTTGCAAGCTGCTGTGCCACCTTATATATCAGTGGTGGGTGGGCAGTGGCACAGTACACTCTCTGTGGACCTGACAGCAGTCACTGGCACCCAGGCAACTGCAATTTTAAAAAATATATATTTTATTTTACTTTGCAAGCTGCTGTGCCACCTTATATATCAGTGGTGGGTGGGCAGTGGCACAGTACACTCTCTGTGGACCTGACAGCAGTCACTGGCACCCAGGCAACTGCAATTTTAAAAAATATATATTTTATTTTACTTTGCAAGCTGCTGTGCCACCTTATATATCAGTGGTGGGTGGGCAGTGGCACAGTACACTCTCTGTGGACCTGACAGCAGTCACTGGCACCCAGGCAACTGCAATTTTAAAAAAATATATTTTATTTTACTTTGCAAGCTGCTGTGCCACCTTATATATCAGTGGTGGGTGGGCAGTGGCACAGTACACTCTCTGTGGACCTGACAGCAGTCACTGGCACCCAGGCAACTGCAATTAAAAAAAATATATTTTTTTTTTTACTTTGCAAGCTGCTGTGCCACCTTATATATCAGTGGTGGGTGGGCACACAGTGGCACTGCAGTGGGCACAGTACACTCTGTGGACCTGACAGTAACTGGCAGCCCAGGCAACTGCAATAATAAAAAATATTTTTTTTTTCAATTTATTGCAACAAGATGCTGTGCCACCGTATATATATCAGTGGTGGGCAGTGCACTGCAGTGGGTACAGTGCACTCTGTGGACCTGACACAGCACTCACTGCAATTATGACAGAGGAAAAAAAAAATATTTTTTAAAATGCCAGGTACTGTGCCTGTGCCACCCGAAATGAGTGTGGTGTGCACACAGTACAGTCTGTGGTGGGTCTGTGGCCTCTCACACACAGCGGGCAGGCAACTGCAGTGTACAATAGATATATATAGATATATATATAAAGAAAAAAAATCTATTACCTTACCAGCCCTTAAAAGGGCTTTTGGGGACACTATATATATATATATGTATATATATATATATATATGTATATATATAAATAAAAAAAATCCTCAATTACCAGCCCTTAAAAGGGCTTTTGGGGACACTAGATAGATATAGATATATATATATATATATGAAGAAACAACTCAGTTACCAGCCCTTAAAAGGGCTTTTGGGGACGCTAGGTATATATATATATATATATATATATATATATATATAAAAAAAAAAAAAACACAAATACCAGCCCTTAGAAGGGCTTTTTGGGGTGCTGATATTACAGCAGTAGTGGACCAAGAACACTGCAAGACCAGGAACACTGACTAACTGTCCCTAGCTTAACAGCAGCAGCAGCAGCAGCAGCAGCAGCAGCAGCTCTCTCCCTACTCTCACTACACACACTGCTTCAGAATGATCTAAGATGGATGCTGCCCTTGCTTATTTATAGGAGGTGGGAGGGTGTGGGAGGGAGGTACGCTGATTGGCTGGAAATGTGTCTGCTGACTGTAAAGTTCAGGGTCAAAGTTTGCCTCAATGATGTCTTATGGGGGGCGGACCGAACATCGCATATGTTCGCCGGCAGCGGCGAACGCGAACATGCTAAGTTCGCCGGGAACTGTTCGCCGGCGAACAGTTCTATACATCTCTAATTAGGAACTGGGGTATGTAAACTTTTGATCAAGGTCATTTGGGTAGTTTCTGTTGTCATTATGATTTAAAAAGAGTAAACACAATTGATTGGTCATAAATGGCTTCAGCCAAACACTAACCATGAGTGAAAGAAAAGTTTTTGTATTATCATTCATATTCTTGAAAAAATGGCCAAGAAATCATAAATTCTGCCAGGGTATGTAAACTTATGATCACAACTGTAAATATACAGTATATTATAATATATAATTTATGTATTATCACTTGGAGGAAATAAAAAGAGAAATAAATACCCAAGACCAGAAACAGGGCTCTGTCACTGTGAAGCCAACAAAAAATATAAAGAAAAATATTAATAAATAAAAAAAATGTACTTGGTTCATTTACCCACTTGCTGACCACCTAACTGGGTAAACTACGCCATTACTTTGACATTAAATACCAGGGTTATGGCTGCAGCTAGATGCCATATCCCCGGTATTATTTTTTCCCTCAGGCACCTATCTTTCACATAAAAGTGCAGAGGGGCAGATTCCCCACTGGGTCACTTTTAGAAGCGGCTGGAGGGGTCTTCTCCTCCCCCCCTCCTCTGCTTTCCGGTGGTTTTTGGGCTTACCTGGTGGATCGTGAAGCCCTAAAACTCTTCCGACGCTGGCGGTGGCTGGTGGTGGCTGGGTACAGAGATGAGCGGAGGAAAGATGGCCTCTGCTCATCTCTATGCCCTAGGAGGACTGGAGCAATGTCATGATGTCACTTCTAGTTCTGGCCACATGTAAACAAGTCCATTTTATTATTTTTTTTTTTTTTTAATTCTTTTTATTTGGTTTTCAGAAAATAAGAAAGAAAAAAAAACACAAAATACATACAAGTACGAAGTAGCAAAGCATTTGTACATATCACAACTACGCAAACAATAGAGAGGAAAATACAATGTTTTGAACAAACAAGTAAGATATGGTGCCGTCTAATAACCATACGGGTAAAGCCCACAGCCTCCCAATGGATACATTCATCGGCAGTAAATTAGTGAACAAACCTCGTTAGCCAATATCTTAATACATGTTTCTACAATGACCTGATCGGGCGGGGAGTAGGCGGAGGGGCTTATGACCCATTTCTACATTGATTTAGTAAATGGAAATTTTACATTTCTAGGAGGGTGCCCCATCCAGGGAACATGCTGCCACCCCCCAGTTCGGGTCTAGCTACCCTCCGCCCCGGCCCCCCCGAATCCATCACCCACAGATAATTGGGCTCAACTTGAACTATGTTTGGGAAAATAATCATTCCAGATCGACCATTTGGCCTGAAATTGTTTTACCTTAAGTTCAGTTAGGGCTAGGGTTTTTTCGTAGATACAAGATTCTCCTACAAGTTGAATGACCTCCCTCTGAGAGGGAACATCTACACATTTCCACTTGCGTGCTATGGACAATCTAGCAGCAAAAAGAATGTTTTGGACGACAGTCCTAAATTGGGGGGGATACCTGTCTACATTAATACCTAAGATGGCCTGTTCAACCGTCACTCTGTTTAAGATTCCCGTAATGGAAGCAATAAGTTTTGATACAGAGGTCCAGAAACTTCTTAGAGAGATACAGGACCACATCACATGTATTAGGGTGCCCACCTGACCGCACCCTCTCCAACATAAATTAGATGTCTCTGGGGAATACTTGGCAATAGTGTATGGTGTTTTGTACCACCTGAGATGTAGTTTTTGAAGCCCTTCCCTGAAGTTGGAGCATCTGGTATGTGTTCGAGTAAGCTTATAGGAGTTTAGCCATTGCTTAGTGGTGAATTCCTGGTTAAGTTCGCTTTCCCATTTGAGATGATGGGTGTGTTTGATAAATGACCCTTTATCCTGTAGAGCTGTGTAGAATGTGCCTATGCCTTTGAGCTGTTTGCTGGATCCAAAACATAGGGAGTGAACCTGTGCTGGCATGGAGATACTAGTCGCTTCTAGGCTAGATATCAATTGAGTCACCCTACAGAACGTGAGAAACTCCCCGGCAAACGAGGGGAACCTCACACACCTGGTGGCAAAGGAGGAGCTACCCTGATTATTTTTAAAGTCTTGGATTGTATGTATGCCAAAAGATGGCCAGTGGTTTACTTTCAGGTTTGGGGAAAGGAAGGAGAGGGCCGTCAGAGGGACAGGGATATCCACTCTGCGGCCTACCGAGTTATTATGGGTAAAAAAATACTGCCAGGCCTGTATTGTGGCACTTATAGTCGGGTGTACCACAGAAAATGCACGTTTAGATAGAGGGATGCTGAGCATCAAGTCCGCCAAGGACCCCTGTGGCACCACCGACTTTTCTAACCTGGTCCAGCCGGGAGCCTGATCTGGTTTTAACCAATGTAGAGATTGTGTGAGGATAGCTGCCATATGATAGTCCTTCATATCTGGAACCCCCATGCCTCCCACCAGGGGATGTCTGATCAAAAGCTTATGAGAGCAGCGGGGTTTTTTCCCGGCCCACAGGAACCCAGAGACCACGGACTGCACTTTGCGGTAGAATGCTTGGGGAATCTTAATGGGAAGCGCCCTGAAAAGGTACAGGAGCTTCGGGAATGTTAACATTTTAAATGCCGCATTCCTGCCCGACCATGAAAGGAAATGTTTACCATATCTGTCGATGTCACCTGTCAAGGTGTCCATAAATGGGTTGAAGTTATACTTAAATAAATCCTTCGTATTACTTGTCAGCTTGATGCCCAAGTAATCAATAGGACCCTGACTCCACTGGAAGGGTACTAACTGTTCAATCTCAGTGTGTGTGTCGTCATCTATTCCCACCCCTAGCATGTGTGACTTAGTGTCATTGATTTTGTAGTATGAGATGGAGTGAAATTCCTGAAGAACTTCCTGAGCTGCAGCAAGGGAGGCTTTTGGGGCTGTCATGGATAGGATAACATCGTCCGCGAACAATGAAATCTTATTTGGAAAACCGTGGATGTCTAGACCCCTGATACCCGGGTGGTTTCTAATCCTTTCCGCCAGAGGCTCCATCAGGAGAACGAAGACCAATGGGGAAAGTGGACACCCTTGCCTGGTCCCATTTGTGATATCAAATTTCGTAGAGAACATACCCTCTGTGTAGACATAGGCCGAAGGTTGAGTATATAAAGTCATAATCGCGTCCAAAATCTCACCCCCCATGCCGAAACGTTGCAAAACTTTATGTAGATATCCCCAGTGAATCCTGTCAAAGGCCTTTTCGGCGTCAAGGGACAGGAACACTGTGGGCGTATTTGTGGATTCGGCATGGTGGATGAGATTCAGGAGGCGCCTTGTAGCGTCAGTAGCCTGACGGCCCAGTATAAAACCCACCTGGTCCTGGTTAATAAGGTCAGGTAGGAACTTAGCTAGCCGGTTAGCCAAAATTTTGGCGTAGACCTTCAGATCCACGTTCAATAATGATATGGGTCTGAAATTCTTCGCACAGTCCGGGGGTTTCCCCGGTTTAGGAAGCGTTATAACAGTAGCCTCCAACATTTCTGGAGGAAAGGAGGCAGACGAGGCAGCCCTGTGGAACACATCCTGAAGTCTTGGGGCCAAAATCTGTACAAATTGTCTATAGTATTCTGATGAAAATCCATCAGGGCCAGGAGCTTTTTTTAAGGGTAGTGATAGTATTGCGGTGGAGATTTCCGCCGCGGAGATAGGGAGGTTCAAGTCTGACAATGCTGATGGAGTCAGTTTGGGCAGGGAGACTGACGCTAGAAAATTATCTATGTCCTCCGGGGACGGTTGGGGAGTGGACACATCGTCCTTCAAATTATAAAGGGAGCCATAGTATTGACTGAAGGCGTCCGCAATATCTTTGGGGTTGGTCAAGGTCTGTCCAGTCGAATGGTGAGTCAGTTTAGAGATGCGTTGTCGGGTACGTTCGTCTTTTAGATGGTTGGCTAGAAGTTTGCCAGCCTTGTTTCCGTGAGCAAAAAAGTTAGCTTTCATCTTGCGGATTTGAGTTTGATGCTGTCCTAGTAGCAGTAAGCGCAACTCATTTTTGGCCTGCGTCAGCTGGTCAGTGATGTGTGGAAGCGGGTTTAGCTTGTTAAGGGATTCTAATTGTTGGATTTTTTGTAACATGTCCTCCAACTGCTGCCTCCTCTGCCTCCGTTTAGCTGCGCTTTTAGACATAAGGAAACCTCGCATAAATGCCTTATGGGCGTTCCAGACCATAAATGGGCAAGTTTCCCCATTAGCATTGTTGCGGAAGAATTCCTCCAGGGCCACTTGGACCTCGGAGGAAGTCTTTGGGTCACAAAAGATAGTAATGTCGTTTTTCCACCTGTTGGCTCTCGTGGAGCAGACCTGAGGGCCTATAGTCACTGAAACTGGTGCGTGGTCCGACCAAGTGATTTGGCCTATGGTAGATTCAACTACTTTTTGCAACAAAAACTTATCAGAGAGGATCATATCAATCCTGGAATACGAGGAATGAACTTTAGAAAAAAAGGAAAAGTCCCTCTCCGAGGAGTGATGACATCTCCAGATGTCCTGTAGGTCCGAGGCAATCAGAAATTTGGATAAGTCCGCTCTGCGGGGGTGCATTGGCTGGTCCCTGGAGATGTCCTGGCGACAATTGGCCACTAAATTCAAGTCTCCCCCCAGCAGTACAAATCCGGAAAGATCCGGTTTAATGTTTTTCCACATCTTCTTCAAAAAAGAATTTTGGTTAGCATTGGGGGCATAGACGTTGAGGAGGGAGTACTTGACGTTGTTAATTTCACATTTCAACAAGAGGAAGCGGCCCTCAGGGTCAGAGTGGTGCGAAATGTACTTATAATCCACAGAGTCTTTAATGAGGATGGCCACTCCCCCTTTTTTCTTAGGGCCATTGGCATAGTAAACATGGGGGAATTGCTTGAACTTAAGCATGGGGTGCGTTGCGGCACAGAAATGGGTTTCCTGAATGAGCATGACATCACATTTTTGTGTGTTAAGTTCTCTGTACAGCATATGGCGTTTAAACGGACTGTTAAGACCCCGAACGTTCAATGATGTCAGTTTGAAAGACATGGTGGTATGAAGCGGTGTGAGCTCTGCAGGGTACAGGCGTCAAAAAATAGCCAAAAGAAAAAGCAAAACTAAAGTGTGAAAAAGATACAACAGAAGAAAAAAAGAAAAACACATACAACACAAGGCGCTAGGAACAGGTGGCGCCTGTAAGTAAAAATTGACGATATCCGGGTGGAAATCTGGGCCGAATGAAAATCTGCTAACTTGGGGCAATTAGTACAAGATACTATAAGCAGCCGAACAGAACTGCCGGATATCTGAAACTAGGCGATCTAGTGAATGGAGGGTCAACTCCCACATGAAGCAAATAGACACTTGCATGAAGAATTCCTCCGTCAGGTGGACGGGGAACAGTCAGGACCCCTAGATTGGTGCTCCGTGTCTGAGTCATCAGAGTCCAGTATACCCCACTGACGGAGCAGGTTAATGCCATATTCCAGGGTTGTTATTTTAAATTCCTTGTCCCCCTTAGTGACTAGGAGTGTTGCCGGATAGTTCCAGCGATACTGGATATGATGGTTTCTCAGGGGTTTCGTCACTGTCAACAAGTTCCTCCTCCTGTTCATGGTGTGGGCGGATAGGTCCGCATAAAATGACAGGCCTTGCACGCTGACCGGGAGGTCTACGGCCTTCCTCATCCGTGCCATGACCCTCTCTTTCACAGTATAGAAATGGATCCTGACAATAGCATCTCTGGGGTACTTATCAGGAATATGTTTAGGTTTTGGTAGCCTGTGGATCCTATCTATTGCCAGGTCATTGGGAGTCACATTCGGCAACAAGTCCTGCATAATAGAAGTGAAGTAGTCAGACAGGTCTTGAGGTTTAACCGATTCGGGTATGCCTCTTATTTTGATATTGTTCCGTCTGAAACGATCCTCAAGGTCTGCCACCTTAGACTTAAGCCATATTATTTCGTCATCGTGATCGTTATGTGCATCCACCATATCGTTGAATGTATTGGCAAACTCCCCCATCTTGTCTTCAATTTTTGTCACTCTGTCAGTCACAGCGACCACCGCAGTGTTGCACTGAGACATTAATTGCAGCATGTCAGAATGTATAGCAGAGCGTAGTGAAAGCATCATGTCTCTTAACATAGAGGCCATCACAGGCTGGTCCCCTGCAGGTAAAGCTGCCATAGTCTCCTGGAATTCCAGGGTGTCATTGATGGTAATGCCTTGTGATGGGGCTGCGGCGGCATGGTCCGTCTTTTGTTTGGATTTCACCGGGCTATTGGACTGTGGTAGGTAGCCCACCTCGTTGTTCTGCGTGCCCGAGGGGTTCCCACTGTCTTTGGAGTCCGGGGAAGACAAGTGCTGGGGCTGTGAGGAGCGTGGCGGGCCGGCGCCATCTTGGCTGCGCGGCCTAATATTCGGGGTGAAGAAGTTTAACATCTTACCCGGCTTTCCACGATCTTTCCGTTTGTGGGACATGTCCGGTAGGTGCTCGCAGGTGTCCGGAGTGTAGTTGCGGTGCTTTGGAGTGACCCTCTCCGTTGTAGTTTGCTCCGGTCTGTCTGCGTGGCGAGGAGCTGCAGGCTCAAGCTGCCATTCACCTCGCTAGCCGGCTCCGCCCCCAGTCCATTTTATTTTTGAAAGCAAAAAATCAAATCAAAAATATATATTTTTAAATCTTTTGCTTTAATGGGTAGAGAAGAAATTTGGGGTTTAGACCCCAGATCTCTCCCTAAAGAGGACCTATCATGCTGTATTGTTATCGCAAGGGATGTTTACACTCCTTGTGATAGCAATAAGACTGCGTTCACATAGGGGCGACGCTACTTGCTGGGGCGACCTGTGACCTCGGCGCGACATGCACGGACTTCATATCATTGAAGTCTATGCAGGTCGCCTCCAGGTCGCCCCAAAGTAGTACAGGACCCTTTTTCTAAGTCGGAGTGACTTGTGTCGCTCCTATTAGAACGGGCCCTGTGCTAATCTATGGCAGGCGACCCACCGCGACTTGTCAGGCGACCAGGTCGCCTGACAAGTCGCGCTAGTGTGAACCGGGTCTAACAGTGATTAGAAAATGTTTTTTTAAAGGGACAGTGTAAAAAAGTAATAAAATAAATAAAAATGTTTTTTTTAAAGAGCCCTGTCCTCGCGTGCTTGCGCACGCCCACACATGTAAACGGTGTTCGCACCACACATGTGAGATATCGCAACAAACATCCGAGTGAGAGCAAAAATTCTAGCACTGGGCCTCCTCTGTATCTCTAAACTGCTAACCTATAGAAATTTCTAAAATGTCGCTAATGGAGATTTATAAGTACCGTGGTTTGACACCATTCCCCAAGTGCTCGTAATTTTAAAGCATGACATGTTAGGTATCTATTTACTTGGTGTAACATCATCTTTCATATTACACAAATAAATTGAGGTATATATTATGTTTTCTTTAATTCATTAAAGTGTATTTTTTCCCCCAAAAAAATTAAGTTTGAAAAATCACTGCGCAAAAACATAACATAGGCATAAAAAATTGCAATGACCACCACTTTATTCTCTAGGGTCTCTGCAAAAAAAAAAATATATATATATATATATTGTATATATATAATGTTTGGGGGTTTTAAGTAATTTTCTGGCAAAAAATACTGATTTTTATTTGTAAACAACAAGTGTCAGAAAGAGGCCTGGTCAGCAAGTGATTAAAGTCCAACCCTATTCATGTGACAAGTAGCATAACTTGCCTTATAATTCACCTGGTGTGTTTCACCCGGCTGGAAGTATGGCATCAAGAATGAACTGCAAGATGCAAGTTACTTAACCTGTGTCCTGCAGTCCATTCCTGATGCCATCTTTCCAGCTGGGTGGAATGCACAAGGTGAAATATGACCAGTTATGTGACTTCTCACAGGACCAAGGTTAGACTTTAGATATATATTTTAAAAGAATCAAGCAAATATACAGTATATTTATTATATATTAGTATTTTTCTTGATGATATTGCTTTTCCAGAGCCTTGTTTCTGGTCTTGAGTATTTCCCATTCATGTATCAGATATCTCTTTCATTTCCTTCTCAATCCTATTAAATTTCGCCTGATACTGCTTAATAATCTAAATGTTAAAACATAATAAATGACATAACAAATCAGGTACTAATTTTGATTGAATTACTTTATTAAAATAGGATGCATATAGAAAATTTCCTTAACCCAAAAAGCAATTTTAAAAAGGTTACATAATCTGAAAATGATATATTATAAGGCAGGTATTTAAATATTTATTTTAATTAAATGCTCTACCCATATTAGCAATGTGAGATTTCTTAAGCCGAAGCTTAAAAAAAAAAAAAAAATGAACCAAAAACCTATAATGTTCTTAGAATCCAGTGCCCTGGCGTGACCTGTATTAAATTATGTACAGGTAAATACAGGTATTATGTTATATATGTGTTTATTTTTAACCACTTTAGCTCCAGGCCTTTTTCTGACACTTTTGTTTACATGTCAAAATCTGTATGTTTTTCTAGAAAACCCCCCAAACATTATATATATATTTCTAAACCAGAGGCCCTAGAGCAGTGGTGTATTTAGGTTTTGTGCTGCCCTAGGCCTGACTAAACTTGTGCACCCCCTAATTGAAATACGACCCATCCCTTCCTGTAAAGGCCACACTCCTTCCTGTTTATGACCTGCCCTTTTATCTGTAATCCACAGACCACAACTACAGTCTATCAGAGCCCATCAGTGCCGCCTTATCAGTGCCCATCAGTGCAGCTTCAGTACTGCCCAGCAGTGCAGCCTCATCAGTGCAGCATATCAGTACAGCCCCATCAGTGGCCATCAGTACAGCCCCATCAGTGGCCATCATTACAGCCCCATTAGTGGCCACCAGTGCAGCCTATCAGTGCATCATATCAGTGCCCATCAGTACAGCTTATCTGTGCCGCCTCATCAGTGGCCATCAGCACAGCCTCATCAGTGGCCATCAGTGCAGCCCATTAGTGCCCATCTGTGCAACATATCAGTGCCCATCAGGGCACCATATCAGTGCAGCCCCATCAGTGAAGCTTATCAGTGCCGCCTCATGCCCATCAGTGCACCCTCACCAGTACCCATCAGTGCAGCATATCAGTGCTGCCTTATCAATGCAGCCGCATTAGTGCCCATCAGTGCAGTTTAACCACTTAAGCCCCAGCCCTATTTCGGACACTTTTTGTTCACAAGTTAAAATCAGTATTTTTTCCTAGAAAACTACTTAGAACCCCCAAACATTATATATATATTTTTAGCAAAGACTCTGGAGAATAAAATGTCGGTCATTGCAATTTTTTTTGTCACGCGGTATGCGCGCAGCGGTCTTTAAAACGCCATTTTTTTGGAAAATTTTTGAAAAATCACATTTCACTGCATTTAAAAAACAGTAAAGTTAGCACATTTTTTTGTATATTGTGAAAGATGATGTCACGCCGAGTAAATAGATACCCAACATGTTACGGTTTAAAATTGCGCACACCCGTGGGATGGCGACAAACTACAGTCAATAGAGATCTCAATAGGCGACGCTTTAAATTTTTTTAATGGTTACCAGTTTAGAGTTAGAGTGTAGCTCTTTTTTTAAAATTATTGCTCACGCTCTGGCAATCGCGGCGATACCTCACTTGTGTGGTTTGAACAGCGATTTCATTCGCGGCTCGACTTCCGTATACGTTTTTTTTCGTGCGCGAGCTAACGGTGACGGGGGCGGCTAAATTTTTTTTTCCTATTTATTTTATTTTTTTTTTAACTTTATTACAGGTTTTAAAAAAAAATCTGATCACTTTCATTGCTGTCACAAGCAATGTAAACATCCCTTGTGACACCAATATGCAGGTACTCTTTATGGAGGGATTGAGGGTCTAAAAGACCCTAGACCCCTCCACTACACTTTCATGTATGCAAAACGCCAAAAACTTAATTTTTGCATACAACCGTTTTTTAAATCTGCCGCCTTTTGCAGCAGAGTAACCCGGAAGTGACGTCATGGACGCCGCCTCCGGGTTACGTCACCGGAGACCCGATCGAAGCCGTCTCCGGCTTTGATCGGGACTCCATCCAGCCGGCGGACGTGCCGGCTGGGTGCTCGGGGCTCCCGGTGGGACAGGAGCCCCGAGCAAAGTCGCAGAAGGCGGCGGGAGGGGGGGACGTCCCCTCCCGCTCACCCGGGTAACGATCGAGCGGCTCCCGAGCTGCATCGGTCGTTGCCGACGGAAAGCCAACCATCGGCTGTTAACCACGGTACCGGGATGGTGCCTCTAGCTAGAGGCATCATCCCGGTATACCCCCGCAAAGTCTGCTGACGTAAATATACGTCAGTTTGCGGTAAGTGGTTAACAGTACCCACCATTGGCAACACATTAGTGGCCATCAGAGCAGCATATTAGTGCCCATCAGTGCAGCAAATTAGCGACCATCAGTGCAGCATATCAGAGCATATCAGTGCCCATCAGTGCAGCATATCAGTGTTGCCATATCAGTGCAGCCCCATCAGTTCTTTTAAGATATTTGGACTTGTGTTTGCTGCCACTGATTGTAATAATAGGATTATGTCACTTATTTGAATAATAATTATAAAGTCCAGAGTCATTATACAAATAAGTGAAATAATCAGTGATAGCAAACACAAGTCTACATTTTTTGATGCCCCCTCTACAAAGTGCTGCCCTAGGCCTGGGCCTTGTTGGCCTAGGCCAAGATACAGCACTGCCCTAGAGAATAAAATGGTGGGTTTTGCAATTTTTCGCTTTGCTTGGTTTAGTGCAAAAATACATTACCCAATGTTTAGTAAAATATAAGAGATGATATTACGCTGAGTAAATAGATACCAAACATGTCAGGCTTTAAATTTGCACACGCCCCTGCAATGGTGACAAACTATGCAATTTTTTCTATCCATAGGTGATGCTTTAAAGCCCTTAAAGGTTACCACTTTAGATTTGCAAAGGAGGTCTGGTGTTAGAATTACTGCCCATGATCTGACGTTTACGGCGTTACCTCACATATGTGGCACGATTGCTGTTTGCGTGCGTGCATACTGACCCCAAATCACTTCTCGGCCCTTAAAACCATTTGATCACACCAAGATCAATGTGTTCGAATGCTTTTGATTTTTGAAAATGCCGCTGCTGACATCCAGGTAAACTGAAAGTGATTAGAAAGGGTTAGAAAGGCTGGATTCATCTCTTTTTCATGGATAGTGTAGGACCCAATGATAATGGGGTACTTTGACGCAGTAGTGGGCTTGAGCACGATATGGCCATATGGTGGGACCAAACCCCCATTTTTATTTATGGATTCTCTTCAGATTTGGTAGTAATTTCTTTTGCATTTGCGCGCTATTCTTTTTTAATATACATGTCTTTTGGTTCATAGCTGCAGCAGCTTTGGAAATACATGGGTATGCTCCCCCAAATTTTTTGCCTGTTTATTATGTATTTGGTCTGACCAGACTATCGAGGTTGAGCAGCCCTCCCCACCCCCCACATACACCTGTACTCAATCAGTGTCCACCATCAAGTGGATATAGGAGGAGTCCCCTGTAGTGCATTTGCACATTTTTCCCAGCAAGGAGTATTATCTCCAAGGGTTAGAAAGGCTGGATTCATCTCTTTTTCATGGATAGTGTAGGACCCACTGATAATGGGGTACTTTGACGCAGTAGTGGGCTTGAGCACGATATGGCCATATGGTGGGACCAAACCCCCATTTTTATTTATGGATTCTCTTCAGATTTGGTAGTAATTTCTTTTGCATTTGCGCGCTATTCTTTTTTTAATATACATGTCTTTTGGTTCATAGCTGCAGCAGCTTTGGAAATACATGGGTATGCTCCCCCAAATTTTTTGCCTGTTTATTATGTATTCGGTCTGACCAGACTATCGAGGTTGAGCAGCCCTCCCCACCCCCCACATACACCTGTACTCAATCAGTGTCCACCATCAAGTGGATATAGGAGGAGTCCCCTGTAGTGCATTTGCACATTTTTCCCAGCAAGGAGTATTATCTCCAAGGGTTAGAAAGGCTGGATTCATCTCTTTTTCATGGATAGTGTAGGACCCACTCATAATGGGGTACTTTGACGTAGTAGTGGGCTTGAGCACGATATGGCCATATGGTGGGACCAAACCCCCATTTTTATTTATGGATTCTCTTCAGATTTGGTAGTAATTTCTTTTGCATTTGCGCGCTATTCTTTTTTAATATACATGTCTTTTGGTTCATAGCTGCAGCAGCTTTGGAAATACATGGGTATGCTCCCCCAAATTTTTTGCCTGTTTATTATGTATTCGGTCTGACCAGACTATCGAGGTTGAGCAGCCCTCCCCACCACCCACATACACCTGTACTCAATCAGTGTCCACCATCAAGTGGATATAGGAGGAGTCCCCTGTAGTGCATTTGCACATTTTTCCCAGCAAGGAGTATTATCTCCAAGGGTTAGAAAGGCTGGATTCATCTCTTTTTCATGGATAGTGTAGGACCCACTGATAATGGGGTACTTTGACGCAGTAGTGGGCTTGAGCACGATATGGCCATATGGTGGGACCAAACCCCCATTTTTATTTATGGATTCTCTTCAGATTTGGTAGTAATTTCTTTTGCATTTGCGCGCTATTCTTTTTTAATATACATGTCTTTTGGTTCATAGCTGCAGCAGCTTTGGAAATACATGGGTATGCTCCCCCAAATTTTTTGCCTGTTTATTATGTATTCGGTCTGACCAGACTATCGAGGTTGAGCAGCCCTCCCCACCCCCCACATACACCTGTACTCAATCAGTGTCCACCATCAAGTGGATATAGGAGGAGTCCCCTGTAGTGCATTTGCACATTTTTCCCAGCAAGGAGTATTATCTCCAAGGGTTAGAAAGGCTGGATTCATCTCTTTTTCATGGATAGTGTAGGACCCACTGATAATGGGGTACTTTGACGCAGTAGTGGGCTTGAGCACGATATGGCCATATGGTGGGACCAAACCCCCATTTTTATTTATGGATTCTCTTCAGATTTGGTAGTAATTTCTTTTGCATTTGCGCGCTATTCTTTTTTAATATACATGTCTTTTGGTTCATAGCTGCAGCAGCTTTGGAAATACATGGGTATGCTCCCCCAAATTTTTTGCCTGTTTATTATGTTTATTCGGTCTGACCAGACTATCGAGGTTGAGCAGCCCTCCCCACCCCCCACATACACCTGTACTCAATCAGTGTCCACCATCAAGTGGATATAGGAGGAGTCCCCTGTAGTGCATTTGCACATTTTTCCCAGCAAGGAGTATTATCTCCAAGGGTTAGAAAGGCTGGATTCATCTCTTTTTCATGGATAGTGTAGGACCCACTGATAATGGGGTACTTTGACGCAGTAGTGGGCTTGAGCACGATATGGCCATATGGTGGGACCAAACCCCCATTTTTATTTATGGATTCTCTTCAGATTTGGTAGTAATTTCTTTTGCATTTGCGCGCTATTCTTTTTTAATATACATGTCTTTTGGTTCATAGCTGCAGCAGCTTTGGAAATACATGGGTATGCTCCCCCAAATTTTTTGCCTGTTTATTATGTTTATTCGGTCTGACCAGACTATCGAGGTTGAGCAGCCCTCCCCACCCCCCACATACACCTGTACTCAATCAGTGTCCACCATCAAGTGGATATAGGAGGAGTCCCCTGTAGTGCATTTGCACATTTTTCCCAGCAAGGAGTATTATCTCCAAGGGTTAGAAAGGCTGGATTCATCTCTTTTTCATGGATAGTGTAGGACCCACTGATAATGGGGTACTTTGACGCAGTAGTGGGCTTGAGCACGATATGGCCATATGGTGGGACCAAACCCCCATTTTTATTTATGGATTCTCTTCAGATTTGGTAGTAATTTCTTTTGCATTTGCGCACTATTCTTTTTTAATATACATGTCTTTTGGTTCATAGCTGCAGCAGCTTTGGAAATACATGGGTATGCTCCCCCAAATTTTTTGCCTGTTTATTATGTATTCGGTCTGACCAGACTATCGAGGTTGAGCAGCCCTCCCCACCCCCCACATACACCTGTACTCAATCAGTGTCCACCATCAAGTGGATATAGGAGGAGTCCCCTGTAGTGCATTTGCACATTTTTCCCAGCAAGGAGTATTATCTCCAAGGGTTAGAAAGGCTAGATTCATCTCTTTTTCATGGATAGTGTAGGACCCACTGATAATGGGGTACTTTGACGCAGTAGTGGGCTTGAGCACGATATGGCCATATGGTGGGACCAAACCCCCATTTTTATTTATGGATTCTCTTCAGATTTGGTAGTAATTTCTTTTGCATTTGCGCGCTATTCTTTTTTAATATACATGTCTTTTGGTTCATAGCTGCAGCAGCTTTGGAAATACATGGGTATGCTCCCCCAAATTTTTTGCCTGTTTATTATGTTTATTCGGTCTGACCAGACTATCGAGGTTGAGCAGCCCTCCCCACCCCCCACATACACCTGTACTCAATCAGTGTCCACCATCAAGTGGATATAGGAGGAGTCCCCTGTAGTGCATTTGCACATTTTTCCCAGCAAGGAGTATTATCTCCAAGGGTTAGAAAGGCTGGATTCATCTCTTTTTCATGGATAGTGTAGGACCCACTGATAATGGGGTACTTTGACGCAGTAGTGGGCTTGAGCACGAAATGGCCATATGGTGGGACCAAACCCCCATTTTTTTTATGGATTCTCTTCAGATTTGGTAGTAATTTCTTTTGCATTTGCGCGCTATTCTTTTTTAATATACATGTCTTTTGGTTCATAGCTGCAGCAGCTTTGGAAATACATGGGTATGCTCCCCCAAATTTTTTGCCTGTTTATTATGTTTATTCGGTCTGACCAGACTATCGAGGTTGAGCAGCCCTCCCCACCCCCCACATACACCTGTACTCAATCAGTGTCCACCATCAAGTGGATATAGGAGGAGTCCCCTGTAGTGCATTTGCACATTTTTCCCAGCAAGGAGTATTATCTCCAAGGGTTAGAAAGGCTGGATTCATCTCTTTTTCATGGATAGTGTAGGACCCACTGATAATGGGGTACTTTGACGCAGTAGTGGGCTTGAGCACGATATGGCCATATGGTGGGACCAAACCCCCATTTTTATTTATGGATTCTCTTCAGATTTGGTAGTAATTTCTTTTGCATTTGCGCGCTATTCTTTTTTAATAAACTGAAAGTGATGTCAGGTCTTTGTTTCCGGGTTAAAAAAGAAAATTTCAGCACTTACAAAACATAAAACAACATAAGGATATTACACCTGTGCACAAATAATATATCCAACTATGTAAAGTAAATGAAAATAAATAAAATCAAATAGAGGTATAAATGTCCTGTGATATGAAGATCATGAGAATATTGTAACAATCCTTCACCGAAATAGTGGATCCACCGTGTGTTGCCTCCAATGAAATAGAACAGTAAAATGTGCTCTCTACTGGATTGTTGCCTTTTTCAGGGAATAGATTGGTCCATCCATCAAACATCCAATCAATTAAGCCAATATACTTCTCTCCTTTATAACTATGCCTTGTCCCAAGGAATACAACACTCCCCAGCAAAGCGAATCACCAGCCACAAATAAAAAGATCTTATGTGTCGCATTTACTGGTGCTAGAAAAGATTATTTTAAAACAATAACAAAAAAACCATGAAAAGACTCTAAAGGACAAATGTCCCTGTTATCACTTACATCCAATGCCACCAATCTGGAACAGAATAGCGGCAGGACCTTAGGCATCGAACAAATACACTCTATAGCTGTTTCACGCCACACGCGTCTTCAGGAGTATGTATTATGAATAGAAAAGCGGCCTCTCTTATGTAACCCCCTCACAGGAAATCATGTTTACCATAGCCAAGAGCCAAACAAAGCCAATCCAGTCTTTGTTCTGCTCTCCGATTAGATGGCGGAAGTGCTGGCTGGTCAATCGGGACTCCCGGTGAGAGGGGAGATCCTGGTAAAGCTGCAGAAGGTGGTGAGAGGGAGGCTAGCTGGGATTGCTTTTACAAGTGAGCCAACTATCGGCTCTAAAAAACAGTACCGGTATAAGCACTTGAGGTCTAGCAATGTACTGGTACGTCGCTGGTTGTCAACTGGTAAAAAATCCAAAAATAGTGAAACTTTACTTAAAGCCCAGCTTCAGGCAAAAATTTAATTTAAGGTTCACCTTTTACAAAAAAATAAATAAATGCACATACAGAACTATGCAAAAGTTTTAGGCAGGTGTGTAGAAATGTGGTAAAGTAAGAATGCTTTCAAAAATAAAAATGTAATAGTTTAGTTTTTTCAATTGACATAATGCAAAGTGAGCGAAGAGAAGAAAAATCGAAATCAAATGAATATATGGTGTGACTACCCTTTGGTTTCAAACTAGCATCAATTCTTTTCTTTTTTTTTTCATTTTTTATTATTTTTTATTGAATTTTGCAAAGGTAAAAACAAACAACAGAGAAACCGTAATTGAAATGCAAAGATAGCATAGTAATGAACATTATATGACAATATTGCGGTAATAATACAATACAATACAAGGTATTGGGGGGAAGGTAAGGAGGGGGGGATAAGGGAATTGAGAAATCCGTCAGAAAAACATAAAATGCATAGATTACACAGAATACAGAGAGTACAGGTTATGTCATTTTTCCTTCGTAACATGAATTATGCTGTGGGCATGCATAAGCAATCTATTGGCTGGTCAACCTGAGTGTAGTTGCGTTTAGGGGAGGGAGATTACCTCATGTGTAGGCCGTCCTATTGGGAAACTAGCATCAATTCTGACACTTTCTCACTTTGTACGCTTGCACACGGTAGGATTAGATTGAGGCCCATGATTAACCAATTATACCAAGCAGGTGCTAATTATCATCAATTTCATATGTAGGTTGAAACATGTAATTAAAACAGAAACAGCTGTGTATGAGGCTTAAAACTGGGCAAGGAGCAGCCGAACTCTGCTACTAAGGTGAAGCTGTAGAAGACAGATTCATGTCACAGGTCATACACTATGGCAGAAATGAAATTAGGAAATAGACAGGGGGTGCACCGGCTTAGTGCACTATCCTCAATGTAAAAAGCTTGACAAAGGCATGTCACATCAGAATGGCTGTAGTGCCCACGGTATCACATCATGGATGAAACGTCCACAGTAACTGGCTAACGTGTTTCAAGGTCACGCCTCTTCAAAGCCAACTAGACAGTGCCTTTGCTCTTCTACTTATACCATCAGACAAAAATGAGACAAGAGAGTGGTCAGGTACTTGGCCTGCCCCTATAGGGCATTTACTACCATGTTGCCAGGTGACAATAATAATATATATTATTACCGTATATACAAGAGTATAAGCCGACCCGAGTATAAGCCCCTACTTTTACCACAAAAAGATGGGAAAAATGATTGACTCAAGTATAAGCCTAGGGTGAGAATGCAGGGTGGCGGGCATGGTACAGGAGAATGCAAGGTGGCAGGCATGGTACAGGAGAATGCAGGGTGGCAGGCATGGTACAGGAGAATGCAGGGTGGCAGGCATGGTACAGGAGAATGCAGGGTGGCTGGCATGGTACAGGAGAATGCAGGGTGGCAGGCATGGTACAGGAGAATGCAGTGTGGCTGGCGTGGTACAGGAGAATGCAGGGTGGCAAGCATGGTACAAGAGGATGCGGGGTTGCGGGCATACTAGTGCGGCTGTGTTTCACTTACCTGTTCCAGAGGCGCCTTCATTTTAAAAATGGCGCCTCTGGAACAGGTAAAAAATTTTCATTTTAAAAATTCGCTATTGTCACACGGATCCTCCTCCTGGCCAATCAGGAAGCGGGTCTGATATGCGCTTCCTGATTGGCCGAAAGGCAAACCCCATGCCATTGGCTGGGGAGGAGGCGGGAGCCGGGAGGACTGAAGAGAAGCTGCCACGCCGGGGAACTGAAGAAGCCGCGAGCCGCCGCTGAAGGGAAAAGCAGGAGTCCTCAGAGCGCCCAGTGACAGCAGTCTGTTCCCTCCATCGGGTCAGGGCTGACTGGTGCTGGCGTGCGTTGCTGGCCACTGTCATCACCCATGTCGGTAATAAGAGCAGGGCGAGGCAGGAGACAGACACAGAGCAGGGTGTGAGGTAAGTGCACTGGTCTCGCGCGGGGGGTACACGCTTACGCTGGTCACTCTGCATTGAAAGGGGGCATGCTGGCATCTCTGCATTGAAAGGGGGAATGATGGCATCTCTGCATTGAAAGGGGGCATGCTGGCATCTCTGCATTGAAAGGGGGAATGATGGCATCTCTGCATTGAAAGGGGGCATGCTGGCATCTCTGCAATGAAAGGGGGCATGATGGCATCTCTGCAATGAAAGGGGGCATGATGGCATCTCTGCATTGAAAGGGAGCATGCTGGCATCTCTGCATTGAAAGGGGGCATGATGGCATCTCTACATTGAAAGGGGGCATGATGGCATCTCTGCATTGAAAGGGGGCATGCTGGCATCTCTGCAATGAAAGGGGGCATGATGGCATCTCTGCATTGAAAGGGGGCATGCTGGCATCTCTGCATTGAAAGGGGGCATGATTCGGCCGAATTTCAAACACCCAATGTTCGGGTCGAACCGATGGTCGACCCAAACCGTTCGATCATCCCTACTAATGAGTCAAAATGTGAAATAGTTGGCTGTAGCAGGAGGCAGTTTTTTTATGAAGAGCTGAAGAGCGGTAAAATAATGAGTGTCTGCAGACAAGAGTGAAGCATGGTGGAGGTTCTTTGCAAGTTTGGGGCTGCATTTCTACAAATAAAGTTGGAGATTTGGCCAGGAATCAGGATTAATGATGGCTTCAATGCTAAGAAATACAGACAAATACTTATCCATTATGTCATACCATCAGGGAGGCATGTGATTGGCCCCAAATTTACAACGACACCAAAAATAACAGCCAATGTCTTTAAAAACTATCTTCAGTGTAAAGAAGAACAAGAAGTCCTGGAAGCAATGGTTTGGCCCCCACAGAGCCCTGATCTCCACATCATCGAGTCTGTCTGGGATAACATAAAGAGACAGAAGGATATGAGGCAGCCTACAGTATATTAGCAGATCTGTGGTTAGTTCTCCGAAGATGGTTGGAACAACCTACCTGCCAAGTTCCTTTAAAAACTGTGTTCAGAGTGTACCTAGAAGAATTAATGCTGTTTTTGAAGGCAAAGGTTGGTCACACCAAATATTGATTTGGTTTGGATTTCTCTTCTGTTCATTTACTTTCCATTTTGTTAATTGATAAAAATAAACTATTAACACGTCTATTTCTGAAACCATTATTCATTTACGGCATGTTTCATATCTGCCAAAAACTTTTGCATAGCACTGTATATCTGCAGCAACTATTATTATTTTCCAAGGCAGCATCTTCAATCAGACTCAGTGAGTGGATCATGTGCGCAATATCAGGCTTCTGCAGTTCTTTGTGTGTACCAAGGTACAGACTTTAGGTAGAATTGCTGGAGAAAGTGTCAATGGTGAACACTGGATTCGCCTTCCATTGGGAATGGCAAGTTCTTCGGCTTTTGTAGTTTATTCAATCACAGATCAGCCCCACAAAGCAACATCATGGGAGAGGAGCCCCTGCACACTGTCATGAATGGGGTGGTTTGGGGTGGAGGTCTGACTTGTGCCATGCTACATGTTATACACTTCACGTGGGTGTGACATATCACATGGTCCAAAAGGTGGAGTTACCCTTTATGTAGTGCAATGTGTTACCCTGGGCGAGGTTGACAGCTACAAGTGAAACCAAACCGCATACATTTCCGCACGTCACATATTGGGCAGCCCATTCATTTAATTGGGCTACGCATTTTCATTGGGCTATGCATGAGAAATGCAGAATAGAAGTCCCTGACTGTTGTACAAGATGCAGAGGTGTGGGTACAATAACAATTAATGGCACCACAGTGCATCTGCTAAAGGGCAGTGTGTTCCTGTATGTGTCCGAAAAGAACGCAATTTTGTCTCCATATTAGGTCAATGACATCACATCCATCCCGCCCCTGTGGGGAACACCTCTGTCACTGCTGATTGGGCTGGGGGGGATGCGATCATGTGACGCTGAATTGGCTTTGAACCTGGCTCATCCCTGGTCTGTACAAGAGATGAGCTCAGGTTTCCTCCAAACTCATTACTTACTCCAACCATATGTCAGCTGGGTCATTCCCCACCCTGCAGCACACAATAACAAAGGGGGGGGATGCCGGTGACGTCAGTACCCTTAAAATGTGGACACGTCACTGCATTTAACCAATGATAAAATGGGCATTTGGCCACAGATAATGGAATAAAAAATGTAATTCTGATGTATAATGTCTGGGCTCATCGTGACTCATGGTGTCATTGACCTATATTATGATGTCATCGACCTACTTATAATGTCATTGACCTATATTATGATGTCATCGACCTACTTATAATGTCATTGACCTATATTATGATGTCATCGACCTACTTATAATGTCATTGACCTATTTATGATATAATTGACCTATATAATGATGTAATTTATCTCTTTATAATGTCACTGACCTAGATTATGGTGTCAATGACCTACTTATGATGTCATTGACCTATAATATGATATCATTGATCTATTTATGATGTCAGTGACCTGTATTATGATGTCATATCCCTACCTATGATGTCATCGACCTACTAATAATGTTTTTGACCTATATTATGATGTCATCAACTTACCTATGATGTCATTGACCCAAATTATGATGTAATTGACCTCCATATGATATCATTGACTTATATTATGCTGTCATCGACCTCCTTATGATGACACTGACCTATATTATGGTGTCATCGACCTACTAATGATGTCAGTGACCTATTTTATGATGTCAGTGACCTATACTATGATGTCATTGGCCTACCTATGATGTCATCAACCTAATTATGATGTCATTAACGTATGCTATGCCAGTGACCTATATTATGATGTCATTGACCCACTGATGATGTCATAGGCCTACTTATGATGTCACTGACCTATATTATGATGTCATTGACCCACTGATGATGTCACTGACCTATATTATGATGTAATTGACCCACTGATGATGTCATAGGCCTATTTATGATGTCACTGACCTATATTATGATGTAATTGACCCACTGATGATCTCATAGGCCTACTTATGATGTCACTGACCTATATTATGATGTCATTGATCTCCTTATGATGACACTGACCTATATTATGATGTCACTGACCTATATTATGATGTCTTTGACCTACGTATGATGTCAGTGACCTATATCATGATGCCATTAGCCTACCTATGATATCGCTGACCTATATTAGGATGCCATTGACCTAGAATATCATAGACTTACTTATGATGTCACTGACCTATAGTAGGATGCCATTGACCTATATTATCATGTCATAGACCTACATATGATGTCATTGGCCCACTATTGATGTCACTGACCTATATTAGGTCAATGATATCCCAAGCATCCATAGACACTGGGATAATGTGACACTGGTTTTAGCCTTGGTTCAGACTGAAGCCGCTCATCCCCCGCCTGTACCCAGGTATGGAGCTGAGGGGGGGTTTCAGGAAGCCTTGCATTGCCCCACAGATCCTCTGATCACAGTTGCAATGCTCAGCAGCCTCCAATGCAAAAATGCAACCAGTGCACATTTGTTTGGTGCATTTATTGTCATTTCACAATAGGTGACCTATGTCTTTAATCGTCCAGCCCGGACAGCTGGGACCTTTCCAGGGACAGAGGAAATCCTGGAGTGCAGAGAGCAGCAGAGAACAGCCCGGCATCCAGGAGCAGTCCATCCGTCTATCAGGAGCTCATCCCCGGCTCGGCACCGTGCACCGGGCTCCCCTGATCGCACCCCTCCGTCCCCATCCCCCCCCACCCCCTCCGAGCCGGGGCCGCGCATGCGCACTTGTGACGTCATTCTCCCCTTCGTTTGCTGAGCTGCCAAAATACTGTGTGAAGTAAAGTTGGCTGCGGGCCGGTCAGAGCTATGAGTGTCCGCTCCAGCTCCTGCACGGGGCTCTCTGCACTCCGCTCTCCGCACACACATGCACTGCCACTGAAAGGCGCTCATACAAGGCAAGGCTGAGAGGGGGGAGAGAGAAGAGAGAGAGGGGGAGAGAGCACACCCCACACACAGCACACTGCCCAGTCCTAGTGCCATCCCTGTGCACTGCTAGAAGGATGGTGGTGGCACCAGGACAGACCTGCTGGATGCTACTCTTACTGCTGCTGCTGCTACAGGAGATGTGTGCTGTGTGCACTGAGTGAATGGGCAGCAGGCTGAGCTCATTGTCTCACCACACTCATACAACATGAGAACGGTAAGAAGCATTCTTTTATGGACAGACACCTAACACTGACACCCCACTATGGGCACTCACCTAACACTGACACTCACCTAACACTGGCACCCCTCTATGGGCACTCACCTAACACTGACACCCCTCTATGGGCACTCACCTAATACTGACACCCATCTATGGGCACTCACCTAACACTGACACCCCACTATGGGCACTCACCTAACACTGACACCCCTCTATGGGCACTCACCTAACACTGACACCCCTCTATGGGCACTCACCTAATACTGACACCCCACTATGGGCACTCACCTAACACTGACACTCATCTATGGGCACTCACCTAATACTGACACCCATCTATGGGCACTCACCTAACACTGACACCCCACTATGGGCACTCACCTAACACTGACACTCATCTATGGGCACTCACCTAATACTGACACCCATCTATGGGCACTCACCTAACACTGACACCCCTCTATGGGCACTCACCTAACACTGACACCCCTCTATGGGCACTCACCTAATACTGACACCCCACTATGGGCACTCACCTAACACTGACACCCCACTATGGGCACTCACCTAACACTGACACCCATCTATGGGCACTCACCTGACACCCCACTATGGGCACTCACCTAACACTGACACCCCACTATGGGCACTCACCTAACACTGACACCCCACTATGGGCACTCACCTAACACTGACACCCCACTATGGGCACTCACCTAACACTGACACTCATCTATGGGCACTCACCTAACACTGACACTCATCTATGGGCACTCACCTAATACTGACACCCATCTATGGGCACTCACCTAACACTGACACCCCTCTATGGGCACTCACCTAATACTGACACCCATCTATGGGCACTCACCTAACACTGACACCCCACTATGGGCACTCACCTAACACTGACACCCCACTATGGGCACTCACCTAACACTGACACCCCACTATGGGCACTCACCTAACACTGACACCCCTCTATGGGCACTCACCTAACACTGACACCCCACTATGGACACTCACCTAACACTGACACCCCACTATGGGCACTCACCTAACACTGACACCCCACTATGGGCACTCACCTGACACCCCACTATGGGCACTCACCTAACACTGACACCCCACTATGGGCACTCCCCTAACACTGACACCCCACTATGGGCACTCACCTAACACTGACACCCCACTATGGGCACTCACCTAACACTGACACCCCACTATGGGCACTCACCTGACACCCCACTATGGGCACTCACCTAACACTGACACTCCACTATGGGCACTCACCTAACACTGACACCCCTCTATGGGCACTCACCTAACACTGACACCCCACTATGGGCACTCACCTAACACTGACACCCCACTATGGGCACTCACCTAACACTGACACTCCACTATGGGCACTCACCTAACACTGACACCCCTCTATGGGCACTCACCTGACACTGACACCCCACTATGGGCACTCACCTAACACTGACACCCCTCTATGGACACTCACCTAACACTGACACCCCTCTATGGACACTCACCTAACACTGACACCCCTCTATGGGCACTCACCTAATACTGACACCCCAGGGTCACATGACTGCTTCTCACAACTCTCACTTTCCTTCTCTCATTATTATTATATCACCACTGACAATCTCTCATCACCCACCCTATAGGAGCCCATCACTGCCTTCTCCACTGCCAGGCTGATCATTGACTTCTATGACATCTACTGCACTCCGACCACTTCCAACATTGCCTTGGAAAAGTCATTTTCTTTTAGATTTTCATTTTCTCTTTTGACCAGTGATTGGTGTTATGTAGCGCTGCAATGTAACAATTAGGATTATTTATGGATGCAATGTAACCATTAGGATTATTTATTCATACAATCTAACCACAGCACTGCTTTCAGTGTTGCCAGGTTCTGATCACTAACTTTTTATTATTTATTGACCCAATTTAACTATTTATTGGTCCAATGTATACACATTATTGCCAATCTCTGATTATTGTTTTTTTTTTTTAATTTCTTTATTTATTGGTACAGGATAACCACAGCATTGCCAATCTCTAATTATCGATTTTTCTTAAATGCATTTATTAGTAGAGTAAAACCACAGCATTGCCAATCAATGATTATTGATTTTTTTTCTTTATTGATGCAATGTAACCACAAGCTCTGATCATTGATTTTTAATATTTATTGGTGCAGTGCAACCATTATAATTTATTGGCTCAGCATAACCACTGCATTGCTCTCAGTATTGCCAAACTCTGATGATTGATTTTTTTATTGATGCAATGTCACCACAGCATTGCCAGTTTCTGATTATTGATTTTTTTTTATTATTATATATTGATGCATTATCAGCACAGCATTGCTAATTTCAGCTCCTTTTTACTCTTTATTGATGAAATGCCACTACAGCACTGCTTTCAGTGTTGACAATATCTGGGCATTGATTTTTGATCATTTATACAATGTAACCATTATCATGTATTGATGCAATGCAGCCATTATTATTCTTTATTGATACAATGTAACCACAGCACTGTTTTCGTGTTGTCAATCCCTGATCAATGATTGTTATTATCTATCGATGCAATGTAACCACATCGCTGTTTTCGTGCTGTCAATCCCTGATCATTGATTACTATCTATTGATGCAATGTAACCACAGAACTATTTTTTAGTGTTATCAATTCCTGATCATTGATTGGTATTATCTATTATTGCAATGTAACCACAGCACTGTTTCCAGTGTTGTCAGTTCCTGATCATTGATTGGTATTATCTATTGATGCAATGTAACCACAGCACTGTTTCGTGTGTTGTCAATTCCTGATCATTGATTATTATTATCTGTTGATGCAATGTAACCACAGAACTATTTTTTAGCGTTGTCAATTCCTGATCATTGATTATTATTATCTATTGATGCAATGTAACCACAGAACTGTTTTTAGTGTTGTCAATTCCTGATTATTGATTGGTATTATCTATTGATGCAATGTAACCACAGAACTATTTTTTAGCGTTGTCAATTCCTGATCATTGATTATTATTATCTATTGATGCAATGTAACCACAGAACTGTTTTTAGTGTTGTCAATTCCTGATTATTGATTGGTATTATCTATTGATGCAATGTAACCACAGCACTGTTTCCAGTGCTGTCAATTCCTAATCATTGATAGTTATCTATTAATGCAATGTAACCACAGCACTGTTTTCAGTGTTGTCAATTCCTGATCATTGATAGTTATTAATTATATATTGATGCAATGTAACCAGCACTGCCAATCTCTGATCTTATGCATTATCTTATGCCTTTGCTGCCTTCTATATGATATGAATGGGTGATTATTTGTATTATACCATCCTCTAGGATTCCAGTGCTTGTATTTCACTTAAAAGTCATTGCCATGTCAGTGATTATTAGTATTATTAATGAAGAAACCCAGCAATGTATTTAGTCTGCACTGCTCCTGCAATGACTAGTGTGCTCACTGCTTATTTTGTCTATGAGCTGAAGTTGATTAAATGCTGAATAATGTTTAAAGAGCTTGCAATCCATTTGCTCTTCAGCAGTAGTAGATAAAAAGAAAAAAAAAAAAGTCCAGTGCTTCGGGAGTGGAATTGAAGCCAACATTTATGCTTCATGTAAAAAAAAAAAAAAAAAAAGAAGTCTGCTGAAGAAGTCAGACAAGTGCATAGCTTGTGTCTGGACTCCGAGGGGCAGCATAAACGTGTTCGCTCCGTCTGATGCTCGAGGTCTAGGATATGTTAAGCTCTTAATAGACTAATCAAAGAGATGTTAGAGTGCGGTTTTGATTTCCTTCTGGCCACTTGGGATGTGCGAGGCTCATAATAACCCCAGAAAGGAAGATTTGTCTATGGGAGTTCAGTAGGTTTTGGCTGCATAGGAGACTATATAGAGGGGTTATGTGAGGTTGAACCCCCCCCCCCCCCTTTTCCTCCAGTCGTGTTGAGCTTATGCTATGTGGGTGCCAGAGGTCCATACTAGTCAATGCTGTGACTGTAAAGAATAATTTATTGGGTTATTAGCGGTTCTTATTTTTACCTTTTGGCAGCTGGAGGTTTAAATAGAAATTTGGAGGTGCCATGCTGCCAATATATTGACGTAACCCCCCCCCCCCCCCCCCCAGTCCATTTGTCTTCCAGCTGATGAATGCAGTCTTAGATGACACGTCCAGCTGTTGTGGAACTGGCTGTCAGGGGATGTTGGCAGTAGTAGTACAACAGCAACTGGAGATTCCTTTGCATTAGTGGAAATGGAGATCTAGTCCAAACAGAGGATCGCATACCTGTGTGTAATGTTATTTTTCTGATATTTTGGCTGCGCTAATTTCTTCCAGTCGTGCAGTGTAGAGGGAGCCCATAGGGGAGCATAGAGAGGGATTGTTATTTTCTCAGTGCCGACCGGTGTGTAAGGCACATTGGCATTGTGCCAGATGTCTGGGTCACACGCGTTTTATCCAAATAAGATTTAGCTTTGCTGATGGATGGTAAAGGGAATATCAGCTGGAGGCAGGCTAGACATCGACCTCCTCCTTCATGTCCTATTCTCCACTCCATGAAAACAAGGTGCCTATGGAGAGAAGGAAATGGACATTTAATAAAAATGTTACTCCATGTAGAACTCATTAAAGCAAAGTTTTCATAACTTTCTGCCCTTCCAAACTTTTACAGTAAGCTTAAAGCGGAGTTCCACTCAAAAGGGGAACTTCCACTTATCTGCCCCCCCCCCCCCTGTGCCACATTTGACACTTTTTTGGGGGGGAGCTGGTACCTGTTTTTGACAGAAACCCTTCCCCACTTCCGTGGGACCAAGCCGCGGCGAGGCACATCAGCAGTCCGACCCCCCCCTCCTCCTTCCTCTGCGTTCTGGCCAGTAACCGAGCGCAGCGCGCTTCGCTCATGCGCAATTGGGACCCGGCCGTGAAGCCACAAGGCTTCACTGCGGGGTTCCCTTACCAGCAATGGTGGGGGCAGCATCCGACAGCCGATTCGCCACTCCATGAAAAAAAGGTGCGCTGAGGAAAGAAGGAAATAGACATTTAATAAAAATGTTACTCCATGTAGAACTCATTAACCACTTTACCACCGGAGGATTTTGCTGTCTTACGTCCAGGCCACTTTTTGCGATTCGGCGCTGTGCGACTTTAACTGACAATTGCGCGGTCGTGCAACGCCGTACCCCAAAAAAATTTACGTCCTTTTTTCCCACAAACAGAGCTTTCTTTTGGTGGTATTTGATCACCTGTGCGATTTTTACTTTTTGCGCTATAAACAAAAAAAGAGCGTTTATTTTGAAAAAATAACAATATTTTTAACATATTTTTTTTTATATGAAATTCCCCCCCAAAAAATGTAAAAATCCAAAATTTTTTAAAATTTTTGGCCAATTTGTTTTCTGCTACCTATGTTTGGTAAAAAAAAAAATCACAATAAGCGTATTTTGATTGGTTTGCGCAAAAGTTATTGCGTTTACTAACTAAGGGAAAGATTTCTGTCATTCTTTGGTGTTTTTTTTTTAACGCGTAATGGCGGCGATCTGCGATTTTTTTTTTTTTTTTTTTTTTTTTTTTTTTTTTTTTTTTTTTGTGCGGGACTGCGACATTGCGGCGGACAGATCGGGCCCTTGACTGACATTTTTGACACTTTTGGGGGTACCAGTGACATTTCTATGGTAATCAGTGCTATAAATATGCACTGTTACTGTAAAAATGACACTGGCAGGGAAGGGGTTAATTTTATTGGAGAGGGAGGGGTTAATGTATGCCTGGTGCTTACTGACGTGTGTGGGGGGAGGTGACTGAGTGACACAAGGACAGATCGCATGTTCAGCTATGCGGAACACTGCAATCTGTCACTCCTTGTCACTTAGGAGATCCGCCCGCTCTGTTTACACAAGCGGGCGGATCTCCAAACTCGATTCCCCGACGATCGGGGAAGAGCAGCGGCGATCGCCGCCGCTCCTCCCCTAGCCCGACTCCCGTTGTGACTGAAAACAGCGGGGGCTGGCCTCCGGCGGCGCGCGAGCGCCGCCTACAGGGGGAGGAGTCCAGCGACGTAGGTCTACGTCGCTGGACGGAATTGAGCCACTTTGCTGCAGTACAGTCAACGTGACCGGTCGGCAAGTGGTTAAAGCAAAGTTCTCATAACTTTCTGCTCTCCAAAACTTTTACTTTAAGCTTAAAGCAGAGCTCCACTCAAAAGTGGAACTTCCGCTTATCTGTCTCCTCTCCCCCTCCAGTGCCACATTTGGCACCTTTCAGGGGGGAGGGGGGAGCGGATATCTGTATTTGACAGAAACCCTTCCCCACTTCCGTCAGTCCTTGCTGCGCCGGTGAGGTACGTCAGCAGTCTGGCCCCCCTCCTCCGTCCTCTGCTTTTTGGCCAGTAACCGAGCGCATTGCACTTTGCTCATGCGCAGTAGAGACCCAGTGAAGCTGCAAGGCTTCACTGCAGAGTTCCCTCGCCGGCAATGGAAACATCGGCTGCGGTGCCGACATCTCTGGATTCCAGGACAGGTAAGTGTCCTAATATTCAAAGTCAGCAGCTTACAGTATGTGTAGCTGCTGACTTTTAATTTTTGGAGGGCAAGGCTGGAACGCTGCTTTAAATATACAGCCAGTTAGGTCTGCAGCCCCTTACCAAACCATTGGATTGTATTCATATACCTATTGAAGTGACTGGCCTCAGGTGATGCACACAAATCCTCCTACATAAGTTATACCTGTTCATCTGCAGCCCTTCCTTCTCTACATCTGTTCAAAGTGCTGGATTATAAAGTGATTATAAAGTCTTGTTTTTTTTTATTTTTTTTTTATAACAAACATGTTATACTTACCTCCTCTGTGCAGTTGGTTTAGCACAGAGCAGCCTGGATTCTCCTCTTCTTGGGTCCCTGGCTGGAGCTCCTGGCCCCTCCCTCCTGTTGAGTGCCCCCACAGCAAGCTCTATTCAGACACAGAGCTGCCATTCGGCCCAGCCCCCTCTCTCTCTCCTGATTGCCTAACTGAGTTTGATTGACAGCAGTGGGAGCCAATGGCACTACTGCTGTGTCTCAATTAATCAGGAGAGAGATTCCCAGACAGCAAAGGGACTCATGGACATCACTGGATAGAGACGGGGTTCAGGGACGTGTTAGGGGTGCAGGGGAGGCTGTTACACACAGAAGGCTTTTTATCTTAATGCATAGAATGCAATAAGGCAGAGTTCAGGCAAAATTTTAATTTGGTATTGTTTATTAGATCGCCCTATCCCCCCTTGTATTTGGATATATATTTTTTTTCTCTTTATTACTTTTTCCTTTGTTGTTTCTGTTGGGTGGGGGTCGAACCACAGATCCGTGTCTGAATGGACACAGGGAGTTGCAGCTCAGCTCGAGGGCCCCCATAGCAAGCTGCTTGCTGTGGGGGTTACTCAACAGGAGGGAGGGGCCAGGAGGTCCAGCCAGGGACCTGAGAAGAGGAGGATCGGGGCTGCTCTGTGCAAAACCAACTGCACAGAGGAGGTAAGTATTACATATTTAATGTTAAAAAAAAAAAAAAAAAAAAAAAAAAAAACGAGACTTTACAATCACTTTAATGCATAGAATGCATTAAGATAAAAAAACATTCTGACTTTACAACCCCTTTAAGGCTCCATGCACACTAGATTTTATTTAACGTGGTTCTAAAAGCAGAAGTTTTTTTTAACCCCTTAGTGCCGGCTGCACACAAATATGCGGCCTCTTGGCGCCTGGGCCTTGGTGCTGAGAGGCCGTATATTTGCATGAATTGCAATCAATAGTGCTGTGCTGAGAGCTCACGCCCTGCACAGTGACCGGGGTCTAACCACATGCATGCGGTAGGGAGTTTTAGGATTACGTGACCACTGTGACAGCCAATCACATCAGTCACATGAACTTAGGCCACACCCTGCCTTCCGGCATCTTAAACCTCTTAAAGAGTCGAGAGGTGCGGCATGAGGAGTTGAAGGCATTCATTGCATTAAAGCGTTTGTTACCCCAACACTTCATATTCCTGATATGTGCCTGCTGTACCACGAACTTGGATGAGAAAGCATCCTGTTCTCTTTGTATTGCTTCCTATATGTGAAATCCCTGGTGATCCTGCCAGTCCCTCTGCTTTTCTAATAAAAACTAACCACACTAAGCAGGAGCACAGTGTGGTCAGTACTCTAGCTATGCTGGGTACTCAGCCTGCTCTTCTCCAATGATCAGGCTTGTCCTGACACACGTCCACTGCACAGCCATTCCGTGGGAAGCTCAGTATAATGCTGCTTCTCCTCCCCCCAGCTCTTATGCAGCTGAGAACTGCGGGAATGTGATCACTTATAAAAAAGGGAAAAAGGTATTTATAATGTTTGTTTATATCTCTACAAAATTGTTTTTCGCCTTTCTCTTCTATTTTAAACTGAATAGGTTGTTTTACAAGGCGGTTGTTTATAATCACTATAAAAAAAAAAAAAAAAAACTGTGTGCAGCAGCACCCCCTAATACTTAGCTGAGCCCCATATTGATCCAGCGATGTTGCACGTGAGCCTCGGACTCTCCCTTCTGATTGGCTGAGACACAGCAGCAGGCATCATTGGACTCCTGCTTCTGTCAGTCAAAGTCAGTGAGCCAGTGAGGAGAGAGAGGGGTTCCGCGTCTGAATGGACACACAGAGCAGCAGCTCCATGACCCCATAGCAAGCTGCTTGCTGTGGGGGCAATCAGCAGCAGGGAGGGGCCAGGAGCACCGGCGGGGGACCCGAGAAGAGGAGGATCTGAGTTGCTCTCTGCAACCACTGTCTAGAGCAGGTAAGTATGTTTTTAAAATTAGGTTAACATTTTATTAAGATGTCACATCCCATTGTTATTTAAAAAAAAGAAAGGACTTTAATATCACTGTAAGCTTCTAGAAGCCTATAGTGTTACCCTAGGTGTCCATGCACACTACCTTAGGCTTTTTTTAGAAAAAAAAAAAGCAGAATGCTCCTAAACGCTCCTAAATGCTTCTAAACTACTACTAAACATCTTTTTATGAGCTTTTTTTCCCATGTACTATAAAACGCTAATAAAATGGTAATGCTCCTAAGAGCTTCTTAAAGCTACTAAAACGCTACTACAAGCCAGCATAAAAACGCTATTATCAGCATTTTTCGTCCAGCGTTTTTTTTTTCTAGCTTTGAGCCTAAACAAAATGTTAGTGTGCATGGAGCCTTAAGCTTGTGTGAGAATTCAGAATAAAGGGGGCGGAGAGCTGAAGTTACACTCTGCAGAGCTCAGTAAGGCGAGCTCTGACAGCTGATTGGAAGGAAGAGACACTCCCTCCTTCACACAGCACACAGGAACAGAGCTGAGGCTGTCAATTAGCTGGAGGTTCCTTCCATGTCACCATTTTTCTCTTGGTGTCAGGAAAACTTGTCAGAAGTAATTCATGCTGATAGCAGAGAAACAAAGCAGCAGACACACGTGACACTAGGTGCTCTTGAGACAAGTACACACTATAGAGGTATATGCTTTGTTCATATTTTATGTCTGAGGTTTACAACCACTTTAAGTGCATTAGGTCTGATGGTGACATGATGATGTTATACCCCAGTCAGAATTCCTCTCCCACTTATCTGACTTTACTACACTGGAATGTCAATTGCTTTCTGTGGGTTACTGTTCTTTACACATGGCTATTGCTTAAAAGCTGGTGCCTGCTTCTACCAATCAGATTGTGGCTGGTGTTTTTGGTTTGGGTCTTAAAAATTGCAATTACCATTGCAAGACAGTGGGCTTCATATAAGAAAGTGGGGGCGATATAATACAGTATAACAAACACAACTGCACATATTTGTGCTTACGAAGGAACCAATAGTAGCAGGAGTTATAATCTGTACCATCCGTTTTCAACTAAGGGTGCGTAAAGAAGTTGGCATAAAAGCTCAAAAATGTTCACAGTATTATGTTTGAATGAGTACCTGAAAACATAAAGCTGATGTCAGATGGATGATTCTGCTACTAGAGACAAATTTCCAGTGGTGGGATCTGTAAAGATTCTGCCTCTGTCTGTTCCAATGGAATACCCCCCCCCCCCCCCCCCGTACCAAGATTCAGCTCTGTCGCTGCCCTGAATCCTGATCGCTAGCATTAGGAGTGACATCTCGCTTCCTAACAGTGTCTTGCACCACCAATAGACAATCTCTCTCTACCTGGTAAATACACCTTGTTACATTTCACAGGTTAAAAAGCTTGGACTTACAAGGCTGCCATCACTCATTCCCTCTCTGCAGAGCAACATACTCTGGTTTCCCCATGGTTTAACCGCTTGCCAACCGCCCTATAGCAGTTTTAATGCTACAGGGTGAGTGCACTGCACAGGATCACATATATATATATACATAATCCTGCATTTCCGGGTATCAGGCGGGAGTGCACACCGCCGCCGACTCACTCCCGCTGTGATACTTCACAGTGGGTCCTGTGGACCCGATGTCCGCCGGCACCCGCTGATCTTTCTGTATGCATGGAGAATGGCGATCTGTCTATGTAAACCAGGCAAATTGCCATTCTGTCAGTACAGAAGGCATGGATCCTGTGCTCCTGTAAAGCAGGAACGCCGATCCATGCCTTCCACTAGTAAAAGCACCTCCTCCACTACATTGAAACACCAGCTAAGCACACAGTTAACCCTTTGCACGCCCCCTGATCTTAACCCCTTCCCAGCCAGGGTCATTAGTACAGTGACAGTGTATATTTTTAGGACTGATCACTGTATAAGTGAAACTGGCTCCCAAAAGTGTCAGTTAGTGTCCGATTTGTGTGCCGCAATATCGCACACCCGCTATAAATTACTAGTAAAATATAAATAATTACAGATTCCATAAATCTATCCCATAGTTTGTTGTTGCGATAACTTTTGCGCAAACCAATCAATATACACTTATTGGGATTTTTTTTTTACAAAAATATGTAGCAGAATACATACTAAATAATGAAGAAATAAGATTTTTTTTATTTTTTTATTGGATATATTTTAAGGAAAAAAGTAAAAAAAATTTTTTTTTCTTTTTTTTTTTTAATTGTCGGTCGTTTTTTGTTTATAGCGCAAAAAAAAAAAAAAAAAAAATGTAGAGGTAATCAAATACCACCAAAAGAAAGCTATATTTGTGGGAAAAAGGGACATCCATTTTTTAGGGTACATCATTTCACAACCGCGCAATTGTTAGTTAAAGTAACGCTGTGCCGTATCGCAAAAAATGGCCTGGTCATAAAGGGGGTAAATCTTCCTGGGCTGAAGTGGCTAAAGTGGTTGTAACAGGTTTATACTTACCTGCTCAGTGCAGTGGAATTCAAAATATACCTACTGCACTAATCATATCAATCTCCCCATACTAAATATTCAAATCATATAGTGTTAAAAAGTTATTTCCTTCAATATGATGTAAACAAATTTATGCAGCGCTAGCTCCAATACTATTTGGCAATATATCAAATTGTCATAAACATAAAGTGCTATGTGCTGAAATAATCATATATGCAATAACCAATAAATTATAAAGTGCATAAATCCACATAAGTGATTGTAAATAAGTCCAAGTAAATATTCAGTGCTTGAGAAGAAAAGTCCTTAGTGTGATCCAAATAAGGTGCCAAAGTGCCAAGTAATCAAAAGTGCTTGCAAAGTGATAAGGTGCCCCTCACGGTTCCCCACTCACCAGATTGCCGATATAAAAAGACCTTGGAAATTAATTGCACACTGGCCCGGGATCTTTTGAAACCAAAACTTCTCCTATGCAGGCTTCGAGGTTAAATGGGTCCGCTTCCGTTTCCACCTCTCATAAACGTCTGATTTCCCAGGCTGAAAATATGTGGCGGCCGGCCGCTGAAGGCCTCAGAAGTGGATGTGAGAGGCAGCTCCTGCGGTTCCCCGGGTGTCAGGGGGGGGAGGAGATTGTGTCTCGGGCACAGGGAGTGGATGGCAGGTCTCCTTACCGGGCAGTGACTGCCAAGGCCCTCAGATGCACAGCACACAAACCGGCGGCGGTACCACGAGTAGGCCGCGGGGTCCGTAGCGTGGCAACCCAGTCACCCAGAGACGAACTGAGGGTAGCGGTGGATACCCCACAAAGTTTACCGTCGATGGGTGCAGCTACGCGGATGGCACTGGATTGAGTGGTAGATCCGGCAGAGGGCTGGGACAACACGTCCAGCGCGGCTCACGTCCGGACCCCCCCCCCCCCCCCTTACTAAAGATTTGTCTGTGAGCCAGATTCAGCCATCAAAAGAGCCAAGTCTGGCTCGCGAGCCATAAGTTCCCTACCCTTGCTGTATACCAACCTGTATATCCTTTCCATCATGCCAAACATTAAAAGTATATCCTGGTTCCATGCTCAGTAGGGTGAGTGGACACATCGAAAGACAGACTTTTCCAAAACTCTGAGTATTGACACTAAAATATTTCCCTTTTCTTGTGTGAGATCTGTAAAAAAAAAAAAAAACGCACACACACATGAAAAACAAAAAAGCAATTCAGATAGGTGTTTCGGGAAAATATATTTCTATACTTCCAAATGTTCAAAAATATATTCCCAATAACAGTGAGGCTGATGAGTCTGTATTTCAGAGGATATGAATATCAGATGGTAATCTTCTAGTAGCGTGAATAATCTACTTATTGATCCTCTTATTTATTTTTATAGCGTAGGTTACAGCTGAACGTCAGACTGCTGTTTATTGATTTACGTATTCAGTAAAATGGCGCTCAGGAGGAAAGACAGGAAGAAAGAGTAGGCTGAGCAGAATGATGACATCTCCAGTGCTCTGCTGCTCCTGGTTTATGCAGTCAGCAGGCAGGATGTGACTTCTTGACCAGATTTCCAAGCTCACCAATTTTGTACTGCTGTTGCAGTGTAGGTTAAATATCTGATTGTGTTGTCTGGACCATAAAACTGCCTGCACATAATTAGAAATACAATGGCAGGTTAAACAATTCTCATATACAGATTGTATTTTAACAGTGTATTTAGCTGTTTCTCTTGAGTTTAGCCTTTAAAGCGGTATGCAAAAATGTAATATATTGCAGCTTACTATTCATTCGATGCATTTGTTTTCTTTTTCTAGGCTTTTTCTCTCTGTTTTCACCTGGCGATCTGGCCAGTAACACACCTCCTGCATTAGAGTGCCCCCACTAGGCGGGGAGTGCTAGATGCACTAGCAGATTTAGATACACTAATATATTGAAACGGAACTCCTGCCACTTTAAAAGCAGTTAGGCTAGGTTAGGCTAGCAGATACATGGGGGTGCCATTAAAGTGGTAGTACAGTCTGTACTTCTTTTTTAACAAATGGGTCCCCTAGCAGCTTTAAGCCATAATGTGCTAGTATGGCCTGCACACCAGTACATTATGACAGACTTGCATACAAACGCTGCCCCTCAGCACTTCTCTCTCACCACTCTCCTTTGTCCCCAGAAGCTCCCATCTTCACCCAGTCTTTCTTCAGCCTCTTGATTGGCTGTGCTGGGGCGACATCACTCCCACGCATTTACGGGCCGTAAATGTGGTCTGAGTTGCACATGTGCGGCTCAGATCTTATTACTCGCTGACAGGCAGTGGGGGGGGGGGTTTATGACACAAGAGACCTCTAGGATCTCTTCTGTTATAAAAACCCTGCCTGTCAGTGAATTTTGTCAAAACTGGCATTACTACCACTTTAATCTTATGGCACCCCCACACACTGGAAGCCGCAGTACAATTTCCTGTGATGGGAACTGCACAGCACTATGTAGTTTCCCCCAAGGCTGCATTTTTGGAAGGTGCCAGGACCTTTCCTCTGGGCTCCGTAGGTACAGCAGCCCAAATGAACAGGCTGCTGTGCCCACTCAAATGTTGTCTCTGGGAAACCAGCATAATGTGAACCTAGACTTAGGCCCCTTTTACACAGGCGGACCGTTCAGATCCGCCTGTACGTTTTTTTGGCGGATCTGAATGGATGCCCCATGCATCTCTATGGGGCATCGGATGTCAGCGGAGACATGTCCGCTGACATCCGATCCATCAAATCTGGACGGGTGGAAACCCTATTTTCCATCCGTCCAGCGGATCGGATGGTATCGGATGAGAACGGACAATCGGTCAGTACCCATCTGATTCCCCCATAGAGAACAGCGGGACCTCACAGCTCTGTCTCCACACACAGCATGGAGACAGAGCTGCCATCCACCTGCTCAGCGAGGGATCGGCGGATCGATCCCCAGCTGAGAAAAACGGAGTCCGTCTGATGGACTCCCTATGTTTAAGGGGACTTATAGCAAACATTTTATTTTTCACTTTGGAAAGGTAAATAAATAAAAGCTGATTGTGTAACCACACCTGTCAAATGGTTTGTCTCAACCCCGTAACTGCTACATCTGCAACTTGTTCTGTTGAAAAACAGACTTACTGGCCAGATAAATAAGGTACAAATAAAAGAAAAGCAAGCCATAAAAAGAATGCAATAATACGTTTTGCTTTTGGGTTTAATACCAAACTACAGTCAAAAATTTTCACTCTCTCATCCATTGAAGGACACAAGAATTTCTAGACTGCCAGGTTATACTGCCACCTACAGAGGAAATAGACAACGTTTCTTGTTTGTGTCCCCAAGTCAGTGGACGTTTTTCTTCAGCCCTGCTGGGGTTTTTTTTGGAAGTTTTTCAACCATCAACAACTGCTGGCAGATTCATCCAGATATGTTATATCATGGAAGTCCCCACAGTAAACCTAGAAGTGCAGATTTCCCTAGTTTATACTGCTGTTTATTTTCAGACAGCCCTATTTTTTTTTTGGGTTGTCTACAGCTACCGTTCGATCGTGCTGTATGGGCAAATCCTGAACAGTTCTTTTGTTAACCAAGCAGCATAGGTTCTCAATTCATTATCTCTACTGGTGTTATCTCTGCAGAAATCCTACAGTTGGTAGTGACTACCTGTCTACCTTTCAGCTCAAACAAGACTCTGCTTTCAGGTCAAGCCAGTATGCCGGGGGAATCCTTATGGAGTTATCAGTCCAGAGCTGGGGTAGTTTTCCTGTCCCTGTCTCTGCAACTCACTGTTGAGGTTACCTCTCTAGTTTATACTGCCTTGACGTTCTTTTTGTTTGGTATTTATACTTCATATCTGTTATTTGCAACAGAGGCAACTGTAGCTGATGAACATTTAGTGTGGGGAGTTGCATTATATTTTATGCATTTCACAGGCTGGCCACAAGGTGGGGCTCCTATTTATTTACAGTAGACTTTGCTAGGGAATTGTTTACATTTTTCTTTTTTCCCCGCCCCCCCCCCCCCCTACCGAACACTGGCAGCACTTTGGGGGTAGGGGGGTACACAGGGCAGCCTGGGTGGCGGGGGGAAATGTATGGTGCACAGAAAGAGTGATTGGTGCAGTTGGGGGTGTCAATGACTATAACGTATCCCATGTATGGTTCTCTCTGCAGCACCTGAAAACCAGCTAGAGAGAGGAAAATAAGTCAGCTTTCAGCTGCTGCAGTGTGGCTCTCGCTGCAGCAGCTGAAAGCTGACTTATTTTCCCTTCTATACAGGGGATCGGTTCCAGTAATTGCCCCCACCCCACCATGACAATCACCCTCCTTGCCCATATCAATTTCACTCTGCTTGCTGCCTGGGCTCCCCTGCTGGCCTGGGCCACGTACAGGAGGACCTGTGGTGCCCCCTTATCCACTGCCCTGCCCACTTGCCTCGTGTGTGTACTGGGATCTTTGTGGAGTAGTTCATATGCCTGCTATTGACAGCCTCTGAAATGTGGTGCACAAACATATATTTTTTTCCCTTTCCCTGCTAAATTCAACACTCAAAAACAAGACTTTACTGGTTCTTTCGGGATTCCTCCTCAGGTCTGTGATCCGTTATTGATCATCTACCTTCTATGAAGGCTTTTTCAACCAAACAGGAGAACGTTTTCTCTTAACTACGCGCTTTGCTCTACAGTTCAGTGGACTTGTAGGCTCTTGCTCTTAGCTCAATCACTCAGTTGTTCTACACCAAGGCACTGAATCATATCACAAAGTCATTCTTTTTTATGCTGACTTAATTCCAAAATTTGGATACAAGAAGACCTCCTTGCGATTGTACCTTATCAAACTAACTGGTCAGATTTATCCACTACTGCAATTAATACTTTTATTATAGTATGCGTGGACATTTGCCTGTAGCTTTTTATTTCAGCTGTGATGGTCTGCTAAAAGCTTTTTACAAGAATTCTTGTATAGAAAGAGTTTTTTCCACTTCATGGGACAGCAGCTCTTCTAGTCCAATATAGATAATACTTAACTAGGACACTTGTGTTGATAAAAGCACTCTTTTTCCCAGAGTGAGATACCTATGATGCAGACTGGGACAGTCATCCCATTTTCCCATTGCTATGAAATGTTTCTTTAGTTTTAAATGTTTTTGTATGAGGCCCTCACTTTAGTCCTTTCTGTATTAGAGTACATTTTAGCAGATCGCCGTCAGCTCTCCCGGGTCTTCTGGTCCTGTGTCGGCACTATTTTTAGGATATTTTTCTAACCTATTCACCATTCCCATAACCAGAGGGGTCAACTGCCCAATCTTGTATCTCAAAACTCTGAATGTCTTCATTCTAGTTCAGAAGGTATGGATAAAATCAACCAGTTCTGTCTTTACTTCCCTAGTAAGTTTTTCCTAAGCTTTGCTTTGAAACCCCTACATTACCATCCATGGCTATGCCCTTTTGGGTGCAACCTGGTTGTTTTCTAAGGTGCTGGCCTCAATATTATCCCTGCTGTGCTCTTATGTCACCCCCATCCCCATACTTAGGCAACCTCCTGTTGAGGGCATAGTTGGTGTGGCATCTTTTGGACAACCTGGCTTTGACTGTCAAGTTATTACAATGATTCAGATGGATTAGAGAAGAGGACTTAAGCCTCGTACACACGCACCGATTGTTGGCCGTAAATTTTCGGCCAACGTCCGATCGGCCGATTGTCGGTTTGTTAGTATGATGCTTCCGACAACCGACTGCGACTTTTTGGCCGAACAAAATCTGGTGTGCATGCTATAAAATTTTTGTTGGCCGTCAACAGAACGGCCGATTGTTCCTCAGTCAGTACAGATTTCGGCCGACAAAAATCAGATGAGCAAGACTGGGCATGCTCAGAGAAGAAAAAACACACGGAAAGTAAACCAGAACATGACATCACTTCTGAAGTTGGTTGTTGTTTGCCGAAAAAATTTTTGTGCAGTCTAGAGCACATTTCAACCAACACAACAACACTGGACAAAAGTCTGCCGATTGGTCGGCCAACAATTGGTGCGTGTGTATGGGGCTTTAGTTGTCAGAGAAGTCTCTGACTATCTCTGCACTTTTGAACCATACAGCTGGAACATCATCCAAGTGGCCTGATCCTTCCCCTGATTCTTCGCTGATTCTATAACTTGGTGTGATACTTAGGCAAAGATAGTGCCATTTAGGGGAAAAAAGTGTTTCCAACATGGGAAATACTCATTACATGTACAGCACTACAATAAGCAGGGTTCTAAGATTTACAGTACATAGACATACATTAGATATCAGTCTAAAGCAAGGAATATCACTGGAACATGCCTTACATTTAAATAGGTAAACCTTCTTCAGACAGATGCAAGATTAATGGGCTTAATCTTGGAGGAAGACTTCCTTGTTTCTTGTCAATGAAGGAAGTGTTCTCCCAAAATTTTGTTTGCCCTTTTTTTATTTGCCAGATAAAATAAGGTTTACCTTATTAAATGAAAGAGGTGATTTGCTGCCACACTGGGGAAATGTCTGTCTATGGGCAGCTTTTAAAGGAAGATGCTCTGAGGAATGTCTCTACTTCTAGGTTGTCTTTTTGTTTTGTGGGTGGTCAGCAGATGGTTTACTGCATCTTGCATTTAAATGTATTCAGCTCTCAGCTACCACATTGGTATTTAGGCAAATCAAATGATGATTTAAATTTAGGGGTCTCCAAACTTCCCAAAGGAAGGGCCAGTTTACTGTCCCTTAGACTTGGGGGGGGGGGGGGGGGCAGACTGTGGCCAGTGGGAGTAAGAAATTCCCCAGTATTCGTGGGAGTAAACAATGCCTCAAGCTTGCTGGTAAGTGGGGGTAAAACAATTACATAGTGCCTGTGGTCAGTAGAAGACAGAATAGTACCTCAGTATTGGTGTTAATGGGAGGAATAGTGCCCCATCATTTGTGTCAATGGAAGACTGGATGAAATGGTCCCTCATTGGTGTCAGTGGGAGGAATTATGATCAACTGTTGGTGTCACTGGGAGGAATAGTTCCCCATATCAGTGTGAAGAATATTTCCCCAAGAGCCAGGTAAAGGCAAGCAAAGGGCCGTATTAGGCCCATGGGCCACAGTTTGGAGACCACTGGTTTAATTCTTAGCCACAGATGGTGAACCACATCAGTGGGAACAGCGATCTGGCTGGGTTACAAAACCTGGTACCAAAGGTGTCTGTAGCACTACTCTCCTGTTCTGCTCCATAGACAAAACGTGAACCAATGCCCAGCTTTTATGTCTAGTAGCACATTGGCTGGAACAGATGCCTAAGGATGGACAGATTGTACCGGCACGTTCAACCATCATCTATGGCCACCTTTAGGTAAAGTGAGAAAGTGGTGTTGGCAGATAATTAGTGCTTAGCTGCTTGAACTGTGCAGACCAGTTAAAAAATGTTTTGTAAAACAGCTGTGCGTAAAGAGCTATCTGCCTTCTCCTAGGTCATTGACACATTAGCTGCGAGCATTTTAAGTTTTATGGTAACCTGTAGCCGACAGAAATGCATGTGTTAGAAAGATAAAGGGGCTTGTAATCTCTTTTAAAGTCACAGCAACATGGAAAAAAGTGTTCGGACCTCTAGGCTATATAGCTGTAAAAAGAATGACAGAATGACTTTAACATTTCTGTTCCCAGTAAGTAATGTCTTCAATGGCATGGCTAAGGTCTAGAAAAGTTACTAATGTGTTGGTATAAGGACAATATCCATCCAGTCCCAGTATTTAAATAAAAATTAGCTTAAACCCTACTTTCCCTCAACTCTTGGGTGCTTGGGGCTATTACAGAAAGGAGGTGGCAGTGCTGCTGTGCAGAATAATGAATGAGAATGGGATGTACTTGGGTAGGATAGACCACAGAAGAGAACGCAGAATGGGCACTACAGTAGTGGGGGTGTTCACTTGTGTATTAGTCAGGAGAGTGGAGTCTGTGGAATTGTAAAAGTGATACACGTTGTCACCCACCTTCTGCAGCCATACAGACCATCAGGTGTAGGGTGTCACAAGTGTATTCCAGGCTGAAAGGAATTGGAGCTGTGAGGTGCAAAGGAAAAATGATCATTGGCCAGCATCAAAGTGCCATGCAAGTACAGATTCATTTAAAAGTACTGTGCTTACATGTACAAGTTAGTGCTCCAAGAGCCCAGAGTCCTGGCGAAATCTATTCTGCAACTTTCAACTTCAACTAGGAAGTCAGCACCTGGACTACACCAAAATGAGCAGTGGAGGGGCTTAGGAGGCAAATAATTGCATATTGGATTGCCCAAGTCTTGGAACTCCTGGAGCCTCTAAAATACAAATAATGATATCCCGCATTTTCATACTGATGGAACTTTACATTGGTACACATGAGCACAGGTGTTATGATGAATATTGGGTCAGAGTTCAGCCTTAAAGCGGTTGTAAACCTCAGATATGAACAAAGCATATCCCTCTATAGTGTGTATGTGTCTAAATTAAAAGCACTAAGTGTTAATTCTGTCTGCTGCTTATTACTCTGCTTTCTATACGAGTCACGTCTGACAAGTTTTCCTGACACCAATAGAAAAATGGTGACAGGGGAGGGAGCTCCAGCAGATTCTCAGCCTCAGCTCTGTTCCTGTGTGCTACGTGGAGGGGGTGTGTCTCTTCCCTCCAATCGGCTTTCAGACCTCTTCTCACTGAGTTCTGCAGTTTGTAACTTCAGCTCTCCGCCCCCTTTTTAAACTTTCAGACAAGCTTATAAATTCAGCTCTTTGAATGGATGTAGAGGAGAGAAGACTGAAGTTAATCAGATACAACTTATGTAGGAGGATTTGTTTTATATCTGTGTATCACCTGATTATAGTCCCTTCATTGGGTATATGGAGGGTTAACAACCACTTTAAAGTGAAACTTCACTCTCTCAATCAACATGGACTATTTCTAATATTTATGCTGCTAGCATTAGTATCTATATTGGAAAATATATCATATTTACTTGTATTAAACTTTTTTTTGCATTTCTTCAGTTACTTCCTGGTTTCCATGCATGGGCAGATTGATGTCCCAGGAGTCTTCAGTAAGGAAGGGAGGGTTCTCAGCTTAGCCCATGCCTAAGCTAAGGGCAGATGGATCCCAGGAAGTAAATTCTACTTGAATAATCTGCCCTTACTCAAGATGGCCACTGCCACAAATGCCAGTGGGTGTTTTTAACCACTTTACCACCGAAGGATTTTGCTGTCTTCCGTCCAGGCCACTTTTTGCGATTCGGCGCTGTGCGACTTCAACTGACAATTGCGCGGTCGTGCGACGCCATACCCAAACGAAATTTACGTCCTTTTTTTCCCACAAACAGAGCTTTCTTTTGGTGGTATTTGATCACCTGTGCGATTTTTACTTTTTGCGCTATAAACAAAAAAAAGCGTTTATTTTGAAAAAATAACAATATTTTTAACATTTTTTTATATGAAATTCCCCCCAAAAAAGATGTAAAAACCAATTTTTTAAAAAATTTTTGGCCAATTTGTTTTCTGCTACCTATGTTTAGTAAAAAAAATCGCAATAAGCGTATTTTGATTGGTTTGCGCAAAAGTTATTGCGTTTACTAACAAAGGGAAAGATTTCTGTCATTTTTGGTGTTTTTTTTTTTTTAACGCGTAATGGCGGCGATCTGCGATTTTTTTTTTTTTTTGCGGGACTGCGACATTGCGGCGGACAGATCGGACCCTTGACTGACATTTTTGACACTTATGGGGCTACCAGTGACATTACTGCAGTAATCAGTGCTATATATATGCACTGTTACTGTAAAAATGACACTGGCAGGGAAGGGGTTAATTTTATTGGAGAGGGAGGGGTTAATGTATGCCTGGTGCTTACTGACGTGTAGGGGGGGAGGTGACTGAGTGAGTCATGGACAGATCGGATGTCCAGCTATGCTGAACAGTCCGATCTGTCACTCCCTGTCACTATGGAGATCCGCCCGCTGTGTTTACTCGATCCCCGACGATCGGGTAAGAGCAGCGGCGATCGCCGCTGCTCCTCCCCTGGCCCGACTCCCACTGTGAATGAAAACAGCGGGAGCGAGCCTCTGGCGGCGCGCAAGCGCCGCCCAGAAGGGGGAGTGTCTGACGACGTTAATACTACGTCGTCAGACGATAACGAACCACTCTGCCGCAGTAGTATTACTGTGAGAAGACGTAAAGTGGTTAAGAATGATTTCTCAGCAAATTAAAGCATGGAGACATGCATGGATGGAGGAATTTTCTTTGAATATTAAAAATGAATTATATAGCATTTTTGGTTTGTGGTGCTCAGATGCGGTGCTCAGTTCCACTTTAAGTGATAAAAGCATGATATGAGCACAGATTTTCAAGTTTTCATGCATTATAATAATGCAGAGCGGTAGTGCAGTGAAGAAACAGTGACAACACTACAACATTTCACCGTCACCTTATAAAGTTGTCACCATAATATCACGTTTGATTACCGTTACCCAAATGGATGACATGTTCCAGGATATAGTGCTTTCGATTTTAAAGGGCCAATTTTTACATTTTACTGTTAAATGCACCTTAATCTGAACCTGATCTTTATACCTTAGCCCCGGTTCACACTTGTGCGTGTGCGGGGTTCGCATGTAATATCGGAGCGCACTGCTCCGACATTACATGCGATCGGCTGTGCGGTGCGAGTTTAGCCATACGGTTTGTATGGCTAAATTCGCACCGCAGCCGCTCCAAACACGCACAGGACCCTTTTTTCTAGCCGCATCAGGATCGGATCGCACAGCGGTTCACACTTGTGCGATCCGATCCTGTGCAAACTGCACGATCGCACTGCGATATGCGATCAAACTGGGGGTGTCGTTAGATTACATTGACACCCCCAGCGTATCGCATATGGCAGTGTGAACTGCCGGGGGTGCGTGTGCGATGCGGGAAAAGGCTGCGAATTCGCAGCCTTCCCGCATCGCATATATGTGAACCGAGCCTAATACTTATCTTTGCAATCATTATTATTTCAGCAACAGATGTCAGTGGCAAAAATACTGTACCACCATAAAATGTCACATAAAGTAAAAGTTTCAGTATGTATAATAAATTAATTTATCATCACCAAACTATCTGTCCACCCAAAGTGTTCACGTTTAGATGGAGTTGGAGTTAGATGGAGTTAGATGGAGTTGGAGTTAGATGGAGTTAGATGGAGTTGGAGTTAGATGGAGTTGGCCTTTCAGGCCGTTTCTAGCGGTCATTGTCACTAATGAAGTGAACATTCCAGTGAATCTATTGGTTCACATGGCTGTCCTCTGTACTAGTAATGTATACACTTAAAGTCAGGGTTATGGAATGAATTTATGAGGTGAATCTAGAAGGACACCTTGGGTCAGACATGTAAAATAACCTCATAAAGAAGTCGGGCTCTGTTTTTCTTTGAAATGCTAAACATGATCATTTTAAAGACATTTAACTTGAGCTCGGATGGTATGTATAATTTCTAGCATATGTTTGTGACTTTGAGTGTGCCTTTAAATAAATGATTGGAGTTCCATAATGAAAAACAATCATAGATGAGTTTTATGTTTCCCCTAGAAATCTGCAAGTTCATCTTGTGTTTCTCGGTTTCTCGTCATTAATTTAATATTATACATGGATCAGTGTCGATTCTGTCTAGCAGGTCTTTTTGTTGCACTGTGGGCCTCTTCTGTCCTCTCTGCTCCTTTGGGTTTTTTGTGTGTGGGTGACGTTATCCTCTATACCACATGAGTTTAGCTGTGCCTAGCAGCCTTTTGTTTCTCTCTTTTTTACACACAGTAAGCAAAGTTTGATCTTTGCTTACTATGTGTTCTTTCTTTGTGGTATCCTCTTAAGCTACCATTCCCTGAATAGTGCAGGTGTTAGTGCAAACCTCTGCTAGGCAACAGGGAAGACATCATGTGATCTCATTGAAATGTTGCTCATTGCTGTCATTATGGGGTTGAATTACTAAAGGCAAATAGACTGTGCATTTTGCAAAGTTCAGTTGCACTCTGCAAGTGCTGTTGCCCCAGAGCTTAGTAAATGAGGTAAAGCTTAATTTGGAAAGAATACCCAATCACGTGCAAGGAAAATTAAAAAAACAGCATTTTTGCTTGCACATGATTGGATGATGGAAGTCAGCAGAACTTCTGCTCATTTACTAAGTTCTGGAACATCTGCACTTCCATGGTGCAACTGCACTTTGCAAAGTGCATGGTCTGTTTGCGTTTAACCAGTTCCCGACCACCCGATGTCTTTTTACTGCGGCAGAGTGGCTCGGGCAGGCGAAACGACGTAGACCTACGTCGCTCACATGAGAGGAGCAAGGGGGCGAGCACGCACCCCCGATCATCAGCGGGGAAGCCAATGCGTGTGTCAGGCGGCTCCGATTTCCTGACACCGGCGATTGTTCCCAGCTGAGAGAGAAGGGCGGTCGGCTGTTGTAAACACAGCCGACCGTCCTTCTCCCTGGGATGATCACAGAGCTCATGGGATCCTGCTATAGAGGATCACATGTCTCTGTGGTCCTCTCAGAAGCCATGCCCCCCCACAGTTAGAATCGCTCCCCTAGGGTCACATTTAACCCCTTCCCTGCCAGTGTCAATATTACAGTAACAGTGCATATTTTTAGCACTGATTACTGTAGTAATGTCACTGGTCCCCCCCAAAAGTGTCAAAAATATCAGTTAGGGGTCCGATCTGTCTACCGCAATGTCGCAGTCCCGCAAAAAAATCGCAGAACATCTCCATTCCTAGTAAAAAAAAAAAAATGACATAAATCTTTCCCGTGGTTAATAGACGCGATAACTTTTGTGCAAACCAATCAAAATACGCTTATTGTGATTTTTTTTTTTACCAAAAATATGTAGCAGAAAGCAAATTGGCCTAAAATGTTAAAAAATTTTGATTTTAAAAAAATTTTTTTTCTTTGGGAATGTTATATAGCAGAAAGTGAAAAATATTGTTTTTTTTTTTTTCAAAATTGTCGCTCTTTTTTTGTTTAGAACGCAAAAAATAAAAATCGCACATGTGATCAAATACCACCAAAAGAAAGTTCTATGTGTGGGAAAAAAAAAGGACGTTTGGGTGCAGCGTCGCACGACCGTTAAAATAACGCAGTACTGAATCGCAAAATAGGGCCTGGTCATTTAGGGGGAAAATCTTCCGGTCCAGAAGTGGTTAATGAATCAACCCTTTGTGTTTTTCATTTGGAACTTCCTAACCTGCAGTACCAGTACCACTGGTTTGGGACCTGTAAGTCATGCTTAGGTAAGACTGTACTGCAGCCAAATAGTAAAATAAAATCTTTTAAGCTGGCTATGAAGTGAATTACATGGAGTGGCCCTGTTGGCACCCTCCAACGCAACATTTTGCAATCTTCACCTACAGTCAAGGTTCAGGTATTCTGACAGCCGAGGGGTTTCCTGTGTCAGAATACAATAGCTGGAAGCTGGAGATGTGCTAATTTTCAGGAGTTAAAAATCAATTTACCAGTCCTTATTGTATTGCACATGTGATATAATACAAGAGGCCGGTAAATTGATCACCCTTATTGCTAGTCAAGAGATAATTTGTTTCCTAAAAAAAGATTTCTGCAAGCTGGCGGTGGCAAGCACTTGTATCATTTTTGCAACTGTTCTTTATATGGGTAGGGTAAAAGTACAACAGTTCCTATTCTTGTTTCACGCCTATGTCATGTAGAGTTTTACACTAATTTCAAAATATTAGGAAGAAGGGGAAAATACATAACATGTGGTACACCACTTGGAATATACCAAGAAAGATACCTATGTCCCCCGCTGAGCTGTTATGTTCTGACAATGGGGCGGCCCACCCATCAGAACACTCCAATCTGCGCTCTCCGCCATGGGGAGTCGGTCAGCTGCTGGTTTTCCATCATGTCGTCCAACATAAGCCGGCCAAACGGCCAGCTTCTGTTGGCCCAAATGCCTTAAACACGGGCAGAATGTCAGCCTGTTTTTATTGAACTGGCCGATGTCGGTCAGCATTCGGCCCTTGTGTACTGGGCTTTAACCTGGCTATACATGGAATGAATTTCTGTTCTGCTGGCTTTGAGGAATCAGATGAAACGTGAGTCCTGGGTGGCATCCTCCAACATTTTATGGTCTTCACCTACAGTCACTGTTCAGGTATTCTGACAGCAATGGGGTTAGTGTGTCAGAATACAATAGTTTGAAGTGGAAGATTTGCTAATTTTCAGGAGTTAAAAATCTATTTACCAGTCCTTATTGCATAGCACATAAGATATAATACAAGAGGCTGGTAAACTGATCACCATTATTGTTAGTCATGAGAGAATTTGTTTTCTACAAAAGGTTTCCTGCAAGCTGGCGGTGGCAAGCACTGGTATCAATTTTGAAACTGTTCTTTATACAGGCAGATTTTTTTTTTTTTGTAAGCAATAAACATGTTATAATTACCTCCTGTGCAATGGTTTTAGATCCTCCTTTTCTTTGGTTCCCCACCAGGACTCCTGGCCCCTCCCACCTGCCGAGTGCCCCATAGCAAGCTGCTCCCGAGCTGCTGTTTTGTGTGTACATTTGCACATGGAGCACGGATGGGCCCTGCCCCCAACTCTCTTCTTATTGGTTTGCTGGCTGGGATTGACAGTAGCTGGAGCCAATAGCTCCCACTGCTATCTCAGCCAATGAGGAGGAAAAGGCACAGGAGTCATTGCTCTCTTGCACATCGCTGGATGAAGATTGTGCCCAGGTAAGTATGAGGCTCGGTTCACACTGATGCGATGCGGGAAGGCTGCGAATTCGCAGCCTGTTCCTGCATCGCACACGCACCCCCGGCAGTTCACACTGCCATATGCGATCCGCTGGGGGTGTCAATGTAATCTTAACGACACTTCCAGTTTGATTGCATATCGCAGTGAGATCGTGCAGTTCGCACAGGATCGGATCGCACAAGTGTGAACCGCTGTGCGATCCGATCCTGATGCGGCAGCAAAAATGCCTCCTGTGCGTGTTTGCTGCGGGTGCGATGCAAATTTAGCCATACAAACTGTATGGCTAAACTCGCACCGCACAGCTGATCGCATGTCATGTCGGAGCAGTGCGCTCCGACATGACATGCGAACCACGCACACGCAGTAGTGTGAACCGGGGCTTAGGGGGGCTGGGCAGGCTGCTGCACACAGAAGGTTTTTTACCTTCATGCATAGAATACATAAAGGCCAAAAAAACTCTTAGCCTTTATAACCATTTTAAGTTGTTGCTCCATGTGCAGAGTTCAATACTGGCTCTAATATAGATCTATGAAGTCCCTGTCTTCTCTGGGTCCATCCAAGTTGGCTGTTTTTATATTACTTTTTTTTATCAACAATTACAATTATATTGGACTCTTTCGTTTTGATTTGGTCTGGCACTTCTTTTTTGTGTTTATAATTTATTTTGAGCTACCGTTAGATGTCGAGGGAATTAAGGGAAGCCTTGCTGTTTGGGAGCTTCCCTGCCAGAGCTTGTTTGAAGTTTTCCTTCATCTGACTACACACCCAAGTAGATCCCAGGGCCTCTTTTAGTATGTTGTTCTGGAAGTATTTATTGCAGTCTGTGTTTCCATTAAGGAGATTTTCTCTCTCTTTTTCCTGTTGACCACCAGCCACTAAACTAAAAATCTAAAATTTCCACCCAGAGTGGTCACCATAAAAAATAAAGTGGAATCTTCCAATGGGGACCCCTGCTTTGTTTACAGCTATCTAAGAGGGAATTTACCTCCCTTTACAGAGATTTTTATTTTAGCCTCCTGTTGGGTCTACAGGCAAAAGGGATATCTATGACAGATGACAAAAAAGAAACAAAAACAAGGGGTTAAAGCTGGGGTCTCCAAACTTTTGAAACTAAGGGCCAGTTTACTGCCCTTCAAACTTGAGGGGGGCCGAACTGTGGCCAGTGGGAGTAGAAAATGCCCTGGCATCAGTGGGAATAAACAATGCCATAGTAAAAAAATGATATACAGTAATTGGCTTCAGTTGGAGGAACCATGCACCATCATTGTTGTCATTGGGAGAATTAGTTCCTCATCTCTGGTGTCAGTGGGAGGAATTGTACCCCATCTTTGGTGTCAGTGGAAGGAATAGTGCCCCAAGGGCCAGGTAAAGGCAAGCAAAGGGTCACATGAGGCCCGTGGGCCGCAGTTTGGAGACTCCTGGTTTAAACCATTTCCTGTAAATGAACTTGGCGCACTGTCACTTTTAGGCTTTATTCACATAGGAGTGTAAGAGAAGCCACCAGTGAGAAACTAACTGCATACTCACGGTGTATAAATCACTGGCCAGTGCCACCACTGTTTGCATGTCACCGTTTACCCATGCAGTTATACAGTGTGCGATTAGGTACTGGTCTTGGATGAAGGCAGTTTGCTTCCAGGGATGGTGTTTCAGATTACGGGTAATCATTCAGTTTGTATGCAGCCATAGCACAAATCGTTGTTGCGTCCAAAGATGGCATTTAGCTGCGTCTGAACACTGCAGCCTGTCCATCTGAATGAAGCCTCATACATCTGCACTTTGTGCAACCAGGGTTTGATATGCTTTAAAATTTGTATTTCTTTTCATACAACATTTTATGGTAGAGATAAGAAAAACTTTAATCCCAAGTCTTACCAGACTTTTTGGTTTTCTTGTAGCAGCAGGCAGGTTCTAAAACACTATTGTTTTTAAACTTTAATTCTAACAAGACCCCATGCCTAATAACGTATATGGAGATCATAGCCATAACAATAATCAGCTGCCTGCCTTTATTTGTTAACTTGTTGAAGAAAAACCTGAAGCTTAAAGGCTCCATCTTCACTTTCCCTTTCTTTAGTTGTTGTACTCAAGGAGCATAAACTGTATCCTGTTTGCACTAGATTAATAATGGCAACACAATAGCTAGTTTAATTCCTACAGTTATGACTTGATGCATTTATCACAGTTAATTCATGTTTTGTCTCCATAAAGACAAGTTCAGTTCTGCATTACAGAGCATATTTACTGCTTATCTTGCATGATATTCATGTATATAAGCCTAGATTGAAGGCATATGTCACCGTTTTATTATTTAACTATCTGGTGCCCATCCTAAAAATATATATTTTGTGGGTGAATTTAACATTTTGGTTCTATGTAGTCTTGAGGATTTTACACTACAAGTTGTCATCCAGTTGTATATTTACCCCAGTGGGCAATTCTGGGAGGATTAAAGTGGGTTCTGTTGGTTATTGTAAGTTTGACAATTTAGACAGCCTTCTCAACCATGGTTCTGTGGATATCTAGGGTTCCTTCAGAGGTTGCTTGGAGTTCATGGAACAATGAGCAATTTCTGCCTCTCAGATATGTAATTACTGACACCAATAATATCTTTTTAACACCAACGTAAGGGGAATTCTTTCCACTGGCCAGCAATGTAAAGTTAATTCTTCCCACTGATCACCAGTGAAAGGGGCATTATTTCCACTGACCACCAATGTAAGGAGTATTCTTCCCACCGACAACCAATATGAGGGGCATTTTTTTCCCAGTGTCCAACAATCTAAGGAGCATTTCCCACTGGCAAACACTGTAGGGACCATTCTTCACATTGACCACCAATGTAAGGAGCATTCTTCACAATGATCATCAATGTAAAGAGCATTCTGCACAGTGACTATGAATGTAAGGAATATTATTTGCACTGATTATCACTATAGGGAGAATTCTTCTCATTGACCACCAATTTAGGGAGCATTCTTTTTACTAACCACAAATGCATGGCTTTTTCTCAGCTGGAACTTGGTGGAACTCCGTTCCATCACCTCTGGCTCAGGCACTCTGCTCCCTGCTCACTATAATTACTTGTAAACACAGACATCCGCCTTCTGTGTTAACAAGTGACAGCTTGTCTCCCAATGGCTGCCACAGATCTGATCTTCTAAGTGTCTCCCACTGGGTGCAGGATGGGGACAAGGGAGATGCAGGTGCCGGGGGTGCAGTGCAGATGCAGACACTCCGCATGTGAGAGAGGCAGAGCCAGCTGCAGTGGGGGGGGGGGGGAGGTACTAGAGATGACTGGGTGCTTCAGCTTAATAAAGCAACAAAAGTAAGACGTGTAAGATGGTGGAGATTTTAAGGAGGTGGGGAGAAGATGGGGACAGTGAAGAATGGGTGGGGGTTGAATGCAGAGGTCAGAGCTGAAGAGGGGTGAAAGCGAGATGTGGATGGAGAATGCAGGGATAAACAGCTGTGAAGCAAGTCTGAACTCTGTGTTTGGCGTACTCCGAAACTCTGCACTCTGTATGCAGCACACCCCTGAACTTTGCACTATTTATGTTTACCCCAAACTCTACATCCTATGTGTAACCCCCCCCCATCTCTGCACTCTGTACATAATGCACTCCTGGTATTTAATGCCCCTTTTAGACCCTCCCACTATTTGACGACAACCACTATTTGATGCAGTTTGGAGAGTGCATGTGTCTGTGTGGGTGGGGGGGGGTTTGGGGGTCAAGGTTGAGTTCCTGTACCAATTTTCTGAAAAAGCCCTGCACAAATGTAAGGAGCATTCTTCACACTGACCATCAATATAAGGAGTATTCTTCTTACTGGCCATCAATGTAATTATTATTCTTCACACTGGCCATCAATGTAGGGTGTATTCTTTTTACTGACCATCGATGTAAGGAGCATTCTTCACACTAACCATTTATATAAGGAGTATTATTCTTACTGACCACCAATGTAAGGAGCATTCTTCTTAATGACCACTGATGTAAGGGGCTTTCTTCTCACTAAAAACTGTAATGAGCATTCTTCACACTGACCTTAAATATAATAGGTATTCTTCTTACTGACTATCATTCTTCTTAATGACTATGTAAGGCCCATTTCTTTTACTAACCACGCATTGTAAGGAGCATTCTTCACGCTGACCATTACAATATTGTACCAAGAGCTGTTGATATAGTTATTATTGACAGGAGGTATCTGACAGTTCAAAGATATTTTAAATGTTCCTCTATGTTAAAAATGTTGAGAAAGGCTAGTTTAGATATCACAGAAAGAAGATGTACATAAAACAGGTTTGTGTAAGTGAGGGCTCAAAATTTCAAGTCATGAGCTACTACTAGCCAGGCCTTAAGAGTTACTCGCCACTTGTTACCCCACCCAAACCCTACCCTGTTACGCCCCTAAACACGCCCTCGCCAGAGTGCCCACAGCGTGCCCCCTTTCAATGCAGAGTGCCCACAGCGTGCCCCCTTTCAATGCAGAGTGCCCACAGCGTGCCCCCTTAAATGTAGAGTGCCCACAGCGTGCCCCCTTAAATGTAGAGTGCCCACAGCATGCCCCCTTAAATGTAGAGTGCCCACAGCGTGCCCCCTTAAATGCAGAGTTAGCGCAGCATGCAGAGAGACCATCGTTCACTTACCTGATGCAGCAGCGGCTTCTCCTAATCCTCGCGTCTCCCTCCTCCTCCTCCTTGGCCAATGGCAATTGTTCACCTTTCGGCCAATCAGGAAACGGATCTCGGACCCGCTTCCTGATTGGCCAGGAAAAGGATCAGGAGGAGGATCTGTGTGACCGTAGTGAATCATTTGCTATTGTCACACAATGGGTGGGCTCAGGGCACACTGCTCTGCGCCCTGGGTCCACCCTTTTCTAAAGAACAATGCACTCACTACAATGCAGGCTGCGCTGTAAGCGGCGGCAGTAGGCACTACATTCCCCATACAGCACAGCCCTTACTCGCCATCCTCATCATTCCACTCGCAAAATGCGAGCAGGCGAGTGGAATTTTTAAGGGCTGGTGTAAGTGTTTGGTTAATAAAACATGATGGATAAATTGAACGATTTTGTGCAGGTTAGCTGTGCTTTCTCAGTCTCTTGTGAGATCCTGTGGTTTTGGTGCTGTATCAGAAAGTGCACCAAATTACATATACATTATAGAAGTCTATGGGAAAGCAAGTTAATCTGCACAAAACCCACAGGTTAGCTCTGCTTTGCCCAAAGTGCAGCGGGACCGCACCTGGGCAATCTGCAGCCGCTTTTATTTGGAGGGATTGTCCTTCTTTGGGAACTAAATCCCTCTGTCCCTTTATGCTCCTTAAATGATCCTCTTTTCATTCTGATATACAAACAAATAAACATTCTATTATCTACCAAAAGTGAATGTATTGCTGAAGAATCTGATGGCTGCTCTCCTGTTGCATGCTTTGGTTCTCCCACCAGCTGCTACTGATATAGTGGCCAGAACCACGTCATACAGCTAGGGACAGCCATCCAATGCTCCCAGAGTGGCAGATGCTGAAGATTCTTCAGCTGATGTACCTCTTTAGAAGAGCGAAGACTGGGAATATGCAGGAGAGTTAAGTATGCTATGTTCTTTGCAGGTGTGCATTGATGTGTAATTTCAGTTTTTCTGTACAGAGTCACTTTTAATATGTGATGTTGAAGCTAAAATCCAGGAAGATGAAAAGGCACAAATTAATGCAGCTCTGTGTCCATTAAAATATCATAGGATAGGAGCCAATTAGGTGTCCTGCACTGCAAAAAGCATGCTCATTGGTGGGGAAAGCAGAGTGACAAGGAGATAAACTCATCAGTGTGCTGCTTCTTCGCAGTCAAGTCACAGGGGGAGGGATAAAACCTGGAAGTGAAAGTTAAACTGCGGCAGACAAAGGTGAGGTCCCCTACTCTGCAAGGTAGGGCTGTGCTGTGTAACAGAGCTCTGTAAATCTCAGGACTGATCAATTAGAAAAATAAATCATTTGGCAGGTGTAACATGTCCTGTAAATGTATTATATCATTCTAATTAGCCGTTTTCCTGTAGTTCAGGTTTAAACACTGTGCTACCTGTTACATGTAGGTTTTTAGTTTTGACTGGTGATGTATGGAATATGTGACATGTATATTATATCTGACTTGAGCCCTTGGTGAAAAAGTTCAAGAAAAACACTACTTTAGAGAGTTTGATAAAGAGTTGACCACTAGTTGGCACTGTTCTATTGGCATTGAGTTTATGACATATAGCCTTGTTAGTTATTGCAGATACTATTTCCTATAGAAGCCTGGCCCTATGACTTCTTGAAAAATGTTAGAAAATTGCATTAAAAATAAAACTCTTTTTTTGACCAGCAAGATATGCATTTTTTGCCTGGTCTTGTTTGCTCCTGCTCTTTTCCAGAATAGTGTTCTTCTCCTAAATATCCATTCTAGTTGAGTGCTTCCCCAGACTTCCTTTTGGCAGTAGTTAAAGAAGGGGGAGCTTGGTCAAGAATCTGTTTCCAATATTTACTATGCAAGAGAGAAGAGAAAAAATGTGTGTTCGGTTCAGATTTTCTTTTCCTTCTTTTTTTTTTTTTTTTTAAGTAAAACAGAAGCATTTACAGCAGACGTATGTCTAGAGTATGAAGAGAACACTGGGAGGATACTCAGACTACTAAAAAAAAAAGTAGGACTGGAATCAGCAAAGAATGGCTTACAATATCTGTACACTGGGGCATATTAAGCCATATTTACCTTGGAGGCAGAATACTAAATGCATACAGATGTGGACAGCAACCTTTATGAGAACAGGTGGTGTCTTTCTTACATTCTTTTTTCAAAGGTAATCCTTTTTTTTGGGAGATTCAAACATGACCCTCGTTCACCCTTCGTCTATTCCACTTGGTTGTCAACAGAGATAAATACCTGGCGAGAATGTCTTGGCAGTAAATCATTGATGCTCATTAACCCATTCGCACTTTAAGCGTGAGACCTGAAATTATTGCTTGCCTTTCAGACTGTCATTTGTCATTGCTGACAATGCAAGATGGAACTTGCAGAACCCCAGTAAAGCCCATTGTGGCTGTGCCAGTACTGACCTCTTTTAACAGGACTCATATACTGGGCTCATTGTCTGTATACAGCAAGCAGATGTTGTGTGAACTGGAAAAAATATGCCAGTTTGCAACAGGCTTTTGCACAGTGAATGAAGACTTCTCTGTATAGGCTCTTTTACATGGCCATTCCTGTGCGTACACATCAGCATGTAGGCGGGGCCTAAGTGCTGTACCAAAGTTATGAAAAAAACACAAGACAGGGTGGCTTGGCACTGTTTTTATGATATAGATATCAATGAAATTCAGTATTTAACCAACAAGAAACAATAGTCACACATAATCTTGGTACCACAAAGGCTGTGAGATGCACTATTTCCTTGTTTGCAAAATACTTGTAAGGAAGTATACTCTACTCCACAGTGATACAAGTTCTACTTACAATTTTACTGTGCCAGAGGAGTGCTCTATTGGAGGGGTGGTGGTAAGGTTAACGTTTGCTAGATTCCGCCAGATTGCTGTGGTATATAATGGCGAGAGGTAATCTGTCCAGGAATGGTGGACACCCTGAAAAGGAACCCTACACATCTCTACTCATCTGGAACATCTCCTTACTACTGCACTGATGCTTTCCTTACCCATCTGAGCTCTTTCTCTACCTACTGCCTTACTGTGGGCACACTAAATGATGTAGGCCCCCTATATTTATAGGGTCCTTCATCAAGATGGTATCAGGAACCATAAACCAGATGGAGACCGAAAGTACAGTTACAATAACACCTTTAATGAAATGGCAAAAATAACGCAGTTTAGGAACGAGTCCAAAAACAGAAGCCAGGGTTTGGATGCCAGAGCGGGTGGTCAGGAAATCAGAAGTCAGCGTAATCAGGAGCAAAAATCAGGTACAGGAATCGGAAGGGGCCAAGTCATACACAGGAGCACAGGAAGGAACACACTTAGAAATCATAGACCACGCAAGGGTAAGGAGGGAATGGGCAAAGCTGTCTAAAAAGAAAAATGGGGCTGGCTGTAGGCTGGACTATTGAGGCAGGGTAATGGTAACCAGGTGAGTCACTGTAGTCACAACGAGTGGCTGGTAATTAACCAACAGCAGGGCAGCTTCTGAGTAAGGAAAGAAAAGAGTTGCTCATTAAGTAGCAGGAGCCCAGCCCTGACAGATGGCCACCCAAATCTTACGGGACTTTGGCATCCAACAGGATCACTGTCCTTCCCAAGATGGCCATCTGGAGCCCAAGTTAGGGGACACTGGCTATACATTGGACTCCTACCAACCTGAAGAGATGGCATGATGCCACCTTAAGGTTGGAGGAAATGTCAGAGTCTGCACCTGCCTCCAAGAGTATTTCTGCAGTAAATGAGCCCGGGGGCTTCCAATTATCTGTGGCTGCTCGGTCTGTACAAATGAATGACAGGCTGACACTGTCCACATTTAATTGGTAAAGAAGCAACTACATGTGGCTAGGGACAGGTAAACAGCTCTGTACACAGACTGTTTGCACCCAGGGGCGCTCACCTTTTCCTAACCATGGGTAAATGCTTAACCACTTTATGCCAGCGCTATAGCCGAAAGACGGCTACAGCGCAGGCTTAAATTGCCAGGAGGGCATACATGGACGTCCTCCCATTCTCGTGCTGCCCACCTGCCCCCTGCGGTTCACGGGCAGTACGCTCTGTGATCACAGGGCTGATCCTGGCCCTTTACTGCATGATCAGCTGTCAGTCAATGACAGCTGATCACATGATGTAAACATAAGTCGGTAATCTGCTTTTTTTTCTCCTTGCGCTGACAGCATGAGGAGAAAAAAAAAAGCTTTGAGACATCGGTCCCTCTCAGCAAACAATAGTGCCCATCAGTGCCACTTACCAGTGCCCATCAGTACTGCTAACCAGTGCCCACCTTTGCCACCCACCAGTTCCACCTAATAGTGCCCAGCAGTGCTGCCAATCAGTGCCCATCAGTGCCTCATCATTAGTGCTGCCCATCAGTGCCACCTCTCAGTGCCCTGTATGGCCGCCTATCAGTGCTCATCAGTGCCACCTACCAGTGCCCATCAGTGCATCCTTATCAGTGCATTCTAATTATTGCCCACCAGTGCCACCTATCAGTGCCCATCAGTGCCACCTATCAGTGCCCATCAGTCCTGCCTTATCGGTGCCCATCAGTGCAGCCTCATTAGCGCACATCAATGAAGGAGAATAATTACCTGTTTGAAATGTTTTAATAAACTATGAAACTGTTTTGTTTCTTTTTCAAAATTTTTGGTTTAGCAAAAAATTTAAAAACCCAGTGGGGATTAAATACTACCAAAAGAAAGCTCTATTTGTGTGAAAAAAAATTATAAAAATGTAATATGGGTACAGTGTAGCACAATCGCGCAATTGTCATTCAAAGAGTGATAGCGCTGAAAGCTGAAAATTGGTCTGGCCAGGAAGGGGGTATATGTTCCCGGTAAGAAAATAGTTCATATGTGGCCATATGTGGACAGTTGCAATGCCTGTCAGCCTGTCATTGATTTGTACAGACTGAGCAGCTGCAGCTGATTGGAGACGCCTGGCCTTATCAGCCACAGAAATATGTTGATCTGGTCAGTGCACAGGAACAGCAGTGTGGACGAGCCCATAAACAGCTGTCACAACAACAAGCATCCCAGAGAACCAACAGGAAGTTAAATGAATGCTCTACAAATTGGAAGAGAGTTCCAATTCTAGACAGTTGTCACTGGTGTGTCAATGGGTGTCCCCATTGTAAGATTTTCGCTCACCTCTTTTTTTTTTTTTTTTTTTGTGACAACTATACAATTGTGCATTTCCCATTACTTTCTGTATCAGTGACCAAGGACAGAGAGATGGTAAAACCACCTACCTGGAGTACAGGCAGTAATAAAACATGACAGAGGTTCTTAATCATCCCTATGTTATCCACAATTTTGAAAAAATGGATTTTAGCTATGCATAAACTTTAGCTCCAGCATGTACTTGCTTCACCATTGCCCACCCCACCAATGTATGGCCGCTAAGAGAAATACCCTGTGCTTCCACTTATAGTGAATCATGTCATCACCCTCCTTCCTTCTAAAGTGACAGTATTTGTGCTTGGCAATTGACCTCTGACACCAGCATCATCACCATGGGGAAGGGTGAGAATATTTACACCACATGTAATCTTATTGGTGGAATTTTGCCCTATTCCTGTCCTTTTGACTCTATGTGACAGGAAATGAGGGGCAATCTTCCTAAATGGGAATACGTAAATACGTAAATAATTAGGCTTTAATTTTTTTTTTTGCAACCTGTGCATACTTTACCTGTCAAATTGTCGTGTTTTATTTTCACAGTCCTTTTTATACATTTCTCATGTGCTTTCAAGCTTTAGGTGCTTTTGCTATGGACAATGGAAAGCAGAAGGTGCACAGTATCTGCAGGTACAGAGGTCAGTGAAGGCTTGATTTTACATTCATTAGCAGAAGCACTGAAGGGATTCAAATGATCTCTCCTGGCAGTGACTCAGCAGTCTTCCAGTCTTCTAATTTGTAATATATAATTATAAAGTGCAGGTGCCCAGGGACGGGCAGCAGGGGGAGCTGAATCACTGAGAGAGAAACATGAACGTTTCAGTGTTTCTGCTGTATTCTTTGAGGATGAATTGATCTACAGTGCCTGCAGCTACAGTGATTAGTGATGGATTTTTAAAAAGCTTATTTTAAACTTGTTAAGAATATGAAAATATTTCAATGTTCTTAGGCTGGCAACATGTTCACTTTAAAGTAGCTCAGATTAATAAAAAAAGAAAAAACTTGCACATAACTTTTAGGCTTTGCACTGAGGGTTTTCTTTCATTGATTAGGACCATTTCTTCCTTGTTACCCATCTAATTAAATATCTTATTTTTGCACAAAGATTAGAGAACAAATTGAAGCAGAGTTTTTTTTTTTTTTTTTTTTTTTTTATAATTTGGTACCCAGGTTGTTAGAAACTTGAACAAATATGAAGCTAGAACATACCCAATAGCTTTTTTGCTGCGTTGTTTAAGTGTAAGTAGCTTGGTGCACAGATGTCCCTGAATCTTAAATTACCCGTTCACTTTACAAACAAAAGAAATTTCTGCTAGCACCCCTGACAAATTAAATTTCATGCTTCTCATCTCTCTTGGTAGACCACTAATTACTTTAGTTAGGCACATCACAAAAAATGCAATCTGACACTGCTTTTTCATCGTATACTTTCCTTCCACACTGATAAAAAGACTGTAGCTTTAGACTGGTGCTGAGAACATTTGGCAAGAGTTTAGCCCAGCCCTAAATTGCATTAAAAAATACAATTTGGACACAGATTTGGACTATTTTCCTTAGTTCTTAATGCAGCATCACAAAGGAGAAATATTTTAATGAACAGAATGAAATCTAGTTTAATTCATAGTGTTTGTGAAATGTAAAGACTTATTGCATTATTACAGAGTCCCAATTTAAAGAACCAGTAAACCTATAATACAAGCTTAAATCAGAATCATAGTCAAGTAAGAACACACTACCCTTCCAGCTACTGAACCCACCCTACTCCATTATGCTGATAATAGGTAGAAAAAAAAAAATCAATAATTGTTATTCTTGCTGAGAATTGATGGTGGCTAGTCATGTGGCCTAAGGCTTAGGCAGTGGTCACATGTTCCCTGCTGATGCTCAATTTGGCTAATACTCCAGATGTGATTGCAGAAGCAAATGCCAAGGTATTTTTTCCTGACTGGCTGCTGCTGGATCCTAGTGTGGCAATTTCTGTAGGGAAAGTAATATTTTTTAGTGTCTGCTATGTGTGCATGTGGGATTTGAAACAGCACAAAAGTGTACAGATAAATTGACTTGAGCTTTAGGGTGTTCTGGTCAAACTTTGAGTTTTGTTTGAACAAGTATTGTTAATATAGATCTTAAAAGTTTGACCAATGCATTCCAAAGCTGGAATTAATTAATGCTTTTGTACTGCTTTGTTCTGCATTGCTTTGTGCACCTTTTAACATTCAAAGGGCTGTAGGCAAGTTCTTTTGGAGGTGGTCAATGTAGTGGCATGTGCATTTTGTTGTAAAGTGTCAGTCTAAGCAAATCTTTTATTTCAGATTTGGATTGGTGCCAGAGAGTCAAATAACACTAACTTCTTATGTGTCTTGAGGATTCTGGTGGAAAGATCTATGTAATTGCATTCCCACATCTACTCATTTCTACAACAAATGCCATAGTGGGAGTAAAATTGCTTGTAGGTAGGCAGAGAATGGCAGTGGAAAAATATTTTCGTCAGAGTTACCAAGTGATGTAATAAGCCAACAAACTCTATTCGTAACCTGAATGCTAATTTTGGGTCAAAGCAGGAAGTTGTTGTGCCAGGACCAGGAAGATTCGTTTTTAGTGCGCAGGATCCTTGCATTGGAGAGATAAGCATGCAATCAAGGGGAAGAGAGCTGGTGTTAAGCTGGCCATAGACATGGCAAGTTGCAGTCAATATCAACAACTTTTAGTCCACTGGGAATCGCAGATACAATTGAAAATATTTGCCAGAAATTTACCAATCTACCACCCGCAAATCTGACTGACCACCACAATTCACTGTATTCCATCTTAGTTGAAACTGGCTTGTATCGATTAATTGGACCTTTCAATGCACACAACTTTAATTAATTTTTTTTTACATTTCAATTAGCATTTATACAGTAGGAATTGAAAATACAATTTAAAGAATCACTCAATTAAACTGCCCTGTGTATGGCCAGGTTTAGGGTTACAGGGAAGGGTAATGAGAGGGGGAAAATTGAGTAGAATCACTCTCCAAGGCTGCCAAGCCTACCAATAAGCTGCCTTATGGGTTTTGGGTAGACATGCCAGCAAAGTTGGTATGTTGAAGAGGGATATCTTACTACTGTGTTCTGGCATGGTAATCCTTCTGAAGGATGTAACCTTCCACCTTTTGTTGACCAAGTGCTGCATTCATACCTAGGCTACCCCAAAGTTCAAGCCACATACTGCACATAACAATTGTGATTCTGTAACTAACGACATTTGCGGTAAATCATTTTGATAGGACATTAGGGTATTTGAAACTATTTTTTAAAAGTAGGGAGGTATGGAAAATGTGCTTAAGATTCCCTTACTGATTCTCTTGCAATGTATGCCTTTTTGTTGCTACTGTAAGTTTTCACTAAGTCTTTCCCCGTCCTGAATACAATACAGTATATAATATAGTTTGTGTGGGTATAGTTAAGAGGTTTAACAGCCTGACTCACACACCAGCATGGGTCTATTGTATCACAGTCAAAGCAGTGAATAGCATAACTGCATTGTTCAGTCTGTACACTAGGCAAGATCCCAAAAAGCCATAGTAATCATTTCACACTCATTCTGCTAGACTAGAGCCTTTGTATGGCCAAATATTGAAAGGGACACTCAGGCCTTTCACAGCTGACCTGGCCTCCCTTTTCTCTCATTGGCTGACTAACTCTGTAACCTATTAAAGGAGTTCGACAATTTTATAAATGCAGTCAATGACTGTAGCTTGTTTATGTACCAGCATGTCCAACTTTCATCTGCAGCTTGCAGTGACTTCATTCTGTTCCCAGGATAACACCCAAGTTTTTCAGATAGGAAAGAAGGACAGCTCCTGATAATAGTATTCAGTCAAATACCAAGCCCTTGCTGCGTTATCATGCGTTCGTCCTTTCAGAAAGAAAGCGACTCTGTCAAGTATTTAAAGCACAAAGTTTGTTCTGCTGAATTTACAGACACATACAATGGCCAGCATCAGTTAAAATGATAAAAAATATGTTAAATCAGTAAAAAAGAAATATGAGAAAATAAAAATGTAGGCTGCCACTTCTTACTATTGAATATGCTAACTGATTGACTGTCATAGTGGTGCTTAACCCTCAAGAAAGTATAAAGACAAGGTGTTCTAAATGATTCAAGCCATGCTTCTTCTGGGCTTGTTCCTTTGGAAGCTGCCATATACCTGGATGCAGGGCCTGAGATAACAAGGATGGCCTCTTACTACACCAATACAAACACCCCTGGTTTGGAGGAAAGGAAGTGTGGTCATGTGCCCACTATGTGATGGCGATGACATTGGAAATTGAGAAAGATATCTTAAAGCAGATTGTGGTATCAGAATAGTGTGGATCACCAATGGACACAGGGTTGGGAAACAAGCCAGGATCAGCTAGGGGCAGACAAAGTGGTTTAAAATAAAGACAGATTAATGGATAGGTCAGGTCAGCAATTTGCAGGTGATGAGGCATCAGAACAACAAGCATATGTCACAGTCAATGAAACAAGTTGATACCGGAGGAGATGAACAGACAGGTCAAAGGATAAGCTGGGTTGGTTTTAAAAGTCAAACAAAATCAAGCTGCAGTATCAAAGATCGCAGTGAAATTGTTGAAGATTAATGAAGGGCTTAGCTCTAAATAGCCTGTTTGGCGCCACGGCCAGTGGCAAGCATATACTTACTGCCCTACACATGTCTTATTGGTATTATCTATGGAGTTAGATGCCCTAGTAGATTTAGATGGACTTTACATAAGTGACAAATAATAAAGTCATACTTCAGCTAACGCTTTTAAGAAGTTACAGCAACATTTTTTTTAAATTTTGGGATAAGGTTTTTAATTATATTATTAATAGAAAGCCCCTCTGTTAATGTAAATGATTAGGAAGTTGTAAAATAACCAAACCACTGACAGGATCAACAGGTAATGTAACTGTATTACAGGAGGGTTTAGAAAAACAAAAATCGCAGTGTTAATGCTGGTGTAAGACTGCATCATACATGTCATTTAATCTGCCAATAGTTCTAATAAGCAGAGAGTTATTTTATTATATGCCCCTGTGTTACCATACAGTAACCCTCCTATAGGACCTTCTTTCCACCTTTTATTGACCAAGTGCTGGATTTGTACCCAAGTTACCCCAGGGTTCAGCCCACACACTGAGAACAGAAACTGTGATTCTGTAGTTAATGACATTTGAAGTACCTATCTTTAATGGGACATCAGGGTACTTAAGACTATTCTGCAAATAGGGAATGTTGTAAAATGTGCTTAAGAATTCCTTATTTAATCCACCAAATCGATCTCCCTGTAATGTATGCATTTTTTGTTGCTACTGTAACTTTTTACTGTCTCTTCCCCCATCCTGAATGCAACACAGTATATAATATAGTTTGTGTGGGATAACTTAAAGGGTTTAACAGCCTGGCTCACACACCAGCATGGCTCTATTGTATCAAAGTCAAAGCAATGAATAGCAGACTTTCAGCCTCAGAGGCTGGTCAGAATTTACATACCAGATCATACCATGTTCAGGGGCTCCTTGGGCATTTAATAAGGATGACTTCTAGCATAACTGAAGAGATACATCAATGCTTTGGTTGTGCCAACTAAAAAGGGCTCTTCTGAACTCCTTAGGCAGGCAGAACCCTTGCCTCCTGCCTTCCAGAGGTTCTAAGTGTTAGTATACATGAGCTTCAGATTTAGAGGGGACTAACGTGCAGAAAATTGGCTTGCATCTGAGACAAGGTTGAGGTCAATTTGACATTAGGCTAAGGTCAGATTGGTTTGTGTTTAGGGTGCATTCATAGTGAATTCTGTGGAATGATACAAGCAAAGTAATGATACATGTCAAAAAAGTGTAGACTTTTCTTTAAAATCCGGTTTAAGGTTGATGTCTGAATAAAATGCACTAATGCACTTAAATGCTATATAATGGCTAGAGGGAGCTCTATTGTGTCATAGCATAGTGATTAGAACTCCACTTTTAAAAAGCAATCCTTTGTGGGTCAAACATATAAAGTGCTGAGATGTTTGCAAACATAGTTGAATATTTGCTCTTTTTGTAGAAATTTAATCCATAATGGACATTGTACAGCAGCCTTCCTCAAACTTTTTTCCCCTGAGTAACCCTTAAATTGATTTTCAGGTTCTTGGGGAACCCCTTTTAAAAAAGATTATATCTGCAGCTCATGATACATTATCATCTTATCTAAGGGTGAAAAGTTCACCCAGGACTGATCATGCACTATTAGGTCTCATTCACATGGGTGTACTACAGTGTATACCTGTGTGAGGGCCAAGCGTGTCTGTGCAGCCACTACATCCCAATATACCTCAATGGGACTTCCTGAACTAGGATGCACGGGACACCTGCGCATCCCTGTGTAGGCAAACACAGCCCTCGCATCGGCATAAACTTAAGTATACCCATTTGAATGAGGCTTTAGATTTTTTCATTCTGCCCAGTGAACTAAAAGATTCCTCCATCCACAAACAAGGTGGATGAAGGAATCTCCCAGTCCGGGACATTGTATACTCATAGCGACACTCACTGCTTTCAGAATACACTGATCATGGGATTCAATTGCTGAGCTTTGGAAATTTTCTGATATGTTCCTTCGACAGAAGTCGATTAAAGAATCAATTTCTGTTGAACGGGGAAGGCCACAAACTGATCGAAAATTTGGGTGGTCCCTGCTGGATGTTGGGATGCCTGAAATTTTATGTCGTGCTCTGTGCTAACCTCTGGTACAAGTCGGAAACAGATTGCATGATTGATCATTAAGAATGAGAGTTCTGGAGTGTTTCACTTACTCACAGTTCCCCTTCCATGTTTCCTAGGAAGTAATATTTAAAGTAGGGTGACCAGGCATCCCTGGTTTCCTGGGGACAGTCCCCGGACCAAGTCTGTCCATGGTTTTGTCCCTGGATTCAGGGCCAGATTACCATAGACAGGGCAGAGAAACAGCCTGGTGGCTCAGATGCCGACACCCCCTGCTGGACGATCTCACTACCGCTCCTGCTGCTGTTCATTGGAGGAGAGGCAGAGCCAAAAGGTTAGCAGAAATGGGGGGGGGGGCTGTTTGCATTTAGGTGAGGTCAGCGGGGGAGCAGGGGTCAGAGCTTATGCAGCTGCATGGAGAGATGGAGAGTTTAGCTGTTGTGGGGGAAGGGCTAAGAGGTGGCTGCAGAGATAACCTCTGAGAGAAGGGTTCAGAGGTGAGCTATGAATGTTGGGGCAGAAGGGTCCTCTGTGCATAGCAAACCTCTGAACCCTCCACTCTATGCCTAACACCCTCCTGTAAATTATGTAGTCCTGTGCCCAGTGCTCTGGGTATTATGTAGTCCTGAACCCAGCGCTCTGTGTAATATGTAGTCCTATGCCCAGTGCTCTGTGTATTATGTAGTCCTGCACCCAGCGCTCTGTGTATTATGGAGTCCTGTGCCCAGCGCTCTGTGTATTATGCAGTCCTGTGCCCAGCGCTCTGTGTATTATGTAGTCCTGCACCTAGCGCTCTGTGTATTATGGAGTCCTGTGCCCAGCACTCGGTGTATTATGTAGTCCTTTGGCCAGCGCTCTGTGTATTATTTAGTCCTGTGCCCAGCGCTCTGTGTATTATTTAGTCCTGTGCCCAGCGTTTTGTGTATTATGCAGTCCTGTGCCTAGCGCTCTGTGTATTATGTAGTCCTGTGCCCAGCACTCTGTGTATTATGCAGTCCTGTGCCCAGCCCTCTGTGTATTATGCAGTCCTGTGCCCAGCGCTCTGTGTTTTATGCAGTCCTGTGCCCAGTGCTCTGGGTATTATGTAGTCCTGTGCCCAGCACTCTGTGTATTATGCAGCCCTGTGCCATTTTTCAATAAAAAAAATAAATATGTCACCGGATTTAATTTTAAAAAATCTGGTCACCTTAATTTAAAGCGAAGCTAAACTCTGGATACGCGTCCCTCCTTTAATGGTCTGAGGTTCCTCACTGGAGCCGGCATCTTCTAGTCGGCTTCTTCCAGGTGTCTGGCTGTAGCCATTTTCATTGGCATGAGCAGGAGTGCAGTCATCCCGACACACAGGTGCTGTGCCAGAATGTAAACTGATCTGCACTTGAGCAGTTCAGTTTACATTCCAAAGAAGTTGAGAGCAGGAAAGTAGGTTTCTTTTATGCAGAAGAGACATTGCTTGAAAGGCGAACTAACATCATATACCCCCTCCAAAACTCTCCAGTCCCTGCTGTACTTACCTCTGGCAATCCTGAGCTCTCAGGGCTCCGGCAGACAATCCAAGAGTCCAGGACTTTGAAATCCCAGCTCTTCTGTGTGCAGCGCTTTCAGGGCAGACCAGATTAATTTCGATTGGTCAGCGCTGTCACAGTTAATCGATGTGGTCTATCCTGGAAGTGCTGCACAGAGAAGAGACAAAAGAGCAGGGATTTCAACTCCCCAGATCGCTGGACCAGCTGCTGGAGCCCTGACAGCTGAGGATTTCTGGAGGTAAGTACAGCTGGGACCGGGGGTGGGGGGGAAATAGGGGTGTACGGTGTTACTTAACCTTTAAAGTAGAAGTCAACCCTAACAGTAAAATCCCTGACATCCATGATCTAACACTAACCTATCCAGCTCTGTAAAGAAGAAATCACTATACTTACCTTTTTTGAAGCCAATCCGCTCCGGTCTCCAGCGGTGGAAGCTCTGCAGAGGACACGGCCGACAACGTCTGTGAAATAAATGGGGAGTGACGTCACCCATAGACTTACTATGGGGCTTCCGTTGTCAGCTGTGTCCTCTGACAGCTGACAGCTCAGCATGGGATTGGGTCAGATTGGCTTCAAAAAAAGGTATGTATACTGGTTTCTTCTTTACAGGGCTAGATAGGTTAGTGTTACATCGTGGATATCTGTAGATGTAGGGATTTTAGTGTTAGGGTAGACTTCTAATTTAAGATTATAGCTGGCTGCAAACTGTAATGCCAGTAGTGTTTTTAATAATTCTAAACTACATTTGGTTCGAGCAGCAGTTTTATTTTCCCCTTAATAAATGTGGAGTTTTCCTTTAAGAACTAGGGTTCCTACTGTTTAAACAAAGTACACTTGTAGAAAGTAATCCTAAGCTTTCATGTGATTGACATGGTATCTAAGATCTGCACAGGAAAGAAAAGAGTTTACTTGATGATTAAGATCTGTCCTGTGCTGGAATCTTGCACATGGTTACAGAGGTAAATGGAGACTCTAGTATTCTCTTGTTGAGGCAGGTTTAAAGTGACATCAGTGCTGCTTTCATTTCAACATGGGCGAGGAACGATTCCCTTATGTGTGCCTGAGAGACCCCCAGCAATTTATGATGATAAATTGAGCTTTTCCAGACATTCTGCTCCAGTTTCATGACACAGCTGGAATACTATACCAGTAGTATACATTTATTATTTATTTATTTAGAACTTTTTTTTAGAGAACACCAAAAGGAATGTTTCCAGCATAGCTACGTTATGACTTTGTCAGACCACACAATACTGCAGGATGGTCACAGCATTATAGGCAGCACATATTTAAAGGACAACCTCAGGGAAATATAGAAAATAACGTTTTTCTTAACATATACACTATATTACCAAAAGCATTGGGACGCCTGCCTTAACACACATATGAACTTTAATGGCATCCCAGTCTTAGTCTGTAGGGTTCAATATTGAGTTGGCCCACCCTTTGCAGCTATAACAGCTTCAACTCTTCTGGGAAGGCTGTCCACAGGATTTAGGAGTGTGTGGAATGTTTGACCATTCTTCCAGAAGTGCATTTGTGAGGTCAGGCACTGACGTTGGAAAGAAGGCCTGGCTCACAGTCCCTGCTCCAATTCATCCCAAAGGTGTTCTATCGGGTTGAGGTCCTCCACCCCAAACTCGCTCATTTATATCTTTATGGGCCTTGCTTTGTGCACTGGTTCAAATCATTTGGTGGAGAGGGGTTAATGGCGCGGGGTTGTTTTTCAGGGGTTGGGTTTGTCCCCTTAGTTCCAGAGAAGGGAACTCTTAAGGCGTCAGCATACCAAGACATTTTGGACAATTTTATGCTCGCAACTTTGTGGGAACAGTTTGGGGTTGGCCCTTCCTGTTCCAACGTGACTGTGCAGCAGCGCTCAATCATGGATGAGCGAATTTGGGGTGCGGGAACTTGCGAGCCAGGCCTGACCTCAATCTGATAGAACACCTTTGGGATGAATTAGAGTGGAGACTGTGACTCCAACATCAGTGCCTTACCTCACAAATGCGTTTCTGAAAAAATGGCAAGGGATTGGTAAACTGATGGGCAGGAGAAGGAAACACATAGGTAGGTTTAAAGTGTAACTATAGAAAAAATCTTTGCAAAAGCGCTGTGCCTAGCACAGTATATTAAAATATATATTAAAATGAATAATTAAAATATGTGTGTAACATGTTCCAAAAGGTTAACTTATCCTTTAATAAAGGAAAACCTTTATTTTGCATATCAGTGGCAATCCTGTTGCTGGTATAATTGATTATATCAGTGAAGATGAGCAAAGCCAGCACTTGAGATGTGATTAGGGGGTGTAAAGCCTAATCATGATTGGAGCAGAATGTAAAATATTTGACATACATACTGATTTTCTTGTTCCCTGGGGGTGAACAGGTTGGGGGGCAATGGAAAGATGAGTATGTAGTGCTGGGAAGTGTGACATAGAAGAAAAAACTGTTGCTTTTTCTTAAGGAGAAGAGATGTTTGACATTAGTACTCTGAAAATGTTTACTAGTAGTATACAGAGTATGCAAGAGTTGGAGCTGTGGTGCAGAGCTGCAAGACTGAAGAGGATCGGTCACCAACTTTATGTATTCCAACCATACTACCTTCGCAATGGATCTGGTAGCTGACCAATTACTGAGCTGAGTAATTACTTATGCTTTTACAGTTTTCCTTGATAAGATGAGAAGAAAAAATGACTGTTCTCCCCCACCACTCAAAAAATAGCATTTTTGCAGTTTCATGATTCTGTTAGCATTATTACAGTATTGTATTAGCTAAGACTGTTATTATAATACGGCATACAGAAAAGGTGAAAGAGATTGGATTATGTTTTGTACATCATTAGTTCCTTCTTTAGCAATACTAAGGAAGTACATTGATGTATTACATAATGTACCTCCTAACTTTCTGAGAAAGGACACCTTTTAGTATTAGGTAAATAAGCAAAGGACATACCCTTGCAATGCACCAAGGCATGTAGACAATGAAGAATCGGTAAGCAAAAAATGACTGGTTGACCTACAAGCGATTTCTTTTCACCACTAATTTTTCTAACAATTGTAGAAACTTGATGGTTGGATATATAGTTTACTGCCGTATAATACTTCTAGTAACTTAATTGTACACTTCTTTATCGAGGCTATGAGATTGGGGTGATTAAACTCAAGGGTAAGGTGTGTTTACATTAGTCCAAAACTGTATTTTAGAGCAGTGTTTACCAACCAGAGTGCCTCCAGCTGTGGCAAAACTACAACTCCCAGCATGCCAGGGCAGCCGAAGGCTGTCCGGGCATGCTGGGAGTTGTAGCTTTGCCACAGCTGGAGGCACCCTGGTTGGGAAACCCTGTTTTAGAGCATGGCAGCCCACTTTTATGTTTAAAAAAAGATCACAAGTCAAAGATCATAAAGATAGGTCTTCCCACGCAGGGTTTTCTCACCATCATGACATTCAGCCTCCTGGCTCTCTTGTGGCAGCTTTACTGCTCCCAGTGCCTCTTCAGGTTCCCTCCTGATCTTTAGTACCTTTGTTTGGTCTACTTGACCATGAAACACATCCCATTGTTTATGGACAGACACTGCACCTCAGCTCTGCCTCTTCCTTACAGCTTCCTAGCGGTTTGTATGCCTCTTGGGCTATCTTTGTTCAGCTGCTGCTTGTCCTCGTGGACTTCCTCTCAGATTTGGGCCTTCCTCTGTCCCAATCTGAACACCACTGATGCCCGACAGCATCTCACACAGCCACCATCAGAGACACTGACCTCCCTCAGGAGGGTGGGGCCCTGAGTTCTAACTATTGTGAAGCCAGCACACACCCGAGCAATCAGTGTGCTTGCTTCTCTCAAAATCTAGCCCAAACTACCATTTTACACAGCAGCATGGGGTCACCCTGCTATTAGGCATATACCTCAGACCAAAAAGTGAAGGAAAGAGGGACAGTCCCTCCAAATCAAGGACAGTTGGGAGCTATGGTATTAGAGTTGCATGCACCAGCTTTCAGGATAATGTAACATGCTGGCAACTTTAACATATTCCAGCTTTATTTTTTATGTATTTGCAATTCATTTTGTAAGACTCCAAGGCGTCGAGATGAAAAAAAAGAGATAAATAGATAAAGCCAAGCCACAATATTTGATTCATCAACTTTTCAAAAGGCATTACACATTGCATAGAATATTTATCATGAATGCCATTTTATTTTGCAATGGATAAAAGTGTACACCCTAGTTTATTCCAGAGTTACAGAATCACCCCTATCAATCTACCCGACTGTGCATGACCGTGAAGCCAGCCATGTCAAAAGATATTCATTCTTAATTCAATGCTTTGTTGTGCAATATCTTTAATTTTTATAAAACACATTTGTTCATGGAAATGAAACATCACAGGTAATAGAGCTGACTGTGCTTGGGAAGAAGCTTATATTTGCCACAAAATTACATCTTGTTATTAGTATTTTTCTTTTTTCTGAATTTAGTTCTGCTGCGAAACATCCCAGCATGAGCTTTGTTTTTTTGCACCTATCGGTAATTTTAGAAGTCTGCATGTTCCTTAGCTCTAGTCAAATAATTGTGGCTAGGCTTGAAAGGAGCATCTTTGGCAAATAATACCACCAGTTTGCTGCAGGCAGGAAGCATTTCCTCATTCTCCTCCTTCCTACTGAACACTGACTGTTGTAACTTTTATCTCACATTCACAGTCATTATTAGGTGGGCTAAATTGTTTCTGCTTGGGCATCAGTGTTTACATGACCATGTCATCCCTGGGCCAGCGTCATTATCCAGGAAGTAGATTCAGCCCTTGGATCAAACCTGAGAAAAGATGGCTCCAACCAGTTATTAACTGAAAGAGTCAGATTTATATATTAGCATGCATGTACTTAACGCGAAAAGGGTATCTGAAACTAGCTGCACTTTAAAGTCAATCTGTGGTCATGGTGGACATTTAAGTATTTATATATTCTTACTAAGCTTTAAACAAGCCATTACTGACCTATGTAGCTCCAGGCACTGTGGAGCAATTAACCCTCACAATTCACAGCAGAAGTGAGATGTGAACTGCCTGTAAAAGAGAGCTGATTCCTGCACACTGTGCGTAGCGCACCCCTAAACCCTGCACTCGGTGTGTAGTACACTCAATACTGCACTCTGTACACAGCGCACTCCTGAATTCTGCACTCTGTACACAGCGCACTCCTGAAATCTTTACTTAGACTCTGCGCTCTGTATTTAGTGCATCTGCGTGCATCTGTATTTAGTGCATCATACTGCGTATTCCAGATGAGGTCTTACTAATGATTTGTATAGGGAACTTGTGTCTCTCTCTCTCTCTCTCTCTCTCTCTCTCTCTCTCTCTCTCTCTCTCTCTGCAGTCCATGCCTCTTGTAATGCAAGAAAGTAATTTGCTCGCTTTGGAAACTGCAGCTTGGCATTGCATATTATTATTAAGCTTATGATCTACCAGAACACCCAACTGTAACTGTACCATCTGCCTTCATGTTGTAAACTGCTTCACAAACTGTTGGCAATATATAAATCCTGTATAATAATAATGTGCAGTTAATGTGTCTTCAATAGTTGTCTTCTGTTGCATTAAATCTGCTTTTAAACTTTTAATAAAATATTATTTGGTAAACCAACCATGAAGATCTTTGTTCCGGTACTTTCTGTTATGGGGTGACAACTGTTTTCTAAATGTGCTATTGAGTTGTCATTTTGTCACATACACCATTGCCGGTCATGTCAATATGTATTACTCAGGTATGGTCCAGCAAGATCTAAACAGGAAGTGGCTGAAAGAAAGAAAACTGGAAGAGATCAGTAACACTGAGTTATAAAAAAAAGGATGAAGTAAAGCATTATTTTATGATATTGTTTAGCAAACCAAAGGTTATCCAGGGTTTAGGTCTACTTTTTTATGCCAAGCAGCAGAACATTGTACAAATGGGTAATGCATCATAGAAACTTTGATTCTCTGTTTGTTGAGACCACTTGAGCTATGACTTGTTGAGTAGAAGTACTTGACACAGATCTATATAAACTTACAGTATATCCTGACGTATCAATTGCAGTTAAAAGCATGTGGTCCTTATAAACAATAAACATATTTACGGAAGTGTTAACCATATTTCTAGAATAATTATGGATTAGTGTTGGGAAACAATTGTACTTGGCAGAATTCTTGATAGGAAAAGAATCTGTACATATGTCAAGGTTTCCTGGTGGAAGCCACTGAGTGTGAGTTGGATATATAATGTGTTTATATTTTTATATATTGCCTGGTTGTAAAATTGGAAGTTGAAAAGGGGGAGTATGTATTTTGATCATTTCTTGATGTTCCTAAAGAATAATGAAGTGGAGGTATATTGATATGCAGGATTAGAAGAAGAAAATGATACAATACAATCTAAAACAGATACACACATTTTTGAATGATGTTTCATAAAACCACATCTCAAAAACCTATTAATGACTACAAATAGGATTCATTACCCCATTTGGTGAACATTCCTTCTGGCTCATCATTCAAATGACTCCAGTATTTAGGTATCTCAGTTTGGAATCTCCCAAAGTTTGTGCACTTTGGGTTTGAGCTTATACTCTAAATATTTGAAATGAAAATCATCTTATGGAAGAGAGTTAAAAATTTTGACAAATGATTAATTTCAGATAAATTTGATTTGTTTTATTTGGTCTTTAATGGCTGTAGCTCCACCAAGAATATTGTGATCTCTCCGCTCAAGCAAGAGGACACTGAACACAAGTATAAATATATTTTTATGCAGGAACAATGGAAATATGAAAAGCATTTAGTACTGCAGATCTACATGTTATATACATGGGTAGTTATTCCATTGACTTTCTGTAACCTGTGCTGCTAAAAAAAGCAACCAAAAACTGATTTGAAGACTCCCAACAGATACAATTACAAAGTTAAATTAAAATGAAATCATTAAAACTTTGCAACTATATCTGTTATTGTGAATACAAAAATTTTAGTTCTTAAGCTCTGTTTTGTGAGCTGATTATACCAATAAGGAGTACAATTATATGTACTGCTGTGGATGCAAAATCTTGCTCAGTTGAATTGGTCATTTAAATCCTGGCATTTTTGCAATGGTGGAAGGAACAGACACACTGTCCAGCCTATAAAACTCACTGAGAGGCTGACAGCTGCTTTGGCTGGAAGGTGCACCAAGTGGTACTAACATTTAGGGCAATATGCGCCCAGTGGTGAATGCAAAGAACACAGACTTCATAGAGTTCTACAGGCTATCGGCAGTGGGGCTGAACAGTGTGCTTGTGACTTCTGCCCATGGAAAAATACCAGGATCTCATGCACAAGGGCTAAGCTCCCAGTGTGCTTGGGGCCAAACAAAAATTATAATTACAGGTGCTGCTATAATACAATACATTTTGTGGTTATACAGTGGGTTCGGAAAGTATTCAGACCCCCTTAAGTTTTTCACTCTTTGTTATATTGCAGCCATTTGCTAAAATCATTTAGGTTCATTCTTCTTCCTCATGAATGTACACATAGCACCCCATACTGACAGAAAAACACAGAATTGTTGACATTGTTGCAGATTTATTAAAAAAGAAAAACTGAAACAGCAAAGGGTCTGAATACTTAGGACCATGTGATATTTCAGTTTTTCTTTTTTAATAAATCTGCAACAATGTCAACAATTCTGTGTTTTTCTGTCAGTATGGGGTGCTATGTGTACATTCATGAGGAAGAAGAATGAACTTAAATGATTTTAGCAAATGGCTGCAATATAACAAAGAGTGAAAAATTTAAGGGGGTCTGAATACTTTCCGTACCCACTGTATGTGTTGCTGTGATACCATACAAAGATTTTTAGTGCTATAGAAACTTTTGAACGAAATTCCTTTAAAAGTATCACTGCAAAAGTAAGTCTTTAGCTCAAAGCACCCTTATATACAACTACATGTATAACTAAATGGGTAGTAGCCCTTTTACAATATCCAGAAGAACTATACAATATACAATTGTAAAATCGAACTTAGGGTGACAACATTGATAGGAACCCTGATAATATCCAAACAACGTTTGTTGTCATGTAAAAATCTCTCTTGGGGTGACAATATTGATAGGAACCCCAATCACATATAAAATCTAACCATGCTCTTGTAATGTAAAATCTACCTTTGACAACATTTATAGAAACCAGAATGATATTAAATGTTACTCACTTAAGCTGTCAGTGGCCATGAAGTCATGGCTGTTCAGTATATATGACCATTGGACCCGTGTTATGGTTTTCCTACCCTAACTGATACTCCCAGTATTCATCTGGACCAACAATCATTACATGGTCTTCAGGTAGTGGTTGGTACATGTAACTACACTGGATAATGGGGGTACTGCTATATGGCATATTTAACATATTCTAAGAGATTTTTGGATGTATATTATTAGGAACCGGTATTTTGTGGGAAGCTTCGTAAACTATATTGTTACACCTTATGAGATTTATTACATATGAGGGATTTGGATATTATTGGTTTTATAGGGGACATTTTCAGACTATTGTAGAGGTTTTTCATCAAATTGCGTGTTATTGGAAGGTCGTGATGTGAAGTTTTTTAATTTTGGAACTCTTGTTAAGAATGTTGTGTATTTCATTCTATTTGTGGATGTCTTCCAAATAGTTTTTGGTTCTTTTTTTGTGAGTATTTATCTACTCTAGATCTTTAGATGATAGAATGTTCATAGACACACAGAAAAGATCAGAATGAAAGGAACTATAGATGTTTAAAATGTCATGGGTAGAGTCTGTTCAGGCATATGCATAAGTGAACTGTTTTATCTGTCTGGAAGTTTGATTTTCTTATGTTCCCTTTAGCTTGACCTCATTATTATTGAAGAGACAACTGTATTGAACAAGTAGCATGCAAGTTATTTACTGACACAATACTATACAGTCCATATTTAGTGTGAGAATATTCTCCTTCACAGTCCCACCAGAATGAAGGTAGCAAGAACAGGAATCTACATGAAGTACATTATGAAAGTTTCAATTCCATAAACCTCCCTCTTTCTCTTTCCTTAGATTCTTCAATTAAAGTATTTATCACATTGTGAAATCAGATACCTTTACTTTCCAAAAAAAAAAAAGGGAGAGAAGAGTAAACTATATAATTTTTCCTTATGTCGTTAATGAAAAATGAGCGGTCTGGCCTTGACACATTATTTAGGTTAGCCAATTATGTTTAGTCTTTTAAATGTTTATTTAGGCTATGATGAACAACACTGGCTTAATTTAATTACTCCATATTTTGTAACATTAGTTATAACCACCAAGTTTTGATCATTCTGTCATATGGCTATGGGGGTTTGCCTTCCTTTGTATTGCATAGGCAAAATTTGCAAAATCTCTGCTAACTAAACGCCTGTTTTTTAACAAAACTGTTGGACAGGATAATTTGGTTGGTATCAGATTGGCTGGAGAGTTGAGCTGGGAATTTTATTTGGTTTTGTTTTGCATACGTTGCCCTTCCATGTGCTCCTTGCTGTGAAGGTCAGTTATAGGTGGGGGCAGTGGCCAGTTGTTTGTTACTAATGTAATATAGGTGATGGGACACACTGGACACCTTTGCTGCCATTGTGCTATGTGCTGGGTGTCCAGTGTCCTTTAATGAGGGGTGGACTACCTCCACGCTCACCTGCCCTCTATGCATTGGAATGCATGTGGTTCTACTATGGAGGCTCTTATAAATTTAGGACTGTAGAAATATTAGGATGCCTTGGAGCCGCTCTGCAGCTTATTGTATTTGCAAATGTGTGCTAACTAAACCCCTGTTTTTAACGCAAACTGTTGGACAGGTAATCCGTTTGGTAGCATATTGGCTGGCGAGTTGAGCTGGGAATTTTCTTTGGTTTTGTTTTATAGGCAAAAATAGGTTTGACTTATATATTCTTATTTGTAATTTTCTACAGGTACAGCAATGGCCCACTCTCATTAATTTTCCTATATGATACTTGAGAAGCTGCGTGAAGGATTCATTTTTTTTTGCTCTTCTGTCAGTTTCAACTTTTTTTGTGAGCATTTTAACTGGACAAAGACAAAATGGACAAAGAAGAAAGAAAATTTAGGAGACGGCCTTGTGTTAAGAAGTAAATCTTCCTTTGAAAAGCCACTAATCAAAGTGGTGGCGCAGAAGGAGGAAGAGTACATGGACTTGTTATGTTTCCGTTCTGGGATAGAACTAATATTGTAGGAGAGAGGTAGCCTCAAACAGAAAACGATTAAAAAAAGAAAGACGTGTCCGTTTTCTTGTTTTCCAAATTATGGAACTTTTGTGGAAGACGTTGACCTGGATATTGGGCCTTGTCATGGTTTCATCGGAATCTCACAGGGACCAAAGACTCACCTATCGATCTCAAGGTAGGGTTTTTCTATTAGATTTAACCAGGGAAGTCCACCAGTTTATCACTGATTAAAATTAATTTTCTGTTAGTTATTTTATATCACCCAGCATGTCAACATCAAAGTTCTGAACATGTTTAGGACCCATCCATCAAAACCTTTCATTGATAATATTACCACCTTCATATGCCAGCAAGTTGTATGGGTGCACTGTAAGCTCTTCCGTATGGTAAGAGCCACATTGTGAGTATAGAGTAGTATTTTCATACACATCTCACTAGGCATGAGATGTGACCTACATTTCCAAGCCCCACAAAAAATTGCGAAGCCTAACGGTAAAGGTTTTCTACTTTATCAAAAGGGCCTGGTTTTACCTAAATGGCCTTCAGAAGCTCACATCAGCCCACAAATGCTTCAATATGCCAGCCCATCTAGGAAGTGTAGTTTGCCAATCTGGGCCTTTCTTTGTGTGTGTAAAAGCACCCAGTTTCAGTTGCTATCTGTAATGTACTATTATTTAACTGTTTTACACTATGTCTGTAGGGCATTCCCAAGATAATCTACCAAGATATGCATATAAGGATGTCATTTGAACCTTGCTTAGAATAATGGCTGTTGTATTGGTCTAGTTTGTACTACTCCCTATTACTTTCCTTTTCCTTTGCATGGTCCCTTCATGGATTGGCCTGACTTGCGTGTACAAAGGGGAGTTCCTGTCTTACCTTGAACACTACCAGCTGACGGTTCCTATAAGGGTTAACCACAATGGGGATTTTGTCAGTTTTACTGTGAAGAATGACAAACACTCACGGAGGAAGAGGAGTGTGGACTCTAAAGATCAAGAGCAGGACGTTTCTAAATTATTTTTTAAAATTTCTGCCTATGGCAAGCACTTTCACTTAAACCTGACTCTAAATACGGATCTGGTTTCCAAACACTTTACAGTAGAATATTGGGGGAAGAATGGGCCTGAGTTTAAACACGATTTCATAGAGAACTGTCATTACACGGGATATTTACAGGACCAAAATACCACAACTAAAGTGGCTCTGAGCAACTGCAATGGCTTGGTGAGTATCTCATCAGCTTCAAAGTCATATGTTACAGTTTGTAGTGATTTGTGTTGCTGTATAGTTTTATAGCTTACTTTAAAAAAAAAATGTGAACCTGATTCATTAAAATGTAAGAAAAGGCAAGAACAAAAGAGCTGTTGGAAATTGCCACCACGTAAGAAAAGGCAAGAACAAAAGAGCTGTTGGAAATTGCCACCACATCTAAATAAATAATTGATTGGTTGCAATGGGCGAAAATTTTTTCTATTTTCCTTTCTCCAGTTTTAGTGAATCAGCCCCCATGTGATAAAGATATGTGCAATGATGTATTGTTTTAACTACAGTTTTTTTTTTAATGAAAAAAATGACAAATGCTGATGGGTAGACTGTTAATTTATCAACATAGATAATTGTTATGCTTGGCTTCTGGCTTAAAGCGCTTTTTAGCTTTAAAAATTCCCCAGTAAACTATTTACTTACCCAAGCACTTGCAGTTTGCTGCTTACTGGCTCCTGCCTTCTTAGTGCTGTTTCCCTGCACTTCAGGTCTTAGATCTCTAGAGCAGTGATTTCCAAGCTGCGGCCCAGGGGCCAGATTTGACCCTTTGCTAGCTTTTATCTGACCCTTGGGGCACTGTTCCTTCCTTCAATATGAGGCACTATTCCTCCCACTAATACGAATGAAGGGACACTATTCCTCCCACTGGTACCAGTGACTGGGCACTATTCCTCTCTCTGATACCAAAAATGGGGCACTATTCCTCCCACTAATACCAATGATGGCACACTATTTCTCCCACTGATACCAGTGACCGGGCACTATCCCTCCGTCCGATACCAAAAATGGGGCACTATTCCTCCCACTGATACCAATGATGGCACACTATTTCTCAAACTGATACCAGTGACTGGGCACTATTCCTCCCTCTGTTACCAAAAATGGGACACTATTCCTCCCACTGACACCAACAATGGGGCACTACTTCTCTCCATAATACCAATGATGGGACAATATTCCCTCTCCTACTAACCAGGTGCTATGTAATTTATTTACTCCCACTGGCCACCAAGCCCTGAGGCATTGTCTACTCCCATGGAACACGGGACATTTTTTATCCTTGCAGGTCACAGTCCGGCCCTCCTAAAGTCTGAAGGACAGTAAACTGGCTCTTTGTTTACAAAGTTTGGGGATCTTAGCTCTAGAGCAAACTTTAGGGGCTGAGACAGGTTGAGTTTTCAGGGGAGGAAGTTGGGTGGAAGGCGCCGGTCCTAATCTTACCTCTGTTGTTGCTCAGTAAGTGCACGGTATATCTTTGTGCTGTACTGCCGGGGGACAGGAAATTAAGGTACAATACTACATGTGCTTGCTTTTCTTGTTTCTCTAGTGGCAAAAAAGAAGTTCAATAATATATTATTAAGGAAGAATTATTATTTATTTTTTTAATCAAATGTTCAATTACTTTACCACTTACCAACCGGCCGCTGCATATATACTGCGGCACAGTGGTGCTATTGCACGAAATGATGTACCTGTACGTCATTTTGTTCAATAGCTACTAGATGGCACCCATGTGCCTGCCGAGGTGCTATCGCGCCTAGATTGGCTAGTGGAGATGTCGATCATTGGGTCCGACGGACCCAATGTATGGCGGCCACCTGCGATCAAATTTGATTTTTTTTACATTTTTTTTTTTTATTGGGAATGTTTTATAGCAGAAAGTAAAAAAATAACATAAAAATAAATAAATACATTTATATATATATATATATATATATATATATACATTTTTTTTTTTCAAAATTTCACTCTTTTTTGTTTATAGTGCAAGTTTGATATTTGATCACATAGAGGTGATCAAATACCACCAAAAGAAAGCTCTATTTGTGAGGGCAAAAAAGGACATACATTTTATTTGCTTACAGCGTCGCACAACTGCACATTTGTCAGTTAACGTAATGTAGTGCCATATCGCAAAAAATGGCCTGGTCATTAAGGGGGAAAACCTTCCGGTCCAGAAGTGGTTAATATTTACACAACATTTAGTGTGAAAATGTGGTCATACCTGATTTAATGCAGTTTAAACATGCAGAGTATAAAAAGGAAAAAAGTATAGCGCTAAAATAAGTAAAAAACTGGGACTTCAACAGGTGTGGCATTCCTGCAACAATCTCAGTCTGGATGTATGTGAAATACCCCATATGTGAAAATGAAATGAAATTAAAATTGTAGTACTTGCTACATCGTGTGTCAAAAAAAACGTACATGAAAGTAAAAAATCTGTATACCGTGTTGTAAATAGGTATGTACACATACAACTGTACACGTATAACCTGTAGTTTTAGTGCCTCCCCTAGTTAATCAAGTTCATAGTGTTGTCGAAAGGGTTCCTTTGTACGCAACATAGACAAATACAAAATTGTAAATTGGTCCTGGACAGTTTTCCAAAGCCTTAGCTTTGGCTTTAGACAGTGTAAACCTGCGGATGTGTTTTTTTTTTTTTTCAATCCGATTACCTGAAGGATGTAACCAGGTAAAGACTAACTGATAGCAGCTCAAGTAAGTGGAAAGGATTACCAAGTCACAAAGAAAATGTTCCAAAAAGCTCTATGCATTTTCTGGCTGAATCCATATCCTTCCAGGGATCAGCTGTCACTCTTTTCTTTGATTTATTATGTAGCTTCTTTTACATATCTCATAATGATATTGAGTTTTTAACTTTATTTTTTACATGAATTGCCTTTTGTTCTCTTTTTTGAACTGTTTCGTTTTATTGCATTATTGGCTGATCTAAGACCTTGGTCTTCTCCACACTAGTTGAAGTTTAATGAAACCCTCCTATATTTACAGTCGAGTAAGCTGCCATCTTTTAGCCTCTGTTTGTGCTGCAGTTGCCATGGTGTTGCACATGTGATGCGTTATGACACCAGCAATTTGACTTTGGTTAAGTGCACAAGCAACTGTGATTTGAATGTAAATGTTTAACAGTTAAATCAATGGCATTAGCTCTGCTTTGACATTTGTTCTCTATTGGAGGTGAGATGGTATTTCTTATGATTATTGGGCAGATACTTCTGTGTATGTATTTTGTTGTTCTTATGAGCTATATAGTTTTTGTTATGGAAACACTGTCAACTGCCCATTCAGGACAAGGAAACAGTATCTGTGTAATGGCCCCTTTTCACTTTGCCCCACTAGAATTCACCTTGCCATTGCTCTCCCACCACTCCTTCCTCTGTCGCTGTCAACCCCAGAATCCCCAGTGTAGGCTGGTGTCAGACGCAAAGGGGGGTGCTGACTTACTTGGTTATGTGACAGAGCTTGTGCTTAACGATTGGTTGCTAGAGCCAAGCACTGACACATTGGAGGAGGTCAAATACTCCCCTATACCCAGAGGCAATGGATATTTTTACTGGCTGGAGCAGCAGAAAGGGCAGTAGGAGGACACTGGCAAGGTGAGTACCAGTGGGTGGAGGGGACCCCTTTACATAGACATAGTCACTTTTCTCTGAATGGGCAAAGTGAAAGTGTCTTTCTTATAAAACTGTTGTATGATATTCTAGCAGTGCAGCTAATTGTATATTTTTCTTTCTTTTTGACTGTATAGATTCTACTGGAAGGTCTTAGTTATAATACATTTACAGTGCTGTTCGTTGGATTTGTTAGAAGAAAAATTTCTCCCATCCCTATTTAATTTTTTTTTTTTTTAATTCCCTCTTACCTAATGCTCAGTTGTCCTCATCAATTCACATGCTCACTGACCCATCAAATCCAGTGTTGTCCTGGTAGGAACTGCAGTCCACTGCCACATGCCAGGTCCCTCACCAGGATCTTCTTTCCTGAGGTCATTGGTAGCCAGCTGTTTCGTAGGGGTTCAAGCAACCGGCCCCTGCTGATACTCTGCCAGGCCCCCATCCTTCTCCTACATCTGGTGTAAGAAAGCCGATGCACCCTGGGATATGTAATGTGTATATCCCTGGAGGCACCAGGCATGGAGAACATCATTCTCTCCTAAGTGAGAATGAAGGGTGGGAAGGGAAGGGAAGGACAGATCCTGAATGTGAATAAGTAAAAATTTAAGTAAACAAGAAAAAGGGGAGCATAGGATTTCATGTTGTGGATTTGGGGGGGGGGGGGAGTGAGGGGAGCAAAGTGCCAAGACCCTTTCTTAAATTGTAAAAACTGTTTGGTCAGTTGCTTACTGTCTGTTAAGATTATCTCCATGTAGCAGTCAATCGGCAGCAGGGTTTCATGAGGTAGAATATTTCATTTACAGACTTTAAACCTGTTGATGAAAGCTGGAATTGTACCTTCACCTGATGAAACATGGTTCTCAGGTGTAACATATTAATTGCATTGATTAGAATGTGATACGTAGTATAAAATGCAAACTATGATTCACTCAAGGGGCAAATGGTTGAGCTGTGGTTTTACCATTCCCGCCCACCCCGGTAACCACTTGCCAACCGCCATAAAGCAGTTTTACTGCTACAGGGTGGCCACTGTGTGCAGGATCACGTGTTTATATACGTGATTCTGTACTTCCGGGTACGGGGCGCAAATGGGCACTGGATTACACACAGCGGGTACCATGGACTAGATGTACGCCAGCACTCGCTGATCATCAGCCACAGAGAAACAACCGCAATCTGACTATGTAAGCAAGGCAGATTGCATTCTGACAGGAGGGAAGGCATTGATCTTGTATCTCTGCAAAGCAGGGACATGGATCCATGTCTTCCCCTAGTAAAAGCACCTCCCCCCAGTGTAATAAAACACAGGCTAGGCAGACCGTTAACCTTTTGATCGCCCATCCCTTCCCAACCAGTGTCATTAGTACAGTGACAGTACTGATCAGTGTATTAGTGTCACTGGTTCCCCAAAAGTGTCAGTTAATGTCAAAATGTCCGCTGCAATATTGCAGTCCTGCTACAAGTTGCTGATCGCCGCCATTACTAGTAAAAAAACAAATGAAAGATAAGTAAATAAAAATATCCAATATTTTGTAGACGCTGTAACTTTTGCACAAACCAATCATCTTTTTTTCTACCAGAAATATGTAGCAGAATACATATTGGCCTAAATTGATGAAGAAATTTGATTATTTTTTTTTTATTGTTTTATTATTTTATTATTTATAGCAGAAAGTAAAACATTTCTTGTTTTTTTTTTTTTTTCAAAATTGTATGTCTTTTTTGTTTATAGTACAAACAAAAACCACAGAAGTGATCAAATACCACCAAAATAAAGCTCTATTTGTGGGATGCAATGTCAGATGACCGCACAATTGTCAGTTAAAGTGACACAGTGCTGTATCGCAAAACAAAGCCTTGTCAAATCCTCCGTAGATCAAGTGGTTAAATAGGGGCATGTAGCCACCCAAGGCTGGACATATGCCACAACTACAGGATTTGCTTTAGAGGCGTAGCAAAAATGAAACATTATGTCGCATCTGATGGGCAGTACTGCAGCCAATTGAGACCTATAACCATGGGTAATGCACACGGTTACAGCGCAGTGCCTTTCATATGCCCTTATGAAGTGGTCCACTTCAAATTGCTTTCAAAGACTTCCTGGGCAGATAGAAATCATCATAGCTTTCATTTGTTGATTACATCAGAATGTGCCAGCATGTTGTCATTGAATTGGCTGCTTGTAGTCCAACTCAGAAGTAAGCAGGAAAGAGTGACAACACTGCAGCTGACTTAAGCAAGTGTTGTCACTCTATGGAAAACAATTGCTGGTGAACACAGCTTTTTATGTATAAAGTAACTGAAAGCAAGACATATAGAAAAAAGTTTGCCTTTATACATTTGTCACTTTAAATTGACCTGAGCTCTTGGTTTGATGGGAGCAACCACTGAGCTCAGATAGGTAGGCAATAGATACTTCTGGTTGGTTGGTTCTGTTGGTGGCTGACTTTACGGGATAATTTGTTTTTAGTGAATCAGTGTTTGGAAGCATAGGCAGCAGAAGCGGTATATATTCTGTTGTTCTGATGTATCTTTTTTACAGGGAAATAAAGAGTTGATATAAAGTATATCCAAAGCCAATTTTTTTTAGTTTTGGTTATCATGGGGAAGGGTTGGACCTTCTGTTAAAATTTGTAGTGCTTTCTGTGGCCCGCTTGGCACGATTCACCCCTGTTTTTTTTACTGGTGACCATTGTCACCCAAGAAATAAATTAATAAAAAGTCCAATATGTTAGCATTGTTCCCCATAACAAGATCTGAGGAGAAATCTTCCAATAGGGACACCTATTCTGTGATCTAAGATGCATATTTCCCAAACTTTCCGAGTTTTCCTCTTACCTTGTCACAGATCAAGGGCAAAGAAAACCGCTCCGGTGATGCAGTAATCCCAAAAACATCCAAGAACAGGTGCAGGCAAGGATCCGCAATCCAGAAAATAGATGTGTGTAAGGAGAAAAAGCCGCACTCCGAGTTGAAGATGAATAAAAATCTGTTTATTTATATCAAAAAAATGCTAAAAACATCTCAAAGTACATCCATAATAGCCAGAGACACAGGGGGGGGGGGCACAGCGGTTGACGCGTTTCACGGAAAACGTCCGCTTAGTCGTAACCAGCGGACGACTGGTTACGACTAAGCGGACGTTTTCCGTGAAACGCGTCAACCGCTGTGCACCCCCCCTGTGTCTCTGGCTATTATGGATGTACTTTGAGATGTTTTTATCATTTTTTTGATATAAATAAACAGATTTTTATTCATCTTCATCTTCAACTTGAAGTGCGGCTTTTTCTCCTTACACACTTTCCTCTTACCTTCCCTGATGCATCCTTATTTTGCCATTGGGAATAAAGACATTTGAAAATGTAATCCTTCTGACCCTATTCAAAAAAGAAAAAAAAAACATGTTGGTTATACATACTGTACACTCCTTTACAGTAGGGAAAATAATTGTTTGATCCCCTGCAGATTTTGTAAGTTTGCCCACTTACAAAGAAATGAAGGGTCTATATTTTTTTTATCAAGGTATATTTTAAATAATAGAGACAGAATATCAACCAAAAATCCAGAAAAAAAACACATAAATCAAATGCTATCAATTAAGTTGCAGTGAGTAAAATAAGTTTTTGATCCCCCAAGGAAAAAATTACTTAGTACTTGGTGGAGAAACCCTTATTGGCAAGCACAGAGGTAAGACATTTCTTGTAGTCGATGACTAGATTTGCACACATCTCAGGAGGGATTTTGATCCACTCTTCTTTACAGATCTTCTGTAAATCCTTAAAGAAGTTTGGTCTAAATACACCTATAGAGGTGTACAGAGCCGCGCTCATCTAAAGTGCACTAAGTGTAGTGTTTTACTATAGTGAACCATTAATGGGTAATAGTATATATATTAAAAATAAATCAATAATAACAATTGATATGAATATAAATATAAATATAAAATGCATTAACAGTGGTGAATATAAAGTGCAACAACAATAAGTGAAATAAATCGCATATAAAGTCCCATGCACAGTAAAATAAATATAAAGTGCAGCAGCAATAAGTGAAATAATTTCACTTATTGCTGCTGCACTTTATATTTATATTCATATCAATTGTTATTAGTGATTTATTTTTAATATATATATACTATTACCCATTAATGGTTCACTATATTAAAACACTACACTAAGTGCACTTTAGATGAGCGCGGCTCTGTACACCTCTATAGGTGTATTTAAACCACTCTCACGTTATCTACGATTCAGCTGCAGCTCCTTTATATGGTTCACGCCTATATGTTGCACTTTATGATTCATTAATTCTGCATAGAATTCACAGGGTACACAATTTATTTCATTTTTAGCTTTATTTGCCATTTGCGCAGGTACTGTTGGCGATTAACGCCAACATATATATCTATCTTAAAGTAGTTTGGCTGTTGCTTGGCAATCAAAGTTTCAGCTTCCGTCATACATTTTCTGAAGGATAAGGTTTGTAGACTGACTAGGCCACTCCATGACCTTAATGTGCTTCTTCTTGAGTCTCTCCTTTGTTGCCTTGGTGGTATGTTTTGGGTCATTATCATTTTGGAAGACCCATCCATGACCTATCTTCAGTATTCTGGTTGAGGGAAGAAGGTTCTCATTCAAGATTTTACAATACATGGCCCCATCCATTGACCCCTCAATGAGGCAAAGTTGGCCTGTACCTTTAGCAGAGAAACAGCCCCAAAGCATCATGTTTCTTCCTTCAAACATGGCTAGTGGACTTGCCAATTAGCTCAATTTTGTTCTCAGCTGACCATAGCACTTTCTCCCAATCCTTCTCTAAATCATTTGGATGTTCATTGGCATGACTGTACATGTGCCTTTTTGAGGGGAGGACTTGCAGTGTTTGGAGGAAGAAAAATGCTGACTATGACCCTAAGAACACCATCCCTACAGTCAAGCAAAGAGGTGGAAACATTATGCTTTGGGGCTGTTTCTCTGCTAAAGGTACAGACTGACTTTGCCGCATTGAGGGGCCAATGAATAGGGCCATGTTTTGTAAAAATCTTGGATGAGAACCTTCTTTCCCCAGCCAGAACACTAAAGATGGGACATGGATGGGTCTTTCAGCAAGACAATGACCCAAAACATACCGCCAAGGCAACAAAGGAGTGGCTCAAGAAGAAGCACATCAAGGTCATGGAGTGGCCTAGCCAGTCTCCAGACCTTATCCTGTAGAAAATGTATGGAGGGAGCTGAAACTTCCAGTTGCCAAGCAACAGCCAAGGAACCTTAAGGATTTACAGAAGATCTGTAAAGAGTGGACCAAAATCTCTCCTGAGATGTGTGCAAACCTGGTCACCAACTACAAGAAATGTCTTACCTATGTGCTTGCCAACAAGGGTTTCTCCACCAAGTACTAAGTCAAGTTTTGCTTGGGGACCAAATACTTATTTTACTCACTGAACTGCAACTCAATATATAACATTTCCTGGATTTTTGGTTAGTATTCTGTCTCTATCATTTAAAATACACCTATGATAGAAATTGGAGACCCCTCATTTCTTTGTAAGTGGGCAAACTTACAAAATCTGCAGGGGATCAAACAATTATTTCCCCCACTGTATATCTGTATCTGGGCATGCTTAGTATATGTTGGTAATGCATCACACAGCACATGTTGATGCCCCTGTCTTCTGTTCCTAAAGCTGGGCATGCACTAATAGATAAAAAAAAAAAAACATTTGCACGAAAATTCATACAAGAATTTTCGTTAGAAAGTACTTAATATTGTTTGCGTTTAGCATTCGATTTTGGAACAAACTGACTTTCCTGAACTGAAACTACATATACCGCTGGAAATTCATTTGTCCCATCCTGCTCCTACGAATTTTCTCATCACTGTGGTCAAAAATGAATGTCAATTTAATCCAACTAATGATTAAAAAATGGAACGAATGTTCTTAAAACAAAAAACAATTGAATGAAATTCTACTAGTCTATGGTCAGCTTAAGACTTTAATTGTCAGTGTGAAACCTAATTTGATACTTTCTGAGATGGGGTTCTCTAAGCTGTGATATGATAGAAGAGTCTGTAAAAAGTACTGTACTACAATTGCTGAAAAAGAGAGAACACCAGCAACATTCTTTTAAGTGCTGCAGTTATATTCTCAAGTGTTTCCTGTATTTTATTGTTTTGGGTTTCAACTGATTCATTCATTCTGTAAACAAATCACTCGCAATGATGAATAGGGACACTCTGCCCTTTTTCTGCTGCCAGAGCATGCCTTTCTCAATAGGGATCATGTATCAGAAGTTTGTGGCTTTTAGTAAGTGCTGTGGATTGTTCCTGATACATCAGCACTGTGTTGCATACATGGTGATGAGCTTTTAGTCATGTACGCTTTTATGGGATGTTTAGAAAACTTGCTGAGGTTGAAAACTGTGGAATTTCTGGAAAAAAAAAAAAAAAAAATATATATATATATATATATATATATATATATATATATATATATATATATATATATATATATATATATAATACTTCTTTTGAGCATTTGGTAATTAGCGACATAATCCCAAAATATGTGTACATGTTTAATAGCACAGAAGGAATCACTTCAAGTTTTGGTTGTAGTGTTGAAGGGGGTAGCAAAATATCTTGTGTTGGGCCAAAGCCAACTCCACTAACCTTTTGATATTTCAGTTTCGGGTGTCCTTGGTGGGTTGAATCACCTACTGGCTTGTCGTATTTTTTTTTTAATTTAATATACATTTTTTCGTGCTTTTTTTCCTGAGAGCTCCAACTGCTTTACTGGGTCAGGTGGTGAAGCAGTGATCTTGGACACTCTCAGTAGAATATCATGCTAGGGCTAATTTTAGGCAAGAGTCAATTAACCTACCCACATGTCTTTGAAGCGTGGGAGGAAACCAGGGTACCTGTAGGAAACCCATGCAAACACAGGTAGAACATGCAAACTTCTACAGATAGTGTCCAGATCAAGATTAAAGTGAGAACCCCAGTGCTGCAAGGCAGACGCGCCAATCACTGTGTTGTATTGTATGTAGACTTCAGGAGAATGATTTCCTTTTAGTACATTTTATTTCTTGATTTTTCCGCTCTTCTGTTGGATCACTTTCTTGTCTAAAGCTGGCCATATATGGATGGAAATTTGTGTGGTTCAGCAGGGACTGGTCAAATTTTTATCCATGTATGGGCAAGCTGATTGTCCACAAGTAGATCTATTGAATGACTTGGGTACAACCAGTCTCTTGGATTTTTCTACATATGGTTACTGCCAGCGTCTATAGCTGCTGGCAGTAACCATTGTATTCTGCCAGCTGGGAATGCTCCCGGCGTACCCCGCTGGCAGAATACTATAGCACAATGGGAGGCATTCATCCATCAACACTGATACTCGACACTAATGGAAGGAAAGAAAATTGTATCATCTATGCCCTGCTTAACATGTGGACTTCTTAGTTGTGTTTGCTGGGTGCATAATGCCACCATTTGTCTTTACAATGGCTGCAGCAATGGTAGATCCTTGGAAATTTCAGAGTATGCATCCAACCACCAGATTCTCTAGGAGATACAGTTAGTAGACGTGTGATTTACACCTCCCACCAACTGCATTAAAGTTAAATACCAGTTTACAGTAATGTTGAGTTTTAAAGCAAACCTATGGTGGGGGGGCAGAAAAGAAGACTACTTTTTGCAATTAGCAGACCATTCTCTGAACACTAAGGGGTTGATTTACTAAAGGCAAATAGGCTGTGCACTTTTTGCACTCTTCAAGTGCAGATGCTCCAGAGCTTAGTAAATTGGATAAATCTTCACTATGTAAAGAGTACCCAATCTTGTGTAAGGAATATAAAAAAATTACACATTTGCTTGCACTTGACTGGATGATGAAAGTCAGCAGAGCTTCTGCTCATTTACTAAGCTCTGGAGCAGCTGATCTTGCAGAGTGCAACTGCACTTTGCAAAGTGCACAGTGTATTTGCCTTTAGTAAATAAACCCTTATGTTGCATCAACCGTATACCCCTTATAGAAACCCCATAGTTTAGGGCCATCTTGTCCTGAAAATAAACAGCCAAGGTTCCTGAATAGTGATGCTGGGAAAGAAATTTGCTCCATCTATGGCCTGCATAAGGATCAGGCTGGAGAGGTTGGAAAACAAAAAAAAGATAAGTAACAAAATAAATTAAAAAAGGATTTGTGGAGGGGGTGGGGAGGAAGGGTTATAAGAGTGCAAAACTTTTTTTTTATGTGAAGGTCCGACTTAATGTATGGTTAGTTTGTCACCAAATGAAAAGGCTCACTACAGTAGCTCCTGAGCCAGGAATGTGACTTCTAGGAGTTCTGTATACAGAGAAGTATCATTTCTCCCATCACACCTTATACTCTGGATACTTGAGAATCCCCTGTGGGTAAGATATGACTAATTATTAGTTTAAAACAGCACAACGGTAATTTAATAATCTGTGTTTATAACTTAATATAAAATTGGATGAATTACATGATGTTCAGAAAGTGGTTTAGATATAGAAAAATCTTGGTGTTTATTAATAATTATTTTTTTATTTCTTTGAACCTGACAAAATCAAAACACCAAAGTGAACCAAAAATGTGTATGTGAGCACACACAAAAAAAGTGCACTAGAGTGTGCCATATGGTCCCCCTTCCCTGACCCCCTGGGACAAAAGACTCCTAATGGAACAAAAGCACACTAAGGTCCCCCTATCCAAAATCCCTCTCCTCATGAGAAGCCAAAGCTGACCAATGCATACTAGGTTAGGGGCTTTTCCAAATAGAGACCCCCCTAAGCCGGGGGGGGGGGGGGCGGACCTTAAGGCCATACATCCTCCCCATAGACTTCAAGGTAAGCCATCCAGTAAGTGAAAGAAAACACACTTACAAATTGTAGGTGACACACACGTGGAGAGAAAAAAATAAACAATAATCGAAGAAGGTGTTCCTGCATACACAATGGACTAGACATAGTGGCATGTTAAAGAAATTTCATTTCCAGTGCTCACAGGAGGTGAGGGTATATCTACAACAAGAAAAGACAGCTTCTTATTGTTGTATGTGTCTCTGTTGCAGATATTCCCTCAATCCTCTTTCGTGAAACTATTGTCACGAGGACAGAAAGGTGACAGAGAGCCACAGATATCAGTAAACGCTTGAAAGGCATTCTAACTTTTCCCCACTTTATGCGAAACCAAGTAAAACATTTTGGTGAGTCAGTGGATGTTCAAGGTACAAATAGTCTAGAGAAGTTTAAAGTGTGTATCAAGCAGTGTTCCTCAGTCTTTCTCTTGACTGCTGAGAAGCATATGCTCATTTATGACCAACTAATAAACCAATACCTTGCCCCCCAAAAAGACACAGGAGCTGATTAGATTGAAATAGGGAAAGGCCACAGCTTTATTGAACTTTGCAAAAGTAACAACTTTCCAAATGTACCAAAAAACAATGCCAGTCAGTTATACTGTGAGCAGTTATACACAGCACCCTTTACAAACATGGAAAATCTTGGGGAAACCCTTATGTAATTGCTTCTTACCATCAATGGTAAAGCCTGAGCCTGGGGCGATAAACACTATTGCTGTATTGCTGTGAAATTAACTTCATGACAGAGGTTCCTCCATCACATCTGAGTCCCCCCATCACATTAGAGAACCCCATCATGGCGGAGCCCCTCACATCTCGCTAGAGTTCCACCCATCAAGTCAGCAGCATCATACCATCATAGAGTCCTCTCTTCACATCAGAAGCCCCCCCTCCCCTCTTCCTATCAGAAGTCCCCCTACACATCAGAGTCCCTCCAAAACTTTAAGAACCACTCTATACTTCTTAGTCTTCTCATCCCATAAGAGACCTACTTTACTCCAACAGCATGGCAGAAGGCAGCAGACAGACGGTCTGGATGAAGGTGCACTCTGTCCTTTCCTAAATTCTTGGGACAGCTGTACATGCTGCCTGCCCTGGATCAGCACTATGCCTTTCCATGGTGTTGGAAGGACACCATGTGTCCAGGCACTAGAGTTTCATTGATTGTTATGGTGTCGGTGGCCAGCACACACCATGATGCTGATCTAGGGCAAGCTGCGTTCCATGTTTGTGGCACCCCAGGATGTCAAACACCTCAGCTGGGAAATGCTGGTCTAGAGAACCATTCTTACATTTACTGTAAAGGAGATACAGTGTGCTCAGTAAAGGACTTGGGACACCTTCTCTGACTGTCATGGTCTACCAACTTCCCTAGAGATATCAGCTAATAAAATAACAGATAATGTTCTCTTTTACAATTTGCTGGTCGAGTTATGCTAATCTCATTCTTTCATGTTCTAGCAATTTGGTTTTATTTTTTCCTTAAGGTTTACAAGCAGGAAAAGCACACAACTATGTGAGATAACTGTAAATACTAAGGGCTCAGTTAGAGAATTGCTGTGCTTTGAACTTAAAATCTGTCTGTTAGCAAATATACAAAATAAATATTCATTCTTATAGAAGTTGAATTTTTTTTTTTGCTTTTAAAATAATTACAAATATGGATCAGCTGCCATTGCTAAGTTCATCTTGTAAACGTATCTGTCAAGCTGACCTGCTAGTATTAATGCATTTGCCCTCCTACTCCTTCTTATTGTAATTATACTGTCTCCCTTTATATCATAAAGCGATGCGTAAACTGTTGACGCTACAAAAATCCTGTATAATAATATTAATAATTTGGACCTAAACCACTCAGTAGATATGTATTCATTAATCATTAAAGTAGAATTAAAGACAAAACTTTTTTTAAATTTTGGATAGAGTAAGGGCGGGTTATAACCCCTGTCAGTTTTTTTTATTGCTATTCCATTAGGGGGATTTCTCTTCACTTCCTTTCCCATAGCCCTAACAGGAAGTAAGAGGAAATTCCTCCAAAGTAAGGGTATCCCTGGTTGTCACCAGGGTTTCAAGAACTAATGTCCAATATTTCTATTACTGTTCTGTGGACAACCCAAAATTTGGGTTTTTCTTTCACAATCATTTTTAGTGAAATCAGTAAAAGTGACAAATATTGAGAGGGAATCTCCCTACTGGGGGTACAGACATCAATAAAAACCTGACAGGTGTTCTAATCCCTCTCCACTCTTTCCAAAACTAAAAAGTTTTGCCTTCAGTTATAGTTTGCCTTTAGATATACATATACTGCGGCTGTCAGCCCCGCGCAGGCAAAGTGACGTATGGGTAATAGGGGGCACACTCCTGCTCGTTCACGGACACCCCCACGTGTGTGCCTGGTCACTCGCGATTGTCCGTTACAGAGGGAGAAATTTAAACAAAGCCGCCTGTCCTTCTCCCCTGTGTAAGTGCAGAGATCATACGGTCCTGCTATGCAGGATCGTATATCTCTGTAGTTACACAACAAGCCACATCCCATAACAGTTAGAAGCACGCCCCTAGGGACGCACTTAACCCCTCCTTCTCCAATAAAGTTAACCCCTTCCCTGCCAGTGTCATTTTTACAGTAACAGTGCATATGTATAGCACTGATTACTGTAGTAATGTCACTGGTACCCCCAAAAGTGTCAAAAATGTCAGTCAAGGGTCCGATCTGTCCGCCGCAATGTCGCAGTCCCGCAAAAAAAATCGCAGATCGCCACCATTACTCGTTAAAAAAAAAACAACAAAAATGACAAAATCTTTCCCTTAGTAAACGTAATAACTTTTGCGCAAACCAATCAAAATACGCTTATTGTGATTTTTTTTACCAAACATATGTAGCAGAAAACAAATTGGCCAAAAATGTTAAAAAATTTTGATTTTTTACATTGTTTTTAGGGAATTTCATATAAAAAAAATTGAAAAATATTGTTATTTTTGCTAAATTGTTGCTCTTTTTTTGTTTATAGCGCATGATCAAAACATCGCACAGGTGATCAAATACCACCAAAAAAAAGCTCTGTTTGTGGGAAAAAAGGACGTCAAATTTGTTTAGGTACAGCGTCGCACGACCACGCAATTGTCCGTTAAAGTCACGCAGTGCCGAATCGCAAAATAGGGCCTGGTCAGGAAGGGGGTAAAATCTCCCGGGGCTTAAGTGGTTAAAGCCAGGGCTGTAGAAGCTAAATCGTTGCTAAATTTGATTATGTGATAATATTCTAATATTTTAGATCTCATTAGAAAAACTACCACCTCTGTACCACATCCAAAATTCTATATATTTTCAAAATTCTATATAGTTCAAACATTAAAAAATATATATGTATGGAATTTACTGGTACAAATGAGAGAACTCTCCAATTTAAAAAAATATAAACATTTTTAACACATCATTAAAAAAATAAATAGATCAATGAGATCCTAAAACTTAATGAACCCTTATCTGTGCCATCATCTTCTTATGACTGATATCTAAATAGTAAGTAGAATCCAAATTTAGTACATAGAGCATACAACATACAGATAACACATAACTTATCATAATGGATCCTCTAAGTCAACGCATTTCTTGTAAATCTTCAGGACCAGCCAAGGATCATTTCATTACTGTTAAATATTGGGCAATGATAGATCATTACTGGATACGTCCTATAGTGTTTTTGCGATATTCCCAGAATTCTCAGTCACAGGACTTTTATTTATAACTTCTTCTAATTATTGTCCATTGGACTTCTGGTTGTAGTGAGTGAATGTTATCCCACAGTTCTCTCTGTCTATAGAGCTGCTTGAAGGATAAGATGTTGGACAAGAAACTGGTACTTACTAAATAGAGAAGTGCTAGATTCCCTATGAGGGTGTCTCAGATTGTTAAGGTTAACATGGCACACTGTGTACCCTAATCCTTTCAGACAGCGGCACCTTTTGGAGTAAGCCGCTACCTATTCTTTTAACTAGTAGCGATACTAAAAGTGGCCAGTGCTAAAAGTACATTGTAGCCTGCTTAATGAAGGGGGTTCTGCATTAGAATTGCGTAATGATGCATTGTTAATCCTATTTAGGACATATTTCTGCTTCCCTTCTCTTTAACCACTTTACCACCGGAGGATTTTCCTGCTTTACGTCTAGGCCACTTTTTGCAACTTGGCACTGCGTGACTTTAACTGACAATTGCGCGGTCATGCAACGCCATACCCAAACAAAATTTACGTCCTTTTTTTTCCCACAAACAGAGCTTTCTTTTGGTGGTATTTGATAACCTCTGCGCTTTTCATTTTTTGCGATATTAACCACTTTACCCCCAGCCCTATTTCGGACACTTTTTGTTCACAAGTTAAAACCAGTATTTTTTCCTAGAAAACTACTTAGAACCCCCAAACATTATATATATTTTTTTAGCAAAGACTCTGGAGAATAAAATGTCGGTCATTGCAAATTTTTTTGTCACGCGGTATTTGCGCAGCGGTCTTTAAAACGCAATTTTTTTGGAAAAAATTTGAAAAATCACATTTCACTGCATTTATAAAATACTAAACAGTAAAGTTAGCCCATTTTTTTTGTATATTGTGAAAGATGATGTCACGCCGAGTAAATAGATACCAAACATGTTACGGTTTAAAATTGCGCCCCCCCCGTGGGATGGCGACAAACTACGGTCAATAGAGATCTCAATCTGCGACGCTTTAAATTTATTTAACGGTTACCAGTTTAGAGTTAGAGTGTAGCTCTTTTTTTTAAATTATTGCCCACGCTCTGGCGATCGTGGCGATACCTCACATGTGTGGTTTGAACAGCGATTTCATTTGCGGCTCGACTTGCGTATACGTTTTTTTTTGTGCGCGAGCTAACGGTGACGGGGGCGGCTAAATTTTTTTTTTTTTTTCCTATTTATTTTTTCTTTTTTTTTAACTTTATTACAGGTTTTTAAAAAAAAAAAAAATCTGATCACTTTTATTGCTGTCACAAGCAATGTAAACATCCCTTGTGACACCAATATGTAGTGACAGGTACACTTTATGGAGGGATCGAGGGTCTAAAAGACCCTAGACCCCTCCACTACACTTCCCTGTATGCAAAACGCCGAAAACGGCATTTTTGCATACAGCCGTTTTTCAAATCTGGAGCCCCGAGCAAAGCCGCGGAAGGCGGCGGGAGGGGGGGGGGGACGTCCCCTCCCGCCCCCCGGGTAACGATCGAGCGGCTCCCGAGCCGCATCGATTGTTACCGACGGAAAGCCGACCGTCGGCTTCAAACAACGGTACCGGGATGATGCCTCTAGCTAGAGGCATCATCCCGGTATAACCACTCTACGTGGCTGGTCGTTAAGTGGTTAATAAAAAAAAGAGCAAAAAAATTTTGCAAAAAAAATTGACATTTGCTACTTTGACAGCTAGAAAATATCCAATATATTCAATTTTTGTCATATATTTAGGCCAAAATGTATTTAGCTACATGTCTTTGACAAAAAAATCCTCAATGAGCGTATTTTTAACCGCTTTAAGACCGGAAGATTTTACCCCATTCCTGACCAGGCCATATTTGGCGATTCAGCACTGCATTATTTTAACGGACAATTGCGCGGTCATGTGATGCTGTACCCAAATTAAATGTATGTCCTTTTTTCCCCACAAATAAAGCTTTCTTTTGGTGGTATTTGATCACCTGTGCGATTTTTTTTTTTTTTTTTTTTTTTTAATTTTTGAAAAAAAAGAGCGACAATTTTGAAAAAAAACAAAACAATATTTTTTACATTCTGATATATAACATTCCCCCCAAAAATTTAAAAATCAACATTTTTTAACATTTTAGGCAAATTTATTTTCTACTACATATTTTTGGTAAAAAAAAAAATCATAATAAGCGTATTTTGATTGGTTTGCGCAAATGTTATTGCGTTTACTAACTACGGGAAAGATTTGTCATTTTTTTTTTTTTTTTTTTGCGGGACTGCAACATTGCGGCGGACAGATCGGACCCCTAACTGACATTTTTTACACTTGGGGTACACTTGGGGGTACCAGTGACATTACTACAGTAATCAGTGCTATAAATATGCACTGTTACCGTAATAATGACACTGGCAGGGAAGGGGTTAACTTTATTGGTGATCAAGGGGTTAAATGTATGCCTCATGCTTACTGACGTGTGTGGGGGGAGGGGATTGTATGACACAGATCGCAGGTTCAGCTATGCTGAATTCTGTAATCTGTCACTGTCTGTCACATTGGAGATCCGCCCACTTTGTTTACACAAGCGGGCGGATTTCCTCACTCGATCCCCGACGGAAAAAAAAAGGTGAACTAACACTCTACACGATCTCCACCTCCCAGTTCCTACTGTACTTATCTCTGTGGGTGATGAGCTGTTAATGCCCACACAGCAGGTGCAGTGATCCAGGGATTTAAAATCCCCCACTGCCCCCCCTCCCCCCCCCCTCATTTTGAGACTATAGAAGTCAGCCCATTCACATCCAAGCACCAACATGCTTATGTCATTTTTTCTGCCTTGCAAAATTGATTTTTCTACAAAAACAAAGTGAAATCAAGTTAGTTTGGGTAGTAGATGCTAACTTTAACTATTCTTAAAAACATTCCCTCCCCCATCCTGCTACCTAACCTGCATACCCTGTATTAACAAAAAAAAAACCAATCTGTAAACGTACCTTTTTTTAATCTGGTCCGGTCCCATGATTTAGCAGCTCTGGCTCCCCTGTTTAAGGCCCCTTTCACAGGGTGTGGATCCATCCAAACGGAATCCGCCTGCTCAGCGGGGGATCTCTCCACTGATCCCCATTCGGCAGGCGGATGACAGGTCCTGTTCGCTCTCCTATGCAAGACAAGGACAGGGCCCGCTCTCCTCTATGGGGCGGTTGGATGGAAACATGCAGTTCGTTTCCATCAGATTGTCATCTGATCCGACCCGCTGGATGGATGGCGAACGTTTTGCCGTGCGCCTGTTTTCAGTGGATCTTGTCGGATCGTATGCGTGGCTGGTCTGCTAACATCCGCCTTCCAGAGACGATAATGGGAGGTCCGATCGGGTCCGCCTGAAAAATGGACTGGTAGACCTGATTAGTCCGATCGTCAGAAAGGGGCCTAAGGGAGCACTCAACAATGGCTGTGAATTAACGGAGCTGGGACATCACTTCCATAGCCTACCTGTTGAGGTTGCTCCCTCCTCTCCCCTGTAGTAGCCACTCTCTGACACAGGGGAGCTGGAGCTGTTGGATCCTTTGACCAAACCGGAGTAAAAATAAAAATACTGTACAGATCTTTTTTTTATTAAAGGGTTGCAAGATAGTTAAGGGGAGGGGCAGGGAGTTTTTTTACGAATAGTTGAAGACACATGAGACATGTAGTAAAAATTTTGGAAAAAAAGTCAAGAGTCAAAGTTAAAGATTTAACTAATACTTTTCCGATATGTATCCTATTATTTTGTAGGCTACATCGGAATCATATTAAATTCAGTTTATTTAAATACTGGAAACAAGACTTTCTTGACACTGTCAGTGGCAGTTACATTACTTTTCCAGGATAAGTCACTTGTACCTAGAGATGCCATTACTAGTAAGAAAAGCATCCCATCTAAATGTACATTTACTTTAATTGTTCACCAACATACGACTATAATTAATTAGATTACAAAATATTTTTCCCACTCTGAGGTTAAAAGAAAGCTATAGGGAATTCAGGCAAACCTCAAAATACAAAGATGAACTACTAATACGAAGGCTGTTTTACCTGCCAAAGAATTTGTATTTCTGTCTATTCAGTTCTGAGAGTTAAACAACTCTGCAACACAGATATAGCCCTGTCCAACAGAGGAGAGGACATGATATTTCACTCTTGCAGTTTCATTTTCACTTATAGGTTCCTTTCCCTGTGGGTGCTGGCTTTGTCTAAAGAGTTTGTCCCGTCTCTATGTGATCAGACAGAAGAGAAAAGATCCTTATTGCCACACAACAAACAGACCTAACAGTCATGCAAGGTGAAGAAGCCTTAGTCTAGCTCCATCCTGGCCATTCCTCCAACGCATTTCACCCAACCTCGGGGCTTAGTCATAGAGGTCCATAACTAAGCCCTGGGGTGGGGGCATGGCCAGGACAGAGTTATGCTGACCACTGTTTGTTTGGAGTCCGGCAATTAGGATTTTTTCCTCTTGTCTGTTTTGCAACCAGGCCACACTATATATCGTTTTCTGTCTGAATCCTCATTAGGGAGATGTCCCCTTTTGTCCAATCTTTCTAGGTTTGAGAGTTTTTTCCCAACAATATTTGAATTCCTCCCATTGACCAGAACAATTGCCCACATTGACATACATGATTTTCGATACTCACTCACTTAATAAATTTTAATATAATTTTTTAAAGTTGAACTCAGGCATATACTGTATAAAATGCAAATCATTTTTCTGAATTTCTTACCTAGAGATACTGCCAGTAACAGCACTTCCTGTTGCAGACTGACCACGCCAAGCAACTGTTTTGTGATGGGCTGCCCATCTGAGACACCTGAAAAGCAGTCTAACAGACAACTGAAGGAGTGCACACACTGCTAAAAAATGGGAGGTAGTGGTTTAGTGTTGTCCGCCTGCAACAGAAAGTGCTGTGAGTGAAGATTCAGAAGAAGAAAAGTGTGTGGCACTGGATCTCCTAAAGCTGTAGGTGTTTTTAGTCATTGTGGAGGAAACCATTATCCTCCAAGGAGTGGTGGCTTAAGGTCGACTCTTTGCTCAGCTAGGGTTTGGGTAGGCAAGAAGGAAAGCTGAATAAATAAAACCTAGATTTTATGAAGACTCTTGTATCATATAAAGCAAAAACGTTTCAGGAGTGCAAAGGACCCCCCTTCAACAGAAACATAGAAACATGTAAGCTTAACGGCAAAAAAAGTTGGCCATTGATTCTGCCCAGTTTCTTTTTTAATTTATACATTTGTTTGTAACTTTTGTCTGAGTATAGATCTTCCTTGGTTCCAAGCATGTTTGAATCCACTTACTGTTGACTGGTCCACTACCTCTGCTGGGAGTCTATTCCAAGCATCAACTACTCTTTCAGAAACAATACTTTCCAGGATCGTCTTGAACTTTCCTCCAGTTAGTTTGAGGTCATGTCTCTGTGTTTTTGATCTTGGTTTCATATTGAAAATACTGCTCTCTGTAACCTCTCTCACCCCCTTGATATATCTAAAGGTTTCAATCACATCTCCTCTTCCCCTTCTTTCATCCAGACTGCACATATTTAAGTGGTAATAAACCTTCATTTTTTTTCTTAGAGCAGAGCTCCACCCAAAAGGGAAAGCTCAGCTTGTTTGCCTCCTCCCCATTCTGCAATCTGCTTCCACTTCTGGCTTACTTCGCCCCAGCAAACTCATCCAGCAGTTCAGCCCCCTTCCTCCTTCCCCCACCTCTGGGCAATTTTTTGGCAAAGCTTAATTGAGAAAGCTGAAGTTAGAAGCTGGTTGAATACCATGCAGAGCTACACTAGGCTTTGCACTCTCAAATTTTAGTAAATCAACCCCACTGTGTACAGTTCTGGAGATCCCACTCTTTGGCGGGTGTCTCCTCGGAAAGCTGCTTTCCATGGGGGCGCCCAAGCATGCATGCTCCCGAGCCCTAATGCTGCGTCCATTGACACAGACAGCGGGACTTGGCTCCGTCCCCTGCTCCCATGTCACAGCATTTGATTGACAGCAGCGGGAGCCAATGGCTTTCTCTACTATAAATCTGCTCAGTGAGCGAGACAGCGGTGGGAGCCGTTGCACTTGAACACATTGCTGGATTGGATAAGGCTCAGGTAAGAAAAAGGGGGCGGGGGCAGGGGGGAAGCTGCAGCACAGAAGGTTTTTTTACCTTAATGCATAGAATGCATTAGATAAAAAAAAAAAAATCCCTTAAGGCTTTAGAATCACTTTAAGTTCCTGAAGTCTCCCCTGATATGTTTTAACCCTCAGACCTGTAATCATTTTTGTTACCCATCACTGGACTCATTCTATCTTATCAATATCTTTTTGTAAGTCAGAATTAGACACAGTGGGGTTGATTTACTAAAACTGGACAGTGTGAAAATCTGGTGCAGCTGTGCATGGTAGCTAATCAGCTTCTAACTTTAGATTGTTCAATCAAGCTTTGACAAAAAAAAAATGGAAGCTGATTGGTTTCTGTACACAACTGGACCAGGTTTTGCGTTCTCCAGCTTTAGTAAATCCCTATCACCATTTTAAATGGGAAAAAAATAGGTGTTTTCATATAGAGATACCTATTCATAAAGTGGACTTTAAGGGCACAACATGAGATACATATACATACAAAAATACTTTCAATAAACAAAATTTTTCAGAACAATTATTATAAAACATGAAATATTAAAAGGGGTGGGCCCTAAAACTAGAGCCTAACCCAATCCAAAGGAGGAAAAAGAGGGAGGAATATCCTCCCTATCACAATCCTATAGGTATGTACCCTATGCTTTTACAGACAAGAGAAATATAATAATACAAATAGTGAATACGTCAATACAAGTGCCCTTATCCGACGGATGATCGACTCATTTCACAGGTAGCTTCTTCAGGACCATAGGATTGTACAGGTACAAACAAAGTTCTCTTAAAGTAAATAAATACATATTAGATACTATACAGGTTGTTTGACATAATTTGTCATCCACATATGGGAATGGTGAATATATATGACTCACATTTCTGCGGCACTCTTCTAATCCTTAGTGAGCAACAGTCTGGGGGGGGGGGGGGGTGGCTGACACAGGGGGTCAAGTTGGCCAGCAAGAGATAAGAATATGGGAGCAGATGATATAAATCAGAATAGGAATTTTGTCTGGAAATAAAGCCTAAAGGCACCACATCCCAAATTTTGGAAAATAGAAACGTATCTCGACCAACCATTAATTATGGGGGAAGAGAAAATTGGGTTGGGGACTTTTAAAGTGGCAGAAAAACCAAAAGGAAATTTGTTTATATAAAAATACAAATTTTATTGTTACATTTAAAATACCACAAAAAGAAGAAAGACCTATATTGCACATATATTGTTAAAATTTGTATGCTGCATGTACACTCAGTTCGGAAGTAAAATACTGATATCACGGAGTAGCAATCCCGACATGTTTCATCAGAAAGGTTTCTTCAGGGGATTCTTTCTAAGCTACTTCAATGATGAAACCAAAAAGAAAATTTGCTTTCAAAACAATATCAAATATTAAGCAGATTAGGACACGGATACGAAGGCGCGCACATAGGGTTAATTGGTCAACTAATTAAGGCTCAAGCAGCTCCTAGGAAAACATTCCTCCAGAAATGCAGAGACCGAAATGTCTAAACTTTTGGATCAGAAGAGTTGGGCATAAATATAGATTCTCTTTATTCCCAAAATGTTTAGGCAAAACTTAGAGTAGAGTAGATAGATCTATCTTTAAGATTCAAAACAAGACTGCAGCAAGGATGTCTGTGTCCGGCGCCCTGTATAGCCCTTGTGACACGTCAGGGTTATTTAGCTCAATGGTAGTGTCAAAACAGTGAGTTTACTCCTTGCCAGATATAGTTTTCAGGGCTTTCCTACCCACTTTTATTTTAACAAACATCATGAATTCATATACGTAAATCTTCACACGTAGGGGGCTCTCACCATCACTGCAAAACATAACATTCGTCCTCCTGGCTCTCTTGTGGCAGCTTTCCTGCTCCAAGTACCTCTTCAGGGTCCCTCCTGGACTTAAGTACCTTTATAGTCCTCCTGACCAAACAAACACAACACAGTATTTATGCACAGATACTGCCCCTTAGCTCTTCATCTTCCATACAGCTTCCTAGCTTGTTCCATATGGACTCTCTTTACAGCTTCCTTGTTGCTTCCGTTCCACAAGGACTTCCTCTCAGGCTTGTGCCTTCCTCTGTCCCAACCTGAACACCACTGATGCCCGACAGCATCTCACATGGCTCCCTTCACCTGAATCATTAGTGGGCCCGTTTCTCACAAAACTTGGTGTAAACCACCATTTTAGACAGTAGCACGGGGTCACTATGCTACACCCTGTATAGTGACCCTGCCGCTGGTGAATTATTGGCAGTTCCAGGGTCACTATTGAGACATGTGAGTGGTATTTTTTTTTAATTATATTTTATTGAAAGATATGTAACAGATACAACCAACAAACTAGGGGATGGTGCCCCCCGTAAAAATGAGAACTAACAAGTTGACAATAATAGAGTACAATATCCAATGTATCACAGCACTGCAATCAAGCTACATAGGAGACAAGGAAAATAAGAGCATCACGTAGACTTAAGAGTATAGAGATCCCAATCATCCCAAACAGTATTGAATTTAGTAATCTCATCATGAACAGTAGCCGTTAAGAATTCCATTCTCCGAATCTCCGAAAGCAAACGCAAGAAGAGAGGCCTATCAGGGGGCATTTGCTGAAGCCAACAGAGCGGAATAGCCCTTCTAGCGGCTAAAAGAAAATAAGAAATCAGCCGGTTAGTAGGTTTGGAGATACCGGAGAACGGGAGTCCCAACAAGTAATGCACAGGATCCAACGGCAAATCCAATCCTGTAACAGTTAGTATCAATGACATGACCATATTCCAAAAATGTTGTAAATCAGAGCATTGCCAGAAGATATGGTATAACATGCCCAGCTGCACCCCACACTGCCAACACCTGGCGGAGCAAGACGGATCCATTTTATGCAGGCGAACTGGGGTTCTATACCAGAATAATAGGATTTTCAAAGCAGTCTCTCTCTGCACCACGCACCTAGAGGACTTAAAAGCAGAAGTCCAAATTTTGCTCCACATTTGTAAAGTTATAGGTGATTGCTATAGCACTGACCATTTGTGCATATAAGGGTGATAGTCTTCAGACATCGACAGGGCATCATGAAGGATATTGTAAATGGAGGACATCAGATGTCTCTGATGAGGGCCGTGAGCACTTAAATATTAAAAGGCAGTGGGTTTCTCCAGGGTCAGAGATGCCAACATCGATCTGAAGCAATGGCGTATTTGTAAGTAAAAATAAAAAGAGTCTTTAGGAAGGGCCTCTGGCGTGTCCCAGAAGATTGCAGGGTGGGAGGGGCAGAGGAGAACTTCCGCCCGAGCCACCTAGGAGGCCCGAGCGGAAGTGGGAGCAGGTATCTGTCAACTCTAGGTACCCCCCCCCCCTCAAAAAAATGACATGCCAAATGTGGCATGTCAGGGGGTCAGGAGTCAGGACCGCTTAGAGCAGAAGTTCCACTTTTGAGCTTTAAATATTGATAATAATTTTTTGTTTTTCTTGTCCTTTCTTACTAAAATAGCTCAAAGTCACTATTGAGATATGACCCTTTCTATACATTTTGGGAACAACTAGTGCCTCATACTGCAATGACTTCACAGAATGTAAAAGATTATTTTCCGAGTGTATAGATGAGATAGACTTTGCAGAAGCTCCTGGAGGCCTTCGTCATGTTCCTGGCTGTTTAGTCCAGCTGCTGAGCTCTGCAATGAAATGTGAAGCTGTACATTTTCTGTGCAATCGTTAGGAAGGTGGATAAAATGTCCATTTCAGAGCAGACTGCTTACTTCACTCACTGCAGGTTGATTAATGCATTTCTTCTGTAAAGATATATAAAAAAAAGTGGAAATATTCACATTTAAGTTACATTTCCCAGACGTCATCAGGTTTAATGCAAATAGCTCAAGTCTCCCCAGCTTGTCTAAATCCCTTTCCTATTCTTTTCCATCCAAGCATGGCGTAATCGCTACTGAAGATGAAGAATATTTTATTGAACCTTTAGACAACATAACAGAAAACTCCAATCACTTTAGCTTGGAAAGGGGCCACCCTCATGTCATTTACAGAAAGTCTGCCATCCATCAGAGACATTCAAGTAGCAAAGGACACTGCGGTGTGAAAGGTAAGAGAAGTGTGATGGAACAAACATCTTCTTGACTAATAAAGTATAAGACTATATTTACACCATTACATTTTGCTTGTGGTGAAGATGCAGTGTGAACCGTTTTGCATGGGTTACTATTCATCCCCACGAAAGGTGTATCTTGCTGATAAAAGTAGTAAAGATTAGTGATGAGTAAATGAAGAGTTTGAATTTGATTGAAACTTTGGTAAAATTTGGACAAAATTGTACCATTTTGAGTCAATGGGGAAGGTCAAATTAAAGTGGTTGGTGGTTAGGGGTAGAGTAGGCTTTAGGCTTTATATGGTTCCTAAGGGTTACAGATGTTCCTCTTAAAGTGGACTTTCACGCTCTCAATCAACATTGACTGTTTTATACTGTCCTTTTACTGTTAGCATTATTAAATAGGAAATTATATCGTATTTACTTATTTTAAACTTTTTTTTTTTTTTTTACATTTCTTCAGAGACTTCCTGGTTTCCATGCCTAGGCAAATGCTGTCATTCCAGGAGTGTTCAGGAGGGAGAAGGTTTTTCTCAGCTAAGCACACCCTCTTGTCTGCATGCCTGAGCTAAGGGCAGATGGATTCCAGGAAGTAAATGCTACATGAATCATCTGCCCTTACTCAAGATGGCCACTGTCAAAAATGCGAAGGGGTGTTTTTCAAAGTGATTTCTTAGCTAAATAAATTGAGACATGGATGGATAGGAGAATTTGCTTTCAAATTGAAAATTAATTAAATAGCATTTTTGGGTTGTAGTGCTCAGATGCAGTGTAGTTCCACTTTAAGTATCTTGGAACTGTTCATGTAGACCATGATTAGCCTCAATATTGTCTGAAAATAAAATGAGAGAGTTAAAAGAGAAATCAAAGATATAAAGCGATCGTACACAAATAGCATTTAAATACACAAAAAGGAAAAACAAAAAAAAAACACAACTACCAGAACACATAGGACCTATTTACACTGTTGCACTGCAGAAACGTGGTAAATGCTAGCCTTGCCGCAATGCACTTGCTGTATGTGCAGTATGGTGCGTTGCCAGTGCCAGTGGAGTGAAACGCTCACTGCAATGCACCACAATGCAAAATACCATGCATTGCTAGAAAAGGGTCATGTGCATTTTTTGTTCCATTGAAGTTGCTGGCAGCCCTTTCATAATGTACGTGTTGCTTTAACACAATTCATGTTAATGCATGCCAACACACTGCAAAGGATCTCAAAATTTGGAATTAAATCTACATGATGAACTAAACTATCTTAGCTGCACAAAAAATCCCACGCCCTCTTAAAAGAACAAACAAAAACTGGCCATAGATGATTTTTTTGCACAAATGAAATGGATGGTGGGACATTGCTCTCTGACATTGGGACTTGGCACTGTCAGAATACACTAATCAGGGGTTGCAGAGGTGTTAGTGGAGCCTATGATTTGCTGATCTACTCATTAAAGCATGCATTGACATTTTGTATTTCTATTCATTTTCAATAGCTTACCAATGCAGTAGGGCAGCACATTATAGTGCATTGCATTGTAGAAAACATTTTATAAGCTTTACCATGTTATTTTGTTATGTTGAAATCTGCAGCTTTAATTGTTATCATACATAATATTCCTGCCATGAGGGCTATTATTCAGGTACATCCTGTATAGGGGGACAACAGTCTCTCCCAATTGATCTCCCCTGTTGTCACACTGTTACATGATCTCCCAATAAATACTACAAGCGGCACTTCGCATAGTCTACTTTTGTTACGATCAGTAAAGCCTCCCTGAGGCTCACTTGAGCTCAAAAATGCCTGTTCATCTGTTTGATGTTTTTTTTCTCTGCCTGTAAACACCGATCCATGTTAGCCTATGGGTCCGTGCACACATAGGCGTTTACAGGAGTTTAGAGGCAGGGGCGTTTAGGGGCAGAAAACAAAAGCTCTCTTGTACATTCAAGAAAGGAGCGTTTTGGCAGAAATCAAAATGCCAAAACGCGCCTAAACATGGATAAACATACATAAACTCACCTAAGCGCTAGGCAGACAAAAATATTCTGGCCAGTAAAATAAATAAATACTCCTAAACACGTCTAAGCGCGTTTGCAAAAACGCAGCTTAGGTGTGTTCTTGAAACTGCTTTTCTCCTGCCAAGAGAAAAACATTTATAAAAGCCCCAGTATGCTTGAAGCCTTAGAAATGATGAACAGCAGACTCTGGATTGCATGTATGTACAGGAAGTTGTTGCAGGAGGCTGCAGAAGATCAGCAGCACAAAGATTATTTTTATTATTATTTTATAGGATTTATATACACTGCAACAAAGGATGATTTAAAGGAGTTGTGAAATCAGAAGGCTTTTTATCTTAATGCATTCTATGCAATAAGATGATAAACCTTCTGTGTGTAGCAGCAACCTCCCCAGCACCCTCTAATACCTACCTGAGCCCCATCTCTGTCCAGCGATGTCCACGAGTCCCTCAGCCGTCTGGGACTCTCCCTCCTGATTGGCTGAGACAAAGTCGTGGCGCCATTGGCTCCCATGGTTGTCAATCAAAGTCAGTTAGCCAATCAGGAGAGAGAGGGGGCAGGGCTGAACATTAGCTCTGTGTCTGAATGGATTATAGTTTGTCATTTTATATTTGATTTTCCCTTAGATGTCACTGGAAACCTTAAACCCTGGTGGTTAAACCATACATTTACTACCCCTACGGTGCCATCGGATAATGACACGGAAAATGGTCCTCGCCGGCAGAGGAGATCAGTTAGTATTGAACGGTTCGTGGAGACACTTGTGGTGGCTGACAAAATGATGGTGGGATACCATGGACGAAAGGATATTGAACACTACATATTAAGCGTAATGAATATTGTAAGTTTGACCCCTTTATCTATCACTGGCCCATTGCTAGAGCCCAAGACTGTACTAACATTTTTGTGATAGCCTGATAGAAAATGTATCTGGTAGGTGTTACATGGCTGAATGATGCTTATCGTGACACATGTATGGGAACCGAGATTACACTCAACACATAGGGGTTGATTTACTAAAACTGGAGAGTGCGAAGTTTCAAAGTTTATTTGAACACGCTGGAGCTAGAAGCTGCTTGGCTACCATGTACAGGTACACCAAATTCTAAATGCTCCAGATTTAGTAAATCTCCCTTGTATGCGTGTCATACTGTAAAATCAACTTTTCTGTTTAAAACTGAAGCCAGAATGTAAGGCAATGTTTCCTAACCAGCAGTAATTGAAATCCAGATGTACTTCTTACAGGTTCCCTAGGTGCTTAATTATATTTAAAGAATAAGTACCCTTCATGCATAAGGGTACTTGAAATAAAGTGATACATGCAAGTAGGTTCATGGAATAAATTTGCTTTTATACCACCATACATAATTTAATAGTTAAAATAAAAAGTTGGAAAACGCTATTTTCGATGAGTTGACATCTGCCAACAATTTTACTAGCTCTTATAAGGAGAAACATTGTTTAATCAAGTTGAGAACACTTGTTTAACAGTTATGTATCCCATGTTAAAAAGGTTACAAAGTGCAGATAGCAGTGACTGTATGCAAAATGTTCTGTCAGCCAATTATGTGTAATTTGTTCAAGCTTTTCCCAGCTAAAACCTAAAGTGACTGAAAGTAAGCACCACAATGGGTCTTAAAGGTTTTTCTAGCATATTGAAAGACCTCTGCAATGTTCCCAATGGCCTTTCCAAACTCAGTCCTCTTTAGTTTTGTATTGCATCTAAAAGCTGACTTTCTAAAAAGTTGGCAATTGCATAAAAGTTTAGGGGGCTCCTGGAGCACAGTGCAGCTGTACCTTAGGAAATACTGTCAATTTTTCATTCAAAGCAGAGTGGCAGTGTCTCTTAAAAACCTTTCCAATGCTTCTAGTGGAGATGGGAGTCCAAAATATGTTTAAGCTTTATGTTGGATGGTGTTAGAACTTACAAAGAGGTAATTACATCACCCCCTTCCATCACATGACAGTGTTCAGACAAGGCAATTGGACAGAAGAAGAGGCCCATGTTGCCCCATACCCAAAACCACCAGTTATTTCACAAGGGGGGGGGGGGGTGAAGGTGAGTATAACTGAAAATGTGCCCTGAATACCCAAGCATTGTACATTTTTGAGCCATCTGAAATCTCAGTGCCCCCCTGAACAGAAGGAAAATGTGCCCTGAATACCCAAGCATTGTACATTTTTGAGCCATCTGAAATCTCAGTGCCCCCCTGAACAGAAGAATTTGCTTAGGTGTGGCATTTACATGGATGGGTATATTCTCTGAGGTAGCCCCCAAAAGATCTTATGCAGACTTTCTGAAAGTCAGTACTTGCTTATGTTTAGAAAGCCCCCCCCCCCCCCACCACTCCTGTATGGCAGTGCTTAGGGTTCAGATAGCTGCATTGTGGAATGAGTAAACAACATTTATTTCCTTCTTCCATGGGAATGCTTATGGTGTCTACTGTGTAGGGGAATTGCGGTTTATATTTTTTTCTTTTATACCAGTTTGCTCCAAGGTGGCTACTTTGTATATATTTGTATATAATTGGACTGAATGGTTAACACATTTAAAATGATTATTTCCAACTTTGTTTACGTTACACAGAAATGACTTGTTCTTAGGTTTTGTGCTTAGATGCCAGGAGGGGACACTAAACAGGCATTCTTAAAATGAACCCATGAGAAAAATCAAACATTTTTCTTTTAACAAGCAGTAAATGAGCTTTAAAACAAGCCCTCACTGACTGATCTAGCTGCCGGCAGTCTGGAGCAATGTATCTTCAAATTGCCCTAGAGAAAAATGGAAATTTTCCAAGTTGGCTCTCTCAGCATTCTACTCCAGTGCACTTGCCTTGAGTTTACACTTGTAAAAATTTGAAGGCTGGAAAGCTGCTCATTCATTGCTGGGAGGTGCAGCAAAATGACCTGAGGCAGCATAGAGAAGGGCTTCAGTGTTTCTGTAGTAAACTTGAGTATACATTGCTCCACAGTGGCTGCAGCTCCAGATGTTAGTGACATCTTATTTTAAACTTGATTGTTACTTGTAAATATATCATTGTCTGTGGTATGGCCACAGTTGCATTTTAATCCCCTCCCAAGATCCATGGTGCAGACTTACAGTAACAATGCCTGCTGAGTCTTTGTCACTGGGGTGATGCATTTTGCTGTTAATGGTCCCCTGAAATGTTCAATCCCCAATTCAGATGGATTTGAAAATTTAAACAGAAGCACTTGTGTACAGTGACTCTGACTATAATATATTCTCAATTGAAGAATAAGGAGCTGAAATAAAGTGAAAACATACACCTCTGTAAATGCAGAGTAATTATTATAATTGTTTCTTTTTGATGTAATTCAAAAGAGGAGTTGGAGCTTTTCCAGTTAAGTAGCTGACATTATCTATGAGCGCACTTTGTGGCTTGTAACATCTAGTGTCTCCTGGATCCGCTCAGCAAGAGCTAGTTGTGCACAGCACACTGACTCCTCTGTTCACATTTACAAGTGTCGATTACCGCTTGCTTTTCTTTTATCATTATGAATGCTTTATTCATTGTACTGCTGTAGCGGCTGGGGAGACACTGATGTCATCCTGTAATTTATAGTGCTGACTAGAATTACCTCCACATGCTACCTCATGTAGGTGTTCCTTTTTATTACTGTGCAATCAGAGCAAGCAACGAGCAGTCTACACCAGCTAAGTGTGATCTGTCAGATGACGAAGGGAAATTAGATCATGAAGAAATTAGTTCCTTCTGGGTTATAAACCAGCCATACACTAGATTAAGGAATTGTGTTTATTTCCCCTAAGATACTTTAGACAGATATTTTTATGTACAGTGATCACTGTATATTTTGTGTTTTCTTTATTGTGTAATGTGTTTTCAAAAAATAGGGTGGGCAAAATATTTTACAGTTCAAGAGACATATCAAGTTTAGGAACAGAAACTCTTTAATAAACCCCAAGAACAAAAATGTAATGCAGGATTTCAGTCCTTAGATATGGTGGTTACAATTTTTTAGGCTTTTTACTTATTTTAACCTGATCCTGCCAATAACACACTTCCTCTTCTAGGGTGACAACACTTAAAGTGGTTGTAAAAGTATGTTTTTTTTACCATCATGCATTCTATGCATGAAGGTAAAAAACCTTCTGTGGGCAGCAGCCACCCTGCCTCCCCTAATATTTACCCGAGCCCCCTCTCGATCCAGCGATGTCCACGAGAGCCTTGCCTCTCCAAGGATTTGCACTCCTGATTGGTTATTGGCAGCAGCAGGACCCATTGGTTCCCACTGCTGTCAATCAGAGCCAGTGAGCTAATCAGGAGATGGAGGGGGTGGGGCTAAACCTTGGCTCCATGTGAATATAGACACACAGGGCAGCCACTCTGCTTGGGTGCCTCCATAGCAAGCTGCTTGCTGTGGGGGCATCTGACAGGAGGGAGAAACCAGAAGCACTGGCCTAGAAGAGGAGGAAAAGGGCCACTCTGTGCAAAACCATTGCACAGAGCAGGTAAGTATAACATGTTTACATTTTTGATGAATTTTGGCAAAAATTAAATCTTTGGGTGGCCCTGATGGTGCCACCCGGCTTAGCAAACCTCAATTGGATGATCGGAGAGACCGTGTGGAAATTTGTTTGCCGAACCGTGACTGCTGCCAATCAGCTGTAGTCACTGTTTGGTTGTTCTGACAGCTGCGGGTTGCCAGCTGTCGGAAAATGGAATAGCCGGCAGTGGAAGAGATTTGGACATCCACATCTGCATAGCATTTATGAATCAGTCATTCCAATCTGGAAAAATGGTTGGGTATAAACTGTAAGATTATCAGTGTCAAAATAAAATACAACTGAAAAACTACTAACCAAGGGCTCCTATAACATTACATATAATAGTGGAGTTGTTGTTTAGTAGTTGATAACTTGACTAGCGATTTTTCACTTGAACTTTTTTTTGCCTCCAAGATATGGTAGGGCTTCTATATGCCATTATACAGTTGATTTAGGTTGCAGAAGTCAAGGCTTGTACATTATATAAGATTTTAGGTGCAATGACTACATAGCTCCTGGGGCAGGTGTAACCCTTGTGTAAAACAGAGATATCTAGTAGTTGAACATTAAAGTACAGCACTCATTTTCAAAAAGGTGTATTAATTAACATCACCAGTACTTTTTAGGCAAGTGGTGGTACTTGCAAGTACCTGTCCTGGTTGTCAAATCTATTTCTTTATGCTTGGACAGGATCCTCAAGGCCCAAGGTAGATGCAGGATTTCAATTTATGTCCAAGTCAAGGCTTTTGTGAAATGCCAGAATCTGTAATGGTCATGAAGGATCTGGCACTGGAAATATGAGTCAAAGTTTATTAGGAGGGGCAGAGTTGGATAAGGCCATTCTTACAATTTAGGCCAAGAGCCCAGTGTCCTCCTGAGACACAAAGCAAACAATTTACTTCTTACTTGCCTGCCCTTTACCAATATTATTAGCCTCTGCAGTTGGTGGACACGACCTGTTTACATCAATGTACTGTAGGTACAGTTAATTCTATTAAATTGTTTGAAGTTCATGCAAATCATTTTCTTTGATTCCTAGTTTGAAACAAAATTACAGCTTTACATCAACATGCATGGTACCATTTCAGAGGTAACACTCTGATGTTATCACAATAAATTGAATAACTTCATCACTTAGGCTTATAAGTAGCCGTTTTGAATCATTCTTGGCTAAATGTAAGCTTCCATTAATCCACTAATAATTGCATGGATTACTGAAGCATAATAGTTTTAACTATTTTTAATGAGATCTGCTTTGAGTGAAAGCACAAGGACCATGGAAGACATGTTCTTATTTAAAAGCTTAATTGGTTTCTTTTACAGTGCATACACCATGGCTTATGGTGTCATTGTCTGTCTGACTTTGTGTCTTTTCTTCTTTTCTGGAGGTCAGGTTGCCAAACTTTATCGTGATTCCAGCCTAGGAAACGTTGTGAATATCATAGTGACCAGACTGATAGTCCTCACGGAAGATCAGGTAAGGTTCTACATTTCTTTCCTTCTCATTAATGCTGTATTGATGCCGTTAGATCAGGGTTTCTAAATGTCGTGCCATATATAGTTTTGTATGCAAAATGCTCCTAAATGAATAGCAGCATGTATTTTACAAGCTAGGATGATCAGTTTAGCATGGGATTCCATAGGAATCACTCAGGATTGAACAAATCCCAGGAGTAGCTAGCCAATGTACATAAAAACAATACAGCTGGAGCCTTTTTATGTTAATGGAACCATATATTTATGCTTGGATCCTAAATTCAACATATTTTTTTCCATTGAGCTCCTATGTCCTGACAAAGAGAGATTGTCTTCAAAACTACAACTTGTAGCGATTTGTGGAAGTGTTTTCCCTTTCCTTCCCAACCCACCTAATTGCTGCCACCATTGTCTTCCAAGCAGACCACTTCTGTGTCTTGCATGTCCAGATTATCATGTGGTGCAAAGATATATAAAAAAAAATATATAAAACAAAATATTTCAATTTACAGACTAGCTCTTTCTTTGAATCTCGACTCTGTGGTATTTGTGTTGATTTACAAAAATCTAAGTTTCACTGAGGTTTTGTAAAATTACCAAACCAAACCATAGCAAAAGGAGCTGAACAATTTATGTAATAATCAGTTAATTTAGAAAAATTACCATTTCCAGAAACGGGGGATTGGTCATGTTGGGGGAAGATGGATAATGTTCTCGCTCCTCAGAAGAGCCATTTGACGAGAATTATATTTTGAATATAATTTCCTGATTGGAAATCATGTTATAGCAATAACATTTTTTACAAAGCACTTTCAAAGAACATACAATATAACACTAGTCCTCGAAAGATATTAGAATCTGATATCTCTTCATGATCATGCATACATTCTTACAATACAGTTAGTTTAGGAGGAAACAAAATATATCTAAACTCAAAAATAAAAATAAAATACATTGCAGCTTATTGGTTCTTGGATGCCGTGGCTGTATTAGTTTTCTTTTAAAGGTATTTTTTTCCCTTTATTTTCACCTGGTGATCCTGTGAGTAACACACTTCCTGTTTTAGAATGGCTTCACTCACTCCTCCTCTGTATCTGTAGAGGACGCCATTTTTATCACTGGGCTGATCAACTGATTTGGAATTCTAAACCCTCTTCCATTACATAGGGAGGCGTCCTTTTGTATTTCACAAAAGACAACTGGGAAAACGTATAAAATTGTTTGGTATATCAGTTTAGTGCACAGGAACTTACAAGGACACTAGAATTCTGTCAAGATAAACCGCTATTTTCTGTACTTGCAGAAAATGTTCTTAAAAAATGTTCTACAAAACCAAAACAAATGCAGCCACTAAATATAATACTTGGTATGCGGCAATATATTACATTTTTGTTTTTGGGTTTAGAAATCTATTAAACCAATCTTTGCCTTAAAATTAACTATGTAAAACAAATATTTATGAAAAGCAGACATGCTAAGGTGTCCTTATGTGTTTTTCTAACTCATCTTGAGCATTTTAGGAACCCATCAACCCAAGGCATTATATTATGTAAATACAGACTTTATAGAGTAAAGTCGAGGGCTCTCCTTATTCATCATCTGGCTGTTTTCTACAGCGGGCCCTGTAACCAATACGAACCCATGGTAATTATATGATCCATTTAGGCAGCTAGCAAGTGTAGTCCTGTGCCTGCTGCTATGAGTGCTGGCTGGGAAGGAGCCGGCCCATGCTCCAGATAATGACAGATAAGAGCAGAAGATCCCAGGACCTGCACATCAGAACAAGCCTTGCTGTGTGTATACAAGTGACAGTGTCAACCTGGACTCCCTTTAGGCCTTGCCCTCCAACTGGAGCTTGCTCATGGGGGGTAAGCTCTGGTGGGCAGAGTGAAACACATTGGGGGGTGGTCCTGTGGGGGTCTGGGCTGAGACTGCCACTTGTCTACACTTCAGGTCTTGTTCTGATGTGCTACTCCTGGGATCTTCTGCTCCGTAACCAATAGTTAGGCTTGGAAAGAGACAAGTCAGCCCTTAACTTTGGTTTTAGAGTTGGTGTTTGTATGTTAGGGAATCCCAGTTTATGACAATATAAACCTTCTTTAGGCTATGTTCACATAGGTACTGAAAGTAGAAGAGCAGTTGGTACTCATTCTTTCAGGTTCTGTACTCCCTTTCAGAATCAGTGGTTTAAAATGCGCTTGAAAAATTTTAAAAATGCACACCAAGTATGACTGTAGCCTTAAATAATATATTCATACTTGTCTAAATTGTGGTGGCATATTTGAATACAGTTGAAAATGTTGCACTTCGAATGTCACTGCTTATTTATACTACATGTCTAGTTGTGACGATCTCAGCAGTGGTGCTGTGGACCTACTGACGTGTTAAATGCCTCTTAGCTGATAATGTGAAATTGCTATATTGACATAATCACTATTACATTTGGAACACACAATCTGCCTGTTCAGTAATACGCTGGCTGAACTCCGGGTCAGATTTTATAGAGATAAATATTGGCAAGGAGAGATTATTCCTAGAAACCACTGCTTCTAATTATAGTCCCATTTTAGTCTTCAAAAGGCTTAACAACTGACCTTAGTAATTTGCTTGGAACATTCCTGGTATGCGTGTTGTATTGCAGCCAAACTTGGAGATAAACCACCATGCGGACAAGTCCCTCGACAGCTTCTGTAAATGGCAGAAATCTATTCTCTCACACCAGAGTGATGGCAACACTATTCCAGAAAATGGTATTGCTCACCACGACAACGCTGTGCTCATCACCAGGTAGGAAGTGTTTCTTCTTTTGTTTATTTGTCTGCTATGTGATATTTCCTCAGTGTTTCTCTCTTACAAGGGGAAAACGGATTATATGTGAACTATGTGGAGTTAACTCTGCCTGTTGTGTGACACTGATCTAGCGGTAGAGCCTCTTCCCCAAATGGGCATTCTCACATTACAAACCTGAATCTAAGACAAACAGTATTGTCATAACAGCCAACCAACTGAGGAAACCTGATCCATCGTTATGCACCCTAGGTTTGGCCACAAATGGGTAGATTTCTCATGACGAGCTGTAAAGTGATGATGTATTGTGGCACACAAGTGGTGACTTAAAGTGTATGTCAAGCCAACAACTTTTTTTTTTTTTTGTTTTAGTGAGCTTTTGAAGTGGGGAAACAATAGAATTCCTGTTGGGTTTGTATTGCTATCCAGAATATACCTTCATGTCTTCTCCTGCTGATAACGGTTTTACCAGACAGGAAGTGCATAAAATTATAAAACGGGGACATTCTAACATAAAAATCTGACTGGGGTTCTAGCCTTCCCCTACTCTACTAAAAAAAAGTATTTCTATCTGTGTTGCTGTTGGAGAGTTCTCACTTCCTTGCTTGCAGGCTAGCAAAATTGTGTGAATAGGACTGAAAGTGAGAGTTAGAGAGTCAATCTCTATAATAGAGCCCTAGATAGCAAATTCCAAACTCTCTCTAAAACTAAGAAAAAATGGAGATGTTCAAAACTGCTTAGATACTGGCAAGATATGCACGATACAATTGATGGTGCTCTTAAACTTCTTTGCTCTCCTGAGCCAAAGATTGGCCACCTGGAACTTTTGGAGCTTCTTTTTTATGACTCTCATAATCCGAAAGTATTAAAGGATAAGTTCACCTTTTGGGAAAAATAAAATAAATGCACATATTTTTGCTGGAAAAGAAATGTGCATTTATTATTTTTTCCTTAAAAAGCCTGGAAAGCATTGCGCCCATCAGTGGATCAGGGGTGCAATACCAGACTCCTGCAAGGTCTTGTGAATGAACTACAAGGCCACTCATCAGTGACCTTGTAGTTTATTCAGAAAGGCTGAATATACTTGTAGTTCAAATCATTCACAGGAAACTGTGAATAAATGACGTGGCTCTGTGGGCGGAGTTATTTTCATAGAGCGACAGCGGGCATCAGAAGAAGTTCGCTGTCACTGAAACATGTTACATGTAACACCCTAAATACGTGTGGGACATATAACATGTTCCAAAAGGTGAACTTGTCCTTTAAGCAGAACATTATACCATACTAGCAATCTCCCAACCACACATCTTTGGATAGGAAATGTGAATTGTATCCCATATTTGGAAAGCTTGATCTATGCATGTTGAGGTAGCCTTCATAAACTTTTTGATCAGGTGTCAGTGGCTAAATAACCCTGTGCTTGCACCAATAGATGATCAAAGAGGGACATGTTTGGTGATCCTGGTCCTCTAGATAGATAAAAAATCTGTAACACACCCCCCCCCCATTGCTATATACCATGTACTTTACTTGCTTTGTAAGAGATGGAGTGTCTAAGGTACCCCTTTATGTGAAAAAGTGTCATGCAATTGAGAAACATTTCTTTAGTTAAATAGTTGAATATAAAAATAATGGAACAACATTTGGAAAATAGATCTACCAAGAAGTCAAAAGGTTTTTTTTTTTTTTAGTTTTTTTATAGGCTGGGGAAACCTGATTTGGGTGTCATAGAAAACCAAAACTGAAGGGAAAACTTCTCAACAGCATCACAGAGAACATTTAAAACCTGCTTGTGAACTGTCTGTGGAATGAACAGACTATTGCGTGTCGAGGCTGCGATAACTGAATAGACAGGGAATTCAGTCAGTTTGGAGGTATGATCAAGAGACTGAGAGAGCAAGTCATTCAGTGTGGCTGCAGCTATAGTTTTCTTGAAAGACAAGATTCATAGTCAGAAGGTTAGAAACCATTTGTGGCCTGTTGATTTGGGCTGGAATTATTTACTTTGTTGCAAGAATTTCACAGTTTGAATAGTATAATCGTACAGGTTTTGGTGAGCAGAGACTATGCCCCTGTTCACACCGGTGCGACTTGTCATGTGATTTGACAGGTCCAAATCACATGACAAGTCGCACCCTATTTTGGTAATGGAACTGTTCAGGTTGGTGTGGCGCCGACTTTGCAATTTTAGGTGGGACTTGTATAGACATCTATGAATGAAATCGCACAGGTGTCAGCAAAGTCACACCTAATTTCAAGTGAAGTTGTGTCATTTCAAATTTGGATTCCGTGTGAATGGGGGGCTAAAACAATCAAAAATGCCTCCAACCATATCAGTGCATAGCACATTAAAACCTCCTTAGAACAGAAGATATTCACATGTCTCATCCCATCACATATCCCCAAAATAAGAGGATTTTTTTTTTGTTTCCAGACAGTGGGTGGTGCCATACAAATTATTGCTTCCCTAGATGAACCTCCAGAATCACTGGATATACATACTGAACCATTGCTGCATCCAGAAACACTGGTGTATAGTGTAAATATAGCCTAATATCATAGAGCTATGATTCCAAACTGCAAACAGCTGTTTCAGCTTTTTGCCCATGATAAATGCAGTGATGGAAACTATGGCTTCTGTGGAGTACTGTTGTGGGCAGTAAAAATGGTCTGGAAGCATTGAAATCTAAAGTGCAATGATAAAGTGGGAGTTGTGAGCCTACCAAAATGTGTTGGCTTTATTTTCTGAACTTTTGTTGTAAGAAACCAACCTTGCCCCAGGGACTGCAGCAATACCCTGGCTGACAATTGAAAATTGGTGAATTTGTTTACTGTTGGGTTCAGCACCCTACTAACCCAACTAACTATATTTTTTGCAAGCATTTACAATCTGGTGGGTGTAACCCTTCTCTGCGCCATCCATAGCTAAAAAAAGTTGTGCTTTGAAAAAAATAGACAAATGTTTCCAGAATAATGTGCTTGTTGTTAGAGGCTAGATATTCCAAATTGTCCAGGAGGCCAACAATACATCTTCTAAATCACTTGCTAACTTTTCTGTCAATTCAGTTTAACAAAAATTTCCAGAATGGTCCAACCACTTGTGAAGCAATTCACCTTGGTCAAACCAAGACTAGCAGCCAGGTAGCCAATCAGCCTTACTGCAACCAACCTGCCAATACAAATAAACTTCAAAAAAGACTGTAAATGCATACCTTCCCTGCAGCCTGTGCCGCCAAACCCTGGTGTCATCCAGAACAATGGTCCCCTAAGGTCTACTGAGAAACCAACACTTCAGGGAGTGTCAATCTTTTTGGTCTCCCATATCTCTTACTGCTTCTTTCTGGAATGGAGCAATGTTTGGCAGTGCAGACAGCAGAAAAAGTAAGTATTTGCACTGATCCTTTGCAGGGTAATTGTTTTAGCAGATTTAAAATTAATCATAGGGTTGCTTTAAACCCTTCAGCTGGTGCATTATTGTCTTGAGCTTTTATGTGCATATTAGTGGAAGCACACATTTCCTGGCCCCTGAAAAGTACTTTCTGGCATCTAAATTTTACATTAATTTAGTTCACCCCTACTATACTACAGAACTATTTTCTGCCTGGCCGTTTTTACTATGGTTATCTATTTAAATACCAATAGTAGAGGATTTTTATTCTTTTCTCTGCATGACTGATACAAAGTCATTGAACCAATAACATTTGCCCATTCTTGTGTGTGGCTAGCTCTGTTCAAATATTTGGTAGCCCAAGCTAAAAGTCAAATCCAGCTGGACAGCCCAGTTTAATCATGTCTAAGTATGTCTAGCTAAAGGCATTATTTTCTGAAAAAATGAATGACCACTCTTCTAAAACAAATACTACTTCCACCTGTTAAAAATTGTAAAATCCTACAGCGTTTTTGTTCCCCGCAAGCAAACTTTTTCTACTTCTCTGTTGTGAGTTGCGTGAACTGTTTTCTGAGGCATGTAAGTAAACCTTGAACACACAAAGTCTTTTTCCGAGGTGAAGTATTTTCCTCTTTACAATGAACATTTATATTTGTAGGATATAGCATGCATTAATATTGCTTATTTTTGATAGTGCATATATATCTTTGCACTGTTTATTAATGCTGGTTTTGGCAGTGCCATTGTGTAAAGTTTATTGCAGTAAGTCAATGGTTTTAAAACGTATGCCTCTCCGAGAAGACTGGTGAGGAGAAATCTGTCTGTCATCTGTAGTGGCAGGACCCACTGCTGATTCTTGTGTGATGCATTCAACAGACTAAAGCACTGTACAAGTTCCAAAGTCTGTGTGTGAGATAATGAGCGCATTTACAGTAAGCTCTCTCACTCACTTTGCTGGATAATGAGTGCTTCTGACATTGGAAGTGCTCATTATTGCCTCCTAGCAACGAGACCCCTAATGCCTTCAACGTGACGTTGCTTTGAAATATTGAAAGGGTCGGGAGTGAGCCACTTACACTTCAGTTAGTTGTAGACATGTATCTAATGTCAGCAATAAATCTGCTTCATCTTTTTGTGATCTCAGCTCATCTCAACCTTCTGTGGCTTATTTGCCTGACTTGGCTGGTGATGTTATTTTAGTATCCCCAAACAGAAAATATTGGCCCCTCTTAGGGATCCTTAATGCTCAACTCAAGTTTGATGTATACAAAACACCAATATATACGAATGCAATTATTCTGAAAGTTTTATTAATTTTTAAATGCAACTCATGCAAGTGGTAAAAGCCTGCTCTAATCCCTTGTACAGTAAAATGCAGACTGGGAGAGGGGGTGTTGTACTAGAGTTCAATCAGGAATGCTTCAAACACAGATGCTAATAAGGAACAACTGAACAGAAGGAGAGAGCAGAGTGAGTTGAAGGGCCAGTCAATGCCTGGGGGGCAGGCGGGTGACCTAGCTGACAAAGCTTAGCTTATCAATCTATATTTCACATCTGTATTTAAAGAGGAAGTAAACCCTCCTCTGCAACTTGTACCTATAGGTAAGCCTATGATAAGGCTTACCTATAGGTACTGCAAATATCTCCTGAACATGTACCGTTTAGGAGATGTTTAGCTTGCATGCAGCCAGTGACATCACTGGCGCATGCGCTCTGAAGGAACGGCCGCTCGTGCCGTTCCTTCAGAGCCAAGTGCCGTGAAAGTCGGCTCCCGCTAGCATGCGCGGGAGGGACATCACCGCGGCTCCAGCCAATCAGATGGCCGGATGCCGCAAAGCAGGAAGAAGAGTGACCGAACATGTCGCCCGTGAGGGAGGTGAGCGAGCTGCACTGCGGAGCTTCGTTCTAAGGTAAGTATTTCATAATGAGCTAGTATGCGATGCATACTAGCTCATTATGTGTTTGTCTTTCAGGTGTTTGTTTTTTTTACAAAAAAATTCTGAGGTTTACAACCTCTTTAAAGAGTTGAAAGAGCCACTAAATAAAACCGAGGTACTAGTACCAACATCCAACAAATATTGTGCAAAAAAGAAAAAAAGAAAGTCCCATGTCTTCTCTCTCTGGAGACTTCTAAGTTGGGGAACCAGTCTCCTTTTTCTTTTTTGCACATCTGTATTTAGTTGTTTTGCTTGTGTTTAGGATTTTTTAAATGTATTTATTTATTGAGACATATGTGTCACAAACCTATATTTTTGGTGTTACTGGTAGACAGCCTATTACCTAACAATGGCAACCTAAGTTGGACTAATTCTCTTAGGTACACTTTTTGATTAAATGTATATCCAAGTTTCTATAGCAACTCCACACACTGGTAAGGGAAAATTGAAAATTGCTAACTTGGCGGCCTTAGAGCAGCCTTTTTTAACTAGTGTTCCGACGTACCTAGGATTTCTTCTAAGGTTGAAAGATTTCTTTGGGCATGAATGTCTCTCTGAGAAGTAACCACAGACACTAATTATCTTTTTATTTATCAGGAAGAGGACATTCCCCTGTTCACTGACCTCCAATGTAAGGGGGCATGTCCTACTGAATACCAAGAGAGAACAAGAATTTTCTTTCTTTTCTTACCATTGATTTTAACGTACTTATTTCATTTTAGTATTAATACTGTGAAATTGCTGAAAATAATGTCATACAGAGCAAACCCGGGGGGGGGGGGGGGGGGGGTCAAAAACACAAAAACATATTATTTTATCTATTTATTACTATTAATTTATTACTATTAAGGGAATGCGTAATTATTAGCAGGGGATTCCTGGGACCTGAAAGGTCATTTTAAGGCTTCTCCATGTTAAAAAAGGATTGTGCAAGGCTGCCTTAGAGGATTATTGAATGCATGATGGGATGTAGGTGCAGCAAAAGAAAAGACCTTGAGGCACGATTGAAATAATGTCTTTAAAAAGAATATTTGCAAAATTATTAATCGCATGAGGATTCAAAGTGCAGGTGAAAGTGTTCATTTTTCTTCTCCCTATTCAGTGCTGTAGAATGATTTTGCCATATTTTCATTGAGAGTCAGTTTGATGACTTATGTGGAGAGAATATGAATGAATAATATGTCTGTAGAACTTGTGTCACTCATCTTCCTACAAACTCTATCTCACTATGAGTCATAAAAATCATAACATTCAAAGCTTTCGCTGAGGAAATGTGTTTTGTGGCACCAATATAGGATGTCTGGTATAACATTCACTAATTTATTTCCCAAACCATGGACAGCAGCCAGTTGAGTAGTCTGCATTTTTGCATTTGAAAAATGCTTGCTATTTTTTATTGAAAAATTTTATAGGAGTAGAACATGAGTAAGTTGAATAATTTTCAGGTGAAATAGAAAGCTGGATTAATACTTAATCGTGAGTGCTTCTGCTATAATTCCAAGCAAATATATAAAAGAAAATAAAAATTGAGGGTCGGCCGCTATAATTTTTTATATGTTTTAACATTGAAAATACTTTCTGGAAAGGATTTAGGTTTAGGCAGGCTGACAGTAACATCTTTCCAGGAGGTTAAGTGTCAGAGCAGAAAGGCCAAAAATAAATAAATTTGTATTAAGTTTTATTTTGTATAGTATTTTTATTAACAGTAAAATATCAATTTCCCAATAAATTGCGTAAAAACATAGTAAGGGATAAATGCATTTTAGGTGAAGGGGCTTTTTTATAAAGCAGCTTTCATTAAAAGAAATCATGCCAACTGCACACAGTATTGGTTGTGCCTAAATACTTACCTATTGCACTCAGTTTGCAATACATGCGGCTACGAATGTGTCCATTCAGACATTGAGCTGCCGCTCACTGTTTGTCCTTACAAAGGGTTAAAAGTGTAGAGGCCGGGCTTCTTGCATTGTATTGTGAAAAAAGGGGAGGACAGCGCTCAATAATTTATTGCATATTCTTGCATTGTATGGTAATGAGGACAGACTTGGGGCAGGCTCACTATAACATTGTTCAAAAATCTCTCCATCAGCCACGACAAATCCTCCTGAGAAACATATTAAAGGTAAGAAATATAAAAAGAAATTAGGCATGTTGTGTGAACGGGAACACATAACAAACATAAAGTGGGATTTTCTCACATTTGAATGTAAAAGTGGAAATACATTTTAGGCCTTTGTTATTTCTGGTAATGGAAGAACATTGGAAATATATTTGCACCTGATTCTGTCTACTACCACAATTGTTGATGGAATGTTTAGAAAGAAAGCTGTATTTTATTTTTGTTGGAAACACATTGTTTTCTGTCAATGTTAAAGTTGAATGACAAGCAAACCTCAAAATTAAATGAAGGCGGCTCTCCAGTCTCTCAGTGGGTGATGTTGAAGAGATCTGTGCAGATCTTTGCAAAATATAAACCACTCTATACACCTTTGGACCTATTTACGCTGATAATTCTGATTTATGCTGGAAGCTGGGTTTGGGAAAGAACACAGCTTGTTAGGTGCAAAGTTTATCATGTGCCTAATCATGAGCCCATTATAATTATCAATTAAGTGGCACTTGCATATGACTTCATGCAAGGGCAACTATATTGCAGCTAAAAAAAAATGCCCGTTTTACAGGCGTGTCTTTTTTTTGCCTCTAAACGCCCCTCCATGTTAGCCTAGGTGTCCATGTACACCTAGGCATTTACATGCAGGAGCGTTAGGAGGCAGAAAAAAAACCCCCATCACTTTCATGTTAAGAGAGGAGCATTTGGGCAGCATTAATTCATGCATTAATGTACGTTAGTGCATTCTAATAGCCAGAATAAAATATTCTGGTCGATAGAATGCATTAATTTCAAATGTGGGAACATGCGCAAACAGACAAACACTTGTGAAAAGCGCAGCATTTACTGCATTTTTAAGCTGTTTCTCTCCTGTAAGGAGTAAAGGCGTTCAAAGGAGCACAGTGTGTATGAAGCCAAAAAGTAACTTATGACATGGCTTTCACCTTTTTTCTTCTTTCCAGTCCATTTTCGGCTATTGATTTGCATATATATATTTGTATGTGCTCCCCCTAGTGGTCACTTGTATGTTAGAGAATATGATTAGTTTCCTGCATTTAATCAGACCTAGCGTTCGATATACAGTATGTGCTAGAACTACCCTAAGGCCTCATGCACACAAGATATTTTGCAAACTCTCCAAAAAACCTTTAATCCTGGCAGCAGCATTTTGTCAGAAAAAACACTTGTAAAAGTGTCCAAAGCTTTTACAAGATTTTGGGCACCTTTACAGGCATCAAAAGCTTGGATGTTAATCAATTTAATTGGCCAGAATTATAACTTATTCTGGCCATTATAATGAATTCACGCCCGACTGCTAAATGTGCCTAGCATTTAGGCGCATTTAGACGCATTTAGGCACGTTTAGACGCATTTAGAAGCGTCAAGCATTTTTTCTGCCAAAACTCTGCTGCTCCTGGACGCACTTGCAGAGTTTTTTTTTCCTACCTAAGGATAACTTGCAGGGGAGTTTAGAGGCAGGAAAAAAAAAAAAGAAACTGCCTGACTTCCTTAGAAGCAGATGCAAAATTGTCCAGTGTGCATGAGACCTTCAAAAAAGATGGCTACTTTTCTCTCCAGAATTATGCACCCAAATTTGTTCAGGCATCAACTTCTTGGACTGAGATGCTGACTTAAAAACTACACAATCATGTAAATATTGGTGTTGTGTGGTTCTTAGCTGTGTTCACAAATATTGGGCACAAATCAACCTCTGCTTCAGCATCTCACATTGTTCCTTGCTACAAAGTAACAATGTTGCAGTCTGATTACTGGGGGAGAGGAGAATTTGGAACTTCTTTTTATTGCCTGCAGCAGACTAATTACATCATCACAGCCTAGGCAAAGGTACTTGGCTTGAGCTGAAGAACTGCAATTTAATGTTTTTTGTAAATATACTGTTGGTGTATTTTCATCCACACTTGTAAAGTTACTGATCAATCCACTTTGAAGCAAACCTGTACTTAATCTAGGTTTAGTAAACTACCTCTCCAGCTTTACAGTAGGCACCCAAAGGTTCCTGCTATTACCTTGTGCTGCGATACCCTGAAACTCCTTTCGGCTTCTAAAGCCTGAAGAGAAAAGTTGGCTTCCAATGCCAAGCCTACATAGGAAAAACACTCAGGAAAGGAGCGGTGCTAAAATGTAAGTGAAAACAAACTTTCAGAAAGTTTGTGTTTTCCTGGAATGATGGGATTTTGGGATGATGAAGTGTGGTAAAGGTAAGAGAATGCAACTTAGGATGGTTTGCTTTAATAGCAGATAAGCTCAGTTGACCTTCTGAAGGGTCAAGGCAAACCCAACCCATTGACTTACAGAGCTGCTGTATGTACAGAAACAAAGTTTTATTACATAAAATTCATGTATTTTATTACTTATTATTTTAGAGAGTTCCTTATTCTGCATTAAAAAATAGCCTGTAGACTAAAAGACTACCGTTTCCGTTAATAAAAGTAAATAATAATGACATACATGATACTGTTGTGCTTACAGATAGTTTATGAAGACACTTCACATTGAACGGCTCTGAGATAACATTTTCTGGTGTATGTGGATCACTGGTAACCTATATCCTGTATGATGTGTACAATCCATTTTCTTTCCATCAGCAGCTGTAAATAAGCGGTTCCTGCAATTACAGCTTTGTACACAATTGATCATATCCCTAAACTGATGACAATAACACACACAAGGATCTGTGTTATTCTCTCTATCGTCACCCGTACCTAAACCCACCTTCATTTCCATCAAAGAACGCTCCAGCTCTAATGGCACAAGCACATGTACAGTGGAAAAAGTGAACGAGTTGTTTAAAACAAGCACTGATGAGCAAAAAACATGTCAAATCCACACCATTGTTAGTTTGAGCCAGCACAAGTGTACAGAGCAAAATTAGAAACCCAAAATGCCGTGGAAAATGTGCCATTATTTTTGCAGCTGGTAAATGAAAGCTCAGAATGGAACACAAAATTTGGTAATAAATATGCTATGTGAATAGTGGTGTTTATTTATTATTTTATAAAATATTTTTTTCATTCAAATCTGTGTATTTAAAAGCATTGAAGCACAAAGACATAGGATTTTGCTACACATACTTTATTTTAAAAAAAGTGCAAAGTGGTGTTACATTTCAAGCCCTTGTAGACTTCATATACTGCGTAAATGTTGTCAGCATATTACATATTGTATATGACTCCTGTTAAAATGTATGTCTAGCCAATAAAAAATATGCAGTTCATCTCTGCAGTGCATACACATTGACCACACGACACATTTAAAAAATGAATTTTGACATTACATTAACATACTTAAGCTTGAAGGATTGGGCTTAGATCTTTAACAGGGTCACTAGATCAATAATAATATATTATAATGAGCAGATAAGGAAGCTCATGAGTTTAAGATCTAGTGGAGAGAACCATATGCCCAAATAAGTGCATAGGAAAGGAAATTATGGAAACAGGAGTTGCAGGTAGTTGACTAGATAAATGGGACATAGGAATCAATGCAGACAATCAGCCACCTAGACTAGAGAGATCCAAAACTTGGCATACATTTAATAGCAGCATTTTGTGTATGCATGAATATTGGTTAGACCAGTTCAACATTGGTCATTATATTGAACATTCAGTACAAGAGTTTGAAATCTAGTGAAAAGAGAATGCCCATTAGGTCATGAAGAAAATTTGTATAACTTGCCACCAAATTCCTTCTACTCGGGGGGCAGTGCCACACTAAATTATATTAATTGACTGTGTTTACTTAAATACAGTGTAAGGTTCATGTAGTCAATAATTCTACCTAAAGAAGCCGCAGAGGCAAAACGTCTCAAAGTATCTACTTGAAGCCAGATATGATCACTGGGACCATTATTATGCTATAATGCTTTAATGCTGTGATTTGGATATTATAGAAATAATAAACCTATTATCTTCTTTAACACATTTTTATTTATTTTGGTACATCAAAAGTCCAAGTTCTTCTATTTTTGCTAGTGAATTATAAAAAGTGCCAGAATAAAGTTACATTTTTGGACAAGTGAATAATATTTTGGGACTGTATTTAACCAAAATTATTAACTTCATATACATATCTGTATTACAGCTATTTAATTCAGTCAGAAGAACTTAAAGTGGTTGTAAAGTCAGAGTATGAATACTGCCAGCCCCTCTGGTATACCAAGGTATACTGCACATTGTAAATGTTTGGTTAAGATGATGTCGATAAATAACTTATTTTAGATCGCCTCTGAGCGGTCACGTGACCTCCCTCTGCTCTCCTCCCCCCTTCAGGGAGGGGCTGAGATTCCCCTCTGACATCAGCCAGGAGGTCACGTGACTGCTGTGCTTTCTGCTCATCCCCTCCTGCTGTAGTCCTTAGATTGGGGGGGGGGGGGAGGAGAGCGGCGGGAGGTCACGTGATCGTGCAAAGACGATCCTAAAAGAAGGTATTTAGCGACACAATTTTAAACAAACATTTACACTGTGTAGTATACCTTGTTTTAATAGAGGAACTGGCAGTATTTCTACTCTTACTTTACTGCCAGCTACTAACAGCAGCCAGAGGGGAGGGGAGGGAAGGAGATTGCTCACACACAGAAGTACCTTGGTACTAAAAGACAAAACCACAAGAAGGGCTCACCAGCTATTGGTTAAAGAATAAAATATACTCACAAAAGTCATGCAGTTCCAAGCTTTTAAAGGGGGTTTGAGGGGTATACCCTCATTTTCAGAGTTCTGAAAAAGAGAATATACCCCTCAAAGCTCAGCTCATTTATATTTGCTGTGGCGTGTTATCCAGGTCCTCTTATTGAACATCTAGGTTCAAGAATTGTTCAGAGGCTGGTGTTTTGATGATTTTATAAGATTTCAACTGCATCACTTTTGTGAGTATTATTTTAGTCTTCAACCAATAAATGATGCTTAAGGTAAAGCTTGAGGTTGGTGCACCCTTTTTGTCATTTTTATCATTTTGTGCTAGGGTTGTATCTTTAGCAAAGCAGCCAGCTTTTTGGACAATTGGAGAAAGCTGTATAGTGGCACTTACATAAATGAAGTGTGGTAGGAAAGTTTAGCCTTATGTCTGTTGCAATGTTTGGGGAATCTGCTGGATCACAGGACACAGGCGATGCAATCAAAGAAATGTTTATTAACTTAAACAGGCTTCATAGCAGCAAAAAAAAACACTTTTGGAGAGGGTAACTTCCCCTGGCAACAAGTTTCCAGTCAGGACACTGACATGCATCCTCTCGGCTGTACAAAAGTCCACCATCCACAGTCTCCTCTATACTCACACACCACACCTACAACTTCATGTCCTTCTTAAACCCTCTTCCTTTGACCAATGAGTTAACCCCTTTTGTTCCCTTAAAGGGACCGCAGTCAACAGAGGGGAAATATAGTGTCCTTCCAGGACCCACCCTCAGCGAACTGTACATATCCCCCCCCTTCTGCCCCAACGCCAAGGAAGTGAGAGGGCATCTGCATTTTGATGCTGTCTCCCGGGCCTGTGCTCCACTACAAATCTATATTCCTGGAGTGCCAGGAACCATTGGGTAATTCTGGCATTAGTCCCTTTACTTTGTCTCATCCACGTTAAAGGAGCATGGTCTGAAATTGGCCTAAATTTCCTCCCCAAGAGATAAAACCTGAGGGACTCTAAGGCCTACTTAATGGCTAGACACTCTCGCTCAACTATCACATAGTTTTTCTCCGCTGGTGTCAACTTCCTACTGAGGAAGACTACTGGTTGCTCCTCACCATGAATAACGTGTGACAGGAGTGCTCCTAACACCACATCTGAAGCATCAGTCTGGACAATGTATTCCTTTGAAAAGCGCTATCAGGACAGGTTGTTGGCACAGTGCTGACTCAAGCTCCAAAAAAGCCCTTTCAAAGTCTGCATTCCACTCAACCATGACCGACTTCCGACCCTTAATCAGATCGGTCAATGGAGCCGCCAATGTAGCAAAGTTGGATACAAACCTCCTGTAGTATCCCACTATGCCCAGGAATGATCGTACCTGCTTCTTTGTTAGGGGGCGAGGCCAGTTCTGTATCCCCTCTACCTTGTTGACCTGAGGTTTTACCAGCCCTCTACCTACAATATACTCCAGGTATTTCACCTCCTCCATTCCCAACACAAATTTTTCAGGGTTCACTGTGAACTCCTCCTACCAAAGGGTGTCCAGCACTGCCTGGACTTTGGGCAAGTGTGTTTCCCAGTCTCTGCTAAAAATGACTATGTCATCCAAATATACGGAGACATACTCTCGGGAGGTCGTAAAATCCTATCCATTACTCGCTGGAACGTGGCTCGAGCAGTTTGTAGTCCAAAAGGCATTCCTTTTTACTGAAAACTCCCCTCTGGGGTAGAAAAATCATTTTTCTCTCTGGTAGTCTTAGTCAGGGGGATTTGCCAATACCCCTTAGTAAGGTCTAATGTGGTGATATACCTGGCTAGACCTAATCTCTCAATAAGCTCATCTTCCCGGGGCATAGGGTAGGCATCAAACTTGAAACTTCATTAAGTTTCCAAAAATCATTGCAGAACCGCAGAGTCCCATTGGACTTCAGTACCAACACAATTGAGCTTGACCACTCACTCTGCGATTCTTCAATAATATCCAGGTCTAACATCTTCTTTACTTCCTCTGAAACGGCCTTTCTCTGAGCTTATGGAATACGGTACGGTCGGACACAAACTTTGACTCCTGGTTCAGTGATAATATCGTGCTCAATGACCTTAGTAAGACCTGGCAAGTCTGAAATGTTTTCTTTATTTCTCTGCAAGAACTCCTTTGCTTGCTGTCTTTGGATTTTAGACAGGGTATTTGCTACTTGGACACTCTCCACGCCAACCTGAGGTTCAAGTCTTGCACCAGCCAGGGAGGTCAACGGTTCCCTGTCCATCCAGGGCTTTAACAAATTTCCGTGATATATTTTAGACAGCTTCCTCTTGCCTGGATGGTGGACTTTATAATTTACCTCCCCCATTTTTTCTACAATTAAAAAGGGACCTTGCCGTCTGGCCAATAACTTACTTTCCACAGTGGGAATCAGTACCGCTACTCGATCCCCCACTTGGAAGTGCCTTATTTTAGCGGCCCTATTATATACCCTCCATTGAGCCTCCTGGGCTTTTTGCAAATGTTCCTTGACCAGTGGCATCACACTTATGATCCTTTCCTGCATTTCGGAGACATATTCAAGAACACTCTTATGCTGAATAGGTTCACTTTCCCATTCCTCTTTAACAAAATCAAGCAATCTACAAGGTCTCCGCCAATACATCAACTCAAAGGGTAAAAACCCAGTGGAGGACTGAGGCACTTCCTGAATAGCAAATAGAGCTGGTAACAGGCAGTCCCAGTCTTTCCCATCCCTTTGTACCACTCTCTTGAGCATTGACTTCAGAGTCTTATTAAAGTGCTCTACCAAGCCATCCGTTTGGCAATGGTAGACTGATGTGCGCAGCTGTTTAATCTGAAACAGCTTGCACACATCGGCCATAACCCTCAACATAAATGGAGTGCCCTGGTCTGTGAGTATTTCCTTAGGAAATCCAGTCCATGTGAACGACTGGAATAATTCCCGAGCAATAATCTTAGAGGAGGTATTCCGCAGGGGTAGCGTCTCAGGATATTGGGTGGCATAGTCAAGGATCACCAGTATATAGGAGTGACCTTGAGCCGACTTTACCAAGGGACCCACTATATCCATCGCTGTCCTTTCAAATGGGACCTCAATTATGGGCAGAGGGACCAAAGGGCTATGGAAGTGAGAGCGATTAACTGACAGGTGGGACAAGAAGCACAGTATTTCTTTACCTCTGCTTTCAGACCTGGCCAGTAAAACCGGTCAGGGATCCATGCTTCTGTTTTCTCCATTCCCAGGTGTCCCTCTAAAACATTGTTGTGGGCCAGGTCAATAACCTTCTGTCGATATTGTTGGGGTACCAACAATTGTTCTACAACATTTTCCCTTATTTTGTTAACCCGATTAAAGCAATTCATTGCATACTGCAAAGTGTGGCTATCGCTCATTCACACATGGCTCTTGGGGAACCCCGTTTACCACCACAACCTGTTCCCATGCCCGGGTCAAAGTGGGGTCCTGCATCTGGGCAGTACCAAATGCCCCCTGGGGAACACCCAAATCTGGTAGGGCAAGGGTGGAGGCCACTTCCTCACCCTCTTTCCTCAGCATCATCTGAAGTGGAGAAGGTTCCCCCCCCCCCCCCCCCTCAGTGTTCAGGTCGGTCTGTGGACCATGTATTTTGGCATCCTCAACAGTATCAATATTGCTTTTATCCATATCAACCTCAACAAAATTTGGCAGTTCAGGGTTACTCTCCTCAACAGCAGGAACAGAGGGAGTTTCTCCCCAGTCTCTGGGCCGCTCATGTAGCTGTCCTTGTTCCCACAGTTTGGCAAACAACGGACAGTCTCGTCCTATTATCACATCATGCACTAAGTTTTCCACCACCCCCACCTCATGAGAACCAGTGCCACATGCCATGGAGATAGACATAGAGATGAGAGGGTACTCTCGAGTGTCCCCGTGAATGCACACAACCCGTAAAGTTTTGCTTACTGGGCTGATCCTACCAATTACTCTGGGATGAACCAGGGTCACAACGCTCTTGCAGGAAGGTGGTTTACTCGAACTTCACACTCAAACTTCCCCTCACCAAGATCCAGTTGTGTTGTGCATGCTTTATGGGCATAAAAAGACCCCCTTCGGAGAACCCCCGCATTCCATGGGCTCCTCTTGCAGTGGGCAGTATGGCCCCAGGAATGACACCGCCAACATTGTAGATCCCCCACTTTCCAAGCATGAACAGACCTCTGAGGAGGCACAAGAAGTGACTCTTGGCTTTGTTGGATTTGTGCTCCAGGGTTCCATGCAATTTCCATCCGAGGGGCTGCAGTTGACCGAACAGGCCGTGCTGAGCCCTTGGTGCTTGGTAGGGCCGAGCAGATCCTCCACTACCATATATCTTTCCACCATCTCAACAAGGTGGTTCACTGTTTTGGAGTCTCCATGGCTGACCCATTGTTGAAGGTTGTCTGGCAGGGACCTCAGGTATCGGTCCAACACAACTCGTTCCACGATTTGAAAGACAGACAACACCTCGGGCTGCAGCCATTTTTTACCAGTTGCACCAGGTCATGCATGTGGGACCTTGGTGGCTGGTCTGAACGATATTTCCATTGATGCACTCGTTGGGCCCGGACGTCCATAGTCACCCCCAGACGAGCCAGAATTTTAGCCTTTAGTCGTTCATAGACTTTAGCTTCATCAGGCGGCAGATCAAAGTAGGCCTTATGAGGATTTCCGGTGAGGAAAGGAGCAATGAGACTGGCCCATTGGTCCTGGGACCACCCTTCTCTCTCTGCTATCCTCTCAAACGTAGCAAGAAATGCCTCTACATCATCACTCAGAGACAACTTCTGCAGGAAATGACTGGCCCACACAGCCACCTGGTTGCTAGGGGTAACAGCTGCCTGCTCATGACTCTGAGAAAGGTGCTGTACTACCTCCTGTAAGGCATTCACCTGAGTTTGTATAGCTCCTTGCTGGGCTGCCAGCTGGGTCACCAACAGGTGGGTACTTTCTTGCTGCTTAGCCAGAGCCTCTCTGTGGTGAGCTTGTTGGACCTCCAGCTGGGTCACTAAGAACTGATTAGCTTCCCCATGACGAGTCTGCGCTTGCATATTGGCCAGGGATAACTGTTTAATTAGCTCCTCCATTGTTTCAGTGCAGCTTTAACCCAGGACATAAGTCAAATGTACTGTCCCTTTTAAATGTCAGTTTTCAGTCCAACGCAAAAAAAAAATGCTTTTTTTTTTTCTTCTTGTGTCTGTTTCTCTGTCCTGCCCGCATCCTCCACCAGTTGCAATGTTTACGGAATCAGCTGGATCTCAGGACACAATCAAAGAAATGTTTTCTAACTTAAACAGGCTTCATAGCAGCAAACAAACGCAACAAAGAAAAACAGTCTCACCAACTTGAAGAGTTCAGATCTGCCTTTGCAGTTAAACATGCCCTGCTTTTGGAGAGAGTAACTTCCCCTGGCAACAGGTTTCCAGTCAGGACACTGACATGCACCCTCTCGGCTGTACAAAACAGTGTTAATTTCGTCGACTAAAACTGACTAAAACGTTTTCGTCAACTAACACAATTCAGATGACTAAAATATGACTAAAACTAAAATGGCATTTTAGTCAAAAGACTATAACTAAAACTAAATCGAAATTTGCTGCCAAAAATTAACACTGGTGCATGCTCAAAGCATAAATAATAATATATTAGATTTTTCACTCCAGGACCAGCAGTAGTATATAATGAGTTTGGAAATTGTAGAGACATGCTTAAATAATGCATTACAAATTACAATTGAACTACACCCATTTGATTATAGATGACTAAAATGAGTTTTAGTCGACTAAAATATACTGGAGTTTTAGTCGACTAAATACGACTAAAATTAAAACACTTGCAGAAGACTAAAATAGGACTAAAACTAAAATGCCATTTTAGTCCTAAGACTAAGACTAAAACTAAATTGAAATTTGCTGCCAAAATTAACACTGGTACAAAAGTCCACCATCCACATTCTCCTCTATACTCCACCACACCACACCTACATCTTCCTGTATTTCTTAAACCCAATTCCTCTGACAAATGAGTTAACCCCTTTTGTTCCCTTAAAGGGACTACAGTCCAAACAGAGGGGAAATATAGTGTCCGTCCAGGACCCAACCTCAGCAACCTGTACACTGTTCATACAGAAGCCCATCAAGTTAAAAGTTATGGTCACATGACCTGCCATTTTATTACAGGCTAAATGTTTGTGGTCTATAAATAGAGCATGATATGAATACCTGTCAGTGTCAACACCCTACATTTGTGTACTGTGTACCAGCTCTGCTTCTGTTTGATTTTGTGATGTGAAACAGAATACAAAAGTGATGCACAGAGAAAAGATGTCAGAGGTCAGGTTTCTTTGTTTGCCCAAGACCTGTAGGTCAACCAGCATGACATGTCATTAACTAGAGAATAGAAAGATTCATTCAGTTGTTATCTTTTCCTTATTACTTAGTATTTCCGTTTTGTATTCTAGGGGTTTGATATGGCCAGGTATCTCAATACTTTAATTTCAGCTTCCTTGCAGGGTTTTCTAATGAATGGGACTGATAGTCTTCTTTCATATCCCTATCACTAACATAGGAAGAGAGATAATACTGTATAGTTTTTTAAGATAGAGGAGCCATACCTTGTTAATGGGAATGGCTACATCTAAAGTTTAAAAAAATGCCTGCAAAGACAAACATAGGTAGATGTAAAGTAGAAGTTTTTCTTTGTCAAATCCATTTTATTTATAATGCAATACTGTATCCCTCTACTGATTTGCAAGTGTAACTTTTCTGAGGATATTTGTTTGTCTTGAGGCTTCAATTACAAACCTGTCAATAAGACTTGTTTTATTTTAGTTCCACGCATGTTGATGTGCCCATCAGCTGACTCTAGAGTAGTAGTTATATTATTGTTATGTCAGGTTGACCCAGTAAGTGTCCGCCTTTTTAAGTATGTAGTATAAAGTATATTGTAAGTTTGTCTTGGTGCTCTGATTTGTCTTGAGATGTGGTTAAAACATCAAAATTAAAACATAAAAAAAAACCACAGTTCATTAAAGCAGACCTCGCATGAAAATGCAAAGGTCTTCTTATTGCCTAGCCCCTTCGCTTCTTCAGATTAAACACAATTTAAAAACATTTAAAACACTAAGCATTAGGAGAAGAAAATGCCTTGCCTTGCTCCTAGATCTGGCACAGCTTTACTATGGGAGTCTGGGAAAGCTGAGAATCCCAGATACCAACAGGATCCTCCACAGTGCTAGAGCATCTTGTCAAGAGATTTGGGATCCTCAGCTTTTCCAGAATCCAATGAGAAGCATAGGTGATGTCATCACAGCCTATAAAAAATCTGCTGGAAGTCTATGTGTAGGTTGGTATTCTTTCTTTTTTATTTCTTCTAAAATACTTAATTTCTCTTACGTCCTCCGACAGTCGCCGCCTCTTCATATTCGTCACATATGGGGTATTAGACTTTGCTCCGAAGGAGTAGCTAGGCAACAGAATATGTTAACATTAAAGCTTTTAACATATCCCACCCTCAAGGGGTGGTCCCCTCAGTCAATACCCTCCTACTTCCTGCAACCATATCTCAGTTTAATTGTCTAGCTTGTCAGGAGTGGCTGGCTCTCTCTGTGCTGGGGCTTTCTGCCCCAGACTCTTTCTTCTTTTTAAAATTTTGTTTGAGTTTTCTCTCTACCTTTACTTAGCTGTTATTTTTGTCAGCGTTAGTTAGTTCTTCTGATGAAGAGGATCATGCGGACTGGGTCTCGGGCTGATCCCCCTGGTCGCAGGTCGTGGGTCAGTGACTTCCCAGTCTGCCATCGAGCGTTCAGCCAGGTAACGCTCCTGGCACAGTGAACGACCCATCCCTGTTCGGTGCAGGGATGATTGGGGAGGTGGCTACCTCACTGGACGCTGTGCGGTTTCTTAACCCCCATTTTGTGCGTCTTGAATGCGACTCTCCCTGCCTCATGTGCAGCGGCTTGTTCGCCTGTGCGGGTCCCCCACGCCATGTGAGGTAAGTGTATTTATGTGGGGACCTGTCTGTCTGGGGGGGTGTCAGTCTGGGACTGTGTAACCTGCCTCTATTCACACTGCTTGTCTCCCTATCTCTCGGCTGCATGCTGTGGGCTGCAAGGGGGGGGGGAGCTGTGTGACACTGTGTGTGTCAGCCTGGTCAGTGTGTGAAGCTGTGTGCTGTGGGGCATGTTTTTTTGGCATGTTTGGGCATATACAGCGATCGCTGCGGCTATCTGACATGTATTCTGATACTGGAATGTAATGTGTGTTTTACTGCACTGTGGAGCTGCGGTTTCGGCGCCAAACGGCGCCATTTTGCCTACACTCGCTCCGGCCGCATGTTTTACATGCATGGCGGCCATTTTCTTGTAGCCTCCATAGGCTTACATAGAGCGCCCTGGCAGCATCACTTCCTCTTTCCAGGAACACCGATCGAGGCAGCAGCAGCGGCGAGGGTCTCCTCAGGTTTTATCCTTCTGTTCTTGCTATCCATTGCCTGTGTTCAGTTTGCATATTCCCTGTGGGGGTCTTATTGTGCTTGAGTGTGGTGCGGTGGGCTGCGCTTGCCGCGCTTGCTTAAAAGGGGCAGTTAACCCTTTGTTGTCTGGCATTACAGGGGCAATGGATTCTCAGGAGGGCAAATTTCCTACAGCCTTGGTGGAAAGCCAGGGGACCGCTGTTTCCCCCCCAGGGGGGGATTTAGCCACTATTGTGGCTGGCCTTGCTGCTCAGGTGCAGATGCTGGTGGCTGCTCAATCTACTAAAAGGCCCAGAGTTGCTCTTTCCTCTGATTCTGAGGGTGAAGGTGATGGGGCTGTTATGGCGGGGGCCTCCTTATCGGGGTCCCGCTCCTCTCTTGATCTAGTGGGGTCCGAGGTGGAGGCTGAAGTTGAGGGGGTTGATAATTCTCCCCCTGGCTCGCCTGAAGAGCTTGCAATCATGGATGAGTTGATTGCTTCCATAAAGCAAACGCTGCGTTTGCAGGATGAAGTGTGTCCCCCCGCCGCCTTGGCGGCTTATGGGACGCAGAGAAAACGCAGGACGCCGCAGGTTTTTCCCTGCAATGATGATTTTCAGCGCGCTGTTAAGGAACAATGGCGCAATCTGCGCAAACCTTTTGCTGTACCAAGTAGATTCAAGCTGCGTTATCCTTTTTCGCCTTCCACTGATGAAAGGTGGTGTGTGCCTCCCCCAGTGGATCACGCAATTGCGGTTTTAAACAAAGCCACTGCGATTCCTGCAGAGGATTCCCCTGTGTTCCGTGATGCCACGGATAGGAGACTGGAGTCTCTTGCCCGTCATACTTATTCTGTTACGGGTTCTATGCTTAAGGCTCTGTTTGCTTCTCTCATGGCGGCCCAGGCGATCGCAAGTTGGACGCAGATGCTTAGGCGCGTCCTAGTGGCCGATTCGGCCTCGCCGGCGACCCTGGATATGGTGGATCAAATCCACCAGGGTGTCATGTATCTGTGTGATGCGGACCTGGACCTGGTTCCGTTGGCTGCACGTGTGCACAGCGTGGCGGTGTTGTCTCGCCGCCTGGTTTGGTTAAAATGTTGGTCGGTGGACCAGTCTTCACGTAAGACCTTAGCCAATCTACCTTATGATGGGTCTCGCCTTTTTGGGGAGTCCCTGGATGTGTTGATTAAGGGGATCACCGGGGGTAAGAGCACTCTCTTGCCCCATTTCCCCAAGGCAAAGGGAGCTTCTGGGAAGAAGCATGCTAATTTTCGGCCCCCTCAGGGGTCCTTTCGTGCCTTTCGGCCGCACTACAAGGGCAAGCCGTTCAAAGGTCAAGGCTCTCAGAAGAAGCCCTGGTTTGTTAAACAGAAGTCCGGCCAATCCAGATCTGCAGCCCATAACAGTTCGGCCTGAAGGGGCGCCCTCACCCAGTTTTGGGGTGGGGGGACGCTTGCTCGGTTTTCTTCAGCCCTGGTTGGCCCGTGTGCGGGACAGATGGGTTCAGGAAATCGTTCGATCTGGTTACAAGATCGAGTTTCTCTCTCGGCCGGAGAGCAGATTTTTTCCCTCAAATCTTCAACTGTCTCCAGAGCGTTTGCGGGACCTGCACCTGGCGGTGCGGGACCTGAGGGCTCAGGGAGTGGTGGTTCCGGTGCCTCATCGGAACAGATTTCGGGGGTTTTATTCCAATCTGTTCACCGTGCCCAGAAAGGAGGGCAAGGTTCGTCCTATTCTGGACTTGAAGGCTCTGAACCGCTCTGTGCGGGTTCGCAAGTTCCGCATGGAATCCCTGCGGTCGGTGGTGGCTGCCCTGGTTCCGGGGGAATTCATGGCCTCCATCGATTTGAAGGATGCGTATCTTCAAATCCCCATTTTCGAGGGTCACCAGAGGTTCCTTCGATTTGCCATTGCGGAGGATCACTACCAGTTCGTGGCGTTGCCTTTTGGTCTCGCCTCGGCTCCGCGGGTCTTCACCAAGGTGCTTGCACCGGTTCTGGCGTTATTGAGGGCCCAGGGCGTTTCTGTCCTGGGGTATCTGGACGACATTCTGGTTCGGTCTGCGACCAGCCAGGGTCTGGAGAAGGACCTGTCTGTCACGATGCAAACTCTGCAGGAGTTTGGTTGGACTATAAATTTTCCAAAGTCGACACTGAGTCCGTCGGTTCGTCTTCCCTACCTGGGAATGATTCTGGACTCGGTGCAGGCGAAGGTCTTCCTGCCGGAAGACAAACTCAGAACTCTCCAGGAGGAAGTCCGCACTCGTCTCTGCGGACGTGCATGAGATGTCTGGGATTGATGGTCTCGGCCTTCGAAGCGATTCCCTTCGCCCAGTTTCACACGCGGGGTCTCCAAGCGGAGATCCTGTCCAGGTGGGACGGGCGACCTCAATCTCTGGATCTTCAAATCTCGTTGAGTCATTGCACCAGAGGAAACCTTCTGTGGTGGCTCCAGTCCCCGTTGGTGTCCGGGGGCAAGTCGTTTCGTCCTGTCTCGTGGACGGTGATCACCACGGATGCCAGCCTGTCGGGCTGGGGTGGTGTTCTGGGCGTTCTGTCCGCCCAGGGGACTTGGTCGGAGGGGGGAGTCTTCCCTTCCGATCAACATTCTGGAATTGCGTGCGATAAGCCTCTGTCTTCATCGCTGGACGGACCGGCTGCAGGGCTGCCCGGTTCGGGTGCAGACGGACAATGCCACGGCGGTGGCCTACATCAACCACCAAGGGGGCACCAGGAGTGCCCGAGCGGCTCGAGAAGTGGCCGACATTCTGTCTTGGGCCGAGACTCATGTCCCGGCGATAACGGCGGTTCACATTCCGGGGGTGGAGAACTGGCAGGCGGACTATCTGAGTCGCCAGACCCTGGATCAGGGGGAATGGTCTCTCCACCCGGCTGTCTTCCAGATGTTGTGCGCGAAGTGGGGTCTTCCAGATGTGGACCTGTTCGCGTCTCGTCTCAACAACAAGGTGAGAAGGTTCGTGGCAAGGACGCGCGACCCTCGGGCAGACGCGTCGGACGCGTTAGTGGCCCCGTGGCATCAGTACAGGCTGATGTACGCGTTTCCACCGATTCAGTTGCTGTCCAGGTTCCTTCGCAGGTTACGCTCGGAACGCAGCACGGTGATTCTTGTGGCACTGGACTGGCCTCGCCGGTCCTGGTACGCAGACCTCGTGAATCTGGCGGACGACGCCCCGTGGCGTCTGCCTCTTCGAGACGATCTACTGTCTCAAGGACCGATTTACCATCCTGCTTTACAGTCGCTGGCTTTGACGGCCTGGCTGTTGAGACCGAGGTCCTGAAGGAGAAGGGTCTATCTCCAGAGGTCGTTCATACTTTGATCAACGCGAGGAAGTCTTCCTCGGGGAAGGTTTATTACCGTACTTGGAAGGCCTATTTTGCCTGGTGTGAGTCCAGGGGGTTTTCACCCCGCACGTACTCGGTTTCCCGTGTGCTGTCTTTCCTTCAGACGGGTGTTGATCAGCGTTTGGCGCTGGCTACGATAAAGGGTCAGGTGTCTGCGCTGGCCGTTCTGTTTCAACGTCCCGTGGCTTCCAACTCCTTGGTTGGCACCTTTGTTCAGGGTGTGCGGCATCTGGTTCCCCCTAGGAGGGATCCTCTGCCCCCTTGGGACTTGAATCTCGTTCTATCTGTGTTACAACGTGCTCCTTTTGAACAGATCAGGGAGATCTCGTTGTCTATGTTGTCCAAAAAGGTCGCCTTTTTGGTGGCGATCACTTCGGCTCGCAGAGTGTCGGAGCTGGCGGCTTTGTCCTGCAAGTCTCCGTACCTGGTTATTCATTTGGATAAGGTGGTCTTGCGACCTAATCCTTCTTTTCTTCCGAAACGAGTTTCGGAATTCCATCTTAATGAGGATATTGTCTTGCCTTCGCTGTGCGCGAAGCCTAAACATCCAAAGGAGGTGAGATTGCATTCTCTGGATGTTGTTCGGGCGATAAGGATTTACCTTAACTCGACTGAGTCTTTTCGAAAGACGGACTCCTTGTTTGTTCTTCCAGAGGGTCCTCGGAAGGGCATGGCGGCTTCGGCCTCTACCATCGCCAAATGGATCAGGCAGACCATTGAACAGGCCTATGCTTTGCAGGGGAAGGTTCCTCCTGTACCTGTGAAGGCGCACTCTACTAGATCTTTGAGTACGTCTTGGGCCTGTCGTCATGGGGCTTCTGTAGCCCAGGTGTGTAAGGCGGCGACTTGGTCGACCGTGCACACTTTCACAAAATTCTACAAAGTAGATGTTCAGGCATCGGCGGATGCTTCCTTTGGCCGCAAGGTTCTTAGTGCGGCTGTTCCCTAGGGTCCCTTGTTGGGGACTCCTGGCTGTTGGGATAAGTTTTGTATCCCCGGGTTTTTTGTCTTTTCCTGGGTTGTTGCTCCTGTTGACCACTTGCTTTTTACTGTTGCCCAGCTGGTTTCCTTCCTTTGGTAAGGTTCCTTTCTTTGATGCGGAGACTGCGTTGCCTTTTCGGCGCGGATGCGTTTCCCACCCCTCATGTTTGCACTGCTTTGGGACGTCCCCATATGTGACGAATATGAAGAGGCGGCGACTGTCGGAGGACGTAAGAGAAAACGGAATTTTTGTAAAATCTTACCTGTAAAATTCCTTTCTCTGAGTCCTCCGACAGTCGCCGCCCCCGCCCCTCTTTTGGGGTTTGGTTGTATACTCTACTGCTATTCCACTAAAACTGAGATATGGTTGCAGGAAGTAGGAGGGTATTGACTGAGGGGACCACCCCTTGAGGGTGGGATATGTTAAAAGCTTTAATGTTAACATATTCTGTTGCCTAGCTACTCCTTCGGAGCAAAGTCTAATACCCCATATGTGACGAATATGAAGAGGCGGCGACTGTCGGAGGACTCAGAGAAAGGAATTTTACAGGTAAGATTTTACAAAAATTCAGTTTTTTAAATAGTTTTGATAAGCATTTTTTGATATTTTTAGTAGAAGTAGCTCTGCATTCTGCATACCTTACATTTCCATGCAAGGTCAGCTGGCCTCTTCACACTTGTAACCATAACCTTAACATGCATGTTACTGCAACCCACTTTACACACATTAGTGTGATGTGGTACCACTAATTTTTAATGCCACTTCAATGCACATACAAGGCAGTGCACAACCATACACTGAGGTTTGCTGTGTTGCACAAAAATTTTAGGTGTGTTTTTCGGCCATTCTGGTGCGTTGGAAACTCATTCAAATGAATGGTCTGCCTTAACACAACATATGTTAAGGCACAATGTATCGCACATGTGTTAACACATGTACGCACCAAAACGAAAAGGTGGGATGGGGCCTAAAGTGACCAATACCATTTCACTTGTTATCCCATCTAATAGAATCTGTTCATAGGGTCGCTAAGTGTAAGCACCTTATTGTTCATTGTTTTCGCTGTCTAGCATGTAGGCAATTATTTCTGAAGCTTAGATACTGTATTAATGTATTTTAATTCATTTCTTGTCTAGGCACTTGAAGTACATGTGATAAAAAAGTGCAGAAAATTTCAATAAATGTAAAAATATAAAAAATTAAACGTAAAGTGCAAAAGTGCCAAGATTACATGAAAATAACAATAAAGTCCTTAAAGTGTAAATAAAGTCCACAAAAATATATATATTGTAGAATAAAATTGGAATGAAGATCCCAGTGCAAACTTTGTAGTATAAGTTAATCTTGTCACCATTCGTGTTTACATCACCACTGTGTACCGTCCACCACTCATATAAATTCACTGCTTACCAAAGAATATGGATTTAGATACCATAAGCACTGAGTCAACTGCATTAAGGTATAGCCAGGGATGGTACATACACGTAGCTCTGGAAATATCTCAACTTCATTCCATGGTAGGACCGCCACTCACCACTCTTGTGCAGTGCGTTGATCCATAGGGATAAAGAAAGCCTCCCCATAGTGTAAAACTGTATCTCAAAATGTATTAAAGGTAGAAAACTTACATCATATCCAAAAAAAAAAAAAAACTTGTATCAACATCCAACATGTAGAATCAATGTGCAATAGCCTGAATGACTAGAAAACTGATGCGTTTCACCTTCAAATACATCATCTGGGGTCTAAAGATTTTCTGGACATTGCAAATATATATATTATCTCTAATTATGGCTTCATTACCCTCCATCCTGATGAGATTGTAATCTAAGACGTTACGTCCTGGTAAACAATATGGCGTCATTGAATTCCTAGCCTCACTCTGAATCCACTTGTATTCGCGTCACGACTCGGTTCAGTCGAGTGTGCTGCGCATGCATCGCCAGGATTGTCACGATGCGCACGTGCCAACAATAATGCGGCGTGGACATCACCATCCTGAAGATCAGCAGGACAACCGAAATTGAAAAAAGAGGCTTTCTTTATCCCTATGGTTCAACAAACTGCACAATCCCTGAGTGGCGATCCTACTGTGGAATGAAGTTGAGATATTTCCACAGTAACTTGTATGCACCATCCCTGACTATACCTTAATGTGGTTGACTCAGTGCTTATGGTATTCCATAGTCCATATTTTCTGGTAAGCAGTGAAGTTTACACTGGGATCTTCATTCTAATTTCATTCTACAAGATATATTTTTGTGGACTTTATTTACACTATATGGACTTTATTGTTATTTTCATGTAATCTTTTTGCACTTTATATTTAATTTTTGCATTTTTACATTTTTTGATATTTTCTTAGAGCTGCACTTTTTTTATCACATTTTTTTTTTGCAACGTTTTGTCCATTGTAGTGCGAGCAGCTCTGTTCAATAATAAAATTAGAGCGGTGTTGCACATATACACTTGAAGTACATGACTTTTTTTTTTTTCTGCTAATGTTTTTGCACCTGTTGCACAAACCTTATGTGTTTGGAATTAGGTCACCGAAGGGGCTTATCATTCACAATTGTAGAGGGCTGGTGCTCCTTGCTCCATTGCCACTTGCTGTCATTGGCAATGTAACTCGGGAAAAGAGGCAGACAAAAACCTTCTTTCTGCTCTGCTTTTAATTAAGCACTGATGTAACTATTTCTTTTAAAAAGAAGACTCTTCTTACTGCTGTTGTATGGAACATGCCAGTGAATAGAAGTCTGCAAAAATCCCACCAGGTTAGGCATTACAATGTAGTCCATTGTGAAGAGTGCACCGAAAAATATTTGCTTGCATTTAAAGTGGTTGTTTAGTTGAAATGCATTATTTAAGGATATTAAGGGGTATGTCTGGCAAAAACTTTTTATGTTTTGAAATGTTGGGGAAGGATTACAACTCCTGTTGTTCTTTAACTGCTATCTGGAGCTTTGTTAGAGAGATTTCCCCTACCTAACTGCAGATGTGACAACGGTTTCACCAACTCATATTTCATACAGGAAATCAGGGAATATCTGCAACAGATTTCAGTTTTCAGTTAGTGTTCTTTATTTTGGGTGGTTCTGCAAGATAAGCAGACCTAGCATTTTCATTTAAGATCTACTTTTATAGCTCTGCGTGTCACAAACTGATGGAATGAGAGCTAACCAGTGCTACTGTCACAGGCAATAACAGATAGTGAACCCGATGTGCTATCTGCATGTTGGAGGGGATGTGAACCCTAAAAAGGGTCAAAGCGCAGTGCACACCACCAGATCTTCAATAGAGCATCCTGCAAGGTATGAAGGACTTACTGAAGGGTGTACTAGGTTGCAGAACTTGAACACACTTGAATAGTTGTCAAATATGAATCGCGTTGTCTATTATTTCATGTGCTTTACTTCTGTTTCAGATGTTAAAGTATACAGCTGCAAGAAAAAGTATGTAAACCCTTTGGAATTATATGGATTTCTGCACAAATTGGTCATAAAATGTGATCTGATCATCATCTAAGTCACAACAATAGACAATCACAGTCTGCCTAAACTAATAACACACAAAGAATGAAATGTTGCCATGTTTTTATTGAACACACCATGTAAACATTCACACTGCAGGTGGAAAAAGTATGTGAACCCCTAGACTAATGACATCTCCAAGAGTTAATTGGAGTGAGATGTCAGCCAACTGGAGTGAGATGTCAGCCAACTGGAGTCCAATCAATGAGATGAGATTGGAGGTGTTGGTTACAGCTGCCCTGCCCTAAAAAAAAACACACACCAGTTCTGGGTTTACTTTTCACAAGAAGCATTGCCTGATGTGAATGATGCCTCGCACAAAAGAGCTCTCAGAAGACCTACGATTAAGAATTGTTGACTTGCATAAAGCTGGAAAGGGTTATAAAGTATCTCCAAAAGCCTTGCTGTTCATCAGTCCACGGTAAGACAAATTGTCTATGAATGGAGAAAGTTCAGCACTGCTGCTACTCTCCCTAGGAGTGGCCGTCCTGTAAAGATGACTGCAAGAGCACAGCGTAGACTGCTCAGTGAGGTGAAGAAGAATCCTAGAGTGTCAGCTAAAGACTTACAAAAGTCACTGGCAAATGCTAACATCCCTGGTAGCGAATCTACAATACGTAAAACACTAAACAAGAATGGATTTCATGGGAGGATACCACAGAGGAAGCCACTGCTGTCCAAACAAAACATTGCTGCACGTTTACAGTTTGCACAAGAGCACCTGGATGTTCCACAGCAGTACTGGCAAAATATTCTGTGGACAGATGAAACCAAAGTTGAGTTGTTTGGAAGAAACACACAACACTATGTGTGGCGATAAAGAGGCACAGCACATCAACATCAAAACCTCATCCCAACTGTAAAGTATGGTGGTGGGGACATCATGGTTTGGGGCTGCTTTGCTGCGTCAAGGCCTGGACGGATTGCTATCATCGAAGGAAAAATGAATTCCCAAGTTTATCAAGACATTTTGCAGGAGAACTTAAGGCCATCTGTCTACCAGCTGAAGCTCAACAGAAGATGGGTGTTGCAACAGGACAATGACCCAAAGCATAGAAGTAAATCAACAACAGAATGGCTTAAACCGAAGAAAATACGCCTTCTGAAGTGGCCCAGTCAGAGTCCTGACCTCAACCCGATTGAGATGCTGTGGCATGACCTCAAGAAAGCGATTCACACCAGACATCCCAAGAATATTGCTGAACTGAAACAGTTCTGTAAAGAGGAATGGTCAAGAATTACTCCTGACCGTTTTGCACTTCTGATCTGCAACTACAGGAAACGTTTGGTTGAAGTTATTGCTGCCAAAGGAGGTTCAACCAGTTATTAAATCCAAGGGTTCACATACTTTTTTCCACCTGCACTGTGAATGTTTACATGGTGTGTTCAATAAAAACATGGCAACATTTCATTCTTTGTGTGTTATTAGTTTAAGCAGACTGTGATTGTCTATTGTTGTGACTTAGATGATGATGATCAGATCACATTTTATGACCAATTTGTGCAGAAATCCATATCATTCCAAAGGGTTCACATACTTTTTCTTGCAGCTGTATCTAATGTGAAAAAGATATTTGTTTATATTTTGCATCGTACTGTCCTTAGATGTGGTGGCTGAATGCTTTGCTTTTTTTCAGATTTTTTTTTTCCCTTTAATTTTACCTGATACTGCTGTGAACAACATACTCCCGTCCCTTTGCAGCTACACTAAGTTTTTTTTACTGTACCTATGAAGGCAACCATGGTTTTCACACATTTCTGTACTTCTTAGCCTGGAAAAATAAAACTAATGCAACCACAACATTTAAGGAGTGGTAATCTGCAATATAATAACATTTTGTTAATGGGCTTAGATACACTTTAGGTCTAGATTAGAGGGGGTGTTTTAGTTTGAGTTTGCATGCTGCTTTAAATGTATATCTGGCAGTCTTCTACTATTGATTGTCCACTTGAATTCATTTTTCTAAACTCTTTATGTACAACTTGATATACTCTTGGTTAAGGCTGAGTAATTATCACCGTGAGCACTATGGCATGAGGAGTAAGTCACCAAAACATGGCTGTATTGGGTGAGGGAGCTTGGAGTCCATGAATGCTATAAAACAAATTAGATGATCACTATTCATTCATAACTTCATAGAAAAGAGGAGAGAACAGATACTGTTGTCCCCAAACAAAAATAAGGAAATGGGGGGGAAAACCCCAAAGGTTGTTGGACTTTCTCAGTACCTTTAGTTCAGAGATCACATAACAAAAAGGTTTATATAAAAATACAAAATGTATTCAATACAAAATATTTAAAGGGGAAAAGAGGACATATAGTCCAACAGTAGTTCATCAAACAAAACTAATGTATATAACATTTAAGGCTGAGTTAGAACATTTCTGATGGATACTTATTGCATTCAAAGTAAAGTGCAGTTATTCATACTAGGCGCATGTTCCTCGACATGTTTCGCGGTTGTAATCTGCTTCTTCATGAGGACTAGTACATATACGCACTCTAGGAGTAATAACAGGATGTAAGAAGATTGTACCAATAATATAATATACAGCATATATGTACATGCACTCACTAAGGGTTTAGAAAATTAACAAATTAACAAATGGGGACATCTGTGCTCATCTAGAGAAGATGCACAATCCGACCAGACAGCAACTCAGCCAAAATATCCCCCCCCCCCCCCCCGGGAACCATGGGGGACTATAACAAATAAATAATAGTAATGAATAATAGTGTCTCTAATTATGGCTTCATTATGCTCCATCCTGATGAGATTGTAATCTAAGCCATTACTTCCTGGTAAACAATACGGTGTCTTGAGTTCCTAGCCTCACTCTGAATCCAACCCCCATCTCCCATTCCCTTCCTTTTCCTGACCCCGCCCTTTTTTTTTTTTCTTTTCTCTTTCTCTCTTCCTTCCTTTCTTTTATGGATGTTGATGAATAATGGCTTTGCCATATATGTTACTATTATTCATATTATTCACTACTATTATTTATTTGTTACAGTCCCCCATGCTCGCCGGGGGGGGGGGGGGGTATTTTGACTGAGTTGCTGTCTGGTCTGGATGGCTTGTGCGTCTTCTGTAGGTGAGCTCAGATGTCCCTATTCGTTAATTTTCTAAACCCCTATTGCATGTTCATGCTGTGTATGTATATGCTGTGTATTCTATTATTGGTACAATCTTCTTACATCCTGTTATTACTCCTAGAGTGCGTATATGTACTAATCCTCCTGAAGAAGCGGATAACAACCGCAAAACATGTGGAGGAACAGGCGCCTAGTATCAATTACTGCACTTTGCTTTGAATGCAATAAGTATCAATCAGATAATGTTCTAACTCAGCATTATACGTTATATATAGGTTATATAAGTTATTTTTGTTTGATGAACTACTGTTGGACTATATGTCCTCTTTTCCCCTTTTCAATATTTTGTATTGAATACATTTTATATTTTTATATAAACCTTTTTGTTATGTGATCTCTGAACCATAGGTACAAAGAAAGTCCAACAACCTAGGGTTTTTTTCCCCCATATTCCCCATTTTTTAGACTGTTTTTTTTTTTTTTTTTGGGGGACAACAGTCTCTGTCCTTCCCTCCTTTCTATGATGTTAATATGGATGTGGGTACCTATTGCTTATTATCTACTATCACAGGCTCACCTCTAAACTTCTGAAGTATTAGTCTCCCGTGGACTTATCTTTTTAGTGTTCTTAGTTCACCACCAGGGTAAAATATTCCATTGATTTGTTTTTTTCCCAAACAGATATACATCTTGATTTTCAAAAAATACTATTTTTTTAGGAACATATTAAAGAAAGAGCTCTGACATCATTTTGGTTTTGCTTTAATATATATGCGTAAGCATAAAATGTGGTCTATGGACTTTTTACATCCGGTGTATGTATGTGTGTGTGTGTGTGTGTGTGTGTGTGTGTGTGTGTGTGTATTTATATATATATATATATATATATATATATATATATATATATATATGAATCCTGAGTTATTTGTTTACAAGGAAAGTGGTAACTTATGTTTATTCATCCAATATCTGCAGTCATAATATAACCTTTAGTTTTAAGTTGTCTTATTCTTTAAGGTGTTTTTTTCCCCTAAGCTATATTTTATAAGTTTAGTTTAGGTGAGATGTAGCTCAGTGATGCATAGTATATAGCTGTTGGAGGCTCCAGAGTTTTTCTGACTACTACCTCATGCATGATCACCTAACAACAACACACTTAACTGAGTGAAAAGGATACTTTTAACTGGAAGTGAATTATTGCCAGGCTACAACACAGTTATCACTCTGTAGCTTGGTCCCATGGAGGATATAACAAGACCCATAACTTTTAATTACTCCAGTTCATGAACATAAATTCTTCAAAAACTCCTCCTTTTTCCATTTGCTAGCTTACTCTGGTGACTCCAACTTTATGACTGAGGATAGTCCTGTTGAATAGCAGTTATTTACTGACCAGTCGTAAAACTGAAATCATCTTTTGCAATTCCTTAGTAAGCTAATAACCAGCATCTCTGAAATTCCTCTCAAGCTCCATTGAGGTTTTATCGCTTGGTTTATTGCAAACTGAAAACAAAGGCAGTGTAACAATACAGAACAAATAAACTCACCCTATGGAAGCAAAAATAGCACATACTGGTTCACTATGTTGAAGATAATTTCAAGTTTAGTAGCAGAGTACATCAATAGGTGTTGATGGAAGAAACAATTTTGGTAGCATGTTGAATGAAGTGGGACTATGAGTAAAATAACAATTGAATACTTGATGCAATAACAGTAACACAATACTTTTATTTTTTTCTGAGTCTTGTAACATAGTTTTTGTACCTGTGGATTCTGCCAGTGGACCCATTATTTTCCCCACTTCAACAGGCCAAGCTATCTAGGCAAAGGGGCAATTACAGGCTTGGAAACATCCATGTGAAATCTTCCTTTTTGTTTTGCCATGGCTGCCCTTTAGACTTCTATAGGGCTGTCACATGAACATCTCCAGACTCAAGAGATGGTCCTATGGTAGTCTATTGCAGTGTTTCCTAAACTATGGGTCTGGACCCTTATTGGGTTTGCAAACTTGTTTTATAAAGCATGGAATCAGTGCTGAGCGATATACACACTTTGGGGTTGATTTACTAAAGGCAAGTAGACTTGCACTCTGCAAGAGCAGTTGCTCCAGAGCTTAGTGAATGAGTAAAAGCTCTGCAGACTTCCATCATCCAGAGATGTGAAAGCAAAAATGCTGTTTTTTTTTTATTTCCCTAGGCACGGATATTATTTTGCAAAGTGAAGCTTTACATCATTTACTATTGCTCTGGAGCAATTACACTTGCAGAGTGCAACTGCACTTTGCAAAGTGCACAGTCTATTTGCCTTTAGTAAATCAACCCCTCTGTCTCTGTTAAAAATTGTATACTTCAGTAATCTGAGACATAACCTCGAAACCAGGGGTCTTCAAACTATGGCCCTCCAGTTGTTCAGGAACTACAATGCCCATCATACCTAGTCATGTCTGTGAATGTCAGAGTTTTACAATGCCTCATGGGATGTGTAGTTCCACAACAGCTAGAGGGCCGTAGTTTGGGGATCCCTGCTCTAAACAATCAGAATAATGTATCTCCAAGAGTTTTTTTTTTCATGGCGTTAAAACATAATACATTTTACTATCCATCACTTCTCTCAAAGCCTGTGAAATAAACAAATATGATTGACATAACAGACACGTATGGGGGACAAGCTTGTGAGGCAGGAGAAGAAGGAATTGCACAGAGAAGAGATCCCAGCAGTAGTTGAAAACATCAAAAAGAAAATATAATTAACTATTTCTTGGGGCTTTACTAAAGCTTACAGAAATGGCGGAGGGTGCCCACATTTTGTTATTGGACTTGGATTGCTGTTGGACTTGTATTTATTTAATTTATTGTAATTATTCATCACATGAAGTTTTTTTAGATATCACAATTTAGTACTTGATGATTGACGCACCAGCGCGGATTTTGGATATATTTTATCAGTATTTATCTATTCCTTTTTTGCACTTTATTCATCTTATTTATTTTCCTATATGCTACACGTCATTATTGTATATCACAATTTTAATATTTGTTTATTGGATGAATTGGCGCCGATTTTTTTTGATTGCTTACACATTGATTATTACCGTGGGGACACTGATTAAGATTGGCTGCTTTTTCTATTTATTTTTTTTATTTATTTTTTTTTATTTATTTTCACCACTGAATACACACAGAGTCAGACCCCTCAGGTAGCGCATTGGTCCTCTTTTTTATCACATTGTGTTATATGGCCATTGTTACTGTATTTGACGTTAACATCTTGGTAAAAACGTCTTCTTAGGCCCCAGTAACAATTTTCTCATTCAAGTCTCTAATTCAAAATTTTTAAAAATCCCAGTGTATGGGGATTAAATCTGCACACAAACCCAGTGTAAAGGAAGGTTTTCTAGCAGGTTGTTAAGATTGTGGTCGGCCGTAGTTGTGTGATACAGGTTGTGCGATACATCTAGGGCAGGGGAGGCTCTGTTACTTTGGTTTTGGGAGAAAGCTTTCTCTGTGAATGTGCATTTATCCTTTAATGTTTTCATATAGGATTTTGGTTGTTATTACAATCCACGTTAATATTATTGTGGTTCAGTACATTATAAATGACTTGCTATGTCTTTTTGGCAGGTGTTCACTGTATATTTAGAGCATCCAAAATGTTTTGTTAAATGGCAGACTCTGGAGCAGGCAGTAGTTTTAAATGTCATCTGCAAATATTTTCTCAAAAAATAGAACTTTCTTGCTAAGTCTGGCTCTAGTCATATGACTGAGTAATTTTAAACTGATGTAATTGCTGTTACCTCTGCCAGCCTTGGGGGTTCTGAAGAAAAGAACTTTTAATGCGATGGGCTTGTAACCGTTGTATTTCTAAGCTCTGTTGTGTCAAGGAATCCCTTCATAGTAGTCTTCCTCTCAATCAATCTTTCTCGCCCAGATACTACAACAATAAAGTGTCCATGTGTACCAATTGTTTTTTTTTTTTTTTTAGTCTCTTTTTAAACCTACCTTTTATCCAGCAGCCTTTTGGCTGATCTGGTAATGTCCTGGATCCTTCCTCTTCAAGTTCATTGTTGGTAGTCCTTACCACAGCACATAACGTCTCGCATGTATAAGTAACTCTAAGTCGAGGCCTGGGGTGATGCCTGTGCTCACAGAAAATGAGTAGACTGTTGATGGGCATCATTTAACCCAGAAAAATAGTGCCACCTAATGACAAAGAGGGCTTTCTATGAAGGATTCAAGATGAGTGTTTCAGCAAAAGCTGCCTTTGTTTTAATACGTGACCATACGAAATACGAAAGACAATTTATTTTTGCTTTTTGTGTTTCCAACACTCAAAGGATAAGTTCACCTTTGGTAACATATTATATGTTACAACCATATTTATGGTGTAATGTGCAACATGTAACATGCTACCAAACAGCAGCTGCCTGCACCCCTCCAATCCCCCGCTGTGACAACGGGCGAGGGGCCTCTCTCTGAACGCGCTGTCACAGTTTGACAGCATAATAAATGATTTACAAATATCATCTGCCACCACTGCAAATGTCTTGTAGTTTTCAATGAACTGCAAGGGCACTGGTGAGCACTCTCCTAGTTCATTGATCTACCTGCTCTCCAGTAACTGTCTGCCTATACGCGAGGTACGGGCAGACCTCTATACTGAGATAAATAAATGCTCATGTTTTTACCTGCAAAAATATGTGCATTTATTATTTTTTTGAAAGGTGAACTTAGCCTTTAGAGTGGTTGTAAACCCTTCCATTTAACCAGTAAAGTGACTAACCATGGATGATACACAGAGATGAAACAAGTGCTCCCACATACAGTATCTCACAAAAGTGAGTACACCCTTCACATTTTTGTAAATATTTTATTATATCTTTTTACGTGACAACACTGAAAAAATGACACTTTGCTACAATGTAAAGTAGTGAGTGTACAGCTTGTATAATGGTGTAAGTTTGCTGTCCCCTCAAAATGACTCAACACACAGCCATTGATGTCCACTAATGACCGCTTGCAACAAAAGAGAGTACATCCCTAAGTGAAAATGTCCAAATTGGGCCCAATTTAGCCATTTTCCCTCCCCGGTGTCATGTGACATGTTCGTGTTACAAGGTCTCATGTGTGAATGGGGAGCAGGTGTGTTAAATTTGGTGTTATCGCTCTCCCTCTCATACTGGTCACTGGAAGTTTAACATGGCACCTCGTGACAAAGAGCTCTCTGAGGGTCTGAAAAAAAGAATTGTTGCTCTACATAAAGATGGCCTAGGCCAGTGATGGCAAACCTTGGCATCCCAAGTGTTTTGGAACTACATTTCCCATGATGCTCATGCACTCTGCAGTGTAGCTGAGCATCATAGGAAATATAGTTCCAAAACATCTGGGGTTCCAAGGTTCACCATCACTGGCCTAGGCTATAAGAAGATTGCCAAGACCCTGAAACCTAGCTGCAGCCTGATGGCCAAGACCATATAGCGGTTTAACAGGGCAGGTTCCACTCAGAACAGGCCTTGCCATGGTCGACCAAAGAAGGTGAGTGCACATGCTCAGCATCATATCCAGAGGTTGTCTTTGGGAAACAGATGTATGAGTGCTGCCAGCATTGCTGCAGAGGTTGAAGGGGTGGGGGGTCAGCCTGTCAGTACTCAGACCATACACCGCACACTGCATCAAATTGGTCTGCATGGCTGTCGTCCCAGAAGGAAGTCTCTTCTAAAGATGATGCACAAGATAGCCCGCAAACAGTTTGCTGAAGACAAGCAGACTAAGGACATGGATTACTGGAACCATGTCCTGTGGTCTGAAGAGACCAAGATAAACTTATTTGGTTCAGATGGTGTCAAGCCTGTGTGGCAGCAACCAGGTGAGGAGTACAAAAACAAGTGTGTCTTGTCTACAGTCAAGCATGGGGGTGGGAGTATCATGGTCTGGGACTGCATTAGGGCTGCCGGCACTGGGGAGCTACAGTTCATTGAGGGAACCATGAATGCCAACATGTACTTTGACATACTGAAGCAGAGCATGATCCCCTCCCTTCGGAGACTGGGCCACAGAGTATTCCAACATGATAACGATGCCAAACACACCTCCAAGCTGACCACTGCCTTGCTAAAGAAGCTGAGGGTATAGATGATGGACTGGCCAAGCATGTCTCCAGACCTAAACCCTATTGAGCATCTGTGGGGCATCTTCAAACGGAAGGTGTAGGAGCACAAAATCTCTAACATCCAACAGCTCTGTGATGTCATCATGGAGGAGTGGAAGAGGACTCCAGTGGCAACCTGGGAAGTTCTAGTGAATTCCATGCCCAAGAGGGTTAAGGCAGAGCTGGAAAATATTGGTGGCCACACAAAATATTGACACTTTGGGCCCAATCTTAGACCTAAAGCCTAAGATCACCAAAAAAAAAAAAGAAAAAATGCAAAATAAGAAAAATGGACATTACCTACCTTCAATGTGATATGTCCCTTGTGCTTCCGTTTTTTAGTTCAGTAGTAATCATTGATAGAAACCATACTGCAGATTCTATTAATTAAATGTGATCAATGAATGGAGGGGCGGATCTTTTAATCTTCTGTCTCTCCTCTTTCTTCTCTCCTTCCTCAAGCAGTGGGTGGGCCCTAAATAGTGGGTGGGCCCTTATAACATTCTTCTGTAGGTCCAGGGTGAGGACTCTGCCCCCCGGAGGTTGTGTCCTTGATCTCCAGCATCATTCAACAGTGCAGAGGACTGGTGCTGGACCACTGAGAATGCATGGTGCAACACTGGAGTGTGGAGAGCGTGAGTAAATGAGGAAGGGGGTGGGGAACCTATTAAAACAAACAAAAACATTTTTAAAGAACACCTTTTAATCACATTCACTAAGATAGAAAGCATGATTGATGGATGTGGTTGGATCAGCGACTGCATACCTACTGTTGGTAGGTTTAACACAATAAAGGAGAACTCCTATAATCTTACATAATTTATCAGGGTATGTACTCCTATTTTTTTTAATTTGCAGCATTACCTCTAGTGAAGGCTGAAAAAAGGGTTCCCAGCAGCTAAAAGCCAATAACTAATTATAGTATTTTATAGACAGGATGAATCACTGCTGGATGGTAATACATTGTTCGATGTTTAACTTGTGTCTGGAACACACAGAAACAGTCTTGTGTCAGTGAGACTGTCAAATGTCCCTTATTAACAAGGACAGCACAATTTTTTTGTTACGATCATGCTGTTCCATTCCTTAATTTCCCTAAGTTTTCAAAACCCAGATAATGAAAAACATCAGCTCTGTCTATAAATCTTGTAGAGGTTTGCTAATATTAAATCTAAGTTTCTGTCTTTACCCTTTAACCCCCTTGTCACTGCAATATGTCTTTTTAAGTCTACAGGATAAATGTTCCCTGCCTTACCTTAGTTTTCAGACTCGATGCTAATCTTCTTTGAATGAAAAGCTATGTAAGAATAGGCGGATGAATGATAGGTCCGCCTCCTTCATTCAAATATCACATTTTATCAATTGAAGTGATGGTATGGCGTCTATGAATGGAGGAGGAGGCGGAAAGGGTGGGGATTGTTGTGCCTGTCATAGCTGCCTCTTCTATATTAACCCCCGTCTCACTGGGAGATTACAGTGGTGGGGGTAGGAGGTTGGAGGAGGAAGATTTCTACTAAACCAGGAGAAAGGAAAACATCACACTGATAGCAAGTAATGTCCCTTGTACTCATTTTTGTTATATTATTACTAAACTTAGAATTTAGAAAATTTCCGCATTTTAAATAAATGCATTTTCTGTCTCATCTCAATATTTTTAAATCATGGCTTTCTTCATGTTTTAGCTTGTCTCCTCTTCACTGTTGCTGCTTTTTATTTATAGACTGGCTCCTATGCCTTGTGGGGCCCTATGAAGTCACCCTTGTGTATATTGTGTTTCCCTGAAAATAAGACCTGGTTTTATATTAATTTTGGCACCAAAAGACATAGTAGGGCTTATTTTCGGTGTAGGTGTTTCTGTAATCTAATTGTGTGAAATTCCTTCTGTATAGCGCCGCTCAGCTGATTTCCCTCTGCTCTCCTTCTCTTCTCATAGCTGTCAGCAGGGGATCTCAGCCCCTCCCCTCCCCTCTGCAGTGTTCAGAGTGCGTCACGGAAGTGATCTCCCGCTGCTCTCTTCTCCCCCGCTGACAACTGGGGGTCACGGAAGCGCAGAGCGGCGCTGTAACAAAGGTATTTAACACAACTATAATATAATACTCGCCACTTCCATGACCCGCTATGAACACTGCAGAGGGGAGGGGCTGAGATCCCCCGCTGACAGCTATGAGAAGAGGAGAGCAGAGGGACATCAGCTGAGTGGCGCTGTACCAAAGGTATTTCACACAATTAGATTACAGAAACACACGCTATACTAGACATTATATAAAACAGTAATAGAGTGGATTCTAGGATTTTACAAACACTAAATTAGGGCTTATTTTCGGGGTAGGGCTTATATTGCAGCCCTCCCCAAAAATAACAGTAGGTCTTATTTTCTGGGTAGGTCTTATTTTCAGGGAAACATGGTATGCTCCGCCTAGGAGTGTTACAAACACACAAGGACACACCTCAGGAAGGCAAACCCCTGCTCCTTCCACCTCCAAGCTAGTAGATGGACAGCTGCTAGTGCCTGTACTGTCCCTTGTGACCTGATAATCAGTGCTCGCACTACCTGAAAGGAAATTCAGGGACGCTGTACTGAGGGACCTAGAGCTGGAGTGAATACTACATAAAGAAAGTGTTTTCATCTACATATACAGTACATGAACCAGGGTCAAACCGCGATTTGACAACACCAGCTGTGTGATACAGAGCATTATGATCTTAGTAAATGGCGCTGTCTTCGGGAGCGATGTCTGCACCATGGAGTGCATATGGTCAGCCACAATTTGTACATAGTCGCTGGCAGTGACCCTACATTTTAGGGTGATAATGGGGCCTACAGAATACCAACATATGGCTGTCAAAACCCTGATTGTGCCACCACCATGCTTCACTGTTGGCACAGGACAGTCCTGGTCGTAAGCTTGGGATGGTATTCGCCACACATAAGGTGGTTGGGAACAGTATGAAGCTCGATTCATCAGACAATATTACAGTCTTCCATTGGTGGATAGTCCACGATATGGGTACTGTGCCACTCTCTCCTCTTGTGAATATTAATATCGGTCACTAGTGGTTTGGCAATTACAGCTTACCCGTGAATGTTTTGCTTATGGGGTTCCCTCTGGACAGTTTTTGTGGAAATGGGCTTTGGAAGCTTAAGCTCTGCAGTAACTTTTATAGCAGTTGTTTTATTGTTCCGGGTCTCAATCCTGCACAATGTCCTTTTGTCTTTTTCGGTCAGTTGACCATGTCGACTGCACTTATGCTTATCAGATGATGTTTTCCCAAAAACTGCACATGCTGTCATACTCTTTGAAACTGTACCTCGCGACACCACAAATGAATTGGCAACTTCAGTCACAGAGGCACCAGCTAAGTGGGCACCAACAGTTTGCCCTCTTTGAAACTCAGTAAGCTCTGAGCAGCAGCACACATAGTGAATGACAAAAATGAGGCTTCCCACCCGTTAGCTTAGTAACACAGCGGAAGTAAAAGAATTTTACATCACTTCCACTTTTAATGGGAAACATGTCCTCACTTTCACACCTGCAAATCATGTAATGTTTCCATATTTTTGTCCAACTCACATAGCTTTGTCACCAAATCACACCAAAGAGGTTCCAACCATGTGGTGATGTCACTAAGTCTATTTTTACATTTTTTGATTCTAATCAGCCACATGTTAGTTTTTTTTTAAAATACATTACAAATTATATTTAAATACATAATTGATCAGGAAATATTGTTTAAAAGGTTGAATCGAAAAAAAAAAAAAAAAAATGATTTGATACACTCTAAACTATATAACTCAATCAAAAATATTCAGAAATTTTCCAACTCCTATTGCTCCCCATCCAGCCATCTCTAATGTAGGCATAGAATAGGCGCTCCAAGAGGGGAGAACAGGGAGTGCCTAACTGCTAAGGTAATAACTTTAAAGGACTTTAGTGCTTCTCCTATAACCATTAAGGAGGAATTCCTCTACAGTGACTTCAGGTTCAGAGGTCAAGGATGGCTTGTTTTAAACCCATTTTCCTGCTTATTGATAAATACTAAAAACTTGAATATCTGCTATGGCCTGGCCTCCGGTTCACGGTAAACTATAACCCCATGGCCCACCATAACCGAACCCCCATCCCTTTATTTATACATTAACATTTTGGTGATTGTGTGTCTTATGTCACACAGGCAATTTTGAGAAAAAGACTAAGAACCTTAATCTTTATTTCCTTTAGCGGCAAGTATCTAGTTGCTGTGCATGTACATGTGTAGCCACATATTCCCTGCATTACGTGAGTCTCTGCACTGGAAATAAGACACTGTGGCTAGCAATTTTTAGACTACTTTAAATGCTGCTAAACTGAATTATTATTACATGTATTTATATAGCACCAACAATTTACACAGTGTATTACAAATTGTACATTCACATCACTCCCTCTGCTCTCAAAAGGCCTACAAGATCCCTATCTCACATGCAGCACTCACATATTAGTGCTAATGTAGACAGGAGCCAATTAACCCATTTGCATGTAGGGATTACATGGAGGAAACCCATGCAATTACAGGGTGAACATACAAACTCCATGTGCCCAGGTCCGGATTCGTTTGGCCCCGGTGCTGCAGAGCAGAAAGGCCTAAGTTACTGTGCTGTGTGATTGCTATGACATTGCCCTTCTGTCAGTTGCACTTTATAATACAATATATTTTATGTAAAAAACACTGAAGAGAAATCATTTGTTGCTGCTACAAAAAATCAAAAAAGTATAGAGCAGCCTTTTTCGACCAGGGTGCCCAGGCAACCTTGGGTGCCTCGATGTTTCTTCAGTGATGCCTAAGCAAAATGCCTAAAAATTGTCAGAAAATTGTATACAAACCAGTGTGTAGACAAAGTCTGCCTTTTCTCTGTCGCTCATTGACAGACGTAGTCCTCCTTGATTAATATCAACTCGGGTTATACTGCCCTCTACAGGAGTAGGACTAGACAGGAAAGAAAACGTTCTGGCCACACCCTAGGGGCAGTCCCAGAGGGTATATCCTCTCACTTCCTGCTACAGCAAATCAGTTATGTCACAAAGCAGTGTTTAGAGAATTTAACCCAACCCAACTCAAAAACAGAGGGGCGGGTACTACGTCTGTCAATGAGCTTAAGAGAAAAGGATTTTACGGTAAGATTTTACAAAAATCCATTTTTCTCTGTCGCTCATTGACAGACGTAGTCCTCCTTGATTAATATCAACTCGGGACGTTTTTTTCTGTCTAGTTAGGAGTAAGGACCTAGATTCCTTGCTAGGATCTTCGGTCCTGGCAGGATTTTTTTAGAAATACTTTTTTTAGACAGCTTTTTTTCTCCAGTGTTCCTGTGAGATCTTCAAGCAAGTACGCTGAAACTGGGCGACGGGCTGGATGTTGAGATCCAGTGGTCACCCCAGTTCAGCCTACGAGCGCGTGCAGGCCATAGCTCCGCGCTGGGTCGGCCGCGACATAGTCCCACTGGACGGGGACTGACCCTGCGAGTTAAACGTCTCGCCTGGACGCCAATGACCAACAGAGTTACGGCGTCCGTATTGGTCGACAGCCCCCCCACCCCGGTGGAGAGGGGTTCTGTCAGGAGTTGGTGCCCGCCTGGTTCCGGTATGGTGAGTAGAATGTTCCCCCTCTCCCCTTGTCGGGTTTGTTGGTGGACGCGGGCCCCTCTCTGGGATGGTCGGACACTCAGTTTCTGGGTCTCCCCTCTATCCTATAACAGGTCACAGATCCCCCAATTTGAGTGTGATTTTTGTGAATAGAAACCAGGAGGCTTGGTTTGGGAGCTGACTATCTAAAGTCACTATATGACTGTAAGGGTGACTGAAGTCAGTGGCAGACTACTAAAAGGCATTACTATTGAGGTATAGAGGTATCCTACCTGTCTAGTGTGTACACAGGCCGATGCCTATGCCTGAGTTACTGCAGCCACAGATCGCCATCCCTCCAGTAAGCCGGTCACTTCCACAGGCCGCACAGCCTACCGCAGGCCGAGGACACCTCCCGCAGACCGAGGCACTTCCGCAGGCCGCACAGGCCGAATGCACACATCCCGCAGGCCGCTGCTAACTTGCAAGCCACCGCTATCCTACACAGGCCGCCGCCATTTTCCTGCAAATCGCACGAGGCCGCCATATTGGCGTAGCCTCGTGTCTCCAGCATGGGGGCAGCCATGTTTGAGGTGACCAAACACCTCGTGGAGTAATTGGGAGGCGCCGGAAGGCGTGTAAAGGGGCGGAGCCGCCTCCTTGGCCCAGGGAAAGCAAGCCAAAGACTTCCAGTCTGTAACAGACAGTGCTGGAAGCAGGTTGATAAGAAACTTCTGTGCATCAGGTGAGCCTTGGGGTCTCTCTCTCTCTCTCTTTCTGAGGGGTCCAAGCAGGTAGACTGAGGGGCGGTACTGCGCTGGGGGACTAAGTTAAAAAAAAAAAAAGATGTTTTTTTCTTGCAATTAATTTTTTTGTGTTTGCTGGCAAGTGTCTTGTTACATGAACCCTGCCACACATGTATCCCCACCTGATCCCCTCAGGGTGGCCGCAGGACCCTCCAGTACCCCACTTGTGATGATGCATTATCAGCAGTTTTGGAGTCTTTGGTATCCCGGGTGGAGGTAGCCTGTCAGGGACGGGGGTCAAGAAGAGCGACCCCCGCCTACCCCTATGTCATCTGATACCTCAGATACGGATTCTGAGCTGGTCATTGCAGTCCCTTTTCTGGGGTTGTTGTCTCAGGTACGGTCTCCTCAGACAGTAAGGAGGACGCTTCTGCCTCCGCCATAGCACAAGAAGCGTTGGTGGAAGCACTAGTTGTGTCTGTATGGGAAACCTTAAATCTTGAGGTTACACCGGCAGAGGTAGCTGAGACTCATATTCCTTTTTTGGTACTAGCAAGCCTACCAAAATGGTGAAGGGTTTCCCTTGCCCAAATAGGGTCGTCCGTAAATGAGCCCTGCTATTTCCAAACGCATGGCTAGGCGCTATCATTTTGAGGAATCCCTCATTACAAAGATGGACGGTACCACCAATAGTGGACTCACCGATTTCCAGACTAAATAAAGCCACTGTTATCCCGTTGGATTGACAGAATGGGCCCCACCCTTTTCTAGGGTGGGGGGACGTCTTCACCGGTTTCCGGATCCAGGGCTTTCCAGAATCCCGGATAAAGGGGTTCGCGAGGTCATACGGTCGGGATACAAGATCGAGTTTCGATCACTTCCACCGGTGCGATTCTTCCCTTCCAATAGTCGACATCCCCGGGTCGCTTAAAAGCTTTGCGGGGGACAGCTTGATACAACAAGCAGTGGTAGTTCCCATTCCTTGGAGGAGTTCTAGTCGAACTTGTTCACAATGCCCAGGAAAAAGGGCTAGGTGCGTCCAATTCTGGTCTTGGAAGAGATGGAGTCCATCCATACAGTGGTGGCCTCCCTGCATCAGGGGGATTTCCTGGCGTCCATAGACATTTAGGATGCCTATCCTTATATCCCCATCTTCGCAGGACATCAGCGTTTTCATTGCTTTTCCCAAAGATCATCCCTGGTTCCCACCAGGAGACTGAACTATCTGGGCCTAATTTTGGATACATCCTTGGCAAGAGTGTTTCTCCATGCGGAGAAACTCCAGAAGATTCAGTCAATGATTCGAATGTTGCTGTCTGTCAAGTGGCTGGGATTGATGGTCGCCTCCTTAGAGGCAGTACCGTTTGCCCAGTCTCATACCCGAATTCTCCAAAGAGGAGATTCTTCTCATATGGAATCGGAATCCCGATTCCCTGGACAATCGGATCCGATTGAGTGAGCGGACCAGGGAGGCTCTGGTCTGGTGGCTTCGGTCTCCGATGCTCAGCCAGGGGAAGTCATTTCTTCTGATAAATTCCAGGTTACCGATAAATGTGTTGGAACTGAGAGCGATCAGACTTTGTCTGATTTACTGGACCGAGCAGCTCCAGGGCAGCCCGGTTCGGATACAATCGGACTATGCCACGGTCATGACTTAGGTCGATCACCAAGGGGCACCAAGAGTGCCCTGGCAGCCATAGAAGTTGCCAACATTCTTATTGGGGGAACAGTTGTTCCAGTTCTCTCCGCGATATTTATCACGGGGGTGGACAGGCAGATTATCTCAGCCGTCAGATTCTGGATCAAGAGGAATAGTCTCTTCATCCAGAGGTATTTCACCAGCTGTCCCTTCATTGGGGCACCCCGGATATGGATCTGTTGGTAGGTTGGCTCAACAGGGCTCGCACCCACGATCCTCTAGCGGACGCAGCAGACGCGCTGAACGGCATGTAAAGGCAGTATTAGCTACTATATGTCTTCCCCCCTCTCAAATTGCTGCTGAGATTTCTCCGCAGGATAGAGGTGGAGGGAACTCCAGTTATCCTGGAAATTCCGAGCTGGCCTCGTCAGACTTGGACAGGCTAGTCGCGGACGCTCCTTGGAGACTTCCTCTCAGGGAGGATCTGCGGTCTCAAGGACCGATCTTCCATCGTGCTTTACAGTTGCTGGTTTTAATGGCCTGGCTATTGAGACCCAGGTACTGAAGGACAGAGGGTTGTCAGCTTCAGTTATTCCTACTCTAATTAAAGCAAGGAAAGCGACTTCCAGAAAAGTCTATTATCGCACATGGAAGACTTATATCGCGTGGTGTGAATCTTTGGAATTTCCCTCACGTACCTATTCGGTGACCCGAATCTTGGCTTTTCTGCAAAAGGGGGTTGAGCAGAAACTATCCTTGAGCACTATCAGGGGTCAGGTTTCAGCATTAGTAATCTTCTTTCAGAAGCCTTGGGCTACTCATTCCTTGGTGTACAGGGGGTGCGGCACTTGGCTCCGCCAGTGCGCGCGCCCTTACCGCCCTGGGATCTTAATTTGGTGTTTGTCGGTTCTTCAGAAACCTCCCTTTGAAAATATCAGGGAGATTCCCTTGCTTACATTATCCCAGAAGGTGGCCTTCTTGGTGGCTATCACTTCTGCACGCAGGGTGTCAGAACTGGCTGCATTATCATGCCATTCCCCATATCTAGTGGTTCATAGGGATAAGGTGGTTCTTCGTCCGAATCCATCCTTTCTTCCTTAGGTGGTTTCAGATTTTCATCTGAATGAAGATATTGTGCTACCTTCCTTGTGTCCTAAGCCCAATCATCCTCAGGAATATGCGTTGCATTCCTTGGATGTGGTTCGGCCAATCAGGGTATACCTGAAGACTACGGAATCGTTCCGTAAGACGGATTCACTTTTTGTGATCACGGATGGCCCCAGAAAGGGGTTGCCTGCATCTGCCGCGACTATCTCCAAATGGATTAGACAGACGGTGGTACAAGCTTATTCTATTAAGGGTCGGAATCCTCCGTTCCCTGTTAAGGCGCACTCCACTCGAGCGCTCAGTACTTCCTGGGCCTACCGCCCTCAGGCGTCAGTGGTCCAGATGTGCAAGGCAGCTACCTGGTCGTCGGTTCATACCTTTACAAACTTTTATAAAGTTGATGTGATGGCATCGGCGGATGCCTCATTTGGCCGCACGGTTTTGCAGGCCGCAATTTGAGGAGACCGGTGGTCTACCTCGAGGGTTTTTTTCCGTTGGAATTTCAGTTGAGTCTCATTGTGTGATTGAGCCTTTAAAACTTCTAGTTGGCACCGGTTGGGCCTTCTAGATTGGATTTTGATTTCCATTTTCCCACCCCTCATTTGTGGCACTGCTTTAGGATGTCCAGAGTTGATATTAATCAAGGAGGACTACGTCTGTCAATGAGCGACAGAGAAAAATGGATTTTTGTAAAATCTTACCGTAAAATCCTTTTCTCTTAAGCTCATTGACAGACGTAGTACCCGCCCCTCTGTTTTTGAGTTGGGTTGGGTTAAATTCTCTAAACACTGCTTTGTGACATAACTGATTTGCTGTAGCAGGAAGTGAGAGGATATACCCTCTGGGACTGCCCCTAGGGTGTGGCCAGAACGTTTTCTTTCCTGTCTAGTCCTACTCCTGTAGAGGGCAGTATAACCCGAGTTGATATTAATCAAGGAGGACTACGTCTGTCAATGAGCTTAACCGGTTGCCGACCGCCGCACGACTATATACTGCGGCGGTCAGCCCCGGCCAGGCAGAGTGACGTATCGGTACGTCACTCGCCTGTCACTGACTTGCGAGCCTATCGCGGGCGGGCGCGCGCCCGCCGAGGCGCGCGCCCGCCGCGGCTCGTTCACAGGCAAGTCAGTGCGTGTGACCGGCGGACTCGATGTCCGCCAGTCACACTGCGATCGCTCCTGTGAAGGGAGAAAGACAGAGCAGCTTGTGTAAACAAGCTGCCTGTCAGTTCTCCCTGTGTAAAAGTGAAGATCTGTCCGTTCTACTATGTAGAACGGTTGATCTTTGCTTTTACACCAATAGGAATGTCCCTACACAGTTAGAATCACGCCCCTAGGACACACTTAACCCCTCCCTGTCCAATAAAGTTAACCCCTTCCCTGCCAGTGTCATTTTTGCAGTAACAGTGCATATATATAGCACTGATTACTGCAGTAATGTCACTGGTAACCCCAAAAGTGTCAAAAATGTCAGTCAAGGGTCCGATCTGTCCGCCGCAATGTCGCAGTACCGAAAAAAAAAATCGCAGATCGCCGCCATTACGCGTTAAAAAAAAAAAAAACCAAAAATGACAAAAATCTTTCCCTTTGTTAGTAAACGCGATAACTTTTGCGCAAACCAATCAAAATACGCTTTTTGCGATTTTTTTTACCAAACATAGGTAGCATAAAACAAATTGGCCGAAAAATGTTAAAAAATTTTGATTTTTACTTTTTTTTTTGGGGAATTTCATATAAAAAAATGTGAAAAATATTGTTATTTTTGCAAAATTTACGCTCTTTTTTTGTTTATAGCGCGTGATCAAAAAATCGCACAGGTAAATACCACCAAAAGAAAGCTCTGTTTGTGGGAAAAAAAGGACGTCAAATTCGTTTAGGTACAGCGTCGCACGACCGCGCAATTGTCCGTTAAAGTCACGCAGTAAAAAAGCGCAAAAAAACCCCTGGTCCTTTAGCAGCCAAATCCTCCGGGGCTTAAGTGGTTAAGAGAAAAGGATTTTACGGTAAGATTTTACAAAAATCCATTTTTAGTTACACAAAGCCACAGGTTTTCATTGTGCACCATTACCACCTTCTAGCTGCCGGCGTCCTAGCAACCATTGACATAATCATTTGATAAGGAGGATATCAGTCACCTGGATAGCATGCTTGTTTGACCCTCGCCTGCCCCTCTCCATCAGCACTGGGGTCACTTTAGCTAAATGATGGAGAAACATTAGAATACTAGTCAGAACCAGTTTTCAAAAGTGTATTTGCTTTGGAAGAATAAATCACCTCTAATGTTGGGTGTTCTACATGTGTGGATATTGCTGCATTATGTAAAACTATTAAAATAGTTTTTACATTTTAGAATGGGGTGCCTCAAGTCTGTCCGTGATTTTTAAAGGGTGTCTTGACTGAAAAAAGGTTTAGAAACACTGGTATAGAGTTATAGAACCAAGCAGAGTGTTATCTGTTCATCTTTAAATAAAGTTGATATTCTAACTTTAGTGTGTGGTGGCTTTGATGGCAACTTGTGCCAGTGAGGAGCAGAGATGGATTTAGTGGCCAGATCCAACTGGATCTAGCTTGCATTGTCCCATCTTCAGTAAATGTCTGTATTTATCACTTGTATGTAGTAAGCCCAAATGTGCCACACACAGACTTCCTTTCTAACTGTTTGAGATGGTTTGGAACATACTTATTTCTACCATCATGCATACCAAATTCTGGCACATATGACTAGCTTTTAACTTGATTTGATTCTTGAAATATGTGTTCTTCCTAGAGCTCTCACAGTTAGATTTTATATGTATATTCATCTATAAGGTGTAATATTGTGGGTGGGGTACCCAACACTCTTGTCAGCCACTTGTATGGAGTGCAGTAAACCGAGTTGTGTGTTTGATGTAAGATGTCTGAGGGAGATTGAACCCTCAACAACCCCTATCACCTTTAGATATCATACTTCCTTCAAGTCAGTGGACTGAGAGTCCTTAGATTCCACCTCTCTGGCCTCCAAGTGCTCCTTTAATCAAGCATGTTTTTTTTACAGCCTCTCACGTAGGATATCATTGCTTTATTTTGAGCTTGTAGCTGATGAAAATCTCCGACATCTGTTTTCAGTGTGAGCACTGTATCCAGTTTATTAGCCTGGAAAGGTAAGGTGTAAGGTTTCATGTTCCATCATCCGGGTAACATTTTCATTGGGGCTTTTCAATGCTTCAGAAGTGATCTGGGATTTACAGTAGACCTACAGAAGCTCTAAAACCTTAACAGGTCATTAACCACAGGATACGGCTTATGAGGTTCAGTGGGAAGTAGTTAAAACAAGAGAGGGCCAGTCCAGTATAACAAAACAGCAAACAAATAGACTCACATTGGGGCATTTACTCCACTGATTTATATGGTATGAAAATAATTTCTAGTTTGTTTAAAGCATACATGTGGGCATAACATACATAAGATGTAAGTGTTACATACAAAGAATAGCAGGGAATTTAGGTGCAATACTGGTGGCTTCTATTCGGTGTCCTGACAGCCTATATCTAAGGGAGGTTTGTTATACAAAAAAGATCAAGCTTCTATGGTTGTGGGCTTTCTGTCCATCCCATCTACCCTGCATAAATGTTGGGCTGATGGGTTGGCCAGATCCCACAGCAATAGAGGCTTGATTACTGTATGGATAACAATCTGCTGGAGGGGAAAGTAAAGGTGAGGTAGTTATTTGGAGGTGCCTGTTCAGTCCTCTTTCCCTAAATATTTTATGCCCAAAGGCTTGAATTCAGGGCAGGGCTGGGGCCAATGCCAGTACTCATAAAGTATATAGCTGGTGTCCTTAAAGTGGTTGCTAACCCTTTCAGTGAAGTCGCTAGCCTCAGGTGATACACAGAGATTAAACAAATCCTCTTATATAATATGTACCTGTTTATCTGCTGCCACCTCTACCTCTGTTCAAAGTCCATCATTTATACAGCTTGTCTGAGCTTTCAGAAAGCAGGGTTGGGGAGATGAAGTTACACTTTTCAAATCTCAGTGAGAGCTGATTGGACAGAAGGGACCCCCCTCCCCCCCTTTTCACACAGCACACTGAGGCTGTCAATAACAGGATTTGTGCTAAAGCTTCCTCCCCTGCTACCTTTTTATCTCTTGCTGTCAGGAAAAATTGTCAGAAGTGACTCATGCAGATAGCAGAGGAACAAGGCAGCAGACAGAAATGACACTTAGTGCTCTGGATTCAGACACATATACACTTTAGAAGGGTATGTTTTGTTCATATTTCATGTTTGAGATTTACAACTACTTTAAGTGAAGATGCTTTACCATTCAAACAGCAGTTAGAGTAGAACCCACAGTTAGTGGCACATACTGGGTATTATATAGCTCGATCAAACCAGCAATTATAGCATCTGATGGAGGGAGGTCTTCCAGCATTGACTTTCATTTTTGGCTGCGAAGTGTAATGTGACTGAATGCCACAAAGCATGTCCTTTTGGAAAAATTACCTTTCACCATGCCCACCAATTAATGAGAAACTATAGCATACTTTGCATGGTACACATTATTTGTCGGGAAGAGGCCCTTGTCCCCATCAACATGGGGACAAGGTGCTTTGGGGAGCACCCCAAAATCACCCTCCCCAGGTAAAGTGGCTTGGTATGGTTCAGGAAGGGGGTGCTCAACCGCTCCCCTCCTTTCCTGGCCTGCCAGGCTGCATGCTTGGATAAGCTTCTGGTATACATTTTGGAGGGGACCCCACACACCGTTTTCTTTCTTAATTCTGTCATGGAGTTCCCCTTAAAAGCCATACCAGACCCAAAGGGGTCCCCCAAGCTGTTTTTACCCCAATTTTTTTTTAATTTACATTTTTTTTTACAACTTTTTTTAAATTTAGCTCTCAGCAGGGAAGCCTTAACAACCTATTGACTGTGCGCTTGGTGGGCAAACATCCTGCTAAGTGCCGAGAAAGTTCAGGTGTTAGGTGAGTACCTGAATGGGCTATGTTCAGGCCAAACTTATGCTCAGCCCAAATTGTTCACCCATCCCTAGTGGTCCCTTAACACTGTAACCCCTCACAGTTACTCTTGCTGGGCACAGGATCAGGCCCTGCTGCTAAAAATTAGAAACAAAAATTGAAATGACATGCACCTGTCATACAGATGCAGAAAAATTGAGCCTTGGGTGTTGGTGGAGCCTGAACGCTGTGACCTCTCACAGTTACTCTTGCTGGGTGCAGGAACAGGCCCTCCTGTTAACAATTAGAAAAAATTAATAAATAACATGTACCTGTCAAACAGGTGCAGAAAAATTGGGCCTTGGGTGTTGATGGTGCTTGAAAACTGTACCCCTCACAGTTACTCTTGCTGGGCGCAGGAACAAGCCCTGCTGTTAAAAATTATGAAAATAAATAAATTATATGCAACTGTCAAACAGGTGCAGAAAAATTGGGTGGGACTTGGGTGTTGATGGTGCCCAAACCAAAAACATTGTTGGAAGCTAGCATAATCAAGATTCAGGAATAGGATAGGCAGCATAGGAAGCCTTCAAGGGATCCTAGAAAATTTAATTAGTTGCATCAGGGGCTTGATAGCTGCTGTTGATCCAGGACTGATTCATTTTGACAGATGTCAGGTGGTCTACGGAGTCTGTGGACAGATGCACTCTTTTATCCGTCACAAAACCTCCAGCAGCATTGAGCAAGTTCTGGCCAGTGGTCCATCCTCAAGAACCAGGATTATCTAGGGGCAAGTCTGTTCTTGCCCCTAGATCAGTGATGGCGAACCTATGGCATGCGTGCCACCGCTGGCACGCAGAGCTCTCTCCCTGGGCACGCGAGCTATAGTTCTCTGAGCAGCTCCGGGCACACAAAAGCTCCACACACTTCACGGAGAGGAAATAGCGCCCAGTGTCCACGCACCTTCCCGGCACTGTCCTTCCTCCTCCAGATCACTCACAGCACTTTTACTGAGAGAACAACTCTTTGGAGAAAATGCTGCGGGACCAAATCACAGACCCAGCAGGAAGGGCGGCCAATCACCTCCCCCAGCCGTGGGATGAACAGCCAATCAACTGGACGGCCAATCCCCTCCCTCGTCCAGGGAATAAACAGCCAATCGACTAGCGTGGGAAGAGAAGTGGGTGTTTGTTTGCCCAGAGGTTGCTGAATGCACCCGCTTCAATCCATTGGGGAGAAAGCCCAGAGATGAGTTCAGAGCTGCTGGTAATGAGCTGCGCCATGTGACCGTGTTCTGTGCTATGGGCGTTTGCTATGGGTGTGTGGGCAGAGGGAGCATGATGGACTACATGAGTGTCACTGCACCACTGCCGTATCCCAGCAGAGGGGGGAGGGGGTGGTAAGCTGCACAGCGGGGACTAGATGTGTGATGGAGAGGAAAGTGTGCCATGAGCTGTATGGAGGGTGGGATGCATTGTGAGTAGGTGTGCTATGAGTTACATGATGATGTGTAATGTGTAGCTCACTGATGTGATGTAGCCAGACAACAGAGTTGTGAGCTGAAGGGCAATACATATTATGTACTAGAAGTTTACAGTGTGATGGAGTTGTGCGATGTGCTGTATGGTGGTGTGCTGCATGGCGATGGATGTTGGCACTTTGAAATAAATAAGTTGGTTTTGTGTCGCAGTTTGGGCACTCGGGCTTAAAAAGGTTCGCCATCACTGCCCTAGATAATCCTGCATCATATGATGCAGACGCTGCCGATGATTGTTTAAACCTAACAGCCCTTGCTGAGGACTAAAGAATTGTTTATAGGCATCAGTCAGCCAGCAGCCTTCTCCACTGCTCTTCCTTTGACCGAACGAACCCTCAGAAACATGTTGTTCAGGAAATAGTTACCTCCCAGTGTCTGGAAAGGTGTTACATAAATTTTTCTTCAAGGCAAGATATTTCATCCTCTGCTCTCTCTGCAAAGGCAGGATAAGCTCTGCAACTTTACCCTTGTAACATGGATCAAGAAGGGTTTCCAACCAGTAATGATCCCACTCCTTGATACCATGAATCCTCGGGTCCTTTCACAGGCTTTGCAGAATCAGGAAGCCCATGCAGTGTGAGTTTGAGGAGGCATGAGATTCTGAGTCCTCTGGGTCACTAAGGATGACATTGTCAGGAACTACCTCTCCCCAGCCACACACAAATCCTGGGGATTCAGGGGAATGAAAATCATCCCTTGAAGACTTCTGTATGTTATCCTCTACATCCATGCTGCCACAATCCTCCCTCTCTTCTTCCTGTGTGTGTTGTGGTCCCACAGGAATGGTATCTGCATAAAGGGGGCCTTGAGAGGAAAGGAAGTCCTCCTCTTCCTCCTGCTGCTCTGCCGCTGTTCTGCCTCCAGTGACCTGTCCATGATTCCATGAAGCGTGTGGTCCAGCAAGAAGACTAGAGGGATAGTGTCACTGATGCATGCATTGTTGTGGCTCACCATCCTTGTGGCCTCCTCAATTGGTGACAGGACAGTGCATGTATCCTTTATCAGCAGCCACTGGCTTGGTGAAAAGAAGCCAAGCTCCCCTGAGCCTGCCCTGGTTTCCTACTCACACAGGTACTCATTGATGGCCCTCTGCTGTGTGTGCAACCACTGCAGCATTGCCAACGTTGAGTTGCACCTAGTAGGCATGTCACAAATGAGGAGGTTAAGGGGCAGGTGGAATTCCCGTTGAATTTCAGCCAACCGATCACTGTCGTTTAACTGCCGGAAATGGCCACAGACTTTTCTGTCCTGCCTCAGAAGATCTTGTAAGCCTGGGTACCTGTTCAAGAAACGCTGCACCACCAAATTCAGGACATGTGCCAAGCATGGAACATGTGTGAAGTGTCCCTGTAGGAGGGCCTGTCCTGCATCCTTCCCAGCTGCCAGCAGAGTTACCCAGTACGCCATAAAGAAAATGTAACGTCCCTGCTGGACATCCTGCCCTGCTTGTCAAAGACTACTGGACCACGAATCAGCAATAATGTGAACCTTGCTGCTGACCGCTCTGTCCAACGAGGCCAAAAAATTGCCTTCCTCATGATGTTACAGACCTGGAATGGCCTTACCTGAAAATAAATGTATTTTTGGAACCTGCCACTGTGGTACAGCACATTCCATGAATTCACGAAAGGAGGCAGAGTCTACCAAATGAAAAGGCAGCAGTTGTAATGCTAGCAGTTTGGCAAAGCTAGCATTTAGACACTGAGCATGTGGATGGCTGGGACAGTATTTTTTTTACGGTTCAGCAACTGGGGTAGCAAAATTTGGCTGGTGAAATCAACAGGTGGTGCACTGCTAGCAGATTGGGTTGCAAGTACCATTGGCACCCATTGCTATACCATCATCCCTCTCAGTGCAGTTTTTTGAGAAGACTTGAGGTATAGTAGAAGCAGAGATCCACGGTGACTAGCAGAGAGAAGTCTGTGTTTGGTTATGGTTTGATCTTAAAAAAATAATTATTATAGTATTTCTTGAGGTCTTCTGCTTTTAGAGAAGGCACGATTTTGGGGTCTGTAGTGAACTTGTGAGAAGATAATGTGCGTGTTAAAAAGAAAATCTAAGTCAACTAAGAGAGCTGCAAATACAGAGCTTTCTCTCAGCAGCAAAAAAACATAGAATACAGTATGTTGCTGGATGAATATATGCAGGAACCAAAAATCTTCCTGTGTCGCCTACCATGTTGAATATGTTTTCGGCTGTGTAATTTATTCATTGGAGATATATAAAGGCTGAAAGGAATCACTCATTTAGATTATAATTTCTGTACACTGTATACTGTAATGTTGATAAAAGCTTTTGTGAGCCTACACTAGGTCACAATGACCTTCCATATTCTTTGATGTGTATTGTTTTAGTAGTTTGTTCCAAAGATTAAAGGGACACCAACAAAAATGCAATAATTGTATTTCATTTTTTTCGCTACCTAGCTAATAGTGAAATATACAAAAACATTTTTCCTAGTTCCCATGATAACTTGACAAAGAGAACATATGGTAGATATGTTGGATAAAGGCTGCACAATATATAAAGTTTAATTGTACCTAATTGTTTAACTTTTGTATGGCATATACTGTACTGTATGTAATCGCTCCAGAAATTCCCCATTAGTGTATAACTAAATTTGTTTGCATTGATTTTTTTCTTGTATGTTTTCTCTACCACCCTGAAGTGTGCTCCTGCTTACATGGTATCCGTTGAAAAGGAGGACACTTTTTAGGCAAAACCACTGATTGGCTGGCTCTATCTGAACAAAAGTCATCTGTTCATTTGCATAAATCATCTTGCATTTTTAACGAGAACGATGCAAAGGGAGTTTTGGTTTTATTTATTGTATATCATGCATAGGTTGTAGTAAAATAATCATAATGTAACCTAAGCATTCATACTAGCAATCTCTACCAGTTTAGTCCACAGTAGTTTATTGGAAATTATACAGCAGCCAAATCCAACTATGGTCAAACCTGCGTGATTCTACTGCCTCCTTCCCCGATATATGTGCACTCTGCAAAGTCTGGATTTTTAGTGTAATTATGCGTTAGGATTCATAATAGCCAATAATGCAGATGTCATTTTAGCAGCACAACCCTTTCAAAGGCAACTTGTGTTCTGGGTGACAGACAAGACATTTCTGCATGCAATATTTGAGCAATAAATATATTCTATTATGGGAAATCAAATCATGACCTTGCATATTGGTGTATGTACATTTTTGGGTATGATATCCACTGTACATTCTGTATGTTGTCTTAGTGGTAGGTTATCAGTGGTGTACCCCAAGGTTCAGTGTTGGAACCCTTACTTTTTTATATATTTATAAATAATATAGGGTCTGGGATGGTCTAAGGTTATCAGTGGTATAGTCCAAGGTTCATTGTTGTGACCGTTACTTTTTAATATATTTATAAATTATTTAGGTTCTAGGATTAAAAGTACCATTGCAGTCTTCGCTGATAACACCAAGCTATGCAGTGGAATAACATCATTAGAGGATGTCTCCAATTTACACGCCGACCTCAATGCACTGTTTAATTGGGCAACTATGTAGCAGATGAGGTTTAATGTTGATAAATGTAAAGTTATGCACTTGGGGGCTAAGAATGTGCCTGCATCATAAATACTAGGGGGAGTACAACTGGGGTAATCAATGGCGGAGAAGGATCTGGGAGTTTTGGTAGATCATAAGCTTAATAATAGCATGCAATGCCAAGCTGCTGTTTCCTCACTTGTATTAGGAGAAGTAGAGAGAGTCTGTATAAGTCATTTGTAAGAACTCATCTGAAACATGCAGTTCAGTTGTGGTCACCAGTTCACAAAAAGGATATTGGGGAACTGAAAGTGCAGAGAAGAGTAACCAAACTGATAAGAGGCATGGAGGAGCTCCGCTATGAGGATAGATTAGCTGAACTTAATTTATTCTCTCTTGAGAAGAGAAGATTAAGGGGGGATATGATCAACATGTATAAATACATAAGGGGTCCATATAGTGAACTTGGTGTTGAGTTATTCACTTTAAGGTCATCACAGTGGACAAGGGGGCACTCTTTACGTCTAGAGGAAAAGAGATTTAATCTCCAAATACAGAAAGGTTTCTTCACAGTAATAGCTGGGAAAATGTGGAATAGACTCCCTCAAGAGCTGGTTCTGGCCAGTTCAGTAGATTTCTTGGATTCTTTCCTAGATACACATAATATAACATGATCATTTATTGGTTGAACTAGATTTGTCTTTCTTCAACAAGACTAACAAGATGTAAATATGGAACAGTGATTACATAGCATTTCAACATTCATTATCACTATGCAATAAAGTGGAAATAATAAACAGTGTTTGATAATAAAAATGGTTGCCAAAATGTATTTACTGTGCAGTTTTTTAAAACTCATCAGTTACTCTGGGGAAAAAAATAAATCACAATGACAAATCTTGCATTAGAAACTTTCTTTAAAGGACTTATTATGTCTTGATTAGCTTTCTGTTTCTTTGGAATTAATAATACTCTCAATTTTTTGTCTCCTGGTTTGCTTCTAAATAAGATAAGCGTAATTGTATCATTCAACATCGGTCATCCCAGCTAGGTGTTTTCCAGATATGGTGGACCCCCATTAAAGTATATGTTGTAGCAGGTTTGCACATCTCCCAGGCTTTTCACATACACTTTTAGAGACCTCTGATTCTCCAGTTTGGGTGTTGCACCTCTCCCTTATGGCATTTTAGACTCATCTGGGTCACACAGTCAGTGTTCTTGAGCCTGGGGAACAGACATGTCGTGCCTGTGAGAGCTGCAAAGTTGATGAAAGCTGTAAAGCTACATATGTGGAAACTGAAAAGCATTAGTATTAGCTTGCTCAGCCTGTTAAGGCGGTTATAGTTGGTCTGAATCTTGGCCGGTTTAGCAGAGACCAGCCAAGATTCGATCCAGCTATGGGCAGGCTGATTGTACTCAAGTTGATCCATCGATTGACTTGGGTACAACCAGCATGTCCGAATTTTGCATGCGATCATTGCCATAGGCTATGGCCACTATCAATGATCTCTGTGTTCTCCCCGTGACACCCCCCCCAACCCCCCCCCCCCCCCCCCCCGCCGAGAGAGACCAATAATTTTGTAGTGTTGATGGGGGTACCGAGCAAATTTTTTTTTGTGTAATCTATGGCCTGCCTTCCATAGGGCCTGGACTTGTGCCAAAACACGGCTAGGAATTTATTTTGGAGTTTAAGTCTATTTTGTGGAACACTGTACAGCACCAATAAACACTGCGCTGTTTGTCACATCACTGAACTGATATCTGTGCCTGAAAGTGTGCTCACCCCAGGGAGCTTTGTACCTGCTACTATGCCCAGATCACAATGTGAACCCTTACCTTGTTAAACAACCCATTTAGTTTAAAATGGAGGTGAAAGGCAAAACACTTGTCAGTATATTTAAAAACATTTTAAATACCTTTTTTTATTTCCTCCTTTTTTTTAATTGATCACACAATCTCAGCTGCTTAAAGGACTTGGAGAAGTGGTGGTAGAGAAACAGCTGATCTTCCCAGTGAATGGCTGTTTGCGGGGGAGGCCTCCGCACAAGTCTGATTATTGGAGGACAGGTAGGCTGCTTTCCCAGCACAGCCAGAAAACTGACCATGCTGAGAGGTATGTGCTTTTATGCCTAGTTTTCAGTGGTCAGTTTTAATAGGAAAGCAGAGGGGCTGATAGGAACACCAAGGATTTCACACAAAGGAAGCAATACAAAGAGAACAGGATACTTTAAGTACATGGTGCAACAGGCACATATCAGGAATATGAAATGCTGGGGTAAAATATTCTTTAACTACCTCCCACCCGGGCCATAGTACATATACGGCCGGGCGGGAGTCTCGTCCTTCTGAATGGACGTTCCGGAACGTCCTTCAGAAGGAGAGAGATCGCGCTGCCGCGGGCACACGCAGCGGCGCGATCTCGATGTGCCTGTGTCCCTCGGACACAGAGCAACATCATTCGGCAGGAGGGCCCTGTGATTGGCCCTCCTGATCACATGACGGCTGTGTCCAATCACAGCCGTCATGTAATGTAAATAGAGCCGTTGTAACGGCTTCGATCTCTTCTCCTCCTGACAGATCCTGATTTTATTATACACTGCAAGCTTCTCACAGTGTGAATTAGACGGTGAAGCAAGTCAAAAAGAGCCCATCTTATTTCCTTCCTGGAGAACATCTAACATCTCCTAGCACTTTCCTCCCCAGTCTTACTGTACCTGGCCCACCCTTTTCATTAATTGGATTTCAGCTCTTTTAATTACAGAGGCATAGTGCACATGTGGGTATTAGAAATCTTTCTACAGGCACTCTATGCAGCTATGATTTGCCTGCATTGCATAGAGAGCCACATACCCAGAAAAGGCTAAATGATAGGTTGCCTGCTGCGGGGCTTGATCTGCATCTGTCCCTTCTAGGCACACTGAAACACTGAGAGGGATGCACTGCAGCTAGACAGCCCTGGGTGCAATATACTAAGGGCTGGAGTACTAACCTCATCCCTTACTTTCATAGACTATTTTCCAGCCCTCTCTGGTATTGACAACTGGTCCAACAAAGCCAATTCTCTTGCCACTTTTCTGGTCATGCAGCCACTCTCTTGCCAACATCATGATGTACAATGCAGGGCCAGTGACCCTGAATTGAATGTGAGAACCTTCAAATACAAGTATTGATTTTTTAAATTGCAAAGGTAGACTTTAAGGGTCTGTACACCCAAACAATGAACTTCTCTTTGCTTCCTTTAGGCCTCTTTCACGCGAAAGGTCCAATTAGGACTGGCATCCGTTTTTTTAGCCAAACCCGATTAGATCCTCCATTTTCCTCTATGGGCAGTCCTATGTAAACAGACTTGTGTCTGTTTACACCTGGCTACCTGTGGGTCTGATCAGATCTGGAAAAAAAAAAAAAAAAAAAAACAGAAGAGGATCTGTTAGACAGCCGATTCATTTAAATCCTGCTGCCCGTAAAGCAGAGCTGGCTGTGTCGATGTCTGCTCTGCATAAGCTGAGCGTACAAGGATTTGTCATCTGGTTGCTCCACTCTGCTCAGCAGGTGATCAGCAGAACTGGTCAGAGTGAAAAGGGCCTTAGACTATTAAATCTACCTGTAAGTGTTTTGTTATATCTGTTCGATAGATAAAAAAAAAAATACCTGAAGCTCCTGCCAGAAATGTTGTGAGCTAATAACTTTCTGTGCTCTTTGTCTTTGCTACACTCTTATCTGTGAGCATTGTTTCCATCTCTCTCTGTAAACTACAGAAAAACCTCCAACCTATGCTATAGAGAGGAGGAGAGGGGGAGATTTTTTTTCTGTATTTCACTTTCAAGGTTGCACTCTATAGATAGAGTACAGTGAGTGAGGTTTGCAGTTTAGATATGTTTAAAGGATACGGTTAGCTTTCTAAACATGGTACTTGGGGTGTAACATGTAACAGTGGCGGCTGGTGCTCCATGGGCCGGGGGCGGGGCGGCAGACGGACCACACCATACCCCCCTGGACCACACCAGCCCACCAGTCGCCGGCTCACTCACCCTGGACTTGTGGAGGATGGAGGGCAGTTGGCAGTCAGCGGCAGCAGCTTCCCCCTCGCTCGGTCTCCTGCGTCTTGGCAGTCAGCTGCACTGGTGGTGGCTTCCCCCTTGCTCGGTCTCCTGCGTCTCCTCCCTCCTCCTCCTCGGCCAAAGGCAGGGCTTCTCCTTTTGGCCAATCGGGAAACGGGTCTCAGGACCCGCTTTCTGATTGGCCAGGAGGAGAATCAGTGTGATAATAGTGAATATTCATTCGCTATTGTCACACAACTGGTTGGGTTTGGGGCGCAGTGCTCTGAGCCCTGAGCCCACCCTTTTTCTAAGCCTATTAGAGCCTCTGGCTCTAATCACGTGCTTAAAAAAAAAAGCCCTTGGAATCCATGCGTCCGGCGCCCTGCATGTAGATTAGGGGGCTGGACGCATGGATGGGGGGCGTCGCCCCTGCGCCCCCAATGGACGGGCCACCCCTGACATGTAACATGTTCAGAAACCTCCCCCCGCACTCCTGATCTCCCTTCCCCAATGACAGCCAGCAGGGGATCCTCTCACCGCACCCGCTGTCAGATTTAAAGAACAACGCAGTTGTGCAGGCCTCTGAATGAGAGAACTAAAAGTACCAAATTTCACTGTGGCTGATGTCTTATAGTTCTCAAACTGCCATGGTGCTGGTGAGCGCTCTCATAGTTTGTTGACACTTCCTTAAGCTTTCAACCTGAACCTGCTCTTACAGGTTCATGGCTGAATTTCCAGTGAAGCTCTAGGGTAATAAGAAATCTTATAGTTACCACTCACATGCCACATCCATGTATAGCATGGAATATTTAGAAAAAATATGTCAAACTTTAAAGACAAAGCTAGGACATCCTTAATTTTAAAAAACCTATTTTTTTTACAAACATAATATAAACACATGACGTCCTATAAAATCAATACATGATCACTGCAAGCTTAAGCATCAACTGTAGTACATATGGGTAGACATCAAAATGCTTAGGCTCAATGCCTTAAAATAGTATTGTATTGAATAATCATCTTGGGTCAACGTGTTTCACAGTTCTTCTTCAGGACACTTGAAGGGACTAATAGTGGTACCTAAATATACACAGATTAATTGACAAAATACGAATACAGCAAAAAAAGAAGTATGATTCATGGTCGTTTTGTTAACATTTTGCAAATCTTTCTCAGCGAGTACAAAAGAATACTCCCTGGGCGGGCAATGGGGTACCAAGGGAGATTAGCGCAGAAGGACAATGTGACTACCCAACCTTTATGCAGTCCTAAATCCGATAAAACAAATAATATCCCATCAGTAAGGTAGTATACCCCATATCTATCACGATAAGAAAAAACTACCAAAATATAAAAAGATGATTTATTAGTATTTATTAGTATTTATGAATGTCTTAAATAACAATTACAATCTGAAATGTACAGTAACATGCAGTGCGGATAGGATCTTATTCCTAGACATTAAGATATACACTAATGGTGATGGCTCAATCGGAACATCTTTCTATCGTAAACTCACAGTTGGCAATATGATTTTGCATGCTGATAGTTCAGTATTTTCGGTTGGGAAGGAACTGTTCGAATGATGATGACAGAAGTCAATGCCCTACGTTCAAGATTACTGGTGAGAGGATATAGCAATACCTGCTCCAAAAAAGCATTCAACAAAGCAAAAGGTAAAAATAGACAAGAAATCCTTTTTAATATACCTCAACCAAAAATTACAGGCACTGTGACGTTCATCACCCTCTTTTCAAACCAACACATGCAGATACAGAAGATCATGCAAAAATACTGGCATCGTCTGACTAGTGACTCTGTTTTAAGTAAACATATTATGCTATATCCTGAAATTACTAATAAGAATTCAGGCTCTATTTGTTATCACCTTGTTATAGGTCATTATGTGAGGTGTGAAACTTTGTTGAGAGAGGAGGCATGCTTTTATATTTATGTCCTGAAGAAGCGGAACTGTGAAATGCGTAGACCAATAAAGTTTATTTAATACAATACTATTTTAAGGCATTGAGCCTAAGCATTTTGATATCCAACATACCCATATGCACTAGTGTTGGTGCCTATGCTTGCATTTGTATTGATTTTATAGGATATTTTTGGTTATCATGTTTTTTATATTATGTTTTGTAAACAAAATGTGTTTTTATAAATCAGGGATGTCCTAGCTTTGCCTTTAGCCCCGGTTCACACTTATGCGAGTGCGGGGTTCGCATGTAATGTCGGAGCGCACTGCTCCTTCATTACATGCGATCGGCTGTGTGGTGCGAATTTAGCCATACACTTTGTATGGCTAAATTCGCACCGCACCCGCAGCAAACACGCACAGGGACCCTTTTTGGCAGCCGCATCAGGATCGGATCGCACAGCGGTTCACACTTGTGCGATCCGATCCTGTGCGAACTGCAAGATCGCACTGCGATATGCGATCAAACTGGGGGTGTCGTTAAGATTACATTGACACCCCCAGCGTATCGCATATGGCAGTGTGAACTGCCGGGGGTGTATTAGCGATGCGGGAACAGGCTGCGGATTCGCAGCCTTCCCGCATTGCATAAGTGTGAACCGGACCTTAAAGTCTGACATATATTTTTCTAAATACTCTTAGGTAATACTTTTGATATAAGCCAGTGTATTTTTTTAACGTATAGACACTCTGTCAACTTGCCCACTCAAGGTAAAATGACTTGAATATACCCCCCCCCCCCCCAACTAACATTCTGTGTACTTCCAGTATGGGTGCGCTCTAAAACACCAAGTCCTTACCCCCATATAAACTCCTGTGTCCTGAGAGGCGGTCACATACTTTTCATGCCCCATACCCAAAAGCATGTTGAAGATAAGAATTAGCAGGTAATATTATATTTATACAAGAGAACCTGTCACTTTACTTTGCTCTAGATTGGCTAAGTTACAAACATTAAACTTTGGTATTCACTATTATACCTAGCAGGTTTTCCTAAAGTCTAAGTTTAGCTAGAAAGGGAACATTACTTACCTTTTTAGTAAGATGTACTCGTTTAGCGGAAATCTTCCTCAGTCCATACACCCTCACACCACCTCTACCTAACGGGCTTTTTACAGGATCTCATCAAGCGTGCCTGACTATACTCGCCTTTCCATCCAGTTTCTCCATTCATAGAATCTGTACTACAGCTTCTATGAATAAAATTTCATCTATGAATTGGGGGGGGGGGGGGTTCAGACCTTTCGATCATCCTCCTGTCCTCCATTCACAGATAATTTTTCATTCATAGAAGCGATCGTATGGCTTCTATAAAAGAAGGAGCTGGGTGGAAAGGGCGGGCATAGACAGTGATGGGCACTCTTGACGAGTGCCTGTAATAACTTGCTTAGTTCTATTTTAGAAGATTACTGTGGGGGAGAAGGGGTGGAGCATAAGAAGAGGAAGATTTGTGTTAAATCAGGACACAGCAGCACAAGGGTCACATCTCAATTAATTTCCCATGTGTTTATTATTTCTTTAGACTTTAAGCACATTAGTAGTAGACAACAGGAAAACTCATCTTGTTCAGAATTATAAGCAGATGCAAAAATGTTAGTGTTCACTAAGGACTGCATTAATGTGTTGTGTCTCATTAAAACTACAATTAACATGAAGGCTGAATCCTTCTAAACCAAAACATCCACAAACAGCAGGAGCCCAAGAAGAGGAGAAATAACTTCTAGAAAAAAACTTTTCTAGAAAGAGGGCTGTAGTAGTAAAATAAGCTTCATATAGCTACACCCCAGACCTGCAAGAAACAGTGTTTGGCAAATATAAGGTCTACATTCTCTTTGTAATTTGGAGCTACCATCTTTGTATTGCCTCAGACTACATGAACCAAGCTTATGTACGGATTTTCATGTTTCCCTCACTGCCACTTAGATCATGGCTGGGAAAAAGGCAGATTGTTGTGATCAACACATGTCATTACCAGTGTCTTATCGCTTTGGCATTGTTTCAATGCTAAGTGGCAATCAACGACATAAAGTTGGCAGGATCAGGGTCTTTGTACCAGAACAATAAACAGATAATGCTTTTAAATGTTTCACCTATTTTCAAAGATGAGTGGTCAGAGTTAATGATGCTATTAAAATGTTATTTGTTTTCAAGCAAGATTTATGTGCTGATTTTTATTTTGTAACAACTTAAACCTGTAACTATTAGTGGTGTTTTTTTTTTTTTTTTTTTCGTGGGGCTACATGATTCAGTCCTGTTTGAACATGTGAAGTGAGTCAAAACCATCTGAGGCCAGGGATCTACAGCAGCTGTTGTATGATTAAGTAAGTTACATACTAGGCCAGGGTTGTCTTTGGACAGAACATTGACCCCGTACATTTTGATATTTCTGTGGAATTCAAATTATGTCTTTAAAAAAAAAAAAGAAAAAGGAAAAAAAAACAGCATTCCAGACTGCAGAGATGAGAACTGTCTAGAGATCAGGCTGTGGTGTATGCAAAATAAGTAAAAGATAACGGGTAGGGAGGATCAGTGTATGTCTGGTGGGTGAACTGAAGAGGGATTTTGTTACAGCATGCTGTACATAAAGTCACCAACTAATGTATGTTAAAGCAGAACTATGGACAAGCATTTAGATACAGTACATAAATGCGCTACGATTTTACCTGCCAAAAGATGTGTTCCCCTGTTTAGCCACTCATGAGATTTACTTATCCCTGCCAGACAGCATAGCCATCTGCCTGACCACACTTATTTCCACTGTAGTTAAAGCAATGCAGCGTAGTCAAAGATTGGATAGTGAAAGAACAGCAGCCTGCTGGGGCCACCCCTGTGCCGCCTTCTCCTATCGGCAAACTCTCTGTGTAATTTGACAGTACTGTGTAGGGGATTACAATAGGCTATCTAGAACGACTGATTGTGATACTGGTTAAAGTGGACCTTGCAGTGGACCCCTCTTCACAAATCATTCACTATTAGTAGGGTTAAAATGTACCTGTAAAGAAAAAGTTAGCGTTCTATTTGCCTTACGCAGTCTTCTACCTGTGGTGCCTAGGTGAGGGTAATGTCATGCTCCTTTGGCTAGGTCTTGGGGAATAGACATTACCTGAAATCTTATGATAAGGCACTCTTGCAATGTACTGGAGTGTCTTCTCAACAGATTTGGCCTGCACGGCATTTCCCAGAAATCATCTCAGAAATATGGTTACATCACAATCAGCAATGCAGCAGATGAGTGGTAAGGCATGTACAGTATGTCTTTTTTTTTCCAGGTACATTTTACACCTAGCAACAGAAGGTGATTTGTAAAGGAGGAGATTTTAAGAATACATAACGAGAATAAATGTGGGTTTTATCATATACATGTAAGCTGATCAAAAGCAACAAAATGTATTCAAATATTTAGGAACAAATGTTAAGACCCTCCATTATGAACACAAAAACACTGTAAATAATATCCCATTTTATTCTAATATAATTACAGTGCTAGAGCCACTGTCTGATCTACATATGGCCTGCATTTGCTGTATAAATTGGACCTCTGGACCTACTATATTAGATTATCTGCAGACTGCATAAAAAAAAGCTTACTTGCTGGTTTCATTCTGCTCTCCTTACAAATATAAGTCTCCTGAGTGATCAGAGACTCCTAGATCTATGCAGATCTGGACAGGGGAGGAGACAGACTATTGACATCACACATTAATATGCCAGGAAAGTTCTAGAGATGTGGATGTCTTATTAGTTTGGCACTGTCTCCAAAACCAAAAGGAAAGGAGTAGGATGGGCGGACCCAGTGCCAAGTCTTTATATCAGATCATAACCAGATATTATTTGTTGTATTGCTTTTCTTTACGAAGACCCTTTTAACATTTTGTAACCATTTTATCATTATTTGAACATTGCAAGTTTAGTAGATATTTTAGACCTATGGAGCTTTTAGGAGTTTAAAATAGGAATCTTAGGTAAATGTGAAAATTAATTGAGGCATTTTTATGAACTAAGGTACCCACAATTTATGAACTAAGGCCCCAATTTAGTCACTAGAAAAAATAGCTCTTGAAGTTGCCCTACATCCATGTTTAAGTAGAATGTCCCTCAATGAATGAACCATTATCAGTAAAGTATATAGAACCTCATAAAAAAAATTGACAGACTTTTAAATGTTTCCTGGTTCAGAGGGTATGTCAGGTGTGCATATTGTTGTTGCTCCTTTGTGTAAATTGTTGGCTGTCACAGAGAAGCTCGTTGTTTTTCTCTAAGGGGCTTCACACAGATCAGATTGAAAACTAACATAGGTACTAATGGAATCCCCAATGTACCCATACTTTGTTGCTGTTGCTACCTTACAAATATGTTAAAGCCCTTTCAGACTCACTTTCATTATGTCACCTACAGTGATTCAACAATTTGATCCAATGTAATGTCATTGTATAAAAGTTCTTTGAGTCTTCAATTTTAGTAGCTCTGTGGATGACGTTGATACAATATAAATCAGTAATAACAACAGTAATATTAATATTGCTGATGTGAAAAAATTCTGTGCTATGTGTGCCACTGTATGTTTTCTTATTTTTTTTAAAGATGCATATTGTAGATTACATACCATCAACGCTGATTTTAAACTCAGTGCCATTCTACAAAGAGTTATAATTTCTGGAACTTCCTTTACAATCTAAAGCCCCAGTTTAACTTTTCTAATTTCAATGCTTGACAAGGGAATGGGCCCTGAGTATCTTAGAAACCCAGGCTTTCAGGATGGCCAAACATCCTTCAACATAGTTTTTGAATGTAGAAAAAAAATGTTGAATACAAGAGGGAGAGTTTAAAAGACCGATGACAGCATATCAGAGAATTCTCCTGATAAGAGAGAAGATTATTCAGTACTACAAGATGTGAAAAGTTTTGCTGCTTTTGTAGTATACTTGTGACACAAAGAAATGAACAGTCAAGAGTAAGGGTCTGTTGAACGAGAAATTTTCAGAGTGGTGTATGAATTTATGTACCTTGATGCTTGCATATACAATCATTGGTGGCTCTTCTAGAAGTGAGAAAAAATGTTTTGCTATAAAATACTTCTTATCATTATTCTTTTACTCATTAATAGCTATCATTGTGGAAAGGAGATTGTAAGTGCTGTAGATATTAGATATTGTTGGGTAATAGCTCAGACTTACACTGTAAGTGCCGTTTGGTGACTCAAAGTTTACATGTTAGGTAGAAGGTAATGTAAACCTTTAATTTCCTATAACCCTCAAAACTAACCATTCACATAAAGACTAGTCACCTCCAGCTGTCAGAAAGTACCAGTGACTTTGGAATCCATTGCTAGAAGCCATCCCAGGAACATTCAAACCTTCTTGCTTTGAAAACTTTGGTCCCCACCTCATCCTATTTACATAGCTTTAGTATTTGAGTTTTGGGGTCTTTAGGAACAAAAATAGACAGTGGACAGATGAAGTTAACAAGTTCTCACATGCCCTCCCTACATACAGATCTCAAGTAGCATTAGCAGTAATGCTACCATACTATGCAAACTTTGAAAGAGTATTGTTTAACCAACTGGGATCAGATAGGTGCCTTTATAAAATGAAATGTAAATATGCCCCATGAGGTGTACTGTAAAAGAAGTGAATACTTACCACTCTAGAAGCCTGCTACTCAGTTCTGTTTCGGAAGCATGGAAGTTGGTGGTAAAAGCCACTAAGTTCCGTGGGGCCCAAGAAAAACACTGCTGGAGGTGTCGGTTTTCCAGATGTCAGCCTTGGATTTCACTGGAGTGCATTGGTGTTCAGGAGGCAAGGACACAACATTTGGGGCTTTTTTTTTATTTACTGAGAGGCTTGCTTTACAATTATTATTAAACGCTGAAACTTAAGATAGTCGTTTAACAAATCCTTTTAAATTTTTTCCCTTGGGTGCATTCATTTTGTGGCTTGCCAATCTGTTTTATCAAATTATTTTTAAAATCCCCTGTATCTTTTATGACACCTATTACCATATACATTAATAAAGTTGATAGCTTTTAGCAAAGATATAGGCTGCTTTGCTTGAAAATCAGTCTAGGCTGCCACAAGGGTTCTAAGTCATTGTGGATAAGAGACAAACCCCCCTATTAAGTACTTTATTGGGGTCTTCCTAAAATTTTTACATGGAGTATTCTACTTTTTGTAGTAGGAGCTTTTCTTTTAGGGTTCAGTACAATAACATATTGGGGTTGATTTTCTATAACTGGAGAGCGCAAAATCTGGTGCAGCTATGCATGGTAGCCAATTGGCTTCTAAGTTCAGCTGTTTAAAAAACTGGAAACTGATTAGTTTCTATGCAGAACTGGACCAGTTTTTGAACTCTCCAGTTTTGCAAATCAACCCCACTGATGCTTAGGATCTCTATTTAAAAATAGTTGAGATTTAACTGCTTAAAAGTTGTAGTGGACTTATTTTTTTCTTTCAAAAAGGATACCAAAAATCTTTGTGATCCATTCTGTAATACATCTACTGTCTGGAATGCTTGGAGAACTTCGATTATGTCATTCTATTCATTTGAATTGCTGCTCTGCCCCACAACAAACAATTATAAGTTGTTTATTAACTGTTAAATAAGGAAAACCTGGTATGAAGGTTTGGAATATTTTTGAATTCAAGTCTGGGTCTCGAAATATCGTTTGCTTTTTTGCCCCTCTTGCCAGCATGCTTAAATTTGTTTATTCATTCATGTTTGGCAGATGTAAATGTTTTAAGAACTGAACGTGTGCTCTGTCTTGCCAAGAAGCTACTAAGTCACTAGCGCATTTGGCAGGTTGCCCTGGTGGATTTTTTTCCTTTAGATTACAACATTTTGTACTTTGTTGGGAAATCAACTGAATGTTAACAGTTTAACATGTAGTTTTAGTGTTTCTATTATTTGAATAAAGGGACATTCTAAATGTAATCAATGGAAGCAGTCAAGTAGCTATAGGAATGTGTAGATGTTGAACAGCATAATTATGTAACTGAGAAGGTGTTTCTGCTTAAGCTAAACACACCGGATTATATTACGAATGCTTATTTTGACACTTATTTTAACCAACTGTTCCTGAATAAAGTGTATAATGGTTATAATCTATCCATGTGTCTTTGCTGTCAAATATAAACTTTAGCACACATTTCATGCCTACAAGGCAAGTCTACCCTTTACTGAGTTTTTGTGTTTTGGGTGTATGTTGCCAGCAAGATATAGATATAGCTTTCCTTTTCCTGGCTGCTGTGAGCCATTAGGAAGGTGTTTCACATTTGTCACTGAATTATTTTTTTTCACAGAGTACAGCAGAAGGCTTGAGACATCCTTGCTTGGTTTCATATTGGTGGCAGTAGGTTTGTTGTTAGGGTAGTAACTCTAATAGGGAGAAATTTCATCTTGATTTTCATAGGGATATAAAAAGCCCAACAAACATTCAACCCAACAGGATCTATCCAAAAGTATAATATTAGTCTGTGGAAATGCCAAATGCTGATCCCAGGGGCGGACTGACCATTCGGGGATTAGGGCACTGCCCGAGGGCCCAGGGTCAGTAGGGGGCCCCATGAGAGGCTACACACTACAGAAAGAAGCCAGGACATTCCATGCAGGCTATGCTGTGGTAGATATTTAAATGCCCACTCTGTGGCTGAGCTGAAATTTGTAAGTGGGGCTTTGTGTGGCTTGAGTGTGGACACAGGGGGCCCCATGATCTCTGATTGCCCGGGGGCCCCATGAGTTGTCAGTCCACCCCTGTGTGTGACCATGCCGGCTGGTTAGACCTGTAACGCTCTAAATGATTGATTCGGTCAACTCACCAGTAAAAGGATCAATAAAGAGGATATCATTCACCTGTTTCCAAAGCATCACTGGCTGGCAAAATGAGATGTTGATCCCTCACAATAGTGATTTTGACCAGTGATGGTGCAGTCCCTTACTGGGCAGGAGGTACAATTTTGTGGTTCAGCCAACTGTAGAATAGGTGAATGATGGCCTCTAGCCACAGTAATTCCTAGTTTGTCATAGACTTTCATCCCTAACTGCTTTTTGCAGGATTCTTGTTGTCTGGCATAAAGATAGGCAAAAGTTATGCAAGACTAAAGGGGAAATCAGGCCACAGTCTTGCCTACTTTTTTGTTAATCCCTTGCCTGTATTTTCTAAATAATTTTATGATAATATTCTGGTCATTTGCAAAGGTCTTACTATCCTTTCATATACTATTTGTTGTATATTGCTGTCTGTGTCTTCTTGGACAATTTCAAATCTGAAATCCCACAATTAATTTCTTCCATAACTGTCAATATCATATGTTTAATGCAGTTATTCTCCAAAACTTGCCATATTGAGAAGGAAATGATGCGTGAGTAAAATGTTGATGTAAAGTCTGTCCAGGGTTTATTTGAAAAAACGAAAGATAAAGATGGTCTTTTAGCTGCTTATAAGTAGAGATTTAGAGGTGCCATGCTTGCCATGTTTTTTGGATTGTACAGAATAAAATATCAAGTACGGCTTGGCATGCATATTGGAAGATGGGGTAAGTAGTAGAGAGTGATTAGGTGTCCCGAGAGCCAAACGTCAAATAAAAACCTGTTGTGTGATAGTGAATGGCATTATCAGCCTTGACCTTCGCCAGGCCATGCCCCCAACATGCATCAATCTGCCCACTGTAGTTTCCTCATAAGGATCCCCATCAGTAAGCTCAGGTGGGTAGAGTAAAAAGTGTTGGGGCATGGCCTGGTGGGGGTCCAAACTGAGACTGCCATTCACTATCACACAGCAGGTTTTGACTTGATGTGCAGCCCCCGGGACACCTAATCACTCTTTACCATTGCCTGGAACATAGACCAGATCTCTTCCCTGGTAGCACTCACAGCGGTGGGTACAGGACTTCATTCACATACACACATATATCTTGGTTGGGATAATTGGCCATGGTAGAAATATGTCACATGTCCATGTTCTGTATAGTGAAGTAAATGCTCACTCTGCCTTAATATATTAGTTGTATACATTTAGATGCTTCCTGGTGCCATTTTTGTGAATGTTACAATTATTCTTTAAATCACGCAACCTTTGGCTCCATGTTTTGCTGTTCATGCCTAACCCTACGATTTTTCTGGGCTGCACAATTCATCTATCACAAATGTTTGAAAAGCTAGCCAACCTTACACTTAATAATGAATGACTGCTTTTTTTGTGCCTCACAAAGCTTAAAATGATTACTTGGATGTACTATCAGTAAATATCTGGTGATCCTGACAGTTCCCTCTGTGAAGACCCTCTTCTGATTCTTTTTGACTATGCTAAGGAAAGAAGAAGATCCATCCCAGCATAATCATTTTGTGTCTGTGCTTCTTACTTAGGAGATACATAACACCTGTGCCAAAGCATACAGTATACAGGCAGGATCATACAAGCATAGCAGAAGATAAAAAAAGAACATTAGCTGCAGGTACCTACAGTCTATAGTTGCTAGCAGCTTTAAAAAAAATAAAATTTCAAGTGACAGTGAAAAAATAAGATCAGGGACCGGCCTACAGTAAAAGGAAATCTCGAGAGTAGCTGAGTAGAACTATGAATCATGCCATGGTAGGTAAAGCAGTTCACCCATATGTATTTCATTTGTGTATCTAGATGCTTTCCTGTATTTCTTTTTAAAAAATGTTGCATGAAACATCCTGCCAAATTAAAATTGGAAGCATTTTAATCTTTTAAACCAAGGGGATAGATAGCTGGCTAGACCAAGTGGTCTAACCAATTCTTCAGCTGTCTTACTAACATGATTCAACTTGTAATTTTCTTTCTGTAAGTGAACAACAATAAAATAATCCAGATATCAGCAGATTCAGAAACATTTCCCACTCACTCTGACTGTGGTTACCTGAGGTTCAAACTGGAAGAATTTTCCTACCTAGCAAAGTTTTAATGAATGAATCATACAATTTTTCATCAAGCAGATTTTACAAGCATTGACTTTAAATACAGCCAAGCTGAACTTAAAATCCATGAATTAACTCATTAAATATTTTATCAGCAATGTGAATATTGCCCCCATTGCTGGACAGAAGTCATTAAGTGTATGGCCAGCCCCTCATGTCCATAGAGCTTCACTTCGGCCTTAGAGGGTTGAGACTGCTTTTTGCCTGTAAGGCTTAGAATGAAGCATGTCCACAAATTGTTCATAGTATGGGACATAGTATGATAATGACCTTGGAATATTTCTAACCATAAGTGCAGTGCTTCGAAAAAGTATTCATTCCCCTTGAAATTTTCTCCATTTTTTTTTTTTTTGTTTAATACGTTTTTATTGAAAAATATTCACAAAACAAGACATGGTAAATAGTGCGTACAATGAATCAAGCAGGTACAGGACTGTCCAAACAGGTAGAACAACACCATAACAATTCAACCAACATGCATCAAGCACAGTTCCTGGAGCTGTTAATAGTATAAAATAATACAGTTCCCATTCCATGTCTTCACGCTGAATCTTGCAGCAACAAAAAGGGGAGAACATGAAGTGGGGAGGGGAAGGGAAAGAGCATAATAGAAAGAGAGGGAGGGAGAAGGTGAAGAGAGAAAGCAAAGCGTATCTGCCCCTGGACACCTATGTGGGGACAAAACCAAGAACTTCAAAAATATCATGACATCAACTTAGCATAAGTTTCCAAGTAAGTAAAGGATATCCAACAAGCCCATATGTTGTGAGATCTGTTGGAAAGGCCTTTGTATTCCAAAGTCATATCTTCCATGTGGTATATATGATCTACCTGGGTTAGCCATTGTCGAACTGTAGGTATTTTAGAATCTCTCCAGTAGAGGGGAATAAGAGCTTTGGCAGCGTTCAAAAGATGTGGAGTAATGGATCCTTGGTTTTGGGTGAGTGGTCTCTCTGTGAAGTGGAAGAGCACCTCCCATGGATCCGCTTTAATTGGGAATCCTGAATTTCCGCAATATACTTAAGGATCGTGGACCAATATGTTTTTATAAAGGGACAGTGCCACCATATGTGGGCATGGGTAGCAGTCTTGCCACATCCTCTCCAGCATTGGTTTGAGATGTTCGGAAACGTGATGTAGAATAGCTGGGGATTGGTGCCATCTTGTCAACAGTTTATAGTTGGTTTCCGCGGCTCTTGATGAGATGGCGGAGGTGTGTGCCAGTCTTAGAATTTTCTTCTTTTGAGCGCTGCTACGAGTCTGGTGAAGGTCTTTTTCCCAAGCAGAGATAAAAGATGGAAAGTCAGTGGAATCACAGGTCTTGAGGGTTTTATAGAGTAGGAAAACTGCTTTCTGAGGAATTTGGCTGGTATTCAGGATGGCTTCCATCGGAGTAAGGTTATCTACCGAACGTAAGGGGAAATGCAAAGATTTGATAAACGTTTCAGTTGGGTGTATCTCCAGTGGTCCAAGACGGAGGGACAAGCGGAAGGAACAATAGTATTAAAATTTACATTACCCCGCTGCGTTGTCACCTGATGTAAAAGAGTGTTAGTATGAGGAAGCCATTTTTAAAATTTGGAATTCAGTTTCCCTGGTAGAAAGAAGGAGTAACCAGTTAAAGGCATGAGAGGGGAGTTGCATTTCCAATCCAGAGATCGGTGTACGGCATCCCAGACTGCAAAGGTAGATCTCGTTAGTGGGGATGTATGCATTGCAAACTCTGTCTGTTCGGAATCCAAATGTGAGAATAAAGGTCCATGCCACTCAAGGAATACTCCACTTGCACCCACAGTTTAGAATGTAGATGGTGTTTCCAATCTAGGATTCTATTAAGGACCACGGCATGAAAGTAAGCTTTAAAGTCGGGAAGACCCAGCCCACCTTCTTTCATGCAGGTAAGTATAGATGTGGAAATACGAGGGCGGGCACGAGACCAGACATATTTACCAATTAGAGACCTTAGTAAGGAAAAGAAACTAGGTGGCACGTTAAAAGGGAGCATTTGAAAGAGGAAGAGTACCCTGGGAAGCACATTCATTTTAATTACGTTGATTCTGCTCAACCATGAGGTGGCTAAATGCTGCCATTTATTAAGATCATGTCTAATGTTGTTTAACAGAGGGATATAATTGACACGGAATAAAATTGGTGGGATCAGCCGTCAATTGTATACCTAAATATTTTAAAGAAGTGGGCTGCCAAACGAATAAGAAGTGCGGTTGTAGAATCTTGGCTTCGGCCTTCGGCAGGGAGATGTTAAGAGTTTCAGATTTAGAGACATATATTTTGAAGTTGGAAATAGTACCATACAGTTTTAGGACTGACATTAGGTTGGGTAGGGTGATTAGAGGTTGCTGAACATAAAATGGGATGTCATCTGCATAGGCCGCATATTTGTGTTTCTTCTCCCTGATCGTAATTCCATGGATGTTGGGACTATTGTGTACAAATGCAGGGAAGGGTTCAAGGGAGAGGGCAAACAGTAATGGGGAAAGGGGGCAGCCCTGTCTTGTGCCATTGTATAGCTCAAATGTGTCACTCAGTAGTCAATTGATCCTAATCTGGGCGGTGGGCGACTTATATAAAGCCACAATCATGGATTGCATTTTAGGTCCGATTCCTAAATGAGATATAATTGCCATAAGGAACCCCCAGTCCACCCGGTCGAACGCTTTTTCAGCGTCTGTAGATAGAAGAAGGGTGGGCTGAGCAGATCGCCTGGCAAAAGAGAGGAGTGATATTGTTCAAGCAGCATTCTCTCTGGCTTTCCTGCCAGGTATAAAACCCATCTGGTCAGCAGAGATCAGGTGTAGGTTAAAGGGTAATAGTCTAGAGGCAAGCACCGTACAATTTGACATCAATGTTCAAAAGTGAAATTGGCCTGTAAGTCCCACATATGCTTGGGTCTTTCCCTGGCTTGGGTGTGACTGTGATGTGTGCATGGAGCGTTTCCGATCTCAGCGTCCCTCCATAGAGTATTGTGTTGACATATGCCTGACAGGGGAGTGAGTAGTATATCCTGAAAAGATCTATAATAGGCTGAGGTGAGACCATCTGGACCTGGTGCTTTTCCCATAGCCATAGACCCCAGTGCCAGTCGGAGTTCTGAGATTGTTATGTCCTTCTGCAAGTTCTCACATGCTGAAGAGGGGAGTTTAGGAGGGTTGGCCTGAGACAAGAAATCTTGTATCAAGGAATTCCTTCGTTGGTCCTCCCCAATAGGGTTCTGTGCATGATAGGGTTGTTGATAAAATGCTCTAAACTCCCTAGCAATTGTATCAGATTCATAAACTAACTCTTCCGAAGGGGTTTTTATCTTTTGTATGAAAGAGGCTTTTTTATTTTGCAAGGATCTTGCTAGGTATCTACTGGGTTTGTTACCCCACTCGTATATTTTTTGAGCTATTTTAGGATAGGCACTTTTTTGTTCAATATGATAAATCGTTTTTAGTTCTTCCCTCTTTTGCGTCAGGGCTTGCAGGAGAGAGGGTAACAGAGACGCTTTGTGTTTACGTTCCAAAGTATGGCTCTCCTGAAGGAGTTCCGATTGCCGATTTAGTCTCTCCCTCTTTTTGCAAGAGCCTAGCTCTATAAATCTGCCTCTCACAAAGGCTTTATGAGCCTCCCACACAACCGCCAGGGACGTGCCAGGGGATGTATTGTCAGCAAAGTAAGAGGAGATGTCCGTACCGATCTGGTTCTTGTCTATCTCATCACATAATGGGGAGTTATTGAGCTTACAGTTGTTGGATTTCGGTGGAATAGAGGGTATTTTCAGCTTTAGGCTGACGGGGCATGATCTGATAAGGAGGATGAGTCTATTTTAGCTTGGGACACAAGTTTTAAATCATGGTGGTTGATAAAAATATAATCGATTCTGGAGTATGTTTGGTGTCTGTGGGAGTAGAAGGAGAAATCCCTCTCAGAGGGGTGGGAAATGCGCCAGATGTCCATGAGTTGCGTGTCGTGGAGCCTCTTATGGAGGAATGGCAGTTTAGACTGGGATAATGAGGTCTCAAGTTACTGAGTGCATTCGATAAAAAGCTTATTTGATCATGGTTGGGAGCATATACATTTGCTAACGTACAGAACATACTTCCCAGTGTACCTCTCAGAAATAAATATCTTTCATGTATATCCACCATTGTTTCCTCACATGTAAAGGAGGATCATTACAATACAATGGCCACCCCTTAGCTTTATGAATATCTGAAAAGCTACGATACCAATCAGGAAACGTGGAGGAGAATAATCTAGTGTTAGTGAAGTGAGTGAGATGCAATATCACAACATCTTTTCAATTCCCGGTAGAGAGTATGTCTTTTACCCGGGGTGTAGAGGCCCTTTATATTAAATGTAACCAAGCTGAGTGTCGCCATTAGGACCGCAGGAGGAGCTCAAGTCAAGAGTCAACCAATGACAGGTGTCCAGAGGCAGGAGGGTGTATAAGTGATAGGAGGGAAAAGGAGAAAATGAAGCAGGAAGGGAGGAATTAACAGAAGGAAAGAGGAAAATAGGGGACAAAACCACCCAAAAAACCTGATAAATTAGGATTGCGCATGCAGGCATTTTCCCTGCTAGTGCGGGGACTTCCCATTTCTCCAATTCCCCAAATCCCTCATCTCCGATCCGCCAATGTTGTGGGTGAGAGTGTGGGAAAGGCAAAAGGGATCCCCTCAGGGGGAGGGGAGGGGGGGTACACCACACGCCGCCCAGCGGCGAGCAAAGTTTCCAAGCAGGGTAAACATGTCGGCTCGCCCCCCCCCCCCCCCGGAAACATCTCTTAAACACTTGTCATATAAACCCATCGTAGCCATAGAAGCATATAGAGCACAGTTTTCAGACACATTCAGAACCTTATAAATAGTGAGAAAATTGACTGTTGCACATCAATAATTGTGAATACCCTTGAGATGCAAAATAGCTCAAGCTTTGTCAGATTGGATGAAGAGCGTCTTTGAACAGCAATTTTTAAGTCTTGCCACAGATTGTCAATTTGACTTAGGCCTGGACTTTGACTGGGCCATTCTAACACGTGAATAGGCTTTTATCTAAACCATTCCATTGTAGCTCTGGCTGTATGTTTAGGGTCGTTGTCCTGCTGAAAGGTGAACCTCCGCCCCAGTCTCAAGTCTTTTGCAGACTCTAACAGGTTTTCTTCTAAGATTGCCCTGTATTTGGCGCCATCCATCTTCCTATTAACTCTTACCAGCTTTCCTGTCCCTGCTGAAGAAAAGATGGTGTTTTCAGGGTGATGTGCAGTGTTCGTTTCTAGCCACACATAGCGTTTTGCTTTAAGGCCAAAAAGTTACATTTTGGTCTCATCTGACCAGAGCACCTTCTTCCACATGTTTGCAGTGTCCCCCACATGGCTTCTCGCAAAAACTGTAAACAGAACTTTTTTTCAACAATGGCTTTCTTCTTGCCCCTGCTCCATAAAGGCAAGATTTGTAGAGTGCATGACTAATAGTTGTCCTGTGGACAGATTGTCCCACCTGAGCTGTGGATCTCTGCAGCTCCTCCAGAGTTACCATGGGCCTCTTTGCTGCTTCTCTGATTGATGCTCGCCTTGCCTAATCTGTCAGTTTAGGTAGATGGCCATGTCTTGGTAGGTTTTCAGTAGTGCCATATTCTTTCCATTTTCGGATGATGGATTAAACAGTGCTTCTTGAGATGTCCAAAGCTTGGGATATTTTGTTTTATAACCTAACCCTGCTTTTAAATTCTCTGTAACTTTATCCCTGACCTGTCTGGTGTGTTCCTTGGCCTTCATGATGCTGTTTGTTCACTAAGGTTCTCTAACAAACCTCTGGGGGCTTCACAGATTAGGTGACTTCTGAATACAATTGGTTCCACTTTAGTTAGGGGTATCAGAGTAAAGGGAGCTGAATACAAATGCACGCCACACTTTTTAGATTTTTATTTGTAAAGAATTATGAAAACTATTTATCATTTTCCTTCCATTTCACAATTATGTGCCACTTTGTGTTGGTCTACAAAATAAAAAACCAATAAAGTACAATTACGTTTTTGGTTGTAACATGACAAAATGTGGAAAATTTCAAGGGTTACTTTTTTAAGGCACTGTATATGATATTGCTTTTATATTGATGCATAAACACAATAGGCTAGGTGGGACGTTTAGTGAGACCCCAGCAGGTAGTGCCCAGCGTCTCCATCCCTATAACAAGAAAAAAATGAGGTTGAAGGATTATAAGAGGTGCATGAAAGTCAGCCAGCCCCCAGTCTGATGTACTCACCCTCCAGTCTGTCACCAACCAAGTAGACCTGTCTCTTGATTTTTTTCTTTATATTGATGCAAACTATATTAAAAACACTCATGTTACTTAAATTTATATAGTAGCATACAGTATGCTATTATGAACCATACAATGGCTTTCAGTTTACATTGTTATGCCTAATGGGATGCACTTGTACCATTCTAAGTTTTATGATACGATGTACCTGTCACTGTATATTATGGAAACAATAAAAAGTTTTGTATAAAAAAAGTGTATGACCAGCCATAGATATTGTAATAGAAGTAAACAGATTGTCCTGTGGTCATTGTTAGAACAGTTTCAAAAGACCTGTAGAGTTTTGGTACACTTTCTGCAGTAAATAACATTACAGGTAAGCCCATTAGTTTTATACATGGCATTCCATTTTTCCTTTCTCCACAATATTCTAAGCATATAGATTTTCTACAGCTGCTAAATACAGCATGCACAGCAATTACGTCCAGCTCTGGAAAATCATTCAGAACAGTGTGAGTACTTGTAGGCTTCTAGTAATGTCAGTAGAACACTTTTACTTTATGGATTGACAAGTATTTTGGTTTAGAAGGGTGGATGCCAAACACCTGAAATCCCCTAGTGACTACCTGTGGATATAGGAAGTGGAACCATAATGTGAAGAACTATTTCCATTATGTTTAATTTACTTTACACCCATCCTGTTTGGATTTAGCTGTACTCTCCATTGCTGCTCTAACCATGTGCTAGAGTAATTGCCTTACAAGATTAAGTTCTCCAACATATCAGTGACAAGGTCAAGCAGATCATATATCGTATTTCTTGGGAATAGTGACCTATGATCGGAGATGCACAGGATGTGTCACATATGACTAATTTCTTGGAGAAGCGTCATGGATCCCTGCTGAGCTGGTAGACCACACTGCCAACGTAGTGAGAACAGAGATGTGTTAACACGTCTGGCCTACTCCTACCTCTTTCCTGTGTGAGTTCATTTGTGTGCCCTCCTCGCTCAAGACATTTAGAAGAACAGAAAGGTCAGGCAAGATTCCTTTGAGAAGAGGTCATAAAATGTACCATTCTTTTTTTATTTTACAGTTTTTTGCTTTTTATGAGTGTGCAAGAAAACAATAGACTGGTGGCCTTTCCCAAGTGTTTATAAAAACCAGTTAATACAGACCTGTTAAACTTCATATCAGCACACTTTCTGTTGAGTTTCATCAGCGGATGGGTTTATTATGGTAACGTGACTCATATAATTTTCTGCATATTGGCTTTTCCATAACAGCATGACATTAATTGTTACTGGAGCCGAATAACAGAACTGAATGGGTCTCAGACAGAAGCTCTTTGTCTGCGTCGACTGTGCGCCAAAGTTCTGCTACTATACATTATAGTAATTCCTGTAGAATTAGGTCATTGCCTTCATTTTCTTGGATGCTTAAACACAACGCGCACAATTAAAACATTATTGTGGGTTGCCAGAACCAAACAGATCTTTATTAGGTGGTACTATATTCCATAAAATAAATGTTGGCCTGTTGGAGGGAAGGAATCAGGAGATGCTTATTAGAAAAATGGAAGCTCTGTCCAAATATGTGCGTTTCTCTTTTCTGGCCTGCTGTGGCATTTTCTGCTTTGAAACATTTTTTAAAACCTTTCCAGCCCACATGTATGTTTATTTTTTAATGTCAAAGCAGTGGCTTGGCTTTGCCAATAGCTGAAATTAGAAGTACCAGCAGAAAACCATATGGATTGTTGAGTGCATAGTCTGTTCCCTCGTGGATGACTGGATACAGTACTTTTTTTTTTTGTATCTGAGAGCACAAAATACACTGAATCACAAATAATTTTTACAAGAATGTATTCAGTGTAAATGCCAGATGTTTCTACCCAAAACTATTTTCTTTTTTAGTTTTCTATAAAAGGGGGATGAGTTTAAATGAATGAAAAACACATGGGGTGGAACTTAGCCAAAGTCATGGCGCTTAGTTGAAAGTGACAGGGGTTAAAGTGATTGTAAACCTTCACCTTGTAAAACATCCCATTCAGTTTAAAATGGAAACGAAAGGCAAAACATTTTTGTATAGATATAAAAATACATTAAAAATACCTTTTTTTTTTATAAGTGATCACATTCCCTCGGTTCTCAGCTGCAAAATAGCTGGGTGAGGAGAAGCAGCAACACACTGAGCTTCCCAGTGAAAGGCTGTGCAGTGGGTGCATGTCAGGACAAGTCTGATCATTGGACGAGAGCACTCTGAGTTCCCAGCATAGCTAGAGAACTGCTTAGTGTGGTCGGTTTTTAATAGCAAAGCAGAGGGACTGGCAGGAACACCAGGGATTCCACATAAAGGAAGCAATACAAAGAGAACAGGATAATTTTTCATACAAGTACATGATACAGCAGGTACATATCAAGAATAGGAAGTGTTGAGGTAACACGCTTTAACTCCTGCACAACTCTATGCTACGACAGCTCAGGAGCAACGTTAGCAGACTGTTGACCAGAGAAAGAATAGCATTGTAAAGGATGGGGAGTGCAAAATGCCAGAGATATTTAAACATAAATATGGCAGCAAGGCAACAACCACAGGGCTTAGAATTAAGCTACCATATACAGCACAGGAAATCAAAAGTAATGTTGGGGTGTAGTGCAATGTGAACAGACACATATATTATTATTATTAGCTTTAGCAGAAGCTAGTGCACATACTGGGAATAGAGTTGCAAAATGTATTGTGTTGTGTACACTGAGAGAACAGTAGTGGAGATGTGAACAATGATGATAAAAGAATGTCACTTCCAGCAAACAGGCACTACTGAATGAGCAATGCTAGTACTGGGAGCTTATCAGTTTCTCAATGCAAAATTCCCATAGGGTTCCTATCTCGAGGAGGGTGCATGTGTTTTCCTGTTACTTCTATCCCTGGTGGCAAAATATTTATCAAGTTACTCTTGATACCACACAACACGAAAAGTGACTCCCCATCAAAAATAGGCCATCTCATTGCTTTCAGTCCATTTTATAAATGTAATATAGGATTGCCTATATGTTTTATTCTTATGAGGCACTATTATAATAATGTCTCCAAGCCAAAAACTGCTGTAGCCTAGTCTGCAGCACTAACAGCAAAAAAAAGTCGGAGGAGACTTTTGCAAAGGCACAGCTACAGGAAGGAGCTCTTATTGTAGAGCTGTGTACACCCAGTGTTGAGCTTGCCCTCTGCCCAATAGGAAGGCACACATGATGTGGAACGAAAGGATTGTGTAAAGTGTAGTTCTGAAAGACTAAGCTAACTTGGGGAGCTGGAAGGAGTAAACTGCAAATCCCAAAAGACACTGGGGTAAAGGGGAGAGATGGTTCTCTGTTGTTTTCCCCACCTGAGGAGAAGAAGTCTGGAGGCTGTTCAGAGAGGACTGAGCGCACATCAGGCTGCTAACAGACTACTTACCCCTGCCCATGAGAGGGAGAGAGGCACAGCAACAGACATTCTGGGATATTGGAGAGCACCATGGATGCTGATAGAGCTTGCTGCCTGTACAAGGGGGAAGAGCGCTGCAGATACAGACCAGCTGTATTTCACCCAGTATAAAGAGGGAGACCACCTGCTAGCACAAGTAGTTGATGAGAGGCCGCTGGCCAAACCCACATTGCAAAAGTAGGATAGTGTTGCCTGTGAGAGCTGGTGCCTTTTTTAGAGCTTAAAAGGACCAGAATTGGTGTCATCAGTGCTTAAAGGGACATTATCCTGAGCACTCTGACATAACAGCAGGGCCCCAATGAGCTAGTCAGCAAAAGAGGGTATATTACAGATTGCTGAACTGATAGAGTGACATTACTGACAGAGGGTTTAGGAGAAGTGGTTCCCATTGCTTGTTTTTACAGTATATTCCTGCCTACTGTTCACCTATTTCCAATGTATTCCTTGCTATAGTTTAACTGTTTGTTGTATCATTGCTGTTGCATCATATCACTTTTGTTACTAGGTTGCTGCATATACAGTATCTCACAAAGGTGAGTACCCCCCTCACATTTTTGTAAATATTTTATTATATCTTTTCATGTGACAACACTGAAGAAATTACACGTTGCTACAATGTAAAGTAGTGAGTGTACAGCTTGTATAACAGTGTAAATTTGCCGTCCCCTCAAAATAACTGAACACACAGCCATTAATGTCTAAACCGCTGGCAACAAAAGTGAGTACACCTCTAAGTGACAATGTCCAAATTGGGCCCAAAGTGTCAATATTTTGTGTGGCCACCATTATTTTCCAGCACTGCCTTAATCCTCTTGGGCATGGAGTTCACCAGAGCTTTGCAGGTTGCCGCTGGAGTCCTCTTCCACTCCTCCGTGACAACATCAAGGAGCTGGTGGATGTTAGAGACCTTGCGCTCCTCCACCTTCCTTTTGAGGATGCTCAATAAGGTTTAGGTCTAGAGACATGTTTGGCCAATCCATCACCTTTACCCTCAGCTTCCTTAGCAAGGCAGTGGTGTGTTTGGGGTCGTTATCATGTTGGAATACTGCCCTGCAGCCCAGTCTCTGAAGGGAGGGGATCATACTCTGCTTCAGTATGTCACAGTACATGTTGGCATTCATGGTTCCCTCAATGAACTGTAGTTCCCCAGTGTCGGCAGCACTCATGCAGCCCCAGACCATGACACTCCCACCACCATGCTTGACTGTAGACAAGACACACTTGTCTTTGTACTCCCCACCTGGTTGCTGCCACACACGCTTGACACCATCTGAACCAAATAAGTTTATCTTGGTCTCATAAGACCACAGGACATGGCTCCTGTAATCTATGTCCTTAGTCTGCTTGTCTTCAGAAAACTATTTGCGGGCTTTCTTGTGCATCATCTTTAGAAGAGGCTTCCTTCTGGGATGACAGCCATGCAGATCAATTTGATGCAGTGTGCAGCGTATGGTCTGAGCACTGACAGGCTGGCCCCCCACCCCTTTAACCTCTGCAGCAATGCTGGCAGCACTCATGTCTATTTCCCAAAGACAACCTCTGGATATGACTCTGAGCACGTGCAGTCAACTTCTTTGGTCGACCATGGCGAGGCCTGTTCTGAGTGGAACCTGTCCTGTTAAACCGCTGTATGGTCTTGGCCACCATGCTGCAGCTCAGTTTCAGGGTCTTGGCAATCTTCTTATAGCCTAGGCCATCTTTATGTAGAGCAACAATTCTTTTTTTCAGATCCTCAGAGAGTTTTTTGCCATGGGTTGCCATGTTGAACTTCCAGTGACAAGTATGAGAGAGTGAGAGTAATAACACCAAATTTAACACACCTGCTCCCCATTCACACATGAGACCTTGAAATACTAACGAGTCACATGACATCGAGGAGGGAAAATGGCTAATTGGGCCCAATTTGGACATTGTCACTTGGGGATGTAATCACTTTTGTTGCCAGCAGTTTAGACATTAATGGATGTGTTGAGTTATTTTGAGGGGACAGCAAATGTGCACTGTTATACAAGCTGTACACTCACTAATTTACATTATAGCAAAGTGTAATTTCTTCAATGTTGTCACATGAAAAGATATAATAAAACACTTACAAAAATGTGACGGGTGTACTCACATTTGTCAGATACTGTACATCTGCAATGAATATTCCCCAGCCATTCAGGTGTGTCAGAATGTGTGGTGCTATTTGCAGCGTCGTAGGCAAAGGAACAGAGGACCCAATACAACCAGTGGTTCTTTAGGGGAAAAGCGTTACACTACTGTACAGTAACCATTATTGCAATCAAATGTTAGTGTTGACCTCCTTCCATCTACTGAAATGTTATTTCACCAATAGTCATGCTCAAAAACAGTGTCCTCATTGTAGAACCACAGACAGGAAGACCGCTACTACAGAATCTTATTAATAAGCCAGACATTTAGATATTTGTGGCAATCTTTAAATTCAAACATAACTAATAATAGAAAAAGTTATTTTTGTTATTCCATAGATTATATTATACATTTCCTCCCTTTGGCTGCAGTCAGTTGTTTTTGGTTTCAAATTTAGTTTTGGAGACGGGTGAATAAAACAGGTCTGTTTTATTTTGGGTGTAGGAGCACTGTTGTGGTGTAACACTTTCTGTCCTATCAGGCAGAAAGTGCATTTTAGGCAACTAAATCATGAAACGATGTTGTTTTCTTTATTGGTAAGCTGGTCTGTGTTCCATGTAAAACAAAGTTATTAAAATTTGGGGTTATGGCTTGCATGACTGCCACTTTTCCACAGATCATGTTATATGTTTGTATGTAAACCCTTAATCAATTTTCAGTATGTTTGGCACCACGCTTTTTGTATAGAATGTTCTTTAGCAAATACGTTTTTTTTTTTTTTTTGTGAATCTGTTGCAAAGTTTCTTATTTGGAGATTTGCACGTTTTAAACACTTCAGCAAGCCACTGCCTTGGGGTTGGGCTACCTATCAAGTCTATCGGAAAGTCAGCCTAATAGTCATCTAAAGGAGAATACATGGCAGGCTGACAATGCTGATAATAATTGTTAGGCAGTAATTTAGTGCTGTCAGCCTGCGACGGGAAGTGTTGTGCCTGGCAGGATTTTCAGGTAAGAAACTTTTGTTACGGATTTACAAAAAAATCTATTTTCTTAAGAAAACTATAAAAAGTGGGATGTGTTGACCATTTAAATCTGTGTGTTGCGGTAAAGCACAGAACATGCATTAATGTGTTACGGTGCCATTCTTTTTCAGTAGCACCTCAACTTATAATCAGGGCTTTTTTTCAGCAGGAACACGGGGGAACACAGTTCCGGCACCTCCAGCACTGAATGTATGTAATAGCAAGGGGTGTGCTGGAGGGTCTATTGATGCTGGGGGATCTGTTTTTGTGTGAGTGTCTATTGTTGTTGGTTGTGATCTATTATTGCTAGGGGGTTTTATGTTACTAATAGGGATCCACTATGGAGGGAAAGGTCTATTGATGCTGGGGGATCTTTTTTTGTGTGGGTGTCTATTGTTGTTGGTTGGGATCTATTGTTGCTAGGGGGTTTTATGTTACTAGTAGGGATCTACTATGGAGGGAAAGGTCTATTATTGCTGGCTTCTGGAGGGTCTATTGATGCTGTCTGCTGGGAAATCTGTTGTTGCCGCTGGGGGTCTAATGTTTCTGGTCCATTGTTGTTGTTGTTGGTGTGTGGGGGTCTATTGTTGCTTGGGGGGACCTATTGTTGTTGGGGTGGGTTCCATTGTTGCTGGGGAAGCCTATTGTTGTGTGAGGGTTCTATTGTTGCTGGCTCCAGGGGATCTATTTTACTGCTTTTCTTGTTATTAGACAAGAACAAATTCCATACAAATTATTTAACACCACTAAATGATTCTTGGGGCAGTACTGGGAGGTGGGTAGTGATGGAACCGTGAGACGGTGCTTGGAGGTGGATGGGATACAGAGACAAGACTCAGAACGGGAGAGTTCCTGCACCTATTGTCTAAGAATAAAAGCCCTTCTTGTAATGCATTGTGTCGTAAAGCACCTTAGTGCATTCAGTTACAGATTTTTTTAGAACTTTTGGTGCATTAGTAGACCATTATTTTCAACTTTTAACAGCTTTTACCTAATACCCTGTTCTGTTGTAACACAATTTGCAATAGATTCCTTAGATTTTTAGGTTGTGAAATGACAACAGAGCAGTCATCCTAAACAGTGTATAAAAGGGATATTATCATTAATTTCTTATGGTGTTCTTGCGTGCTAGGTGAATTTTAGACCAGGGAGGTATTCTTTAGATGACTTTATCACTGTGATACAAAGTCCATGAAAGAAACATCAAAATGTTGCTTTTTACGGTGTTATGCTACTTTTTTTTTGCTATTTTAATGTGCGAGGGAGTTGATTAAAATCCTTATCTAGAGAATCAGTTTTAGGTGATGCTTTTCATTGTAGTGTTATGCTTGTTTCAGAAGGCACTATGATTGTTAGTTGCTCTGAGAAGTTTTGTGGTTGATTATGTCACTGCATCAAATAGCGGCACATGAATCATGTTCAGGTGTATAAGCGTCGGTATTGGTTGCCACATTGTTATGGTATGAACACTAGACGATCACCTCATCTGAGAACGTCAGTACTGCAGATGCTAATGTCTACAAGCGATTATGTTCTTTCTGAAAACTATTAGCACAAAAGATATGGAGATAAAAGTGTGCTCCAAGGGAAAGCATTTATTTCTAGACATAACATTCTTGTCTATGTATTTCAAATCCAAGACATAGCTAAGAGCCCATAATGACTACAGTGATCGCTAGCGAAGGATGCTTAATTTCAAATCTTTCACTAAAACAAAAATAAAAGCCTCAGAACATTATCATAGTGTGGTCCCACATTTCTCTACGAGAGTACCAGCCTCAAGACATTTATAGAGAAAAATGGAAGCTGAGAGAATCGTCATTAAGTCCACTCATCATTTGTAACCACCAAAAGTGCACTTCATAAAGGTGGGTCCCTGCAGAAATATTACTGCTCTTCTGGCTAATGCGTAGGCCTTCGACGTACAGACTTCAGTTTTGATAAGAGCAGTGTGTACAACAAGATTTGGCATTGCATGGGTAAAGCTTTCTACAAGCTTCAAGCAGATTCGTTGATGCCTCACCCCACCCCCATGTTGTGTCAATCCAATTTTATATTTTAAAGCCTAAGGCCGGGTATACACAGGCCGAATGTTGGGAAACATTTGCAGGTTTAAAAGAAAATGGTTGACATTCGGTCCATGTGTATGTCGGACATGCGTGCTGAAAAACCAGCAGCCGACTGACTCAGCCAATAGCAGAGAGCGCTGATCGGAGTGTTCTGGGGGAGGAACCGTCCCCCTATCACAGTGATGGCGAACCTTGGCACCCCAGATGTTTTGGAACTATATTACCCATGATCCTCAACTACCCTGCAGTATGCCTTATCATCATGGGAAATGTAGTTCCAAAACATCTGCGGTGCCAAGGTTCGCCATCACTGCCCTATCAGAACACAATGGCTCAGCGGGGGAGATTGCTATACTAAGTTCACATAGTATGGCGGCTCTGATCAAAGCTGACAGCTTTTTTTTTTTTTTTTTTTCATTCAACTCATAGGGTAATTGTGTGTACCAGGCTTTACTTCATGATTACATCTATGTTAAAGAGTTAGTTTTGACCAAGCTGGCACAAACAAATGCTTTCCTTTATTTATATGTGAAGAGGTGGATGGATGACGTCATGATATCCACCTTAGCTAATCAGATAAAGGTTTGTACTTATTGATAAAAATACAAGGCTTCCTATGAATGGCTGAGAAGCATCAATCCCAACTTGATTTTGTTATTGCAGCAGATTGGCAGTCCCCGTGCCACTGCCAGGACATAGTGCTGTATATTGTATGGAGCATCATGCTGCACACTGGGTCCTGCGTGTAAAATCTGTGCTTCTGATGTTAAAGAGATATGGCTGCCTCTTCTTCTGACATTATCGGAAGCTGGCAATCAGCCCCTTGATGATGCGCAGCAAGGCCCACCCTCTTCCGGCTGCTGTATTGAAGCTGATGCCACCTGGGATTTGGGACATGTATATCCTAGGAGACTTTAGAAGCAGAGTAGATGTCAGGGTAAATAAACAACACACAAAAAGTTGGCAATTTAGATTGCAATGTGAAAGTGGAGGCTTGTAGTTCAATAAAGTAAAGATCCACTTTAAGGAAAATTTTAGTAGGTGGATGTCAAACATAGAGCTACATGGGAGGGCTCACTGTCACTTTATACATACAGCAAGCAGGCTGTCAACAAACTTCAGGCTGGGTTCACACATGCTGCGGCCGCGGCTCACAGCAGGGGGTCCGGTGCGTCCCTGTTCACTGATTCTGGTGCGAATCAGGTCCCAATTTCTGCCTGAATTTGGTCCTGATTCGGAACCAAAGATGGGACCCTTTCCAAATGTGGACCGTGGTCACCCCTGAGGTGTGTGAACCGGCTCCATTGAGAGCTGGTCACACTCTACTGTCATGTGAATTGGATGCGGGGAAAGCCGCATCCAATTCGCATAAGTGCGAACCCAGCCTGAAGTAGCACTGAAGCCTGCAAGCAGCTTGTTTAAAGTGACAATTCGCATTCCCGTTAAGATCCATGTTTATATCCCAAAACTTGAGCTGAATGATGCTTTAATGGTTGAAAGATTTCTAAATCTTTGCAAAAACTTTCTACACATTGCTCTCACGCAAATTAAAGGTTGTGTGAACACAGCCCTACCTAACCTAAATCACAACTTTCAAAAGTCCAAAAATTGGTTACCTTAGTCCTAGGTGAAAATAAAGAAAACAAATGCAATCACCACATTTAAGGTCTATTACGCTGCAATATATAATTTTTATTTTCTTTCTGTTTTTGGGTCTAGGTATGTTTTAGGCTTCATGCACACTACTGCTGTAAAACTAAAGTTTTTGTGAGTTTGGGCATTTTTTTTAACAGCCCTTAACCACTTTACCGCTGCTCACTAGAGCTCTACTGCGGCAAAGTGGCTCGATCACGTCTGGCAACGTAGACCTACGTTGCCAGACATTCCCCTCTCTCGGTGGCGCGCGCCGATGGAGGCTCGCTCCCACTGTATTCAGTCACAGCGGGAGTCGGGCCAGGGGAGGAGCGGCGGTGATCACCACCGCTCTTCCCCGATCGTCGGGGAATCGAGTGTGGAGATCCGCCCGCTTGTGTAAACAAAGCGGGCGGATTTCCTAAGTGACAGGCAGGGTCATATTGCAGGGTTCAGCATAGCTGAACCTGCGATCTGTCCCTGTGTCACTCAGTCACCTCCCCCCACACACGTTAGTAAGCACCAGGCATACATTAACCCCTTGATCACCAATAAAAATTAACCCCTTCCCTGCCAGTGTCATTTTTACAGTAACAGTGCATATTTATAGCACTGATTACTGTAGTAATGTCACTGGTACCCCCAAAAGTGTCAAAAATGTCAGTCAAGGGTCCGATCTGTCCGCCATAATGTCGCTGTCCCGCAAAAAAAATCGCAGATCGCCGCCATTACTCGTTAAAAAAAAAACCACCAAAAACGACAGAAATCTTTCCCTTAGTTAGTAAACGCAATAACTTTTGCGCAAACCAATCAAAATACGCTTATTGCGATTTTTTTTTTTTACCAAAAATATGTAGCAGAAAACAAATTGGTCTAAAATGATAAAAAATTTAGATTTTTACATTTTTTTGGGGGGGAATTTCATATAAAAAAATGTGAAAAATGTTATTTTTTCAAAATTGTCTCTCTTTTTTTGTTTATAGCGCAAAAAGTAAAAATCGCACAGGTGATCAAATACCACCAAAAGAAAGCTCTGTTTGTGGGAAAAAAAGGACGTAAATTTAGTTTGGGTAGGGCAATGCATGTTAAATGTGCAATTGTCAGTTAAATTTGCACAGTGCCGAATCGCAAAAAGTGGCCTGGACGTAAGACAGCAAAATCCTCTGGTGGTAAAGTGGTTAAACTCCCCTCTATGTTATCCTATGTGTCCATGCACACATGGACATTTTTAGCAGTTTATCAGCAGGGGAGTTTATGGGCTGTTGTCAGAACGCCCTAAAATCAGGTTCAAGAGCAGTTCTTCTGACCACAAAAAATGCTGAAAAATGCTCATAAACGCCCATAAACACGCATAAACTCTAGGCAAGTTTAGCACTTCAGCGTTTATCTGTTTCAATGGCCAAAATAAATTAAAATTCTGCCCAATTAAAAAATAAACTCCCAAACTCATTTATCTTATTTTTTTTTTGTTTTTAATACATTTGATATTAGCCCAGTACAATCTCAAAGTATTATACGGGGCCACACTGTCTGCTTTTTTGGACAGACTAAAATATGCAGACAGCGATTCCTACTGAACACCCCCCATACAACCAGACACAAAAGCTGGGAATAAAGCAGGTGCAGGGGATTGTGTCTCGAACTTCAGTGAAGGTGCTTTGCACAAAGAGATGCCAAGTGGTCTTTTCCTGACATTTTGTCAGCTCACCTGTGACTTTCTTCTTTCTGTCTAGAGTTGGTGAATATGGTCCTCAGTGATTTTAATAAAGCTTCAGCTTAGCGTGATTGTCAGAAATAAAAGAGCTCTCCAAAAGTTTATTGTTGTGGTCAATGAGTAGCTGAGTATAAAATGGTTAAAACCAAAAGAAAAGCTTTTTTTTTTTTTTTTTTTTTTTTTTTTAAGCGGCGGGTCATTATAAAGATCTAGCCTAGCTATTTTTTTTATGCTGGCCTATGTCCATTTGGCTTTTTTCCACATTCTGTAAGCATTTTGAAGCCTGCGGTTTACACCGGCTTGCTGAAAACGCCGACACTCCAGTTGCTGGCACATAATTAAACTGATTTGTGGTTTGACCATTGGAACTGCAGAACACAACTGTGACCAAATATGCTACACACTAACAAAATAATGCAAACTCCTTCCAAGTGTTTTATAGCGCACCAATGTACAGGGCAGTTTAGAAAACCTTTCTTCTAATTCTTGAGCAGTGAGGTCCGTGCCCTCAAACTGCATTATTTCTGGAATTACAGGAGTCACTGCCATGCTCCAATTGTTTAGCTCTCTCCAGTCTGTTTTATAGCTTACGGTTAATTATACTGAATAGCGAGTTTTCAGTGAAGCTGGCTAGGTATAGTGAAACCTACACCCAGTCTCGCTCACCTGTACTCACATATACACATTGACGTACTCAACACATAGATTTACGCTGACTTGGTTTACTTTGGCAGTTGGTGGACTTGACTTGAAATTACATTAGTCTGCTTGTCTAATTTTTGGGTTTTATTCACACAAGTCAGTATTAGAAAGTTACAGAGGGAGGAATATATTAGAGTTTCATGGTTTGAGTGGCTGTAGACTTTCATCCATAGAGGATTTTGTGCATATACATACTGTGTCTGTGCTGAGTTAGTGGCTTTGCGTAAAAAATATTGTGTGTGTGTATATATATATATATATATATATATATATATATATATACAGTGGGTACGGAAAGTATTCAGACCCCCTTAAATTTTTCACTCTTTGTTATATTGCAGCCATTTGCTAAAATCATTTAAGTTCATTCTTCTTCCTCATGAATGTACACATAGCACCCCATACTGACAGAAAAACACAGAATTGTTGACATTGTTGCAGATTTATTAAAAAAGAAAAACTGAAATATCACATGGTCCTAAGTATTCAGACCCTTTGCTGTGACACTCATATATTTAACTCAGGTGCTTTCCATTTCTTCTGATCATCCTTGAGATGATTCTACACCTTCATTTGAGTCCAGCTGTGTTTGATTATACTGATTGGACTTGATTAGGAAAGCCACACACCTGTCTATATAAGGCCTTCAAGATCACAATGCATGTCAGAGCAAATGAGAATCATGAGGTCAAAGGAACTGCCTGAAGAGCTCAGAGACAGAATTGTGGCAAGGCACAGATCTGGCCAAGGATACAAAAAGATTTCTGCTGCACTTAAGGTTCCTAAGAGCACAGTGGCCTCCATAATCCTCAAATGGAAGACGTTTGGGACGACCAGAACCCTTCCTAGAGCTGGCCATCCGGCCAAACTGAGCTATCGGGGGAGAAGAGCCTTGGTGAGAGAGGTAAAGAAGAACCCAAAGATCACTGTGGCTGAGCTCCAGAGATGCAGTCAGGAGATGGGAGAAAGTTGTAGAAAGTCAACCATCACTGCAGCCCTCCACCAGTCGGGGCTTTATGGCAGAGTGGCCCGACGGAAGCCTCTCCTCAGTGTAAGAAACATGAAAGCCCGCATGGAGTTTACTAAAAAACACCTGAAGGACTCCAAGATGGTGAGAAATAAGATTCTCTGGTCTGATGAGACCAAAATAGAACTTTTTGGCCTTAATTCTAAGCGGTATGTGTGGAGAAAACCAGGCACTGCTCATCACCTGTCCAATACAGTCCCAACAGTGAAGCATGGTGGTGGCAACATCATGCTGTGGGGGTGTTTTTCAGCTGCAGGGACAGGACGACTGGTTGCAATCGAGGGAAAGATGAATGCGGCCAAGTACAGGGATATCCTGGACAAAAACCTTCTCCAGAGTGCTCTGGACCTCAGACTGGGCCGAAGGTTTACCTTCCAACAAGACAATGACCCTAAGCACACAGCTAAAATAACGAAGGAGTGGCTTCACAACAACTCCGTGACTGTTCTTGAATGGCCCAGCCAGAGCCCTGACTTAAACCCAATTGAGCATCTCTGGAGAGACCTAAAAATGGCTGTCCACCAACGTTTACCATCCAACCTGACAGAACTGGAGAGGATCTGCAAGGAGGAATGGCAGAGGATCCCCAAATCCAGGTGTGAAAGACTTGTTGCATCTTTCCCAAAAAGACTCCTGGCTGTATTAGATCAAAAGGGGGCTTCTACTAAATACTGAGCAAAGGGTCTGAATACTTAGGACCATGTGATATTTCAGTTTTTCTTTTTTAATAAATCTGCAACAATGTCAACAATTCTGTGTTTTTCTGTCAGTATGGGGTGCTATGTGTGCATTCATGAGGAAGAAGAATGAACTTAAATGATTTTAGCAAATGGCTGCAATATAACAAAGAGTGAAAAATTTAAGGGGGTCTGAATACTTTCCGTACCCACTGTATATATACCCAAATCCCAACTCTTCCATATTTGGATGGACCATTTCATTTTTAGAAACAAATCCTTCTGCCCCTCTTCCCTCCTCAAATGTCCCTCTTTTTAATCGAATCCTCTATGAAAATAGTTATACTACACTAAACCTTTCTGCCAACATCTAAATGATGTCATCTGGTACACTTGTGGTTTCAACCAATCCGTTTTTTGCAGATTATTGCTTCCTCGTTTGCATAACCAGGGGTTTGGCTGGGGTGTGATTTTTTTGCCAAAATACTTCATGTTGAAAGGTGTCAGTTTTGGGTGGAAGATAATGAAGGGCTTATATACTCCATATATTTTATTTTTATTTATATAACACCGACAATTTATGCAGCACATTACATACTGTACATTCACATCAGTCCCTTTCCTCAAGGAGTGCCATCTTGAGAGCAATAAAGGCCCCTGGGCAATGCAGTGCAATGGGGCCCTGCCTACACAATCGCCCACAAGAATAAAAAATGCAAGTTATTGATAAGGCGATATTTATTGGTACAGCAGTGCCAGGCTAATGACAAGTCCAAGTTCGGCGGCTGGGGCCGGAGAGCACACAAACACAGACAGGAGTCAGACTCGACTGTCATGTGTGTGTCGGTTCCTGTGGAGGCGGACAGGCATTCCTGCAGTTGTGGGCTCCCCCCCCAATGGCCAAAGGGGCCTGACAACAGCGCAGGGCTGACAGGTGCTTGCCACCTGCTAAGTTCAGCAGTGGGGTGCGCACGGGAATCGGGACTAATATTTGGCTGGGGCTCGGTTGCTGGGCAGGTGGGGCCCCCAGGCAACTGCCCAGCATGCCCATTCAGTAAGATGGCCCTGTCCTCAAGGAGCTTACAATCTATGGTCATTATCTCACATGCATACATACACACACACACGCACTAAGGCCAATTTGGAAGGAAGCCAGCTAATTTACCAGCATGTCTTTGGAATGCGGGAGTGTGGGAGGAATTTACGCAAGGACATTAAAAACAGGCAAACTCCATGCAGATAGTGTCCTGATGAAGGAATACAGCACTGCAAGGCAGAAATGCTATCTACTATGCTGCCCAGTTTTATTTTCTGAATTTTTAAAATTCTTTGCATACACCCAGTACAGGAAAATTTAAGTGTATGTCAGGGCAAAATTAAAATACAAAAAAAGTGTAATGCATTCACATCTCCCCATGTTTTATCCCTTTTGAAACTACAGAATAATATCTATTGATCTGCCAGAAACGCACCCAGCTTCTAATTTTCTGTTGTGGGCTGACAGCATACATTATTTTTGTAGGCTGATTGGTGTCAGCCCTGCCCAGTTGCCATTTGCTGCATTTTTGAATTCCTTGTCCTCATCTTTACAACAGACTGATTTATCTGTAGTCCAGATAAAAACTGGGAAAGCTAACTAGACTCCTTGAGATATCAGCGGAAATGTGTGGAGGTTATTGGAAAGCTCTGAATTTCTGACAAGTTCAACTTTTTTTGTGCTTATCAGATACAAGAAAACTGTTTCAATTGGATATTTACTAGACCAAAAGGGAGCAAATGAGCGAAAATAGTTGTTTTAGCGTTATTGCTATTGCTTTTGCTATACTGTCGTCTTGCATTATTATGCATATGTACCAAGAATGTCTTTTTTTTAAGATGCACCCTATAGCTCTCACTGCAACTTTGTGTTATGCTTGCAGGAAAAATTGTGTAAAATGATGCATAAGTATATCAAAGATAAAAAAAATAAAGTAACAAACGCTCTATAGTACCAATATAATTTACCATATACAGTAATTAATAAATTCACATACATGTGCCACATATGATATGTGGATTCCCACAAGTGCTGACTATAAACTATAAAAGTTCCATCCTTAAAATGGAATGTACCTGCTTCATTAGAGAACAGCTCCCTCTTGTGAGAGTCTGTGTCCTGTCTAGGTCCTAAACAGTAGGTGTTAACAGAGCCAGATGTTTAGTTCACTTGCTAGATGTGTGTCCATGCTGTTTATGTGGTAGCTTTATTTTTAAGTTTTAATATTTCAACTAAATTTTAATAATTGTCTAACCACTTATGTTTTAACAGGTATGACATCTGTACATACAAAAACAAGCCTTGTGGTACGCTAGGTAAGTGTTCCTGGGTACTTCAAAAACACCATAATGACAAATGCTTGGGTTAGCCAAATTATCTTGTTTAGTCATGCACATGATTCAATATGTTCCTATACATGTACATGTAAAACTACTAGGAACCAATGCTTTCATGCATGTGAAGGACTAACCATATCTTTCCTTTTGAGGGGCCCTAATAACTGACTGTAGCATGAAATAAAAAGGTAGATTTCCTTAAAATGCTGGAAATGTGCTCATTCTTTAATATGGATAACATTAACTACTATATTGCATTGCAACTGAAAAAATACATCAATCAGCCATACTTTTATGACTACTGACAGGTTACATGAAGAACATTGATTATTTTATTACAATGGCATCTGAACGTCGGTGGAATATATTAGGCAGCAATTAGACAAGTTGTCGCTGAAGCTGATGTGTTGAAAGCAGAATAAATGGACATCACAGTTTATTATTTATGGGCTGCATAGCCACAGACCAGTCAGGGTGCCCATGTGTCCACAGCTCAAAAATGCCTGCAATGGGCAGGTAAGCTTCACAGCTGGTCCACGTCCAGTGGCCTGATCTGATGAAACATGTTTTCCCTTACATCATGTGGATGGATGGGTGTGTGTGTACATCGCTTACCTGGGGAAGAGATGGCACCAGGATTGGGTATAAGAAGAAGGCAAGCCAGCAGAGACAGTGTGATGCTTTCAGCAACGTTCTGTTGGAAAAATTTAGGTTCTGCCATTCATGCGAATGTTACTTTACATGTACCACCTACCTAAACATTGTTGCTGACCAAGTACACCCCAATAAATAATATTCCCTGATGGCAGTGGCCTCTTTCAGCAGAACAATGCGCTCTGCCACACTGCAATAATGGTTCAAAAATGCTTTGAGGAACACAACAATGAGTTTGAGGTGTTGGCGTGACATCCAAATTCTCCAGATCTCAATCTAATCGGACATCCGTGGCATGTGATGGAAAAACAAGTCTGATCCATGGAGGCTCCACTTCTCAAGTTACAGGACTTAAAGAATCTGCTACTGACTGTTTGGTGCCAGAAACCACAGCATACCTTTAGGGGGTCTAATGGTGTTCATGCCTCAGAAGATCAGGGCAAAAGGGGCTGTTTTGATGGTAAAAGGGGGACATACTCAATGTTTGGTGGGTGGTCATAGAGTTATGCTTGAATGGTGAATACTGGCTCCATCAATGGGCCCCAACGCAATAGAAGAGTACATTTTCTTTGAAGATTAGTAATGCCTTCGTTTTTAAAAAGTTAGCCATTGCCTTTGAAACTGTATCAGCTATAACAATGTGTTCTTAGAGTCTAATTTAGACTACAGCTTAGAGAGGGACCACCATTGCTGGTGGTTACCATGTGTGTGGTGCAGATTTTGCATGTTTCACCTACTTATAGCTGTGCTACCATTGAAGTCTATGAGAATGCACAATTTGATGAAAGCGCATCAAAGATGTAGCATGCAGGACTTTGATGTGCTTTCTTCAAAACGTGATCTCATAGAGTTCAATGGTAGCACAGCTACAGATGTGTGTTAAGTGCGCATAAACACATGCATAAAATAAATATAAACATAAAATGCACTGCATACATGTGACCCTGTGCCCTAGGAGAGTGAAAAGGCTACTGTGTCTGGCTGCAATGTATCATGCAAAAGTCATTCTTAGCATACGTATTGTCATTTCAGTTATTTTTAGATATACATCTAAAAAGAGAATAGCTTGATGTGAATATTATAATCAGTTAAGTGTTACTGTCTTAAAAAAGAAATTTATAGTTGGCTTCAAAAAGTTTGTTAAAGCGGTAGTAAACCGCCAAACAAAAATTAACAGGGTCAAGTCATAATGTACCAGTATACTAGCACATTATGAAAGACTTACCTGTAAAGCGGATCCCTCCCATGCAGTGCTGTCAGGCATACCCGGCGCTGCCATCTTCACCCGATCTTCCTTCCAGATTCGCTAACTCCAGCTGTGTTATTAGTTCTTGGTTTTCCTTTTATGAATTTGAAGAGCTTGGGTTAAAAAGAATTGAAATCTTTTCTAAGATTAGGCACACTAAAGCATTTGCATATTGTAAACAAACAGTAAAATCATTTTAAAACCATCCCTCATTCATTTCTGTAGCTATAGGCATTGTGAGGCAATTCATTTCAGTTTTTACAACAGAGTCACTGAGGCCCCGTTCACACTGGGGCGACCTCTGAGCGGCCGGCACGGACTTCATAACATTGAAGTCTATGCAGGTCGCTCCGGGTCGCCCCAAAGAAGCTCCGGACCCTTTTTCTAAGTCGGAGCAACTTGTGTCGCTCCTATTAGAACAGGTCCACAGCTTCTCTATGGCAGGCGACCTACGGCGACCTGTCAGGCGACCAGGTCGCCCCAGTGTGAACGGGGTCTTAGATATCAGCTATTTTCTATGGACGCAAAATCTTAGCAGCCTGCGAGCCTCTAATGTAAATACACACCAAAAGCTTCTAAGCTGTTAAAAGCCAACTTTGGATTCTGTTTTGTGGTCCTTGAGGATCTTTGAGAATGAATTACACACACACAGTACTTACAGTGTTCAAGAATGACCTGTTTTAAAGCTCTTTTAGGGCTTTTTCATACCAGCAAGACGCACTGATTGCACAGCCACTGTGTCTGTGCTGGGAGACACATGGAAAGCCGATGATCACAGTGTCTGCTTTTTTAATCAAAACTTTAAATGTAAGGAGTGAAATTTTTTTGTTGAAAATGTGTTTTTTGAAGTTTTCACAGACAAAACCAAACACACAAAAACCTAAAATAAACCACAAGCTAAACGAACCAAAAAAACGTAAAAAAAAAAAACAAAAACAAAAAAATCAAAGGAGAGATTTGTGTTACCCATGCAGGGGTGCCAGAGTAATAATAATAGTATTGTAATTATTACTTGCGTGAGCGGCACATGGATTAACAAAGTGTGGTTGATGAGAAGCATTATAACAGATCCGCAAGTATAAGGCAATATGCATGTGACAGTAAGCCCTTCAAAAATCACCTTGACTTGTTTGGGGATGCACCTCACAGGGAAAGACTATCTGTGGCAATCAAGCAAGAAATTATGAAGCAGCTGTGGTGGGGTCGGCCAACCACTTAGACCAAACGTTATCATATTTTGCAGGAAAACCCCTATACACATAAGTAGGAGTGACATTTTAATAAAGTTCTAATCACTGCAGTGCCATTGCAATGTGGTGGTTCACATTATAGCCCACTGCTAAAATAAATTACTGCATGCACATGAATTGACATCACTGAAAACTATTTGTCTTGGGGCTGTACTGGAAATAGCTGTCAATGTAGCACCAACACATCTAGAGTAAAGGAGTCCTTACTGTTTGTTAAGAGAATGTAAATGCCTTGGTGTCCATTGTCTAGGTACACTGAGACAAAGGACTAATTTATGGCAGGCTCACTCTTCATCTCCACAGGTTTTTACAAATGAAACTTTATTCAGGAGAGTGTAAATTCAGTAGAGCATACATTACAAATTGTTGATTTTCCAGGGCCTCTGTATTCTTGATATGCCAGCCTATAAAACAAATCACAGATTCCTTTCACAGGAAGCATAGTACATGCCAATCAGATCATGTTCTAAATTCTTATTCCAAGTGCTTAACAATCATGGCATTGGCTCCTACGGCCATTCTGGTATTCTGTGATGGAGGTGTTCACTTGCCCCTTGGGAGTGTTCTCTTCCAAGTGTGTATTTTTCCAAGAAGTAAGAAACACTAAATATGAATATATGGCCCTGATGTTTGCTTCTGCTGTAAAATACAGCCGTCCCATTTTTTCCTTGATTAAAATCAGTGTGTAAATCAGATTAGTTCTGTTGTTTTTGAGCTACGGACCACCAAAGCTGCATCGTTCTTTTTTATTTGTGTTGGTGTTATGGAAGGTCTATAGAAATACTCGTTATAAGCTTCTGAGCTAAAGAATTCTGTTCAAAGTTGAATGGGAAGTCAAATGAAAGGCTTACTGGTAGCTTTGTTTGTGTTGCTGCGACTGCGGCTCCCCACTGACACTGAGTCTGATAAAAGTGTGGACTCAGCGTCACCTAACTCAGCGCTGCCGGCCACGCAAAGGATTTTACCAAGTGAGGCTGAGCCTGCATTTTTAGCAGGCTTAGTGTCCCTGAGCTAACTGCCTGTGTGTGGGCTCACACATAAACAGATACTGCTACCACTACCTGAGGTGGCCATATTTATTGTGGGCCCCTGACACCCTCCTGATTGGGACTGAACATGTGACCAGAGTAAGAAGATCTCGCAGTCAACTTTCTGGAAGTGGCTGCATAAGTTAGGTGCTGACTCGAATTCACATGTGGGCAGGGGAGGACTGGACAAGGGGGAATGGGGGCAATTTCCCCCAGGGCTGCTCTGATGCCCCAAAAAAGGCTGCACCGCTTCTGCCAATAACATGCCTAAAGGATTCCTGGTGAAGAAAAGTAAAAAGTCCCTGCTGCTGACCTACTGAGTGCAGGTTGAAGACAAGGACAGAGCGCAGAAACCCCCCCCCCCCCCCCCCCAACATTGATGGTGTAAACTGTGTCTAAGCAGTTCCATGCCCCACTGGAGACTCCTCCCCCAGCCAGCCCTAACCGAGCTGTCCCAGCTCCCCCCAACTACCCCCTGCTGGCCAGGTCGGAACCCGGATTTGGTCGGTGAGTAGAGTGTAGCTGGAGTGGAGCTTCAGCCTGGAATGGGGGTCAGTAGAAGGCTGAGAAGAGGGAGAGTGCACATGCACATTTATGCACATTTATCATTGTGTCACTATTTATGAATTTTTTACTGCATTAAGGTGTATATCACTTATGATTTATTCACGTTATTTATTCTCATTAGCACTGCACTGGTTGTTATTATGAACTTCAACATTACTTTTCGTCCTGGTGCCAAAAATGTTGGTGCCGATGCCTTGTCCAGGTCATTCGATATTAACGATTCTGAGAATCTCCTAGAACCTGGCCCATCATCTCTTCGCATGGAATTCTAGCCACTACTCAGCTCCTGCCCACGCAGCCTCCTCTAGGTAAAACATTTGTGGTTCCCACATTTTGTCCCAAACTCCTTGTGTTGGAACATGACTCCAAGTTCTCTGGACATCCTGGTATACATCGTACCTGTGACCTTCTTCAGCATTACTACTGGTGGCCCTCTCTTTGTAAGGACATCAAAGAGTATGTTCAAGCTTGCACGGTTTGTATACAATCCAAGTCTCCCATGTCCGCTCCAGCTGGGCTGCTTCTACACTTACTAGTTCCCGATATAACTTGGCATTGTATTTCCATGGATTTTATCTCAGATCTGCCCCCCTCAGCAGTTTATACAGTCATCTGGGTAGCGGTGGATCGGTTCTCCAAAATGTGTCACTTCATTCCTCTGACAGATCTACCTACAGCTACCAGTCTTGCCATGACTTTCATCAAGGAAATCTTTCGTCTCCATGCCTTCACACATTGTCTCTGACAGGGGAGTTCAATTTACAGCTCGGTTTTGGAGAGCCTTGGCCAGCTCCTTCGGGATTAAATTGGATTTTTCATCTGCCTTTCATCCCCAGACCGATGGGCAAACAGAACGTGTGAATCAAAATGTAGAATACTATCTCCGTGCTTTCATCTCAGCCCAACAAGATGACTGGGTGGACCTTTTGCCCTGGGCAGAGTTTGCCTTAAACCACCACTCCAATGGCAGTACTAGAAAATCTCCCTTCTTCACTGTTTACGGGCAGCATCCGTCCATTCCCTTTCCTGTTCCAATCACTTCTCTCGTACCAGCAGCAGCTGAAACTCAAAGGACCTTCAACTCAATCTGGAAAGAAGTTTCTAAGTTCTCTGTCAGATCAAGCCAGTTGCTTTCAAGCTCCGCCTGCCCTCTCATCTCAAGATCCCCAATGCTTTCCATGTCTCCCTGCTCAGGCCACTGATCCTCAATAGCTTCTCTCGCCCTTCATCTCACCCCTTTCCTGTTGCAGATACCACAGATCAATATGATATTAAAGAAATATTGAACTCCAAATACTCCGGGGGGGAAGTAAGTCTATCTGAATGATTGGAAGGGCTACAGCCCAGAGGAGTGGTCTTGGGTTTCTGCTGCAGATGTCTCAACCCCACTCTTGGTGACAAATTTTCTTTAGAAATTTCCCTCCAAGCCAGCTCCTAGACGTGTGGGGGGACCTTGTAAGCGGGCGGGGGCTGTCACAGATCAGCTGCGGAGCTGATCTTTGTCTTACTGTTTACATACATTTTTTACCTTTTGCTTCTGTAGGTCTGCTGGCACCTGTGGTTCCACAAGCTTGTGCTCTGCTCTTGCTGCACTGACTTAGCAGCTATGGGTGTCACCCGCTTCACCTGATGGTTATTATACCTTGCTTCCTGCTACTTCCTGTCCAGCCTCTCATGTGTCTCCCAATTTAAATCCCACTCAGACCAGTCTCTAGTTGCTTGAGCAACACTTGTTCCTGAGCCCCTGCCGTGCAATCATTCCTAGCCTGACTTCTCGTGGACTAATCTCTTGTGTACCGACTTGGCTAGTTCTCCTGACTACTTTTGTCTGCTGCCTGCCCTGACCCTGGCTCATTATCCGGTTTCCTTTTTTCTATATCCATCAATTTATCTGAGCCGACACTGTGTCTTTGGGTACTCTCCTCTCGAGCAGGGTAAACCTGGGGGTGGTGACCTGGGGTCAGCACACAGCTAAGTCCAAACTCCTGTGAGGAGTTCCCTGGCAGAACATCGGCTGGCTCTTAGATTCCATGCCCTGGGGGATCCCGTGTCACCTGCTCGCCTGTGGGCTCACACCAGTAGTACCGTGACAGTGGCATTCTTTATTTAATTGTTGCCCAGGGCTGCTCTTTGCAACAAAATATTTTCTCCTCTACACAAACTCCAACAAGAAAAGAGGGGAACTGTTCACCATTTAAAGGCCTCAAATATGGTTTATTTATCTCTACAGCACCCACTTAATCTCTCTTATACTCTCGCTAACACAATTTGGGAGCTTACTCATAGGGTAAATGGTGAGCAATTCCGATCTTCTCTTCTTGGAGTATGTTTAATGGATTTATGAGTGGTTTAGGACTACTGGAAACCAGTTCCCATCATTGGTGGTCATTTGGGGATTGATGCCTGCAGCAGAGAATTGAATCTTGTAAAACTATTTGATGTTTTTAATTAGTGAAATGCTCCTTTACATAAGTGGTTGGAGGAAAGAATGCTTCCTACAGTGATGGTCATTGCGAAGATTGCCTGTCTTACAGATAGCTGAAAAGATTATTGGTGTCAATGGTTACTTAGGCCTCTTGCACATAGGCATCTGAGACCATCCAATGTTGTAAACTGGCATTTCTTTCTAAGCCGGGAAGCCCACCCGCTGTGTACAGCTGCCCGTTGACATGAATGGCTGTGCTTGTGTAAACATTAAACATTTTTGCGTAAAATAGGAAATGTTCTATATTTTGCATACGCTTGTACACTATACTTAAGTTCATGCAAGCACCTGTGTATACCTGAATACACCCATCTACATCCATAAATTGGTCGAAGTACCCAGCACCTGGGTACAAGAATTGAGGTTGTAACGGTTTAGAGGCCCATGTGCAATAAGCCTTATGTGAAAGGCCTCCTCTTCTGAAGGAGCCGTAGGGTCCCAAGCAATGCATGGGGAAAGGCTGCGCTAGACTGACAAAATGCATAATTGAAACTAATTTACAAAATACTACCATCGTGTCTCATAATTTGAACCTGCCACTGTTTTGAAGAAATAAGAAAAAAAAATTTAGTAATTTGCCTTTTTATCTGTCTCTTCCCTCTTCTTTGCTGGCAGGCCCCTCTCTAATGCCAGTGTCAGTCTATGCAATGAAAGGGAGAAGACAGATTCCAGAGATATTCTATTAGTTTTAAAAGAAAGATGGCCTCTGTCACCGTAGCTTTGGAGAAAGAATTAAGAAGGTAATTAATAACAAATACATAATATTTTTTAATTCTTACTGAGGTGACACAATTAGCCATATTCAATTAATATTTCTTATTTTTAAACTGAATTTGTGGCCAGTCTAAAGACAGTCAAATATTCACACATCCTTAATAAGTCCACACTGACCTCTGTAGCTGTAGGCACTGAGAAGCAATTCATCCACAAAGTTTGCAACTTTTTTTAGTTTTGGATATTGTGGAGAGGAATTTGAACACTGTCAGATTTGTATTGCTGTTTTTGCTCTGTTAGGGAGATTCACCCTTTCCATTTGTCCTGTTTACCCTTATCACTGAGAGTGAAAGTGAAAGAAAATCCTACATTTTGTGGTTATCAACTGAACAGGAATGGAGGAAACATTTTCGAATGGGGACAGGAGTTCTAGTAACTACCAGGAATCCCTATCCAAAATTTAAACAAAATGCCTTTAGTTCTACTCTAAGTTATTAACCACTTTAAGACCGAAAGGATTTGCCCTCTTAATGACCAGTCGCTATTTTGCGATTCGGCACTGCGTTACTTTAACGGACAATTGCGCGGTCGTGCGAGGCTGTACCCAAATAAAATTGATGTCCTTTTTTTCCCACAAATAGAGCTTTTTTTGTGCGATTTTTATTTATTTCGCTATAAACAAAAAAAGTGACAATTTTGAAAAAAAAAAAAAACAATATTTTTCACATTCTACTATATGATAAAATAAAATGTAAAAATCTAAATTTTTTTATATTTTTGGTAAAAAAAATCACAATAACCGACTTTTGATTGGTTTGCACAAAAGTTATCGGATCTACTAACTAAGGGAAAGATTTATGTAATTTTTATTGTTTTTTTTTTTTACTAGTAATGGCAGCGACGTTTACCCTATGGGTGATCACTGGGTTAAATGTGAGCCTAGGGGAGTGATTCTAACTGATTCTAACTGTGGGGGTGTGTGGCTTGTGAAAAAACAATAGAGACATATGATCCTATATAGAAGGATCATTTTATTGTGATCATTTCAGGGAGAAGAACGGACGGCTGTGTTAAGAACGATCGCGGGTGTCAGACAGCAATTGGAGCCACCTGACCTGTGCATCGGCTTCCCCGCTGCCGAGTGGGGGTGGGAGCGCGCCACCTCTGTCGTGCGCTCGCCCCCTAGCTTCCTGCGCATGACTGACGTAGACCTATGTCGGTTTGCGCAAGAGAGCCACCCTGCCGCAATAAATAGGTGGCGGGGTGGACAGGAAGTGGATAAAGTCCATTCCTCAGCAGCTCATCTCCTCCTGCTCCACCCTCCAAGCAGGGATTCACTAGCCTTTAAATCTCCACTGATAATACAGAGCAGGAACTCTTGCAGGGGAGTAGGGTCCTGCATGTTTGGATCTTGCATTGTAAACTGTAACTCCTGAAATCCTGTACAAAGGTAATACTGAGGTTATTAGCACATGTCTTCTAGCCTTCAGTTCTTAGTCCTGGGTGCCTACAGCACACCATGTATAGGCACATTCTGTCACATGTCACCGGTGGCGAAAAGCTGAAGTGGCTTTAATGTTAAATAAACACACAAGAATAAAAATTACCAGCAATATCTCACTACATATAAATTGGACGGTGGCAATAAAGATCAACAGCCAACCCTCTGCTGTGTGGACTGAATCACCCTAAGTGACTGGGTGTGATCCTCAAAACTCAAAAGGCACCTAGAATAAGAGGATTAAAGATCCACAAAGTAGTCTTTAAATGAGGATCAGTCAGTTTACAAAAGATACACAGGTTTATTACCACTTTAAATGTGTTACATCCATATAATAGGATAACGTATGAAGTATGCTGTTGCTGGGATGTCATTGATTATAACTTGTAGAGATGCGGGGTAGTCACATGCACCCCAAGCTGCCTTGCTTGCCCCCCCCCCCCCCCCGGGCCGCTCTAATATCCTGTAAAAAGGCTGCATTGCTTCTGCCACAGTCATGCCTAAAGAATTCCTGATGAAGAGAAGTAAAAAGCCCCCACTGTTGACCTACTGAGTGTGGGATGAGGACCAGGACAGAGCGCAGGCCTCTCCCCCAGCATGGATGGTGTAAACTGTGTCTGAGCAGAGGCCGGATCCATGCCCCACTGGAGAGGAACAGCTCGGTAACCCAGATTTGGCCTGTGAATAGAGAGTACCTAGAGAGGAGCTTCAGCCTGGAATGGGGTCAGGAGGAGACAGGGAAGAGGGAGAGAGGAAGGGGGGCTGAGTTGCTGCACCATGGGCTTCTGGTTTTTACTTGCCCCCTGGGCCGAAAGTTGCCAGTCAGCCCCTGTTTGCACACATTATGCAGGCATGGTTCACCCTTGTCACTATCAGGAAACTGGTCCAGAGCAATGATGTGCAGCCAACACAAGAATAAGTAATGCAGTGGGTCATACCGTTTCTGAAAGAGGCTGCAGGAGATTAGTGGCATGGAGATGCAAAAAAAAGATAAAAAAAAGGGGCGAAAATGGTATTTTAGGTATAAAAAAAAAACAAAAAACAGTTGTACAGTAAATGAGCACAGAGTGCATTAGGGTTTAGATTTAATTTAATATATTCTAAGATATCAGGATTTACCCCAATCGACTATATAGAGATATTTGTTAAACATTTGGTTATAGCTATTGTCTGCAGTTCTCATAGATATGTGTACAAAAAATAAATAAGATGTATACATCCTGCACACTCCATAGATCGTATTATCCAGGGGTCCAGTATTTTATTTTTCTTCTTCTGTAGTTTCCTACAGTTTTTTTTTTTTTTTTTTTTTCTGAACACACTAAACTCAAACAGATCTGCTCAGAAAATAATGTGGATACTTCCCTTTTTCCTTTTTTTTCTGATTTTTGCTGCCTCAAGAATGTTAAACTAGAAATACTTTGTTGAATTCCCTCTTCTGGCTCAAGTTACTAGGTGGTCCCAAGTTACCAGAAGTAAAATTTATAAATCTAACCCCTAGTCTAGACATTTTCCAGCACTGACTGCAGTTCAAAAAATATTAATGTCTAGCCTGCAAAGTGAAATTCCCCCCAGTGATTTTGTAAATGGCTCGAAAGTTAACCTTTTGCCAACTGCTTCTTCTATATGTGGAGGTTATTAAAAAGAATCCAGGCATTTATAAGGCTGAAACACCTTGGCCTGACCCTTTGTGTCTCCTTCTGTTTATTTAGGCTTGGCCTCGGTGGCTGGAATGTGTGAGCCGGAGCGGAGTTGCAGCATTAATGAAGACATTGGCTTGGGTTCTGCATTTACCATTGCACATGAGATTGGTCACAAGTGAGTTGGAAAAAAAATCAAAATATGTTATTATGCAATCTGTTTTACATTGTTCCAGAGAATGACTTCCATTTCCAGCTTATTCATTGCTGTGCATTTCACTGTCAGCGTCCTTAGCTTGGTTTTCTTCAGTATCTGTCTAGCAGCCGCTACAGTCTTTTCTGGCATTTTTAGATAATTGTCCTTTTTTTCCCTTATTCATTTCTTCTTCTTCTTAAAAAGGAAGTTTCATTTAAGTTGAACTCCAGTCATATATGAAAACTCAGTTTGGTACTCATTAACCACTTTAGCCTCAGAAGGATTTGCCCCCTTTCTGACCAGGCCCTATTTTGCGATTCGGCACTGCGTTATTTTAATGGACAATTGTGCGGTCGTGCGATGCTGTACCAAAACCAAATTGACGTCCTTTTTTCCCACAAATAGAGCTTTCTTTTGGTGGCACTTGATCACCTGTGCGATTTTTTTTTTTTTTTTTTTGCGCTATAAACAAAAAAAGAGCGACAATTTTGAAAAAAAAAAACAATATTTTCCACATTCGGCTATATGAAATTCTCAAAAAAAAAAATGTAAAAATCAAAATTTTTTAACATTTTAGGCCAATTTGTTTCCTGCTACATATTTTTGGTAAAAAAATCACAATATGCGTATTTTGATTGGTTTGCGCAAAAGTTATTGCATCTACTAACTACGGGAAAGATTTATGTCATTTTTATTGTTTATTTTTTTTATTTTACTGGTAATGGCGGCGATCTGCGATTTTTTGCGGGACTGCGACATTGCGGTGGACAGATCGGACCCCTAACTGACATTTTTGACACTTTTTGGGGGACCAGTGTCATTACTACAATAATCAGTGCTAAAAATATGCACTGTTACTGTAATAATGACACTGGCAGGGAAAGGGTTAATACAGGGGGTGATCAAAAGGTTAAATGTATGCCTAATGCTTACTGACTTGTGTGTGGGGGGAGGGGGTTCTGTATAGCTGAAACTGCTGATCTGTCCCTGCCTGTCAGTGAGAAGATCCGCCTGCTATGTTTACATAAGCAGGCTGGTCTTCTCTGTTTACCAGACGATCTGAGGAGGGAGGCGGCAATCGCCGTTTCTCTTCCCACGGCCCGACTCCCACTGTGTCTAAACACAGAACCACCGAAACCCCTTCCCCTCCAGTCACATAGTACTACATGACTGAACCCAGGGGAGCCGCACTGCCGCAGTAATATTACTGTGGGCAGTCGGCAAGTGGATAAAAAAAAAAAAACATAACATATATTTTAAAGTGTATTTCCACTTTTGCAGCCAAAGTGGGATAACTCTCACTTTATATTTGTTAAATGTCCCCATTCACATAGCAAAACATAAACAATAATTCAAAATCGCAACTTGCCTTTTTAGATGCTGCATTTTGGACCCTCCAGCATAGAAAAATACTGCATAGTTGTCTTTGTTATGAGGGGGCTGGGCAACTGTGTTTACCATAATTAACCCTGTCTGTACAGTGCAGACAGATCATCATTATCAATTGTAACTAGAGTTGAACACTGTATGTCCTAATAAAGGGTTACAGGTGTAGAGGCTGGGTTTCTTGCATTGTATATTAATGAGGATAGACTTGGGACAGGCTCACTCAAACATTGTTCAAAAAAACCTTGCTGTCAGCCATGACCACGCCTCCTGAGAAACATCTAAAAGGTAAGTAATGTTTAAAAAAATATAGGCATACAGTGTGAAAGGGAACACATAACAAACCTATAGTGGGGTTTTCTCAAATTGGACAGCACAAGTAGAAATATGCTTTAAAGGGATTGTAAATCCTTTTTTTTTTTTTTTTTTTTTTAATAAAAATAAGAAAAATGCCTATACTTACCCGCTCTATGCAATCATTTTGCAAAGAGTACCCCCCTCTTTTAATCCCCTTTTTCTGGGGTCCCTTGCCAGCACTCCAGGCTCCTCCTTTTTATCCGGTGCCCTCACAGAAAGCTGATTTCCCTGGGGGAACCCCTGTGGGCTCGCTTCCGAGTCCCGCTGCTGCGTTCATTGATGCAGACAGCAGGGACTCGGCCCCGCCCCTGCTCCAGTGTCACTGGATTTGATTGACATCAGCGGGAACCAGTGGCTCCTGCTGCTACCACTCTCTCCAATGAAGAGAGAGACAGTGGCTGGAGCCTCTGCGCTCATGCATATCACTGGATCGGATCGGGCTCAGGTAAAAAAAGGGGGGGGGGTTCTAGGGGGGAGCTGCAGGACAGAAGATTTTTCACCTTAATGCATATAATGCATTAAGGTGAAAAACCTTGAGGCTTTACAACCACTTTAAAGTTATATCATCCTACTTTCATGCACAGCAGCAGACTGCAAGGGGCTAGACTAAAGCCCCGTACACACGTAGCGATTGTCGGCCGAACGATCGGCCGTCTTTTGTCCGGTGCTGTCCTGTCAGTTGAAAAGTGCAAAAGACTGCACACGAATTTTGTCAGCCAACAACAGCCGACTGCAGAAGTGATGTCATGTGATGGTTAACTTTCCGTGTGTTTTTTCTTCTCTGAGCATGCCCAGTCTTGCAAATCTGCTGTCTGTCGGCCGAATTGGCACAATTTTATGTGCTACTTGCATGTTTTTATACAGCGCTTTGGCGTTTTTTTTTTTTATTAGCCAATAGAGAAATCTATCATCTGTTGCATCATTTTTTGCTAGGCATTTCAGCTTTTTTAATTTTTTCATTAGCTTTTATTTATTATTATTATTCATTTATTATTATTTTTTTTCATTAGGGTAAGGGGTTAGAGTTAAGGTTAGGTTAGGGTTAGGATTAGGAGTTGAGTTTAGGGTTAGAATTACAGTTTAGGGTTGTATATTATTTATTTTTTGTTAGGGTGTTAATACTACTACTATTATTACTACTTCTAATAATAATTATTATAAATTAATAAATACATAAATAAATAAAAATAATCATAAATAATTAATAATAAATACATTCAGTAAATGAGTACTAAGTAATAATAAATAAATAAATAACCCCTAACTTAAACTTCTAACCCTTGAAAAAAACTGGAATATTAGTTTTGGTTAGGGGTTTGCTTAGTACATGTTGGGGTTTTTATTTTTGTTTGCTTTTTGTCTTGACTTGCATTTATAGAAATATAGAATTATAGAATTGTAAGTGAAATTTTAGATTCACCTAAAGAGGACCTCAACCCAGAAATGTTTTTAGTTTTGAGGGATGGAAAAATGGTATAGAATAATCAGAAAAATGATGCTTTAGCTGTCCCGTGTTTTATTTGGAGGACAGTGGTACTGGTACACATAAAACATGATGACCAACTTCTTTCTCATCACTGTGGTTCAAACCACAATGTCTGCACTGTGTACAACATATTAGCCAGTTGTTTTAAATCCAGCAACACTGGGTCAGACATTCTTGCTTCGAGCATTAAATGAACCTTCAGTTGAACCTAGGAAGCAGACAGACTAGTGTGACTTACTTGTTATTCTCTTGCATCAAATTCTTCATTTCTGTGCAAATTTAGGGTGTCTTTTCCAACTTCCATTTTTAATCAGTGAGACTTCACACATGTAATCCAGAGGATTCTTTAAACTGTAGTGATTACATTAATGGCATCAATCATGAGCCGAATAATTATTATTTTAGCTTTTTTAAAATCTAGTGTCTGGATTACAAATGTCTAAAATATTTCCTCTGCCTATCTAGTGCTGGACGGGTGCTACCTGTCTATGAAAGGCAAACTGTTGCTTGCAATTTCCTCCCTTCACTCTTAATTATTAGTGACAAGCCGGCCCTTTTAATAAAATAATATTCCTTTTATTTTAGTGTTGTTACAGCTGTGCAGATTTGTTTTCCATTCTTAGGATTTGATCTCATTAGTGTCACCTGTCCCCTTAAGCACACCTGAATCCCATGACACTGATGCGATGTGTCAAGATCTGGGATGTAAGGACGTTTGTTCTGCACGGAGAATTGTACTAAGAAGGAGATAAGGTCAAACTTACTGTACGGACTTAAAACAGAACTCCGGGATCAGCAAAAAATTCCCCATTAGTACACCCCCCTACACAAAACACTGAACAGTTTTTACATTAGTGACATTTTTTACCATTGCAGAGAAAAGTCTAAGGGTCCTTTCACACGGAACGTAGTACATTCTGCTCAGCGGGGGATCGATCTGCCGATCCCCGCTGAGCAGGCAGATGACAGCGCCGTCTCCGCTCTGTGTGCTGAGATGGAGCTGTCAGATCCCCGCTGTCCTCTATGGGGAGATCGGGTGAGAACAAACCCCCTGTCCATTTTCATCCGATCCCATCCGATCCTCCAGACGGATGGAAAATAGGGTTTCAATCCGTCCGGAATTCACGGACAGGGATCAGAATGGGATAGCAAGCAGCAGGTGTCAGCAGAGATGTCTCCGCTGCCCCATAGGGATGCATGAAGGATCCGATCAGGTCCGCCTGAAAAAACTGACAGGCAGATCGGATCGCCCGTGTGAAAGGAGCCTAACTGAATTTTCAGGAAGTTAGCTCTTTAATTCAAAAGATGCAGCATCTATTCTGCCAAGGAGGAGGTGTTACAACAATGATTACATCATGTCCTCTCTTCTCTCTCTACACCAGCCTTTCTCAACTAGGGTGCCTGGAGGGTTCTTCAGGGACACCTTTTCAAAATGCCTAAAAATTTATCAAAAATTGTATACAGGCCAGCAGGAGGATAAGGCCTGTCTTTTAGTTACACAAAGCCAAAGGTTTTCCATTGTGCACCATTACGATTTTCTAGTCACTGGCATCCTAACAACCAATGATATCATCAGTTGATAAGGAGATTGTTTGTTGCCTCCACAGCATCCTTATTTGACCTTCCTTTGCCTCTCTCCCTCAGCACTGGGGTCACATTAGTTGACTGATGGAGATAAATTGAGGGAGAAGAGAAACATTGGAATACTAGTCAATATCAGTGTGTAAAGGTGTTTTTGCTTTGAAAAAATAAAAAAAATCACCTCTAACATTGGGTGTCCTACATGTGTGGATGTTGCTGCATTATGTAAAACTATTAAAAAAGTTTTTTTTACATTTTTGAATGAAGGGCCTCAATACTGTCCATAATTTTAAAGGGTGCCCTGAGATTGCCTATACTTTTAAAGGGGTCCTCAACTGAAAAAAGGTTGCGAAATACTGCTCTACACTATAATGAAACTACACTTCCCATCATGCTTTGGGATTTGCAGTGAATGTGGGAGGGGACACTAGACCTGTACATGTTAAATGTGAACAAAAAAAGGGGGGTGTGAGTGTATGACCTCACGTGAGCGCTCCTAGGATTCTAGTGAGATATAAATTGAGTAATAACTGTTATTGTGTTACTAAAAACAAACTAAGAATAAGAAATGCAAATTCTTTGAGCAACTAGTCAAAACAACAAAGGGTTGTGTGTATAGTGGATATAGGGGGACAGAACTCAAAAATATAATGAATGTCTAAAACTGCGTTCCAATATGTCACTTCCGGGTATTGGAACGCAAGCCGAAACGTATACCGGCGTCTGCAGCATTTCCTGATTTACAGCCATTTTTCCTATACTGACATGTAAGTGACTACTATATCTTAAATAAAAGTTTTAGCATACTATGCCATGAGTCTCCCTGCTTCCCTGTGCCCCCTATGAGACTACCATACCCCCTGAGAGGATTAACAGTGGACGTATCTTTTGGCTCCTCCGGATCATTGGGACGGTGTACTCCAGTGAGATTTGCATAAGGAACGGACAGTGGGAAGATTATAAACCATTCCAAAGACCACTTACCTGAGCTAGACCCCAAGGGATAATCTGGTAAGTGGGAGCATTACTCGGTGACGGATCCCCCCCCCAGTGTCCACTCCTGCATGTGGACAATCCCTTGCACTGAGCACGCAGCACTTTGGAATCATTTATTGCACATTGGCACCAGCACTTTATACTGCATTTTTGTATTATTGCTGAGCACGGACACTTTGTTTTGTCACTTTGAAGAACTAGTAGGGGTTCACTCTTTATAGGACCCCTCCTTTTTCCTTTTTTAGGATTATTACATATAAGTTTTTATGATTTATATATTAAATTATTCACAAATGTGTATGATGGTGTAGTTTTTGACATTCATTATATTTTTGAGCGCTGTCCCCCTATATCCACTTAAATGTAAACAAGCCGACTTCAACATAAATCACACCCCCTCATTCTGAAGCCAGCCAGCCACACTATTCAGTAACACACACACAGTACAAGTCCCTACTTGCTGGAGAGAACTACAAATGGGAAGTGCCAAGACCGGTGGCTGGGGGTACAGGAGGAATAGCAGCCACCAGTCTTACAAACAGGAAACCACTGGGGATTAACAGTTTTACTTCAAAATCATCAGGCTATTACAGATGGATGGATGGCATAGTCGGTGAAGGTAGGAAATCAGCAACAAGGACAGAAAAAAATATTTTTTCCCGGTGTTCTCCTTTTAAGGGCTGAGGTCTCTCTAAGAAAAGACAATAAAGATACATTATGGTACATTATGCTATGGTGGGATGCAATATATATGTGTTCTAAATGTGTTTTAAATGTGCTACCATTCAAGCTTGACAGCCAAAGGATATACTAGGTACTTTCAGGTATGGAGGGGCATGTGACTTCCTTCTTGTGGTGGCACTGGGCTAAACAATGCTGTTACACTGAGAGTTCATAGCCGTGTGTATGACACAACTTCAGTGACCCTTAGGCAGGCCGTACACCATGCAAATTTCTTTCCTTCAACCACAGGTTGTAGGAAAGCAATTTTCACAATACCCCTATCAACACAGTCAGTGCTGACAGGGGAATTCCTCCTGCCAAGTAATTGTCTGCTCCCAGCGAGAACAGGCAGGGAAGTAAGCATGAGTAAGCTCCAGTGGGCAGAGTGAAACACGTTGGAGGTGTGGCCTGGCGGGGGTCCAGGCTGAGACTGCCACTTGTCTACATACAGCAGGTCTTGTTCTGATGTGCGGCCCCTGGGATCTTCTGCTCTTCTCTGTCATTGTTTGAAGCGTGGGCAGGCTCCTTCCCAGCCAGCACTCACAGCAGCAGGCACAGGACTACACTTACTAGCAGCCTGAGTAGCTCACATACATGCATTAAAAGGCCTCTTGTTGATCCATGGCTTTTTTAATGTGTCTGGTAATCAATACAACATTCCTTTGTCTTGGTATCCGTTATTGATTCTGGTATGTTCATAGTTTTAAACCTTCTATTGCCATATTTTCGAAATGGGAACTACTGATGAGTTACAACTCAAATACAAATATTCAGGGTTTTAAAAAAAAAAACCTCCTCATTTGTTGAACTTTATTGCTACTGAGAGGACGAACACATGAAAATATAAAATATATACCCCATCCATCCAATTATGATTTAAAAAAAAAACTCTCCCCCTTTGTCAGACTTTATTGGTACTGAGAGATCAAACACATGAAAATATAAAATAATATACATTTTTATTACAGAACATTAAAAAAATATTAAAACCACAAGGGAAAATCCCTATCAAGCAATATAAGCCATATAGGCAATCAATTCATAATTATCTTTGCCGATTTATCCAAGAGGTTGATGCGTTTCACATCCACAAGCTTCTTCAGGACCTTTTTGTCTTGGCAGCAAAGAGAAATGGCCTAAATGAAAAAAAATAATTAAATTAATATCCATATAACAGCTAGGGATGATCAAACTTTTAAAAAGTTCGACCAGAACACCCGAATTTCCCGAAAGTTCGGTTCGGATTCCCGAACCCCATTGAAATCAATGGGACCCGAACTTCGGGAATCAAAAAACACAATTTTGAAGCCCTGAAACCTAATAAATTCCCCTAAAAAGTGCCTAGGATTCTGGGTCATGCCCCAGGGACTATGAATCAGGCAAAAAAAGTTCTTAAAAATTGTCGTTTTTGATAGAAAGCCAATTATTGAAAAAATTATTTTAAAAAAATGAGATTTCTTTGGATTTAGTGTCTGGGGGGGGGTCTAAAAAGTGTACCTGGAAAGTTTCAGCTCTGTAGAATGTCCAGAACCAGAATTATAGCACGCCAAACCTTCAAAAATGACTTTTTTGCTCCTAATAAAGCAGATGTGTGTGACACCTTTTGCAGTGGACTTAACACTTACAACAAGAACAGGCATTAACTTGTCACTGAGGCTTTAAGTCCACTGCAAAAGGCTTTGCTACTCTGCGTCACACACATCTGCTTTATTTAGCGACAACTTTGGGTCGCATAGCAGTGTGCGTCTTGCAGGTGATTTTCACATCGCACAGTTGATAAAGCCTCAGTGACCATTTATATAAATTAAAATTCATCACAAAAAAAACTGATTATTTTTCTTAGAATTTCAGTAGCGCAGGGATAAAGTGCATACATTGCATAAATAATCCAAAACATCCAACTAAGCAAGAACAGAGTCCTTCAAAAGTCTTTGTTTATGTAGTGCCAGAGCAACACACAGTGCCTTTAATGCAGGGTCATTGGTGTCAGTTATAGGAACCACCGTACAATGTCACCACCACCAGCTCTGGCACTACATAAACAAAGACTTTTGAAGGACTCTGTTCTTGCTTAGTTGGATGTTTTGGATTATTTATGCAATTTATGCACTTTATTTATTTGCACTTTATGAAAGGGAGGGTAACACCATCCCTGCACTACTGAAATTCTAAGAAAAATAATCAGTTTTTTTTGTGATGAATTTTAATTTATGTATAGTTGTCACTGAGGCTTTATCAACTGTGCGATGTGAAAATCCCCTGCAAGACGCACACTGCTATGCGACCCAAAGTTGTCTCTAAATAAAGCAGATGTGTATGACGCAGAGTAGCAAAGCCTTTTGCAGTGGACTTAACGCTTACAACAAGAACAGCCGTTAAGTTGTCACTGAGGCTTTGGCAACTCTGCGCGGTGAAATTCACCTGCAAAACGCACACTGCTATGCGACCCAAAGTTGTCGCTAAATACAGCAGATGTGTGTATCGCTGAAATGTATTTTGCACAATAGCGGACTAGCAAGCATGTATACCTGCTGTAGATATATCAGCAGTGCAACGTGCTCACTAGATGGAACCCTGACACTTAAAAGTATCCCTACGAAAACAAGATTATTGAATCTAACTATAGTGGTATATAGTACCCTAACTACACTGCATATCCCTTTCCTCAAACTAAAAGAACAGCTCCATACAGCAGAAGATCATTTCTAACGGACACTGTCCCTTTAAATTTTAGTTTTTTTTTTCTAACTCAAACAGCACAATGGCTGTATTTCTAACTACACTGACAATCTTTCTGTAAGCTAACTGCTCTTCTGCTGATCTGGAGCTTTACAAGCAATCGGCTATGCAGCAACATTGTTTAACACAGCAGGAGAAACACAAATGCTTCCACTCTCTTCCAAAGCCTCTGTATTACAGTGCTAGAGGTTAGGCGGGGCTATGTTATATAATAGGGGGCGTATTCACTCCTGATTGGCCTCTGGTCCCCGTAGTCACTCCAATCACGTTCCTAGCAGACTCCTGCCCCCTCATTGGCTTTTACTGACATTTCTGGGCCAATCACAGGCTTTTAAAGCCCACTTTCTGTCCCATTGCATTTTGGGCGGTTCGAGTGACCGAATTCCGAACTTTTACCGCAAAAAGTTTGGAATTCGGCCGAATTTCGAACACCCAATGTTCGGGTCGAACCGATGGTCGACCCGAACCGTTCGATTGTCCTTAATAACAGCATCATAGCACATTTAACATTAAACAATAGTCTGTGCCACGTACACGTCGCGTTGACCTCTTGCTTAAATCAGCAAAGATAATTATGAATTAATTGCATATATGACCCATATTGCTTGATAGAGATTTTCCCTTGTGGTTTTAATATTTTGTAATAAAATGTATATTCTTTTACTTGGATTGGATGAGGTGGGGTACATTTAGAATAGCCAATCTTTCTTACACTTGTGAATTATTCAAGGTTGCATGCAAATGTTTTAAATATACTGTAAAATAGTTTGGGTTCTCTTACATTTATAGCATGATGTCTTGTAAGAACAGGTCAATTATTGATAATATTGGCAGCCAAACTTCCTGCAGACCTGAGCAATATTTATCCCAGAGGTCTTCTGCTTTTCACAGTCACAATTGTGAAAAGTATAGTCGCATATAGCCACAGGTCCTGGTATTTATTTATTTTTAATCTGTTTTAGTTATTTATATAGTGCCATCAATTTACACAACACTTATACTGTACATTTACATCAGTTCCTTTAGATTTACCTTCAACTATGAAGTGAAAGGGTCTGTCTAATTGCATATGAATTGAAAGTGTTTAGGTTTGACCTCATATTATATTGTTTTGGTAAATCTAAAGGAAAACTATAGAAGAAAATGGTATAATGTATAGGCAGCCATGCAGTATAAGGTCCCTATCTCACATACACACACATTTAGGGTAATTTAGACTGCAGCAGATTAAGATACCAGAATGTCTTTGGCATGTAGGAGGACTATCCAGAGAAGACCCACCTAAGCACAGGAAGAACATGCAAACTGACAGCATTTCAGATAGAGACAAGATATTTTTCCTCGGGGTATAGATTTCTCATTGCCTTGTCTTTTTTTTGCCTTGTCTTCTTTAAAGACTCCCATGATAGAGGGGACATAGTAACACCATAGCAGGCTTAATGAAGGTTCAGAAATGTAGTTATATATCTTTCTTTTGCTGTTGTCCAGTAGGCATGCACCTTCTTTGTTAGTGCTGTATTTAGGTTTGTTCTTCTGAATATTTCAGCTCTAGCACTACCTATGTGTTCTGAGTTGCTTTGCTCTTTCTTCCCACTCCATCCCCTGTTGCTTTCAGTTCATGACCTCTTGTACAAGAATTTATTTTAGCCTGAAAAATGCTTCCCTTTCTGTAGTTTACCCTGAAGGTGTCTGTCATTTTTTTTTTTTACTCTGTCTTTACCACAACATACCATAAATGACTACATGCTCAAGGATATAGCCTTTTCTTTATGCCAATTCTAAAATAAAATAAAAAAGATTTGCAGTTTATTAAGATGTAATTGTTACAAGTTGTTCAACATACATTTTAAAGACATTTAAAAACAATAGCTAATGTTCGGTAATAGTGCTCTAATATTTAAAGAGTAAAGCTGGCACTGCAATTATTTTTTTAGGATGTCTGAGCTGGGAATTATTTATTCTCTTATGTCCTCATCAGATATTAAAAAGTACCTTCATCTATGTTGTATCTGGAACTTGTGTGGCGTTTATTGGCATTCAGCTAGCATATCTTCTATCTTTCTAAATTTATAAATTGGGCAACCATTAATCTGGGCTAAGTGGGCAAATTGTCTACCCCTTTTACACCTCCATTTTAATGGATCGTAAATCTATTGCGCCCTGCAAGAAAAAGGTTAAACCCACTAATGCTTTTTTTTTTTTTTTCTACATTCTTCCTCTTTTACTGCAACCACTAAAAGAGAAGGCTACACACAGCTTCCATCCTTGGTCAAAAACGATATTTGACAAGTATCAGAGACACTCTAATCAGTTTCCCTCCCCTGATGCATTTCTCCTTAAACTAAAGACTGGTATGTGTGTGATAGCACTGGACCAATAGAAGTGAGAATTGGTTCTGATGGATTTACAATGAAGTGCATCTTCCTTCAGATCCTTCAAAGGAGCTGATCCTTGAAGAAAGTGTAGTGTGTGGACCTTGTCCTGGTCTTAGGCTGCTATCTCTCTGATTGTGACAACACTCAGCAGATGGATAGGTACTGAGGAGCATTCTAGAGCACATATTGCTTACAAGTTAAGTTTACCTTTTACAACTTTTTTGGCTAAGTTCACCTTTGCATAAAACTGGAGCCTGCAAAGTATTGCACCCACGATTAACAGATTAGATTGTGGATGTCAGGCTCCTGCACACACTGCTTACAGCTCGTTTTTCTGTACCTCTGTATGGGCTGTCATTTTCAGAGCTGTAGGCCATGTGAATCAACTATGAGTGAGCTGATCAGCACGGCTGCAGTCTGTCTGCCACGGTGGAAGATGGGACTTGTAGTTTATTCATTCATAGGTTCCTGTGAATGAATGAGAGATCTGTGTGGGCAGGACACCCGCACAGCCACGTCATTTTTAAAAAGTGACAGGGGTGTATAACGAACCCCCACCAACTGTCACACTGAGGGGGGGGGAGATCGGGGGTTTAGGGGAGAAGTAGCTAGAACATGTTACATGTTCCATCCTAAACACGGGTAGAACATGTAACATGTCCCAAAGGTGAACATATCCTTTAAAGGTCTTTTTAAAACATTTAGCGATTAAGAGCTGAGCTGTTCTTAGTGTCATTAGGGTATGATGGTCTGTAAGAGGTAATCGCAGCAATAGTGCAAAAAGAACAATTGAGTAATGTTGTTATATTTTTTTTATTTGCACTAACACCCAATTTTTCAGAACAAACATTTGGTTTGTTCCCCCTTCTTCAAAGATCCAAGCAGTACTTGACAATCTGTAGCAAACCCTAATATAGGTCCAATAGTTCATTCCATCGTGATTCTAATATTATCTTCTGCCCAAGCCCTGAAGAAGAGGGAGGCCCTTCCCTCAAAAAGTGCTGTCTGTATTTGATGTGCTTAACCAATAAATGTTTATAAAAAGACCTTTAAGTGATATTCCCCTTTGTACTGGTTGCTCCTCAATATCCACCCAAGAGAAAGAAGATATCAAGGGGAAGGTATTTATGCATTTTTTATAGTCACTTCTATGTTGGTCCAATCGCTACAGAACCTAAAGCGTATACAAAATGTACTGTATGATATTATGCATTATCCAGAATAAAAGCTTCTTTGTATAATGAATATCATATCACACAGTCACTATTGTCATCATTGCCACAGTCACTATTGTCATCATTGCCTATCTTAAGCCACCCCTCCCTTCCCACCACCACTACTACACACATTAAAAACAAAAAATATAATGTGTTTTAAAACATTAGCTGGAGAGAGTCCAGAGAAGGGCAACTAAACTGATTATGGGATTGGAGGACCTTAACTATGAAGAGCGTCTGCAATCGCTCGATTTATTCTCCCTGGAGAATAGACGTCTGAGGGGGGACATGATAGCAATTTATAAATATCTTAATGGGGATCTCAGCTTAGAAAAAAAGCTGTTCATTCGAAGGGATTGCATGAGGACTCGAGGACATACAATGCGATTAGAGGAGAAGCGTTTTAACCTCAGGCAACGAGGGGGGTTCTTTACTGTTAGTGCTACAAGATTGTGGAATTCTCTACCACAAGAGGTGGTTTCTGCGGGAAGTATGGTGGCTTTCAAAAGACTCTTAGACTTACATCTCAAGGATCAGGACATTAAGGGCTATGTGAGATGATTACAGCCACACACACCTACACAGGTTGAACTGGATGGGCTATTGTCTTTATTCAACCTCACCTACTATGTAACTATGTAAAAAAAAAATCACAATATTACACCAAATATACCTAACACTAAAGACATTTCATATTTCAAAAAGCTAAGCACACCCTCCTGCCTGTATGCTTGCGCTAAGGGCAGATGTATTCCAGGAAATCATTTCTACATGATTCATCTGCCCTTACTCAAGATGGCCATGGCCATAAATGCTAGAGATTGTTTTTCTATGATATTTCAGCAAAATAAAGCATAGAGACACTAATGGATGAGTGAGTTTGCTTTGAATAATAAAAATGAATTAAATAGTGCTTTTGGTTCGTGGTGCCCATAGTTTCACTTTAACCTCACTCTAGTGCTTAACCATTATCTCAATCTCACCTTAACTTTTAACCTAACACTAAGCCTTTCTTTATTAGTGGTTGTGTCTTGTGTTATACAGTATGGAGAAGCTTTACCTCCCAAGCCATTGCAGATTACAGATCCTTGTGGTTTAAGAGTTCGTGTAAGGGACTCAGCTTTAATATATATACAGTAAACCCCCGCTCCATCGCGGTTCAGATTTTGCGGTCCCGGTATATTGCGTTTTTTTTTGTAATGTTATTTTACTATATAAATCATTAAAAATGAAATATTTTTGTGTTTTCCATAGCTCTTGCTATGTCTCTCAGTATCTTTTATGTGTTTAAATGAGTTTCTGTTTTAAAAGTGTGTTTTAAAGACCTTAAAATGCTTTTACACATACAGTGACAGTAAAAAAAACATGCATACAATGCATTTTAATAGGGTTTTTCTATTTCGCGGATTTTCACTTTTCGCGGCTGGGTCCGGAACGTAACCCCCACAATGGAGGGGGGTTTACTGTAGACCCATTTGATTCTTGTCCCCTCCAGGATATCATGCTACACTCACAACAAAGCCAGTTTTGGAAGAAAAAAAAATTGAGGGTTTGTGGGAGCAAACTAGAGCCTTGGGAAGAAAGCTAGTCAGACACTGGGACAAGAAGCAAACTCCATGGAAAGGGATTCCGGTGAAGTACTGCAGATGCCTACAGAGCAGGACCTGATCTCCCTATCTAAACCATTTGCTCTGGTTTAATCATAATTCTTTATTTGTAGCTGTATGATATAAAAAAGTGGACATCCACTTATAATGTCATATTGAAAAAAAAAAAAAAAAACAAACTTGGACTTGGGAGCCTATTACTGTGGTATGTTTGGAGAAAAAAAAAATTAATTTTTTGTCTGCAGTAGAACAAACCCTATATTTTTATAATGTGTTAGTACAGCGTCACGTCATTTTCACTTGTCTTTGTAAACTGGAAGCCTGTGGTGCAATTATGTTTTATTCAGATACTGTGGACATTATTTAGCCTGTTCTTTATACTGCTACAGCACATTAGATTGATTAATGCACAGTTGAAACGTATGCCTGGAGAGTAAGAAAATTCCTTGGGGCAGAGCAGGCTGTGACATGTGGGTTCTTTTACATTCACATTAAAGGGTTTACAGTATTGTTCTCAAGAAAACTGTCTGACACCACTGAAGTTATGTCGTCAAAGCTGCATTAAAGAAAAAGAGCTCTAAAGGGCAACAGACGTTGTGTTATAGGTACATTTTCAAATGCGGTCGCTCTTAGGGAAACGTCTGACACTGAAAAGGCTACCACACAGGAAGCTGTCAAGGAATCACTAAATGAGATCAGATGGCAAAGAAAGAGACAGCACACGGGAATTAGAAAGTAGTTAGCTTAGAGGTGGGAGGTGTTAATGTTCGAGGGTCCACTGGGTGTCCAGTGAAAACTGGAGCATAACACACACACATGGTGGGTGTGATTATATCCTTGGCAGCTACAAGTTCTATTTGTTATACAGAGTGATAAGCACTCTTTGTATATATTCGATACCCCCTCATGAGGGATCATTTTTAAAGGAGGAATGGAAAAAAAATAGCATAAATAATCATCATCGCATTATATTTATTTACATCAATATGAAATGATGAATGGTCCCAAAACACTAGTATAAAAAAGTTGTATTTTGATACTTAATGAAAGTTTTACCTGTCTGCCGCTTTCTTGATAAATTTTAAAAAAATATTTGACATTGTTTTCTAACAGATTTGTTTTTTTGTCTCTTACCTTGTTCACATTTTTATGATTATTATTACTGTTCTACAGTATTTATATAGCGCCAACCCAGTGCCAGTTTGTGCAGTGCTTTACAATAAAAAGGGAGACAGTGCAGTTACAATACAATACAATATAATACAATACAAAAGGGTTAGGATGGCCATGCTCATGGGAGCTTACAATTTAATATAGAAAAGGGGGAAAGAGCCTCTTGAGTGCGGTATACAATTTATTGACAAAAAATAATATAGTGACTCACATCTAGGTACTCATTGACGTGTGTGGCGTGGTGTTGTAGTCCGGTGGCTGGAGGCTGGAGGTCTGCTCTGTTCTTGGTACAGTTGGTAGTTTTTAGCGCATGCTCCGAAACGCGTAGTGAAGCCCGGATTGCCCACACTGCCCACATTGCATGTGACGTCAGACGCTGCCGACCGCTGCTCAAGCTACACGCAGTTCCTCCATCGAGTCGACCCGGAGGTCGTCAGAGAAAGCCTCCAGACCTCTCCCGGACTGTCAGACCGTACCAAGAACAGAGCAGACCTCCAGCCTCCAGCCACCGGACTACAACACCACGCCACACAAGTCAATGAGTACCTAGATGTGAGTCACTATATTATTTTTTGTCAATAAATTGTATACCGCACTCAAGAGGCGCTTTCCCCCTTTTCTATATTCCTGATACAGAGCCGCTTCGCTCCTCCGGTCAGCTGCCCTGAGTGTCTACCAGTCCATCCTCTCATCCATCCCAAGAATACCTTGGATACACACCTCTCTCTCTCTCCCCTCTCCCCCTGAACTAAGAGAGCATACCACCCCAGTCTGCATTGAACTGGCACACGGACTCTTAATCCCAACCTTGTGCATAGGTTATCCATGTTTCCACTCATGCTATACTCCCCATGTGGTGGTGTCTCTATTTTATTTATTGTACCACCTGTTCCCACTTGCAGCCATTTAAATGACTAGCACCTCCTGTGAGCGCCTAAAACATTTTCTATCTCCAGCTTACAATTTAATAGGGTGGGGCAAATGGCACAAAGGGTAATAACTGTGGGGTATGAACTGATGGAAGAATTAAAAGTTCAGTCCTGGAGGGAAGGATAGGCTTCCTTGGAGAGATGAGTTTTTAGGGATTGCCTAAAGGTGGACAGAGTTTACATATTGTATTTTTTGAGTATAAAATTGGTGTAAAGTTTAAACAGAAATTTGAGTAAAGTATATGTAAGCATAGAAGCAGAATTTAAATATATTGTAGCTTAGTTGTTAAGGATGCATTTGTTTTCTTGTATTTAGTCTAAATACAATTGCTGTAAGTACAGCAATATGGCAATTGGTCCTGAGAGAAATCAGTATCCATGTAAGTTCCTGTTTATTGGAGATCTCAAACAATGTGATCAGCTTTCCCAGATCTTTTCTATGAACTACACTCTATGCAATGGAGATGAACCAAATAAAGTTTTTTTTTAGACCAAATCAGATGAGCAGCCTAGGGGCAACCATCTTCCTCCATCGATAGAAATAGGTGACTGAGTGTTATCAATTATCAATTAGGACAGGAAGTGTTTAGTGGCAGGATGGCCTGGGTGAAAATAACTGAAAAAAATCCTTATAAGATGCAATATATTACATTTTTGTTTTTAGGTTTGGATAGGCTTCAATGATCATGGTACACAATGCAGGTTCAGCTCCATACCCAATCACTGTTCATTTCTTGCCACCTTCACCTCCATAACATTTCCAAAATGCTCCCCTTCTTAAACAACAACACCACCAAGCTACAAGCTACTAATCCAATCACTTGTTATCTCTCTCCTTGACTATTGCAACTGCCTCCCCATTGGCTTACCTCTACACAGGCTATTCCCCTTCATAAATGCTATGGCCAAACTAATCCATTTTATCAACTACACAGGGTCCTGCATCCACTGATTTTCCCTCCTCCATCGAATACATTTCAAAGTACTAACAACAAAATACAAAGCAATGCACAAGTCAGCCCAAAGCTACATCTCCAATCTCATTTCAAAATATCTTCTAACCATCCTCCTAGCTCCTCACAAACTTCTGCTTTCTAGCTCCCTCATCAACTAATCCCAATGCTCTGTCTGCTATTAGGTGATCCTGGAAAACCCATCCCTTTAGAGAAACCTATTCCACCTCTACCTAACAACTGGAACTTTGTTTTCTCCATCAACTCATCCCTCACATTTATTAGCTTTTGCTATAACGTTCCCTTCCCTTTTTAGATTGTAAATTCTCACAAGCAAAGTCCCCCTGGCCCTCTTGTTGTAGAGTTGCTCACTGGTGTTCCTAAATAAATCCTGAAAAATAATAATAGTTATAGTAGCCCTAGGCATTTATTGATTGGACAAAAATGCAGAACTTTGCTAATCTGCTAACAAAATGGAACCTCTTTGTGTCTCTAGACCTAGCATTTGCTTTGCTTCCTGTGCACTGTTTCTGATTCCTGTCTTCAGAAAATACAAATTATACGTATTGTATCAACAAAGAAGTGACCAAAGTCATTATTATTGAGAAAAAAGAGTGGTCTCAAGTACTTGCAGATAGCAGATAATTCTCTGGGATGGTCCCAGTTATTTGCACATGAGTGCTTTCAGTTCTCCTTGCTACAAGACACAGGAATCAATTTATAAAGCAGTGGCATAGCCTAACTGTGGTTATACTGCTTTTTTTCTTTTAAAAAGATTACATTTATAAAGTACAGCCGTGTGCTTTAACCACTTGCCGACCGCCGCACGACTATTTACGTCGGCGGTCAGCCCCTCACAGGCAGAGCGACGTAGGGATACGTCGCTAGCCTGTGAGGGTCTAGGGACCGAGCGCGCGCCGCCGGAGGCGCGCTCCCGTGTGGTCACGGACCCCCCGCGCGTGTGACCAGCGGACCCGATGTCCGCCGGTCACTCGCGATCGTCGGGTGGAGAGGGAGAAAGGCAGGCGGCTGATGTAAACAAGCCGCCTGTCATTCTCCCCTGTGTAGAAACAGTGATCATACGGTTCTACTATGTAGGACCGTTGATCACTGTTGCTACACCTCAAGCCACAGCCAATCACAGTTAGAATCACGCCCCTAGGGATACACATAACCCCTCCCCCTAAAAAAAGTTAACCCCTTCACTGCCAGTGTAATTTTACAGTAACAGTGCATATGTATAGCACTGATTACTATAGAAATGTCACTGGTAACCCCAAAAGTGTCAAAAATGTCAGTCAAGGGTCCGATCTGTCCGCCGCAATGTCGCAGTCCCGGAAAAAAATCGCAGATCACCGCCATTACGCGTTAAAAAAAACAACAAAAATGACAAAAATCTTTCCCTTTGTTAGTAAACGCGATAACTTTTGCGCAAACCAATCAAAATATGCTTTTTGCGATTTTTTTTTTTTTTTTTAACCAAACATATGGTAAAAAAAAATTGGCCCAAAATGTTAAAAAATTTTGATTTTTACTTTTTTTTGGGGGAATTTCATATAAAAAAATTTGAAAAATATTGTTATTTTTGCAAAATTGACGCTGTTTTTTTGTTTATAGCGCAAAAAGTAAAAATCGCACAGGTGATCAAATACCACCAAAAGAAAGCTCTGTTTGTGGGAAAAAAAGGACGTCAAATTCGTTTAGGTAAAACGTCGCACGACCGCGCAATTGTCCGTTAAAGTCACGCAGTGCCGAATCGCAAAATAGGCCCTGGTCAGGAAGGGGGTAAGATCTTCCGGGGCTTAAGTGGTTAAAGACATGGTTTCTGCTTTGCTTGCTTTGGGACTCTGAAGTCCCCTTCGTTTTACATAAGGAAGGTGGAGGAAGAAACCTGTCACTTGATTTTGATAGATCACAATACAGGGCTTGACTATACCAAAGTGTTCTCTGTAGGCTCTACACCGCAACCTGCATTTTATAAATGACACCTAAACTGCAGCTGCAGTGTGGAGTAACACTGGTACGTGGTGTCTACTCCTCTATAAAATGGTCCCATAGTCTGGCCTTTGAGTGGATGAGTCTAATGGCCTATTTTGCCCCCCCCCCCCCTATTTTGATTCAGTAATGCTAGGGAATATTGTACATTTATTCTGTTATGTACAATATTTGTAGCTTGCATTGTTATCATTGTTATTATGACATTAGGTGAAGAAAAGAAAGCTACTGTGTTTCTTAGAAAGTCCTCACTGGTATTTTTACTGGTTGTTTCTCTCTCTCGAAGAATATACAGTTACCACATCCAATGTTCGTCGCGCATGTACAGCTTGTAGCCTGTTTTCACCCTACAGAGAGCCAGCCATTCATTTTCTTGCTTGTATGAATAATTACCGCTTGCCTGTCTATCTACTTACGTGGTGAATTTGATTATTATGTCTCGTGTCTGTTTCTGTTATAAAAACATTCTAGCTCTGTAGATGTGAACAGAATACTTCTTTGGGGTTTTAGCCATTATGATTTATTGCCTAAGTAGGCTGAAATGTCATAAATGTGAAGCTTAGAAAAACAGTTTTGGTTTCTGTGATGTGGTTGAGTTTGTATTAAATGGGAATCATGTCTTAACATTGCATGGAAAATATACTTCTCAAGGTAGAATTTTCTGAACGCTAAATGAATACTTCATACACCCAAACATTCTATTAATACTCATGTATACTAAAAGCTTCTATCTTGGGGAGATAGGTCAATAGAGAGTCCAACATCACTCTGTAATTCTAGTCTTCCTGTTTCTGTATATTGAATCCATATGTATATTAATGTTGTACCACAGCTCATTGACAGTAGCTTTTCTTAGAGTCCAAAATGTAAATATTTGAAGTTATTTTTCCCCATAAACTATGCTTCATTGTGTGCGTTTGCCAAATGGGGTTTTTGAGTTGTTTCCTTGACGTGGGTATGTATGGTCTTTCTTTTACTATCTCCAATTTTTTGAGAGGATCCATTAAATAAAATCTGCTTGTTAAATCACATACTGGATGCTTAGGTTCTTTGGAAACTCCTTAGCAAATCTCCAAACCCAAGTTTCCAGTCCTCCTTACCCTCAAATGCAAGGGGCTTTCACACTTGCTGCTTAAGCAGAATCTGTGCTTTGCTCATGCAGGCCAAAGAAACTGGTTCACTGTAATGCAGACCTCCCCAGAAGTTCATTCTTACCTTTCCTTTCTACCACCACCTTTCTGTTCAGTCACAATGAGTAAAAACATAGCCCTGTTTAAGGTATGCAACACTGGATTTGTAGTTTACACAGGGTGACTGTACTAATTGGCCAAGCTATTTCATGACTTACATGCTCCTCCTGAGAAGTCCTGAGTAGTTCCCTAGGAAGTTCTAGGTAGTTCATAGTTTTATATGAAATTGATTTAAAATATATGTGTAGCCACTTTTTTGGTTTTGGATAGAGTAGGGAAGGGTTAAAACCTGGCAGTTTATTTCTTGCTTTAGCCTCGTACACATGCACCGATTGTTGGTCGACCGATCGGCCGTCTTTTGTCCAGTGTTGTTGTGTTGGTTGAAATGTGCTCTAGACTGCACACGAATTTTGTCGGCCAACAACAACCAACTGCAGAAGTGATGTCATGTTCTGGTCTACTTTCCGTGTGTTTTTTCTTCTCTGAGCATGCCCAGTCTTGCTCATCTGACTTTTGTCGGCCGAAATCTGTACTGACTGACGAACAATCGGCCGTTCTGGTGACGGCCAACAAAAATTTTATAGCATGCACACCAGATTTTGTTCGGCCAAAAAGTCGCAGTTGGTTGTCGGAAGCATCATACTAACAAGCCGACAATCGGCCGATCGGACATTGGCCGAAAATTTACGGCCAACAATCGGTGCGTGTGTACGGGGCTTTTCTTTTCCCCATTGGGGAGATTTCCTTTCACTTCCTGTCATGGACACCCAGCAAAAAGTTAAGGGAAATCCATTCAAAGTAAGGGGAATTCTTTTTTTAGACAGTTGTCACCAAAACAGGTGTCCTTATTGGAAGAGATCCCCTCACCTCTTCTTCTAGGTTAATTAGAGAAGGTAAATCTATCCAGCAAGGATACAGATAGCACTGAAAACTTGACAGGGATTATAATCACTTCCTGCTCTATCAGAAAGAAAAGGTTTTGGCTTTACATACACTTACAGACACTAAGAATGTGTCTTCTCTCCAGGTTCCTTTGAAGTATGCCGCATGGCTACCCTGTTCTCAATTCTATTTATATTATGTCTGAATGCCTCGTTTATCTTACAAAGATAATAAGAATACAAAGGATTATAGAAGAATACATTTTGTCTTTTTTGCAGGTGATTTCGAATTTTTTTCATTTCTATCGTGACTTTGTACAGTTGGTTCTTAATCATGCTAATTGTTTGCCTGAATGTTCAAACTACTTTGACCAAAATGGTTGCTTGTGAAATTATATTTTCTTGTGCAGCCCTGTTTTCTGGTGCCATAAAGTTCCTAAATGGACCTCCTCCCATTGCCTCTAGTACTGTTGACTTTAAGTCTGAGATATGTTTCAGTCTAATGCCTCGTACACAAGCACCGATTGTTGGCCGACCGATCGGCCGTCTTTTGTCCAGTGTTGTTGTGCTGGTTGAAATGTGCTCTAGACTGCACACGAATTTTGTCGGCCAACAACAACCAACTGCAGAAGTGATGTCATGTTCTGGTTTACTTTTCGTGTGTTTTTTCTTCTCTGAGCATGCCCAGTCTTGCTCATCACATTTTTGTCTGCCGAAATCTGTACTGACTGAAGAACAATTGGCCGTTCTGGTGACGGCCAACAAAAATTTTATAGCATGCACACCAGATTTTGTTCGGCCGAAAAGTCGCAGTCGGTTGTCGGAAGCATCATATTAACAAGCCGACAATCGGCCGACCGGACGTTGGCCGAAAATTCACGGCCAACAATCGGTGCGTTTGTACGAGGCTTTAGGCTTGGTTCACACTGCTGAGGCTTAAGGTGTGACTTTGCCAGGTGACTTCATTGCGGCTTGCTTGTGGCTTCATTACCAGAAGTCAATGCAAGTTGTGATGATGTCGCCCCAAACTAGTGCATGAATCTTTTTCAAAGTCCCTGCAACTTGATTTGCACCTATTAGATTCTATTGCAGTTAATATGGTGTGACTTGCCATGCGACTTTGAACTTTCATGAAGTCGTGGCAGTATGAACTGAGCCCTAGGGTGAATTATGTTAGTCTCTTCTATCATAGCTGTACACACTAGGCCAATCTAGTGAGATACTTATCGTACCAGTATGATTTTTGGTGGTAGCCTTTGCCAGTGATGAATTCCCTCTTTCCATGGTAATGAATACATTACCTTCATTGCATGGCATTTTTCAGATACTATTCACCATTTACCAGTGATAATTGTTATGATTTCCCACATCAAGCCAAAGCCTCTCGCAGGCGATGTATACTGTTTAGCATTTTATACAAGCCAGACGGGTTATGGTGAGGTGGACCAAACAGAAACCTAAAAATCTTTGACTAAACCAGCGAGACACATAGTAGAGCCTTCTTACAGATGTATCTGCATGCCTCATGGTTCTGCTGCATTTTACATTTTTAGATATTTGTTTGAATGTGAAAGGCTTTAAACATAAACCATCGCCTTGTAAAACAACCTATCCAGTTTAAAATAGAAATGAAAGGCAAAACATACCCCTTGATATTTTCATCATTTTGTCATGTTACAACCAAAAACTTAAATGTATTTTATGGGAATTTTGTGTGATAGACCAACAAAGTGGCACATAATTGCGAAGTAGAAGAAAAATGATAAATGGGTTTCAACATTTCTTACAAATAAATATCTAAAAAATGTGTGGCATGCATTTGTATTCAGCCCCCTTTTCTCTGATACTCCTAACTAAAATCTTGTGGAACCAATTGCATCCAGAAGTCACCTAATTAGTAAATGGATTCCACCTTTGTGTAATTTATTTTCAGTATAAATACAGCTGTTCTGTGAAGCCCTCAGAGGTTTGTTAGAGAATCTTACTGAACAAAAAGCATCATGAAGGCCAAGGAACACACCAGACAGGTCAGAGATAAAGTTATGGAGAAGTTTAAAGCAGGGTTAGGTTTTAAAAAATATCTCAAGCTTTGAGCATCTCTGTTCAATCCATCATTCCAAAAATGAAACGAGTATGCCACAACTGCAAACCTACCATCTAAACTGACAGGCTGGGCAAGGGGAGCATTAATCAGAGAAGCAGCCAAGAGGCCCATGGTAACTCTGGAGGAGCTGCAGAGATCCACAGCTCAGGTGGGAAAATCTGTCCTCAGGACAACTGTTAGTCGTGCTCTCCACAAATCTGGCCTTTATGGAGGAGTGGCAAGAAGAAAAACATTGTTGAAAAAATGCCATATTAAACTCCGTTTGCAGTTTGCAAGAAGCCATGTGGGGAACACGGCAAACGTGGAAGAAGGTGCTCTGGTCAGATGAGACCAAAATTAAACCTTTTGGCCTAAAAGCAAAACGCTTTGTGTGGGGAAAACTAGCACTGCACATCACCCTGAACACACCATCCCCACCATGAAACATGGTGGTGGCAGCATCATGTTGTGAGCATGCTTTTCTTCAACAGGGACAGGGAATCTGGTCAGAGGTGATGGGGAGATGGATGAAGCCAAATACAGGGCAATCTTAGAAGAAACCCTGTTAGAGTCTGCAAAAGATTTGAGACTGGAGTGGAGGTTCTCCTTCCAGCAGGGAAACAATCATAACCCTACAGCCAGAGCTACATAACCCTACAGCTGGAATGGTTTAGATCAATGCATATTCATGTGTTTGAATGACCCAGTCAAAGTCCAGACCTAAATCCATTGAGAATATGTGGCAAGACTTGAAAATTACTGTTCACACATCCTCTCCATTAAGTCTGACCGAGCTTGAGCTATTTTGCAAAGAAGAATGGGCAACATTTTCACTCTCTAGATGTGCAACGTTGGTAGAGACATACCCAAAAACACTTGCAGCTGTAATTGCAGTGAAAGGTGGTTCTACAAAGTATTGACTCGGGGGGCTGAATACAAATGTACGCCACGCTTTTCAGATATTTATTTGTAAAAAATGTTAAAAACCATTTATCATCAGAGCTGGGGGAGGAGAAGCATCAGTACACTGAACTTCCCAGTGAATGGCTGTGCTGTGGGGGCCTGTCAGGACAAGTCTGGTCATTGGAGGAGAGTACACTAAGTTCCCCAGCATAGCTAAAGAACTGACCCCGGTGTGCTCTGCTGCTTTGTGTGGTCAGTTTTTAACAGGAAAGCAGAGGGACTGCCAGGAACACTAGGGATTTCACATAAAGGAAGCAATACAAAGAGAACAAGATACTTTCTCATACAAGTACATAGTACAAGCAGTCACATATCAGGAATATAAAGTGTTAGAGTAACAAATGATTTAATGTAATCAAAGTGCAGTTCCAGGAAACCAGTATGAACCAATTGGCTACTAGTATTTATAAAAGATGTGTAACTTTTTTTCTGCTTTCTGTATCATCAATCACGTTCACACTTTCGAAACCAGAATACAGTGAATAGAAAAGGTAATCCCTTCCCTGTATCACTTGTTCTGCCATCATGGGAGTACCAGCATAATGTCCTGATGCACTACAACATTTCAAGGTTTCATTTTCACTTTTGACTGACATGTACCTATATGTGTACACACACAGACATTGAGAGTTAGTGCTGTTCAGTGATCTTGCTTAAAGGATCACTGCACTTTGTTTTTATGTACCCATATCCTTTCAAGTGTATCCAAAGCTAAAGCATTTTTTAAAATTTGCATTGGATTGTTGTAGGCTTAGAACTCCTGTAAGCTTTTAGTGCTCCCTGTGTGCCTGGGGAGAGCCAGCCTATTTATCATGCCAACATTGTCACTGGGACTTAAAGGAAAGTGAAATGCAAAACTTTATCTTTCAACTAGGGCACCAGGAAGTGAGAATCTACCACACTCTGGAAAGATTTACTATCACCTCCCGTCTGCATCTCTGGGAAAGGAATTAAAAGGACATTTCCACAATGGGATGCAAAAAAATAAAAATCTATTCCATACTCTATCCACAGATACAACTAAAGTTTTGACTTTAGATATAAATATACACAATATTACCAAAAGTATTGGGATACCTGCCTTTACATGCATATGAACTTTAATAAAAACCCAGTCTTAGTCTTTAGGGTTCAATATTGAGTTGGCCCACTCTTTGAAGCTATAACAGCTTCAACTCTTCTGGAAAGACTGTCCACAAGGCTTAGGAGTGTATGTATGGGAATATTTGACTATTTGTGAGGTCAGGCACTGATGTTGGAGCAAAGGCCTGGCTCACAGTCTCAGCTCTAATTCATCCCAAAGGTGTTCTATCGGCTTGAGGTCAGGCCAGTCAAGTTCCTCCACCCCAAAACCTGCTCATTCATGTCTTTATGGACCTTGCTTTGTGAACTGGTGCGCAGTCATGTTGGAACAGGAAGGGGCCAAACTGTTGGGAACATGAAATTGTCCAAAATGTCTTGGTATGCTGATGCCTTAAGAGTTCCCTTCACTGGAATTAAGGGACCAAGCCCAACCCCTGATAAATAACCTCACACCATAATCCCCCCCTCCACCAAATGCTTTGCACCAGTGCACAAAGCAAGGTCCATAAAGACATGGATGAGGGGGTTTGGGGTGGAGGGACTTGACTGGCCTTCACAGAGTCCTGGCCTCAACCTGATAGAACAACTTTGGGATGAATTAGAGCAGAGACTGTGAGCCAGGCCTTCCCGTTCAAAATCAGTGCCTGACCTCACAAATACTCATCTGGAAGCATGGTCAAACATTCCCATAGACACACTTCTAAATCTTGTAACCAGCCTTCCCAGAAGAGCTGTTATGCCGCAAAGAGTGGGCCAACTCAATATTGAACCCTACAGACTAAGACTGGGATGCCATTAAAGTTCATGTCCATGTTAAGGCCAGGTGTCCCAAAACTTTTGACAATATAGTGTATATATTAAAATGATGCTGTAATTCATTTAAACTGAAGACCCTTAATGTTTGCTGTTTTTTGTCTGCAGGACATATCTAACCCACAGTAATTTACTTTTACACATAATTCTTAATTGTTGAGAAAGATCTTGTAAGATTCACAATGTACTTTGTGAGTTGAAATGAATTTGTTAGATGTCATTTGAGTGTTCTGGTGGAGAGAATGGCTTGTCTGGAAAAGCAAGCAGAGAAAAAACACACACATACACAAATTCGTCAGTGTTAATCTTAGACTAAATTATTTTGGCTAAGATGAAATATTGCTTTAAAGACTCCTGATGCAATAAAATGCCTTCCAAATTCCTAAAGGACTGACACGTTCCTTAAGTGCAGTTCAGGCCTCCATGTTCTGGTCTTTAGCAGAATCTCAAATAACCTTGTTAGACTCAAGCCTGCATGTTGTCTGACAGCGGATGGGTTTTTTTTTCCTCTTAAAACATGACAAGATTTACAAATAAATGTTTGTTTTATGGAGCTAAATGAGGTCAAAGTTTAGTTAGGCCGGTGCAGGGAAATTTAGTATAGAGCACTTGTTAAAGTTTCATTAGCAGAATGTCAGAGCGTAGGACTGAACTAGGAAGTTTGGGGGTTAAACCAAGACGAAGGGTGTTTAGACATACATTTTTTCTTTGTTCATGGAGTCTTAACTACTGGAAAACCTCATTAGTCAATTTTTGTAATTCAGATCCTAAGGCCTCATGCACACTGGATGTTTTTACAGCTGCTCCTAGGGGCGTCAGGCGTTTTTTTTTTTTTTTACAGCTTAAAAACGCTTCTCTATTTTATTCTATGGGGGTGATTTACTAAAACTGGAGAGTGCAAAATCTGGTGCAGCTCTATATGGTAACCAATCAGCTTCTACATTTTGTTTGTCAAAGCCTAATTGAACAAGCTGAAGTTAGATGCTGATTGGCTACCATGCACAGCTGCACCAGATTTTGCACTCTCCAGTTTTAGCAAATCAACCCCTATGTGTCCATGCTCACTTAGGCTTTTGGGAGCTGTAAGTGGCATAGGTGTTTTCAAGCTGCAAAAAAAAAAAAAACAGGGCCAGTGCATTCTGGAACAGCAGCGTTACAGCTGTAAAAATGCCTGAGGCTGCTGAACGCGTGTTAGCACTGTATACAGCATTAAGCCACGTCAAGTGTTTTTACGGTGTAGTAATTAGATTTGGGAATGGAAAATAGAAGAAGGCAGATAAACGCTGCTAAACATTAATGCGTCTAAACTAGGGATAGACCGATTATCGGCAAGGCCGATATATTGGTGGCCGATATGCACTTTCCCCGAACTGGCTGATATTGCCGATATTTTTGTGAAGAAATTCTGCCTTCTTAGGCCGCCTCTCTCGCCTTGGACAGCCTCGTCTGGAGTTGGGATTAGTCTCGCGGGTGTGTATCACAGCCATACACCCACCCACATCCACAGGCCCTGTTCCAGCCAGCCACAGGCACTGTACCAGCGAGCCAGCCACCCACAGGCCCTGTACCTGCCAGCCACAGGCAGTGTACCAGCCAGCCAGCCACCCCCGGGCACTGTACCAGCCAGCCACCCACCCACAGGCCATGTACCAGACACCCACCCACCCACCACAGGGTGCCAGCCAGCCAACCACCCACCACAGGGTGCCAGCCAGCCAACCACCACAGGGTGCCAGACAGACAGCCACCCACAGACTGGGTGCCAGACAGCCAGCCACCCTCCCACAGACCCTGTACCAGCCAGTCACAGGCACTGTACCAGCCAGCTGTGCACAGGCCCTGTACCAGCCAGCCACCCACAGCCCCTGTGCCAGCCACCCACCTACCACAGGGTGCCAGCCAGCCACCCACTACAGGGTGCCAGCCAGCCATCCACCACAGGGTGCCAGCCAGCCATCCACCACAGGGTGCCAGCAAGCCAGCCACCCACCACAGGGTGCCAGCCAGCCATCCACCACAGGGTGCCAGCAAGCCAGCCACCCACCATAGGGTGCCAGCCAACCATCCACTACAGGGTGCCAGCAAGCCAGCCACCCACCATAGGGTGCCAGACAGCCAGCCACCCACCATAGGGTGCCAGACAGCCAGCCACCCACCACAGGGTGCCAGCCAGCCAGCCACCCACCCACCACAGGGTGCCAGCAAGCCAGCCATTAAGCATTAAACAAAAATGAACATGTTCAGTACCAGATTTTGTGTCAAAAATTGTCTTTATTTTTCAAACTTTAAATGTACAAAATTTCGACCCATATCGGCCGATATTGTCGATGTTGTGACAAAAAATATCGGTATCGGCCCCTGAAAAAACCATATCGGTCTATCCCTAGTCTAAACGCACATTGACGCTAGTGCTGAAAGCGCATTTTTACAGCTCCTTTTTCCTGTCATCGGTACTGTCATTGCAGCTTGTTTTTTAAATTGACCTGTGTGCACAAGGCCTTAAAGTAACCCTGTCAGGTTAAAAAGAAAATGTTAAAAGGTCCATGCTCAGCTCTGAGCAGGAAGCTGTCATATTTAGTGGCAGTAGTTATATCGCCATTAAACGTATGACTTCCTGCCACAAACAGATGCTTGCATTGGCGAATGCTGAATAGCTAGGGTTTGTGGTCAACCCTATGTTTTATTGACAGGATTGCAATAAAATGGATTGTTTTACATGGATGAGCATTCGATGGAATCTAATCCTGTGTTGTGTGACAGTGGATAAGGATTGAATAAATATAATAAATGAAATGCACAATGTGCTCTTTTTTGCTAACCAGCAGTGCTCCCTTTTTGTGTCCTTAAAAAAAAATTATAATTTGTACATAAATTGCACATAATTTTATATATATATATATATATATATATATATATATATATATATATATATATATATATATATACATACTGTATTTTCTGGCGTATAAGACTACTTTTGAACCTCAAAAAAATCCCCCAAAAATGGGGGGTTGTCTTATACGCCAAGTATAATATCTCCAAGGTAACCTAAGTATAAGTGTTACCAGTAGATGAAAATTAGGGGGGTCGTCTAATACGCCCAGTCGTCTTATATGCCGGAAAATACGGTATATATATATATATATATATATATATATATATACTCTGCTCAAGAAATTTAAAGGAACACTTTGAAGACATATTAGATTCCTATGGGGAAAAATATAATGTTGGATATCTATACTGATATGGACTGGGTAATGTGTTAGGAAGGAAAGGATGCCCCATCCTTGATGGAAATGAGAATTATCAACCTACAGAGGGCTGAATTTAAAGACATCCCAAAAATCAAAGTGAAAAAATGATGCAGCAGGCTATTCCATTTTGCTGAAATTTCATTGTAGCAACTCAAAATGGTCCTCAGCAGTTATTATGGCGCCACGTTCTTGTATGCATGCCTGACAACATTGGGGCATGCTGCTAATGAGATGACGGATGTTGTCCTGGGGTATTTCCTCCCAGATCTGGACCAGGGCATCGCTGAGCTCCTGAAAAGACGGAGGTGCAACCTGGCGGCATTGGATGGACAGAAACATAATGTCCCAGAGGTGTTCTGTTGTATTTAGGTCAGGTGAGTGTGGAGGCCATTTAATGGTATCTCTAACTGTACCAGGGGACCGCTAGTGGGGGGCTATTGCCGCCCCCCACCCGCGATCTCTCCCTGTGGACCATTATAAGACCTCTATTCTGTTAGTAATGAACACAGGAATCCTGTGTTCCTCCTATTAACCACTTAAGCCCCGGAAGATTTTACCCCCTTCCTGACCAGGGTATATTTTGCGATTTTTGTCATTTTTGTTATTGTTTTTTTTTTAACGAGTAATGGCTGCGATCTGCGTTTTTTTTTGTGGGACTGCGACATTGTGGCGGACAGATCGGACCCTTGACTGACATTTTTGACACTTTTGGGTTTACCAGTTGCACTGTTACTGTAAAAATGACACTGAGAGGGAGGGGTTAAGTGTGTCCTAGGGGCGTGTTTCTAACTGTGATTGGCTGTGGCTACTAGTGTAAGAACAGAGATCAACGGTCCTACATAGTAGAACCGTCTGATCTCCATTCTTACACTGGGAAGAATGATAGGCGGCTTTGTTTACATTAGCCGCCTGCCTTTCTTCCAGTGTAACGGACGATCGCGAGTGCCCGGCGGACATCGGGTGCGTGCTCCCTAGAGCCTCACAGGCTAGTGACGTAGCCCTACGTCGCTTTGCCTGTGAGGGGCTGACCGACGCAGTAAATAGTCGTGCGGCAATCGGCAAGCGGTTAAGGAACAAAGGTCTCTGTGTTCATTCAGCAAGCCCATCCCCCACACAGTTATAAAGCACCCCCTAGGGACACATTTAACCCCTTGATCACCCCTGGTGTTAACCCCTTTCCTGCCAGTGTCATTAGTACAGTAACAGTGCATATTTTTAGCACTGTTTACTGTAATAATGTCACTGGTCCCCCCCAAAAGTGTCAAAAATATCAGTTAGGTGTCCGATCTGTCCACCGCAATGTCGCAGTCCCGCTAAAAATCGCTGATTGCCGCCATTACTAGTAAAAAATATTCCAGGAGTTTATTTGACTTGATGCTATACTCCAAATAAGAAGTTTTCCTTTAATTCTTTTTGAGCAGTGTATGTATGTATATGTGTGTGTGTGTGTGTGTGTGTGTAATATACTATTATAATTGAAATAAACCACAAATCTAGTACAACCACAGGCTGTATGCTTGTACTCTGTACATCTTTCTATTTTTTAGTCATTTCCAGAACTCATACAACAACAACATATTATGCAGTGCTTTACAGAGTACATAGAACTGTTTGCATGGGTCTTGCAGACATGTAACACTATTGGGGGAAGCAAAAATACCATTTGAAACTCTATGCATTACTCTGCTAAACAATTCCTAGGACACCAAATGCTTGATCCTCTGTGCTACACTCTGGTGAGTAGATGGAGTGGCATTCTCACAACTTTTTAAGGGATTAGGAGGATCTGTCACCATAGGGATCAGAGACTATTACTTATTAGAGACTGAAGGCCATTCACTGTGCTATTTCTGGGAAGAAAGAATATGTAATGACATACGTTGTTAATTGGCGTTGGCTGCCATTTGTTTGGAAAAACAAACATAGGCTTTGATGTCACTTCCTACAAACACATTGGACTATGTTTCTATGTTGGCCTTCTCAAATAATCTTCTCTTGCCTTATGCTTTGAGACTTCTTTCAGAGACTGTTCTATGCGTTGGGAATTGTTTAAGGTCATCCTTCTCAGATGTAAACTTTTATGTGTTACTGATTCTTGAATTTAAATGAATAGTTGGAGAAATCGACAGGGGCCTTATGTGTTCACGCCAGCCAATCCAATTTCCATTTCTTCAACCTGCAAAAAAGATAATTTAGCTTTTTTTGTAATGCTGATCTTTTCCATTTTAGCAGTTTGTATGCATACAGAACATGATCTTAATTGTATATAAAAGAAAGTGTGCCTAAACCCACCAACAAAAAAGTAATCTAAAATATCCTACTAATTCTTACATGTGGTGGCTGCGTTTGTTTTCTTTCTTTATTATCACCTGGTTATCCTACCAGTAACTCTTGTTGTCACCCTAGGGCAGGCCAGCAGAACATCCCCTCTCTCTATAATTGAGGGGGTTAATGTATTCTGAATAGATGGAATTCATAAGAGTTCAGCACAAGCACAGCACTTTTTTAGCTCACTTGGATGAACACTTTTTTTGCAATCTATCTAATTAATCTGATATAATAAAACACTTTCAATGGTAAATTTAACAAGCCAAAAGAGAATAAATATGAAAAGGTCATTGTTCGGGTTTGCTTAAACCTTAGAAAAGCTATACATACGCAGGGTCTTTACATTTTTTTTGTGGGGGGGGGGGGGGGGTAACTATATATATATATATATATATATATATATATATTTTTTTTTTTTTTTTGTACACTTTTTCACTTATTATTAGCAGCATTATTATTGCTATCGCATAGGGGGTTGAATGAGATAGAATTTTGCTCCTACAGGTTCTCTTTGCTCAGACATAAGGGGTCTAAGATCACAATTCATGCTCCATTTTCTTCTTCCATGTCCACAATGACCTGGGAAAGTGACACCTGAAACCAGAAAAGACACATCGCTTCCTGGTTCTTACTAACTACCTAACTCTACTCAGCAACCCCAGCTATGCCAGTCCCAAGCCCACAGGTCAGACAACGGAGCTCATAAAACATGGTGGGGCATTACCTGTTCAAGGGGCTCATGGAAGCAATCTGCTGGTTAAACACTTTCACCTGAAAGCCAACTGTTGACTTGCAAGGTGTACACACATCTGCAAAAGTCGGGTGTGTGCATAAAGCCTACCTCTCTGGTGCACACCTAAATACTACGTCCATGGCAGCAAAAGGGTTAGTGTATTTAATGCATGTTATATACCTATAAAAACCTCCAAAATACCTAAGACTGCTGCTGGATGTCACCATCGTGGGTGTAATGTTGGCAGGCCCAGCAGACCAGAGCTGTCACTCAAGTAACACTCTATAGTATTCTCCTTCTCTCCTCCACCAGCAGCTACACGAAAAGTTATGTAGAGAAGTGAAAGGGGTTGGGGTGGGGGATGAAGCACAGACAATTTTTAGGCTTTCCCAGAAGTGGAGAAGGCCATGAGATGCAAGGATGGAAGCAGCTGTACTAGGGAATTGACTTTACGGGAGTAGTCAAATTCTATAGCAAGTTCAAATGCACATTTCAAGTGAATAAAAAAATGTTTATGGAAAAGAAAAAACGCTGCATTTAAAATATTTACTCTCTGTGCTTCTACCTGCAATTGTTAGGTTTCTGGAAAGGTCTCTTTAAAGCCTTCTTCACATCTGCACACTTTGGCCATGTTGTGGACGCCATGTTGTAGCAAAAGCTCTTTTGCTGTATCTTGATGCCATTTCCAGTAAAACATAGACTTACTCCACACAGAGTTACTTCCACGTTACATAGAGTATATTGAGAGCATGTGTAAAACCTACAATGTGCATACAATGCACTGCATCGTAATATGCAAAAGAATGAAAAGCACCTAAACAGTGCACAGCCTAGTAGCTCTATGGCAGCCAATCAGAATTCATGTTACAGAAGCTAGATCAGCACAAGATTGATTGCTTTGCAATTAGTATTTCACCCTTTTTTTCTTTTCAGTATTTTATTGAGTAGGCTTGAATGTGTTCCTGGCATTTATTAATTATTTTTTCATCTTTGTAAGGCATTTTTATTATATTCTGAACTGTAGATCTTTGAAAATTTGTTGGATTTGTGACCATTACCTGGGATGGGCATTAGCTGGGGGCTCACTGTACACTGCTCAGATAGATAAACACAATCCCACTTCTGTGGCATCCACAGTCCATCATGACACGCCAGTCTGGGCCTTACAAGCGGATGTGGTATACCTCTTGATAATGATATGTTTACTGCAGAAATGACTGATGTGGGCATCCAGATATAATCTACACTGCCTCTGAAACATCTTTGGCTGCCTGTCTAGTTGGTCCAGCAAAGTGACAGGATGTTATGACTGAAGTACGTCTGTTTCGTCTGGAAAAGTCAAATAATCAAGTTTTAATGTTTCATCACAGGAGAAAATGTTCTGTCCACTGCCTGGCACCATAATTCGTTTTTTTCTTGCCGCTTCAAAGCAAACTAAAAACGTCCTTAAGCCAGAAAAGACAAAATGTTATTTAAACTGCTCTATGATAAGGTCTTACCATGAGCATCACTGAAATCTTGGAGCCCTGGAAATTGTTTTTTTGGGAGTAAAGAGACCCTGTCACCAACGTATAAAATTGTGGGTAAAAGCACAGAATAATCAAGTATTTTAAAAGTTTACTTGCAATGTTTTTACTTTCATTTAGTTACTTTAATTTACTTGCAATGTGTTTGAATGTACTAGAAAATGTGACTGCTTTAGGAGAGTGGAATTCCTAGTACAGCCACCTGTCTCATATCACATCATAACCATCTCCTCCTATTGACATGGAGTGAAGGGGAATACTATATAGCAGTGATGGCAACCTTGGCACCCCATATGTTTTGAAACAACATTTCCCATGATGCTCAACTACACTGCAGAGTGCATGAGCATCATGGGGAATGTAGTTCCAAAACACCTGGAGTGCCAAGGTCCGCCATCACTGCTTTAGAGTGTTAGTTGAGTGACAGTTTTGGGTCTGCTGTGGCTGCTGACATTACATTCAAAGTGACAATGCCCAGCAGCAGTCTTAGGGCTTTTGGGTGTCTACACAAGCATAGTTGCCAACATAGAAAATAATTTAGGAGGCCAAGAAGAAAAATTAGGCACCTGCACTGCCCCCTGACAGTATGGGTGTGGCACCCCTCCTTCACAGCTCACTACCCCCTCACTCTAGGCTCAGCTCCCCATACCAACCCTTATTCACAGCCTCCTTTTATCCACCGATTGTGTGTCCTCCCATCATCCACAGTTTTTGTCTCTGTGTTTCTCTTCTATAGTTCACCTCTATACCACTTGTCTGCAGCTCACTCCTTATTACATCATCACTAACTGACTATCCTGGCTCCTGTGGAGAAATTAGTCGTTTTTTTACTCTATAAAGGTAAAAAAGACAACAAATTTGGGTTTGCTAAAAACTACCTTTTTATTTCTCTACCCTTAAAACATTATGTCACAACTGTTGGTAGTCAGTGACACTTTAACCCCCCCCCCCCACCTTAAAAATCCCACAATCACCAATGGTCAGTGGTACTTTAAAACCCTTCACAAACAATCCCCAAATCATTGGTTGTCTGTCGCAGTTTATCCCCTCCCTACCTTAACCCCATCCCCGCCAGTCCCATCATCCCTTTTACAGGGGTCTTTACAGCTGGGTGGGTGGATGGGACAACATTCTGGATCATGTGACCACTATGATTTGCTGTCACAGTGGTCGAATGATCAGGAGCCTGTCCCCTATGGCTAGAGACTGAGAGCTGTTTGACAGTTCAGCCACTGTGCTGGGATTTTTCAATAAAGAAACCTCAGCTGTCCATGGATGCACATGTGCAGTGTGTGAACGTTAAAACAAACCCTATTTGCAGCCACATATTTGCATTACATAATCTGTAAGAGGTTCAACAATAATTCCACCATTATTGGTGGTTAATTAAACCAGAGATTAAATCCCCCCCCTCCTCCTAAATAAAAACAACCCCACGATCATTTGTGGTCAGTGTCACTTTACCCCACAACTTAAAAATAAAATGATCTTATTATCATTGGTGGCATTTTATGTCCCCCATCCTTCGCCTACAATTTGCCAGTCCTCTTTCCTGCTGTGTTTATTACAAACATTCTTCCCATTCACAACAAAAAAAATGTGAGCTTCTTGCATTGTGTATGAGCTTAATGTTTGTAAACACTATTAGTGTTTAATTGTGATTACTGTGATTGGTTTAGTACGATCACCAGGTAAAGAACCACTCATGATTGTGTCCAGTGGCTGATACAGGATCACAGCCTGAGTGTGTTTTCTGAAACATGTTTTTTTTTTTTTTCAATATATTGTATATTGGCACAGAGGTGGTTAAAGTTGGGGTTGGGTAAAGTTGAAGTTTGCAGCTTGCTACCCTCCCCACCAATGTGATCTGGCTGTGTGTCCATTTACTCTGCACTTGCATTGCCTATGCAGTTTTGTTGCTGAAATTGTGCCCCTTGTAGTTACAAGTACACAATTTGAATCCATACACTTACAACATTATTATTTCTGTGTGAATTTTTTGGTTGTTGCAACACAAGCATGTTTTTGATTCTGACGATTTCATTATCATCTATGTTTGGATTCTGATGGTTTGCTTTTTGCACATACCCACTGGCACATCCTTAGAAGTTTCCAGTGCCTATTTACATCTTTACACCGTGATCTCTGGCACACATCAGGATTTTGCCCTGGTTTCCTTTCTGCTGTCCCCCTTCCACTTCATAACTCCAGGGGCAAACTTTGTGGACCAACGGGTTTTTCATTTTGGTATTTTTTATTGGTTCTTTCATTCATGTTTGGGAGACTCATGAGAACTATAATTCTATATGACCGGGAAAGAAGAGGACAGAGCAGCGCCAATTTAAGTGTAGCATATAAAACAAGCAGGTTTTATTGAAGGTAATACACTCACATTTAGGTGAAGGATTAATCTTTCAATCTTTTTTTTTTTAAACTGCGTTTTATTAAATTTATCACCTGAACAGTACAAGAATACTACAAAACATTGGAAATACAGAGAGTCATGGAGTAGTACCGGTCATCAATGAAATAACACAAAGGTTCAATATAGGTAAAGGATATCCCATAGATACGTAGATACAGAGATTTACAAATTTGTCAGAATAAAGCAGATATCCTTAGTTATAACACATGCAACACATGCTCGTTATATGCAGAAACAAAACAAAAAAAAAAAAAACCCCAAAGAAAAAGGAACAACTCAGCAGAAAAATGCAGGTGGTGGTCAGAGTCACAGCCTTACTCGTCAGCGGAGCGTGGGCCCAGAACAGCCCCCCCCCCGTACCCGGACCGCCCTCACCCTCAGGGCGGTGTGGAGCTGCACGTGTCAGATAAAGCAACCCAAGGACCCCATACTTTTAGGAACTTTTTTGGACAGCCCCTGGCCTCATAAGTCAGCCTATACAGGGGTAGGACATGGTTGACTAAATTTTTCCAAAAGATCAAGAGGGATCCTGTCCACCTGTGTCCATTGCATCACTACAGTTTTCCTGGCATAAAACAACAAGAGTCGGAGAAGCTGTTTCCGATGGGTGCTGAGATCAATCTCCCCGAAAATCCCCAGTAAGCACCACTTAGGGCTGCAGACATTAGGGAAATCCAAGGAGGTCGAGAGAAAGTGCGTAACTTGGGACCAAAAAGGTCTAACTTTCGGACAACTCCACAGCATATGAAGCAATTTTCCCTGGTCCCCCCCACATTTATGACAGTCTGGCGCGGGTTTCTGCTTCATCAGAAACAACCGATAAGGAGTATAATAAGTCCTATGAAATATACGTAACTGTATCAGACGGTCCCTGGCTGAGATGGGTGTCCTAAAATATACCTCAAGCACTTCTTCCCAATCATCGTCCGAGATATCCGGGATGTCTCTCGTCCACCCGGCCCTAACAGCCTCCAGGCGCGATGGCACACTAGTAAGAAGGATTCCATAGTAGGAGCTAGTCAGCTTAGTGTGCTCATCCCGCAACAATTCCTTTTCCATAGGAGAATTGTCTAGCATGACACTGCCCGGCCCAAATTGGGCCAAGGCAGCGTGTCGCAGCTGGAGATAACGATATTGCCAAGAGCCGGGCACCCGAAAGTCCGCCCGGAACTGGGAGAACGTCTTAAAATTCCCCCCCTCAAACAATTGATGGGCATACTTCAGGCCCCGTTCTGCCCACCGCGCCGCATCCTGAGACCCAGCGAAGTGAGGCAGACTAGGATTGCACCACAAGGGTTGATTCGGGGAACAGAGGCCCGGAGTCGCCGCCAACAGAGACTCACATCTGACATATATCTGTAGAGAGGATTTCAAGAGTGCCGTACCCTCGGAGGACGCAACGCAGCGCCGGTAAATAAGATTAGCAAGCGTTTCATAGGAGGAAACCACCGCTGCTTCGACAGCCGTAGCCGCACTGCTCCTCCGAGGGAAGAGCCAACCGTGGACATGTCCCATTTGTGCTGCATAGTAATACAAGCGCAAGTTTGGAAGGGCAAGGCCCCCCATCGCCACCGGCTGCTGTAAGGTGGCAACAGAAAGCCTAGGCGCCTTCGGGTACCATAGGAAACCGGAAATAAGAGAATCAAGATCCCTGAAAAACTTATTCGGCACAAACAGTGGAGAGTTGGCAAGGAGATACAGAAATTTCGGCAACATAACCATTTTAAATAAGTTGACCCTACCAGTCAGAGTTAAAGGCAGATGCTTCCAGTGCTCCAGACTAGATTTGAACAGGTTTAGGCAGGGAACAAGATTATTTTGGAAATACAAGGATATAGGTTGCTGAACTTGAACACCTAGATATTTAAATGAGAACGTAAACTTCAAGGGGCAGTCAGTCGGCAGCGAGAGCGGGATGTCCATATCGACAGGAAACAGGCTAGACTTAGTCCAGTTAACCCGAAAACCAGAAAAAGAACCGAAATGTCGAATAAGTCGGAGAACGGGCATAAGCGATGTGTGTGGATCAGTTAAATACAACAACATGTCGTCGGCATAAAGAGAGACCCTCTCCTCCAGAGACCCCACCGACATCCCTTGGACAGCGGGGGAAGTTCGCAGCAGCTGAGCCAAAGGTTCTATTGCGAGCGCGAAAAGCAAGGGGGATAAAGGGCAACCCTGCCGCGTACCCCGTCGTATCTGCAGTGGACCAGAAACCATCCCATTCACCCTAATACGGGCAAGAGGTTGAGCATATAGGATCCGAAGCCAAATCAAAAAATTCTTTCCAAACCCAAATCTCTCAAGTACATAGAACAGGTACGGCCACTCCACAGAGTCAAAAGCCTTCTGTGTATCAAGTGAGAGGACCACCCTCGGTAAACGGGAGGGGTTCGGGACCTGCAGATTCGTGAACAACCGACGAATATTCGCATAAGCCGAGCGCCCCGGAATGAAGCCAGTCTGATCTATCCCCACAATAGAGCCAATTATCTCATTAAGACGCAATGCGAGAATTTTAGTAAGGATTTTAAGCTCTACATTAATAAGCGATATGGGTCTGTAAGAGTCACAGTATCGTGGGTCCTTATTAGGCTTAGGGATCAAGACTATGAGGGCCTCCTGGAGTGAAGGAGGGAGGGAGCCACCATCAAATATCGACTTGAAGAGCACCAGGAGTCGCGGCAGCAACAGTTCCCCGTGCTGTACATACCATTCTACCGGAAAACCGTCAGGGCCCGGAGTTTTATGTTTTGGGAATGATTTAATGGCTACCCCCACCTCCTCCAGCGACAGAGGGGCCTCCATACTAGCTCTCTGCTCAACACTAAGTGTGCGGAAAGGAATAGAGTCCACGTAAGCATAAAGCTCTGGGGGGGTATAATGGGCCCGAGAGGTGTACAGGTCCGAATAAAATTTGTGGAAGGCGCCAAGTATGTCCTCCGTAGCCGAGAGAGAGTGCCCCGCATGATCCAAAATAACAGGGATAGCAACCGGTTCCGGAACAGGGCTAGCCAAAAAGGCCAGCAAACGACCGTTCCTGTCCCCGGTCTCAAAAATACGTTTGGGACTGGTACAGGAGACGCTTCTGGGTCCTCCGCACCAAGGCCAGCTCGTAAGCCCGCTGCGCCGCTTTCCACGTTCTATTATTCTCAGGGGTGGGATCCAAAGTGTAAACCCGTTTGGAGGCACTCAGAGCATCTGCCAATTCCTCGATTTCTGCTGCCACTGCCTTTTTGAACTTAGAAACCCCCTGCATGTATGCCCCGCGCAGGACAGCCTTAGAGGCGTCCCAACAGGTGAGGTCCTGCACCCCTTCCGCATTCTCCGCCCAGAAATGAGTCATGGCAGTAGCACATTCAGCCGACACCATCGGTTCCGCGAGCCAGTAAGGGCTCATACGCCACACCGATCCAGCCGGACGCCTGGCCACCGTCAGCGTCATCACCAGGGGTGAATGGTCTGAGATTGCCCTCGGGAGGTACGCCACGTCGGAGACCAGTGGAAGCACCTCCGAGGAGACAAACCACATATCCAATCTAGAGAAGGTACCATAAGAGCTGGAATAACAGGAGTATTCCCTTCTCTGCGGATATTTCCATCTCCACGTCTCGGTGAGACCGTACGCCGCAGCCCAGTCAGCTAATGCCAGCGACTGTCGCCCCGAGCCGTGGAGACGATCCATTTGAGGATCCAAAACTGCATTAAAATCCCCTCCTATAATTAAAGACCCCTGAGCCATGGAGAGGACCGTCCGCATACAGTCATCAAGACGTCCAACCTCCACTGGCGGAGGGAGGTATAAGTTAACTATTGTAAATAAACGTTCCATAAAATTCAATACCACTATAACATAACACCCATCCCGGTCGGTCTTCACCTCCAGCACCCGCACCGGGCACGCCCTGGAGATCAAGATCGAGACCCCCCTTGAATAGGTGGAGTAAGTAGCATGGAATGCGTGAGCCACACGTGGTCGCTTTAACGCCCTTGTTTTGGGGTCCATTAAATGCGTCTCCTGCAAAAGGAGGATGTCCGCCTTAGAGCGCTTGAAATGATCAAACACTAGAGACCTCTTAATCTTGGAGTTCATACCCCGCACATTCCATGTCAAAAGCCTCAAAGACATTTATTAACAGAAAGTAGCATGAAGAAACGCGGCCCACCCAGAGGAGAACCCCCTCCGAGAGCGCCCCGCCCCCACCTGAAAAAACATACATACCAGTACCTAGCGGGCGCACGGGCAGGGAAAGCCCCCGGGGGGCCCGTCCGGACCACACCTCCGCTGAAATACCACCTAATAGAGAGCTGACCACCACTGCTGAGAGAAAAAGCATACGGAGTAAAAATAAAACAGAAAACTGAAATCCACAACCCCATGAACCCACCCCCCCACCCCCCACCCGGCTCCCTGTCATAAAAACGGGCAGAGAGCTTTAGCCCAGAAACACTAACAACCCCAGAAGGCATAACTATGCCAGAATGTCTTTAGTTCAGTGTCCCTAAAGGAGCAGGAACACACCAGAAAAATTAAAATAAAAACAAGAAAAATGAAAAATGGAAAATGGGGGGGGGGGGGAGAAAAAAAGAAAAACTTCCCCCCCCCAAAAAAAAAGGGAAAAAGACAAAAAGCTGCGGAGGTGGCGGCACCGCCTCAGAGTATAGAGGTGCAAGTTCAGGGGATGAAAACCTCCTCAGAGAACACATGAGGGAGACCGTCCGGTCCAGTATGGAGTCGTCCAGCCATCAGGATAACAGCACCCCCAGACAGGGGATATCAGCAACAGAGTCCGAGCATCAGTATGGAGGGGGCCCAGGTAGGTCCAGACCCCCGGCAAACAACAGCTGCAATAATCAAAGCATGTTCAGCCCCGTCTTCCCAAACCATCAAGCCAGGCCGATGCATCCTGCGGGGAAAGGAAAAAGTGAGCCTTTCCCTCATGGATCACCCTCAATTTAGCTGGGTAAAGCATGCTGTAGCCAAACTGCCCTTCCCTAAGCCTGCGTTTGACCGCATTGAAGGCCATGCGTAACTTCTGTGTAGCAGCAGAGTAGTCAGGATAGATAGAGATTTTAACTCCATTGTATTGAAGGTCAGAAAGATCGCGTGCAGCTCGCAGGATATTTTCCTTGTCCTGAAAATGAAGGAATTTTGCCAGTAAAGATCTTGGAGGGGCCCCAGGAGGGAGAGGGCGCATAGGAACCTGGTGTGCACGTTCAATGGCAAACAGGGGGGAGAGATGTTCCACACCTACAGTATCCTTAATCCAGGTCTCCAGAAAATCCTCAGCATGTCTCCCCTCAGATTTCTCAGGAAAGCCAACAAAGCGGAGATTATTTCTGCGCATCCTGTCCTCCAAGTCCCCAAGTTTATCAGAATGGACCTGTAGATCCTGCCGTTGTGTGCGGACCTCTGCCTGCAAGGGGTTAACTGTGTCCTCAACATCACTGATACGCTGTTCAGCAGCAGCGATCCGAGTGCGAATCTTCTGCACTTCATGTTTAACTATAGATAGGTCCAGCCGGACAGTCTCAATTTGAGTGGTCAGAGTGGATTGGCAAGTGTGAATAGCCTCCATGATGTGCTGTAACGTGAGGCTCCCAGAAGCTGAATCTCCCGCCTCAGTAGCCCCCTCCGGAGCCCCCCCTGCTTGGGAGTCCCCCGCATCCCATGTCCCATCTGCCGCCCAGGGATCCGAGCCCTCCTGCAGCCCCGGGGACAGAGCTGGGGGTCCCTTAGACAGCATGGGGGAATCAGCGAAATGGTCCCGAATAGTGGTCGGGGGTCGGGCCTTCTGGGGCACACCATCAGGCTTACCCGAGGAAGCAGGGATCCGTGAAGGAGGCTGTCCGGCCCGGCCCGACTTCTCCTTGGGCGGACGCTGCGGCTGTGAAGAGGGTCCGGCGCCATCTTGGGAGGCCTCGCGGCCCGGGCTGTTTCGGAAGGCCGCACCTGCCTTGGTGCCCTGGGGGCCGATTTTGACCATGGTGGCCGGCTCCGGAGGTGCCAGGAGAGGTGTGTCAGCGAAAATTGAGGGGTTGATCGAAAGGATTAGTGCCAGGATCACTGAAGGATCACCAGGTGCCGCCGGAGCTCCGAGACCGCGCTGCTTACATGCCGATCGCTAGCCACGCCCCCCATTAATCTTTCAATCTTAAATTCTGCCAGGGTATGTAAACTTATGAGCACAACTGTAAATGTTAGTGTATTACCTTCAATAAAACCTGCTTGTTTTATATGATAAACTTAGATTGGTGCTGCTTTCTCCTCTTCTTTCCCTATTTCCACAGAGTCATCTTCTCCTCTGATAGCCGACTGCCAACAAAAGTGATTGCAACGGGGACCCCCTACATTGGGTACACCCCAGGACTATATGGACTACTTTTAACAAGGACTCTCCCACCTTTTTACTCTTTTCACTCTTCTGATTTTACAATTGTGTATTTTTTGGTGCATTTCTTTTTAGGACAATTCACTAAGTACTGTTATAATTTTTTAAGCTTCGGTGACATTGCTTCAAGAGCTCTCAAAACATTCCCCTCCCTTTTAATCTATATGATTGCTGACCATGTCTGGAGTTTTCTGTGATATTTTGGCATAATTACATCTATATGTATTTCTCCTGAGATATCAAGACTAGACATAGATATAAAGAAAGATGGCAGTCGTAGGACCTAACCTCACTAAGCATGCTCCAAAATTCAGCCAAATATTAGTCAATTCATTGACAAGACACTCCTACAGCTATTCTTAAAAAAGTAGTTTAGGATTGAGCCCAGAACAGCCAAGTATAGGAAATGGAGTAATACGGTTGGCATATGGCAGCAGAAGGTATAAATCCGGCTCTAAAGATATGAGAAGCCAGTTTGTGATTCTTCCCTTTTGCACCTACCATAATTAAAATATCAGTAAAATATGTAAATAAAAATATAATTGGGTGAACTCTTCAAATAAGAATGTATAGAGGTTAAACACATTTATAGAACTGAACAAATATTAACATATATATATATATATATATATATATAACAATCCATACTGTGGCTCGCTTTTACTGAAAGATTTATAAACCGTATATTTCATTAGGGAAAAGTCTTCAAAAGGCTTAAATAACTCCTTGTCCTTACTTAACTTTTACTCAAGGTTATGTTGATCTTTGAAAAATTAGGATTGACTGCAAATGTTCATTTGTCTGTTATCTTCAAAGCAGCAGACACCGATATAAACATCCAAAAATCAAAGACATGCATGCACTTTATAATATATACTTTCAGGGTTAGCTGAGAAATGTGAAGCATTCGGGGAAAACCTACAACAAAAAGTCCTAATCTTGGCCTTACAGCAAGTGGGAGTATAATGCCACGTACACTTAGCCCAGGTCAGTGTTGTGGTGGACATAGGACTGCATCTTCATTTTGTGGTGCCATGCTGCTCTCCAATGCATGAACATCAAAAACTCAATTCACTTCAAGGAATAAAGGCCATTGAGGCATTACAGTGTTGGTAACGAATGCCCTTCTGAAGACATACATATATATAAAAAAAAAAAATGTAATACACCCATGACCAGTAAACTTTAAAGTCCAGTTCCAAATGAAACATTTTTCTTTAGTTTTGGATGAAATGTTGAATGGTTAGCACCTCTGTCAGGTGTTTAATGCTTTGTTCCCATTGGATAGATTTCTTCTAATTTCCTGTGTTTGAGGGTTGCCAGTCTGGAAAGAAAATTAGGAAAATATCTTCCCATTTAATTTCTGTTTCCATGGGTCAAAATATTTTTATGATATTACTGTTGATTAATTAAAAGTTTTAATGGGAAACGTATCTTAATGTAAAACAGTAAAGACATTAAGAAAATCATACATCTGAATTGACCTCAAAGCCAAACTTAACCCTGAAGATAAAAAAGTGAACAGAAAGAATTTTTGTTGCAGAATGGAGTCTTCTCTGTACTAAACGCTTCATACCTTCATCGTTCCATTCATCCTCGAGGGCTAGAAGGGATAGAACCTCAATCAAATACAATACAAATTAGGGGGTAGCACTACCCCTGAAGGAGCTGCTAGTATAATGATGGGTCCTCTGTTCTCTGCCATGACTCTTTAACCCCCTTGGTCCCCACTGAGACACCTTGATTTATCTGCCGCAAGGACCTTGGTTAGCTTAAACATGAGTATAATGCCACAACTGTAATAAGACACAGGACATTGGCCACAGACAATCGATGATAAATAAGGTATATTAAAGCAAAGTAGAGTAAACACAATACACATATCAAAGAACAGGTTAAAGAATACATTAGGGTAACTGACAGGAATATTAGCCTCACCTACGGCCATTGACTAACACCACAATAAGGCTAATTCCCATTACAATAGTACACACAGCACTGGTGAGAACAGCTTCAACTGTGAAAGCATAAATAGCACAAATGAAAAGTCTCACTGTAACTCTTGGCAATAACTATTCAAAAAGTGTCTCCAAGTGCACTCTGTGCATGCAGCCCTAATAGTGTGTGGGTGTAAGCATTCCTAAAAAAGGGGTACCCCTAGAGGTGACTACAAGTACCTGGTGCCTAATAGTCAGTGTTGGCCCGCTTTCGTTGGGGCCCTTCTTTTGGTGGTGCACATGTAGCTGTCGCTTTAATACTATACACAAGAGATGAAGGATGGGCGGCTATGTAAGGGGCAATCTCGGTTGGCATTAACTGTAGACAGCAAGGGGTTAAACTCGGTAGTTCCACTCACCACTCCTGGTATACAATGGATCAGATCCAATATGCTTGGCAATCAGCTGTCCCAGAAGTCTCAGTCCTCACAATCAGGTCCTCACAAGATTCAGTCTCACTCGTGTAGCAATAGGTCTCTCCAGCTCTAGGCCCAGTTCAGCGAAAAACTTTTCTGTAGCTCAGTCCTAAGGCTCTCTCTCAGGCTCAGATTTTCAGCTCCACAGTGCACATACCCCAGTAGCAGGTCTGCATTGTTCTTTTCCCCTAAGCAAGTCTGCTCCAATCTCTTGTTATGTTCCTGGGAAAATGCTGTATCTCACCTCCTTTTGACATAGGGAAATTTGGGTATTAAAGTCTGCAGCTCCACTAACGCCCATAGACTTGTATTAAGGACTACATATGCCATGATCCACGGCTGTACAGCAAGTCCCCTCTCTCCAATTGGCTCAAGTCCTTCTGCTCTCTGATTGGCCCGGAGGGGAGGGGGCAGGAACAAGTCAGTGGATTTTACACATAGCCACTTGTGTCAGAGAGAGAGGAGCTGCTTACTGTGTTCTGCACTGTAGCTCTGTGGGGAAGAGGCCATCTTGGTAGAGGAGCAAAGCTATTCTTTCTCATATCAGAGCTGATCCTCTGAAATCTGTAGATCTGGTGACTGGTGTGATAATGTTCAAGAAGCAGCAGACCCACAAAATGTTTGAAGGACATTTCCTATGAGATAGAAAATTGTTGCGTCTTGAGTTCAGGTCCATTTTAAGGATTGATTCAGGCCTATGTGTTTTTGCTTGATTGGATTTAAATGAATTAAAATGCATCTTAGTGAATCAACAGATGCGTTAAGACACACATCATGCTGCACATAAACGCATCATGATACAGTATATGACGATGCGTGTTAATGTTCATCCTACATAGAAATGTAAATGTTAATGCCAATTAGCGTGCATCAACACTCAATATGCATTTTATTGCATTTATATGGATTTCAGGGAAAAAAAAACATAAGTGTGATCCAGATTCTTCTCATACAGATCCTAAGGGTTGACTAGCACTTCCAAACGACTTCACAGCAGTTGTCCAAACTGTAACAATAATCAACATGTACAGAGAGTTCCAGGGTCAGTTGTCATTGAAACGTTAGGCATAGGTTAGATTTCAGATTGTCTCTTTGTTTTTCTATAGGTATTATACATCCAGGTGTCATTTTTATCCAGATGCAAAACTATAAAAAAATAAATATATTTGCAGAAGAGAGTCAGAAGTACTGTGACGTGTTTTACAGATCTTAGTGACCACTCACTTATCTGCATATGTTTTCTTCCCTTCTTGTATGTTCTAGTTTTGGTATGAACCATGATGGAATTGGAAACTCCTGTGGGACCAAAGGTCACGAAGCTGCCAAGTTAATGGCAGCTCACATTACGTCTAACACAAACCCTTTCTCCTGGTCGGCCTGCAGCAGGGAATATATCACCAGCTTTCTAGAGTGAGTACCGTCTGATTTCTATATTCTTATGTTTGACTGTATAGCTGCCTTTAACCCATTCAGAATACTTTGTTCATACCACTAAATTTTGCAGTGGGGTATAAAATCGATACCCAGTAAATATATTAAATACTGATATTTCTTACATTAGCTCAGCTAGTCTGTATATTTTATAAGATCAGTCCTACAGCACTACCTGCCTGGAGTTTGCATGTTCTCCTTGTGCCTGCATGGCTTTCCTCCAGGTACTCTGGTTTCCTCCCACACTCCAAAGATATGCTGGTAGGTTTAAGTGATTGTAAATATTCACCTTGTAAAACAAGTCATTCAGTTTATAATACAAATGAAAGGCAAAACATTATAAATACCTTTTTTCCCTTTTTGCACACATCACATGTCCTCCGTTCTCTGCTGCATAAGAGCTGGGGGAGGAGAAACAGCAGGACACTGAGCTTTCCAAGGAATGGGTGTGCAGCAGTGGTGTGTCAGGACAAGTCTGATCATTGGAGGAGAGCAGGCTGAGTTCCCAGTATAGCTAGGAAACTGACCACGGTGTGTTATCCTGCCTAGTGTGGAAAGCAGAGGGACTGGCAGGAACACCAGGGTTTTCACACAAAGGAAGCAATATAAGCAGAACAGGATACTGTATTATACAAATGCATGGTACAACAGGTACATCTCAGGAATATGAAATGTTGGCGTAACAAATGCTTTAATTGGCTCCTGTCTGAAATGGCTTTAGTATGTGTATGTATGAATGTGAGTTAAGGACCTTGGATTGTAAGTTCCTTGAGGGGAGGGAGTGATGTAAATGTAAAATATATAAGTAAAGCGCTACGTAAATTGACGCGGCTATACAAGTACCTGTAATAAATAAATATGTACACATTCTTGACACTGGAAAGGAGCAGAGGTGACTCCAACATTTCTCTCCACAAATACCAACTACCACATTATGTGCCAGTCACATACTTGCTGACATTCTTCATTTAATTTAGAGCTGTACCTCATGCAAAGAGATAAACACACACATGAATTATATATTTTGGAGTTGTTTTATCTGCCAAAGAATAAATATTTCTGTCAATACAGCTCTGAGAATTACAGTTCTGCCCCACCACACAGCACAGCCCTGTCTGGTGGGGTCAGAGACCTGATTGTTCTCTGCTGCAGTTAAAGTGTTTTTTCACTCCTATATATACCCATTAAATTCACTTGCCTCAGGCGATACACATGGATGAAACACATCTTCCTACATAAGTTGTACCTGTTTATCAGCGGCCCTCTCTTCTCTACAGCATTCTAAAGCATACAGATCAAAGGCTATCTCTCAGCTCAAGAAGGCAGGGTGTGGGATTCTGCCGTCACACACTGTGCAGCACACAGCAAGGGGCTGAGTGTAATCTGAGACCTGAGTGGAGGAAACAGAAACACCCCCCTGTACACATCTCTCATACAGAAACATGTACACTTTACAAAATACACACAGGTCTTGTCTCTTCCTCCTACCTCAGAAAGACTTGATGTCTTTAAACTTTATGTTAACAATGCCCACATGACACTGGAATCAAAGACAAAATGTAAAAAAGGATCATGTAAAGACGAAGATAAAGGCCCTTGGTTATTTAAATGTACACGCACATATATAAATGAAATATACAAGCATGTGGGAAGCATCCATGGTTGTTTCCTATTGAAATTTGTGGGGTCACAGTCCAAGGCTTATAAACAGCTATACATATACAGTGGATGTGTGAGACAGAATGCACATTTAGCTTTGTTTTATTTATTAAAATTTACAGGTTGGGATTTATTTATTTTTATTACAATAAGCACTTTTATTTTGAAATAAATCAGTTGGGAATATAGAGAAGTGCAGTCTGGATTCTGTATGTGACCACAATATTTCTAACATCTCACAAACCTGTCTTAACAACTATCAGTGTCAAAGAATGACTGTAAATACTACCGTTTTCCTTTATATACTGTCCACTGTGTCCTTGGAGCCTCTAAACATGCTGTGTCTAAATTCTTCTTTAAATAATTGCTCTTTCCGTAAAATAAACGCCACACCCCCATCCCATTTCAGAAATTTTAGGAACGTCAGCAAGCTATTAAGAGGGTCCATTATTGCATTGGTATGCCGGGAAAGCGGGGGTCTTGCTGTTGCTTATTGTTAGCAATAATTGTGCACCCCAGGTCATGAATACTTCTTGCCAAGACAAGACATAACTTTACAAAACAATTAGAGTCATTACAAAGTCTATTTTTTTTTTCCATTAAAGTAACAAACATGTAATACTTACCTCCTCTGTGCAGAGCAGAGCTCCTCTGTCACAGAGCAGCCCGGATCCTCCTCTTCTCGGGTCTCTTTTCAGTGTTCCTGGCCCCTTTCTCTGGTTGAGTGCCCCCACAGTAAGCAGTTTGCTATGGGGGCACCTGAGTCAAGCTTTAGCTCCATGTATCCATTCAGACACAGAGCTGTCATTTAGCCCCGCCCCCTCTCTCTCCTGATTGGCTAACTCAGTTTGATTGACAGCAGTAAGAGCCACTGGCACAGCTTTTGTATCTCAGCCAATCAGGAGAGAGAGAGTCCAGAACGGCTGAGGCACTCGTGGACATCACTGGATAGAGAGGGGGCTCAGGCAAGTATTAGGGGCTGAGGGGGCTGCTGCACACAGAAAGCTTTTTATCTCAATGCATTTAACCACTTGCCGACCGCCGCATTACTATTTACTGCGGCGGTCAGCCCCTCACAGGCAGAGTGACGTAGTACTACGTCGCTAGCCTTTGAGGGTCTAGGGAGCGAGTGCACACCCCCCGGAGGCGCGCTCCCACACGGTCATGGCCCCCCCCCCCCCGCGCGCGTGTGACCGGCGGACCCGATGTCCGCCGGTCACTCGGCGATCGTTGGTGCAGAGGGAGAAAGGGAGGCGGCTAATGTAAACAAGCCGCCTGTCATTCTACCCTGTGTATGAATGGTGATCATGCGGTTCTACTATGTAGGACCGTTGATCACTGTTCATACACCTCAAGCCACAGCCAATCACAGTTAGAATCACGCCCCTAGGGACACACATAACCCCTCCCTCTCAAAAAAAGTTAACCCCTTCACTGCCAGTGTAATTTTACAGTAACAGTGCATATGTATATCACTGATTACTGTAGAAATGTCACTGGTAACCCCAAAAGTGTCAAAAATGTCAGTCAAGGGTCCAATCTGTCCGCTGCAATGTCGCCGTACCGCAAAAAAAATCGCAGATCGCCGCCATTACGCGTTAAAAAAACAACAAAAATGACAAAAATCTTTCCCTTTTGTTAGTAAACGCGATAACTTTTGCGCAAACCAATCAAAATACGCTTTTTGCGATTTTCTTTTTTACCAAACATATGTAGCATAAAACAAATTGGCCGAAAATGTTAAAAAATTTTGATTTTTACATTTTTTTGGGGGGGAATTTCATATAAAAAAATGTGAAAAATATTGTTATTTTTGCAAAATTGACGCTCTTTTTTTTGTTTATAGCATGATCAAAAAATCGCACAGGTGATCAAATACCACCAAAAGAAAGCTCTGTTTGTGTGGAAAAAAAAAAGGACATCAAATTTGTTTGGGTACAGTGTCGCACGACCGCGCAATTGTCCGTTAAAGTCACACAGTGCTGAATCGCAAAATAGGCCCTGGTCAGGAAGGGGGTAAAATCTTCCGGGGCTTAAGTGGTTAAAGCCTGGTACACACTAGTAGTTTTTTTTTTAAATTAACAAAAACTGAACAACTCAGGAGGAGCCGCTGTACTAACAATCCAATGTTAGTTGAGTAATCTCCCCCCGTTGAGCTCTTGTGTTCTAACAGGGGGACAGCCCCTTGCTGGAACACAACGGTCAGCGCTCTCAGCCATTGGCTGACAGCACTGATCGAGAGCTAATCAGCAGACATTTTTCAGTAATGCCCCTTTGACAGAAGCTGGCAGAATAGCCGACTTCTTTTGGACTGGCTGCTGTACACATGGGCTAAATGTCGGCAAGTTTCTATTGAACTGGTGATGCTGCCCGATATTTGGCCCGTGTGTACTAGGCTTTATACTGTAGTTTCACCAAAGTCCAGGATAGTTTTAATTACCGCATAAAAGACTGAAATTGAGTTGCTATTTGAGTTGCTATTTGCATGCTTACACATCTACATCACATGAACCAAAATATTATCAAATATATTTCCATCTCTGATGTCCCAACAGATTATATAGATCAAAAAATGTGTAGCAGCATGGTGTTACAATTGGTTCTCTGTAATAGAATCATTCTGTCACTGTGCACCTTAACCACTTTAAGACCGAAAGATTTGACCCGCTTCCTGACCAGGCCCTATTTTGCGATTCGGCACTGCGTTACTTTAATGGACAATTGCGCGGTCATGCAATGCTGTACCCAAATAAAATTGACATCCTTTTTTTTCCCACAAAAAGAGCTTTCATTTGGTGGTATTTGATCACCTGTGCGATTTTTAATTTTTGCGCTATAAACAAAAAAAAGAGCAACAATTTTGAAAAAATATTTTTCACATTCTGCTATATAACATTCCCAAAAAAAAAATTTAAAAATCAAAATTTTACATTTTAGGCCAATTTGTTTTCTGCTACATATTTTTGATAAAAAAAGTCGCAATAAGCGTATTTTGATTGGTTTGCGTTAAAGTTATCATGTTTACTAACTACGGCAAAGATTTATGTCATTTTTATTGCTTTTTTTTTTTTTTTACTAATAATAGCGGCGATCTGCGATTTTTTTTTGCGGGACTGCGACATTTTTGGGGGGGACCAGTAACATTACTACAGTAATCAGTGCTATAAATATCACTGTTACTGTAATAATGACACTGGCAGGGAAGGGGTCAACCCTATGGGTGATCAAAGGGTTAAATGTATGCATCATGCATACTGACGTGTGGGGGGGGGGAGTGGGGGTTCTGTGACACAGACAGAGATCGCAGGTTCAGCTATGCTTAATCCTGTGATCTTTCCCTGTCTGTCCCTGAGAAGATCCGCCTGCTTTGTTTACATAAGCAGGCGGGTCTTCTCACACTTTCCCCGATGATCGGGGAAGGGAGCCGCCTCTCCTCCTCCGGCCCGACGCGCGTGCAGCCGAGACCACTAGGAGTCCAGCGACGTAGGTCTACGTCGCTGGACCCAGGGGAGCTGCACTGCGGCAGTAGGATTACTGTCGGCAGTCGGCAAGTGGTTAATGGTCACCACAGGTTACTATATGATAGTACTACAAAACCTCATTAGAATATCCTAAAGCAGGGGTGTCCAAACTTTTGACCTTCCTGGGCCACATTGGAAGAAGAGGAATTGTTGAGTGTGGCTGTGCTACAACAATTTCCCATTTTCCCTTTGGGATTCATAAAGTATTCTGTAATTGTCTTGGCCTACACATACAATATACTAACAATAAGGATAGCTGAAAAGGTAACAATTACATTTTTTTGTAATATATTTTCTAAAAAAAGTAAAATAGGGCAACATAAAACTAGTGTGATATTTGACACTGTTTTGATAAACGAACACATCCATATCTGGTTTAATTGATGTAGTAGCAATTCTGGTGCTCATCAGATATTTTGGTTCCAGTTTTGTGTGCTTCATCCTTGAAAATAGTTGCTCACAAATATAGGTACTGCCAAAAACTGATGACATTATTAAAGCATGATTGTGAAGAGTGGGATTTTTTTCTTTAGGAAGATAAAACCTATACAAGTCCAGTAAAGAGACACTGTCTCATTTTCTTTGGCCACATGTGTTCGCTAAGTGTCAACACATTAGGTAAGCTTACGATTTTGTATTGGGCCACATTCATAGCCGTTGTTGGCTGCAGGTTAGACTATGCTCTATTGCATATATGGAAGTTGCCAAATGTTCTTCAGTAAAAGGCCCCTTTCAAACATACGTTCAGTTCATCAGTTCAGTCACGTCAAAATGTATCAGTTTTTCATCCATTTTTCATCCATTTTTCATCTGTTTTTCGTCCTTTTTCATCCGTTTTTCATCCGTTTTTCATCCTTTTTCATCCATTTTTCATCTGTTTTTTTTTTACATCCACTACCAATGCAAAAACGGATGAAAAACGGACCGTTTGTCCATTTACATCCATTTTTCGTCCAATCCATTTTTTTGACGGATGAAAAATAGGACCTTCATCCTTTTCAAAAAATGGACATTGACGGAAGCGGATGAAAACGGATGTTAACGGATGATCATCCATTGTCATCCGTTTTTACATAGAGATGCACTGATGTCTTGTTTTTCATCCGTCAACGGATGAAGGAAAAATGGACAAACGGACCGTATGTGTGAAAGAGGCCTAACAGAAATCACAATCTGCTGGGAAGGAAGAAGGTAGGACAGTGTGAGGACTCAGCAAGGAGGACTTTATAAAGACTTGTTGAAAGAACTGTTAATTGCTCATACCTCACCTATTCTTTCTTTAACATTCAATGCATATTTTGTTTTGTGATTTGGTTTCCCTGGTTTTTAGGCAAAGCTTAGGATGTTGCTAATGTATACCAATCAATTTGTTTTGAATTGTTATCTTTTGCCCACAAGAATCCAGTATGATGGGGAATTATCTGCTCCACTGGCGGAAAACCTTTAACACTTTCATTGGTGCCCAGATAAAGTTTAGCAGTGTCAATATGTGTTGGGTAATTTGCCGGTAATTCTTAATTTGCCAAATTAGCCTACTTAAATCAAGTTTACATTGAATAAATATATTTGCATACCAAGTGGAATATACAAAGGAACAATAAATAATGTGAACATTATCTGGTCATCCTGATGCCCAGCCCTATGAATGACAAAGATTCTGGAGTGTAGTGAGGATTTTGAAAAATCTTGTTTCATTCACTATATAAAGAAACCGGTTTATGTGGTTATGGGGGAATCTTTCTGTCTTTGCAAAAAATGAATATGCCAAAAATATAGTTGACTAAAGGGCAAAGCCTGATTAATTTGCTGGCTGATGGTCCTAAAATGTAGAAAGTAGCTTGTTCTGTAAGATTTATTTTGGCAAAAGTAGTAGTATCAGGAGGAAAATGCGAGTTTATGTGGAAACATTTTTGGAGACCATTTCTTTTTAAACACATTGAACTAAGCATTTGTGATTCATTGGATTTTGAAATTTTGTGACTTGTTTTGGTAATTTTTGTTGTAATTATTATTTTAAATGGATACTCAGGCAGTGATTATTCACATCTTGTTCCAAAAAATGACTTAGCTGTAGATGTTGAGACTACATTTTTCTGGTCTAGACAGAAGTGTATCTTCTTTGCACTTTTTTTTTGGCTATGAATGAGTGACAAGCCACAGGAAAACCTACCACAAATTTTGGAATCTACTCAATAATGTTTTTGACTTGGCATTTAGCTCATGCCAGCGTAGGTGTAGTACTGGATTTTATTTTGAAGTCTTCAAATTGAAAACTAGCAAAAAAGCATTTATAAAATTGCCTTTCTGTTTGGTAAATTATGTTAAATTTGTGGAATAACAGATGCATACATCACTTCTGACCTTTAGAGATATTGACACTGATTATACCCTGCATTGCAGTGCGGGGGGGGGGGGGATCTCACAACATGTTGCTAAGTTCCCAAACTGCATTGTAGGGTGCAGTGAGTATGTTTCCCTGCATTGTCTCCTGGGTTTAAAGGGTGTCTCTATGCAACGGTTTAAAAAAGTTAAAAGCAATGATTGCTAGATATTGGAGCTGAACTTTCCCTTCAAAGGCTAGTTTCTTAATTCCTTCCTTTTATATGCGATTCCTAGCAAGAATGGCTTGGTATGCACATTTGAATATATAGTTACAACCACCCTAGGCATTCAAAGAGAATTCAGATTGAAAGAAGGTTTAATTTAGAATATTTAATGATGCTGTGCAAGAAGACCTGACCAGAGGCAGATTTATGGTTGTGATAATAATATAATTAACAACTTTACACATTGCCACAGTGCGTTTTCAACTTTATTAAAGTATTTAACTCTTTCAGTATGACATATTCAATTGTCAAACTCTAAAACATCATGATTTTTCTTTAGCAAGCATAAATAGCTCTTAGTTTGTTAGCGGTATCACCTGGGTTACCCATACCAGTGGTTTAGATTCTGTGCATTACTGAATCAGAGATTTGTCACCTAGGGGATTATTCACTAAGTGCAAAATCTGTTGAAGCCGTGCATGGTAGCCAATCAGCTTCTAACTTCAGTTGGTTCAATTAAACTTTAACAAAAAGCCTGGAATCTGATTGGTTTCTCTGATCCAGATTTTACACTCTCCAGTTTTTGTAAAAAAAACCCCATAGTGTATGATGCCAGCATGCAGTACCTAAAACATAGACTGTATGACACTCACCTAGGTGCCAGCTTGCTGACAGGAGCAGTGAGATGCAGGATATCCTCATCCTGGTGATGCTCCTTCATTGTCTAATCCGGGGTCTAGGCTTGTGCTTTTTGGCAAGAGTATCAGGATCACACATTTTTACACAAGACAGTTTTCACATGTATTTAACCAGTTCTGGACCGGAAGATTTACCCCCTTAATGACCAGGCAATATTTTGCGATTCGGCACTGCGTTACTTTAAAGGACAATTGCACGATCGTGCAAGGCTGTACCCAACTAAAATTGACCCGTTTGCCCCACAAAAAGAGCTTTCTTTTGGTGGTATTTGATCACCTGTGCGATTTTTATTTTTTTGCGCTATAAACAAAAAAGAGCGACAATTCTGAAAAGAAAAACAATAATTTTCACTTTCTGCTATAAAACATCCCCCCCCCCCCAAAAAAAATATAAATCACATTTTTTTAACATCTTAGGCCAATTTGTTTTCTGCTACATATTTTTAGTAAGAAAAAAATTGCAATAAGTGTATTTTGATTGGTTTGCGCAAAAGTTATTGAGTCTACTAACTACAGGAAAGATTTATGTCATTTTTATTGTTTTTTTTTTTTACTAGTAATGGTGGCGATCTGCGTTTTTTTTTTTGCGGGACTGCGACATTGCGGTGGACAGATTGGACCCCTGACTGACATTTTTGACACTTTTGGGGGGGACCAGTGACATTACTATAATAATCAGTGCTAAAAATATGCACTGTTACTGTAATAACGACACTGGCAGGGAAGGGGTTAACACAGTAAGTGATCAAGGGGTTAAATGTGCACCTAGGGGCGTGTTTCTAACTGTGGGGGTGTGGCTTGTGAAATTATCACAGAGACCTGTGCTCCTATATAGCAGGATCACAGGCGCTCTGTGATCATTGCAGAGAAAAGAACGGTCAGCTGTGTTTACAATAGCTGACCGTTATTCTCTCTTACATAGTTACATAGTTACATAGTAGGTGAGGTTGAATAAAGACAATAGTCCATCCAGTTCAACCTGTGTAGGTGTGTGTGGCTGTAATCATCTCACATAGCCCTTAATGTCCTGATCCTTGAGATGTAAGTCTAAGAGTCTTTTGAAAGCCACCATACTACCCGCAGAAACCACCTCTTGTGGTAGAGAATTCCACAATCTTGTAGCCCTAACAGTAAAGAACCCTCCTCGTTCCCTGAGGTTAAAACGCTTCTCCTCTAATCGCATTGTATGTCCTCGAGTCCTCATGCAATTCCTTCGAATGAACAGTTATTTTTTCTAAGCTGAGATCCCCATTAAGATATTTATAAATTGCTATCATGTCCCCCCTCAGACGTCTCTTCTCCAGGGAGAATAAATCGAGCGATTGCAGCCGCTCTTCATAGTTAAGGTCCTCCAACCCCCTAATCAGTTTAGTTGCCCTTCTCTGGACTCTCTCCAGCTCTAACACATCACTCCTGAGGACTGGCGACCAGAACTGGACAGAATACTCCAGATGCGGTAGGACCAGAGTTTTATAAAGTGGAAGGATTATAGTCTTATCTCTGGAATACATCCCTTTCTTTATGCATGCTAATATTCTGCTAGCTTTGGCAGCTGCCGCTTGACATTGCATGCTGTTGCCTAATCTATCATCAACCAAGACTCCCAGATCTTTCTCCATTTTTGATTCCCCCAAGGGTTCCCCTCCTAACGTGTATTGTGTTTTTATGTTTTTAGTCCCCAAGTGCAAAACCTTACACTTCTCCACGTTAAACCTCATTTGCCATGTCGTTGCCCACTCCGTTATTTTGTCCAGGTCATTCTGTAGGATATCTGCTTCATGCTGTGCAGTTATTGCCCTGGCCAATTTTGTGTCATCTGCAAAAACTGATAACGAACTCCTGATCCAGTCCTCAATGCTGTTTATGAATAAATTGAACAAGGTTGGTCCCAGGACTGAGCCTTGGGGGACCCCGCTTACTACCTCAGACCAGTCTGAGTATGCGCTGTTTATTACCACCCTTTGGACACGGCCTTTTAGCCAGTTTCGTATCCAAGAGCAAACCCTGCTGTCGATACCTGCAGACCTTATTTTATAAATTAAGCGCTTGTGGGGAACTGTATCAAACGCCTTAGCGAAATCCAAGTACACCACATCCACTGGTCTGCCCCTATCTAGCTCACAGCTCACCTCCTCGTAGAATGTTAAGAGATTGGTTTGACAAGAACACCCATTTGTAAACCCGTGCTGATTACTGCTGATGATGTTGTTGTCTTTAGCATACTCTACGATATAGTCCCTTATCATCCCCTCCAGAAGTTTATATATTATTGATGTCAAACTGACAGGCCTATAATTTCCCGGGATATGCCTCTGCCCCTTTTTGAATATCGGAATCACGTTAGCCTTTCTCCAATCCCCTGGTACATCTCCTGTCCTAATACTGTCAGCAAAGATCAGGAACAGTGGTCTGGATATAACCTTACGGAGTTCCTTGAGTACTCTCGGATGTACGCCATCCGGGCCTGGTGATTTGTTTGTGTTAAGTTTATCCAGCCTTTCCCTGATTTCACCCTCTGTTAGCCATAGTGGCAAGTCCTGTGTATAACTATTAACCATACAGTCATGGTCAGTGTACCCCTCCGTTTCCTGTGTAAAGACTGACGAGAAAAAAGCATTCAGCACGGTTGCTTTTTCAGTGTCCTCTGTAACCATCCTCCCATCATCGTTAATTATGTGTGCAATATGCTCTGCCCTAGTTTTTTTGCTGTTGATATATTTAAAGAATTTCTTTGGTTTTTTTTTTTACTATCCTCCGCTATTTGTCTCTCAAAGTTGATTTTAGCCATCTTGATTTCTTGTTTACTTTTCTTATTTGCCTCCTTGTATTGCTCGAAAGCCGATACTGTGCCCTCTGATTTATATTTCTTGAAGGCCAATTTTTTTCCCCTAATAAGTTTTTTGACGCTACGGTTTAGCCAGCCAGGTTTGGCTTTGTCTCTTCTAAATTTATTTCCCATAGGAATGCACTGCAAGATGCATTTGCTTAATATGTTCCTAAAGCATTCCCATTTTTCCTCTGTGGTCAGTGATCCTAGGGTTCGGTCCCAGTTTACCCTTTCCATCAATGAGTACAATTTTGGAAAGTCTCCCCTTCTGAAGTTAAGGGTTCTTATGTTCCCCACTTGCCTTGTTCTATTGTTATTTACACTAAATGTGATCATCCTGTGATCGCTAGAGCCCAGGTTGTCCTGGACTCCTACCTCCGAGATTATGTCTGGGTCATTAGTGATCAATAGATCCAGGACTGCGTTTTCTCTGGTAGGGGAATCCACCAACTGTGACATGTAGTTGTCCTGTAAGGTTTCCGTGAATAGACGGGCCTTCTGTGAGTGTGCAGTCCCCTCATCCCAGTCAATGTCGGGATAATTGAAGTCCCCCAATATGATGACTGATCCCAATCTTGCCACTTTACCCAAAAGTGCTAAAAATTCCAGCTCTACCTCCTCCCCTTGGTTAGGTGGCCTATAGCAAACCCCCACAACTACTTTTCCCTTTTCTCCTTCCCGATGGAGTTCAACCCACACAGATTCTAAATCCATGCTCATCCCACCCGTAATGTCACTCCTTTCTATCACCTTTATATTGTTCTTGACATAGAGAGGGGAGCGATCGCGGGTGTCCCCTGCCCCATGCATCGGCATCCCTGCTACCGAGTGGGGGCGGGAGTGCGCCGGCCCCCTAGCTGCAGGCACGCGATCAACGTATACCTACGTCGGTTTGTGCAGGAGGGCCGCCCTGCCGCAGTATAACAGCAGGGGGCGGTCGGGAAGTGGTTAAAGGTAGTATAGAAATTATAGAATACATCCTTTTAATCTTATTTTACTAGCCTTGGTTTTTCATCCCCACTGACACTTTGGAGTTGATTTACTAAAGGCAAATAGACTGTGCACTCTGCAAGTGCGGTTGCTCCAGAGCTTAGTAAATGAGGTAAAGCTTCACTTTGAAACAAATACCCAATCACATGCAAAGAGAATTGAAAAAACAGCATATTTGTTTGCACGTGATTGGATAATGGAAGTCAGCAGAGCTTCTGCTCATTTACTAAGTTCTGGAACAACTGCTCTTGCAGAGTGAAACTGCACTTTGCAAATTGCACAGTCTACTAGCCTCTTGCAAATGAACCCCTGTATACCTATTTATAACCTTGCTGAGAGTCAGATGGACCATGGAGAGAGGAGGCTGGTTTCCCTCTCCCCCTCTTTTTTTTTTTTTTTGTTTTCTCCCTTCCCTTCCCCTTTCCTCCCTCCTTAATTTGGTTATTTGTTTGCTTTGGCAAATTGCCGACAGTACTAATACACATGTTGAAGATTTAGCTAGAGATATACATATGCTTGTGTATACGCGGTCAATGATCGCGGTTAGAGTGAATTCTTTTAGTATGTACCTGTGCTTGCATAATAAGAATCATTAGACATTTCACAAATTTTAACAGCTTTATTGTATGCATTACATAGTGTCATGATCAATGTCTATTGTTTTGATATTCATACATTGTCAACCTTCAAACGCTGCAGGCTACATTGCTACATCTTCTCGGCAATTACATTGTATGTTAATAATTAGAAATAAGTAAAACAAAAGGTAAAATATGACTATTTGTATATATAAGGCACAGCTCACCAATTTATTTTCTAATTGCTTATTAGTCTACACCCACCAGGACATGTTTAAATCCGAGGCAGTCACTGCAGTGTTTTCTTTTCGGGTTATCCTGCCCTTTTATATGTTTGGCTTTGTTTGCTTCCTGTAGGTGATGATTTCATCATTAGTGTGTCTCGGCTTCCTGAAAATTAGATGAGTAGTTTGTTAGGTAATAACCAGCACTAATATGTCACTTAGCCAAATCCAAGGGAGCCTGCCTTACAACCATCAATTTAACTATAACATATATACAATCATCCTATTTCTTTAACTGTTTTATGGTGCTTGTGTGTTTTATATATCCTGAAAGCGGGAACATGGCTTTATATGGGTTGATAGTTATAATAGTGCTATAGGGAGTTTATTTTTTGACTACATGTCTTAATATTGCTCTATGTTAACCAGCTCAGGCCGTGGAACATGCCTCGATAATGAACCTCCAAAACGTGATTTTGTCTACCCGGCGGTGGCTCCCGGTCAGGTGTATGACGCAGACGAACAGTGCCGTTTTCAGTATGGAGCAACATCACGCCAATGTAAATATGGGGTAAGAAGTTGTTGTCTTTATGTTAATAAAACTTTATTAATGAAATGTTCAGTTAACAAACAATAACTTCATAAAAGCGCAAAACTGTAATATTTTTTCTTGAATGGATGTTTAGTATTACCATGGAAGTTTGGAATGTAAGGATACCACCAACAATACAAATTTAGCTTGAAAGGCAGCCAGGTATTGAGTATAGACCTGAAAAAACAAAAGAAAGACAGGGCACTCCAGCCTAGCGCATTATCCTCATAACCATTTATTGCAAAAATAAGCATGTACAATAAAACCTTGGACTGAGAACAACTTGGTTTGAGAGTGTTTTGCAAGACAAGCAAATTTTTTTTATAAACTTTGACTTATAAACAAGCGATGTCTTGATATACAAGTAGCGTCACGTCACAACTGAGTAGAAAAGAGAAGAGAGGCACCTGAAAGTGTAGCAATATGGTTACATTTAATGAAGGTACAACATTTAGCAACTCACATGGGTAAAAGTTAAAACAGGCACATCTAAATATGCAGGCATCTGGAGTAAAACTGTCCACATAGACCATCCTCCACACCGCCATCAACGTCATCCCTTCCACGCTGCGCTCCGCGGGTGCTTCAACCCTTGCTTTCAGATCGCTCTACTGCAGGGTAGTCTTCCTGGTCATGACTGCAGACTGATGGCGGTGAGAGTCGGTGGTGCGGAGAACGGTCTATGTGGACAGCTTTATCCCGGATGCCTGCATACTTAGATGTGCCTGTTTTAATCATCAACCATGTGAGTTGCTAAATGTTGAACCTTCATTAAATGTAACCATATTGCTACACTTAGAGGAGCTTTTCTTCTCTTTTAGAGCCGGTTCACACTGGGGCGACTTGTCAGGCGACCTGGTCGCCTGACAAGTCGCCGTGGGTCGTCTGCCATAGATTAGCACAGGACCCGTTCTAATAGGAGTGACACAAGTCGCTCCGACTTAGAAAAAGGGTCCTGTACTACTTTGGGGCGACCTGGAGCGACCCGCATTGACTTCAATTACATGAAGTCTGTGCATGCCGCTCCGAGGTCGCGGTGCGCGCTGTACACCGCGACTTCGTAGGTCGCCCCGGCAAGTCGGGTCGCTCCTATGTGAACTGGCTCTTATACTCTGTAGCTCCTTCTGGATTTTGCTTCTAATCCCCTTGTGGAGGCGCCATTTGTGGATGGAAATTTTATGGTTACACAGTCTATCACATTGCTATAATCTTTTTATATGGACTATTAACAAAAGGGACGTAGGAATAAACTGTTGTGGAATGAATCTTCTGAGTTTCTATGATTTCTTATGAGGATATTCGCTGTGCTATAAGAGTGCTTTGGATTACAAGAATGTTTTCGGAACAAATTATGCTCTCAATCCAAGGTTTTATACTTACAAAAGATAGTACAGACAAGGCTCATCAAGGTATCAAAGTGGTTCAGATCTCTCCGTTCATTTCTATGCTTGAGGGATGACATCTCCTGGATCCAACAGGCTTATGCGTTTCGTTATATACTCTTCTTGAAAGCTGATCGAGTCTTATCTGTTTTATCGTTTGTAAGTAGATACATGCCTATTTTTACAATAAATGTTATGAGGATAATGCACAAGGCTGGGCGCCCTCACTTTCTTGTGGTTTTTCCAGTTTATTGTTGGGACCTCCCCTAGTCCTGAGAGAGCAGCAAAGTGTGGCACGTTTATACCTTCAACAATAAAGCAGAGGTGTAGGAAAATTTGGTGGTATACCACCGCACTGATGTGCAAGAGGTGTTGTGTCTTGTCTGCATAGAATTTAGTCATATGAAGATAGATTTACTAAAGGCAAATAGGATGTTTACTTTGCAAGGGAAGTTGCATTTTCCTCAGAGCATAGTGAATATAGTTAAGAATATCCAATCACATGCAAAGAAAAAAAAAGAACAGCAATATTATTTGCAATGAGTGGGTGATGGAAATCAGCAAAGCTTCACTTCAGTCTCATGAGCTTTAACCACTTGCCGACCAGTCACGTTGACTGTACTGCGGCAAAGTGGCTCGTTATCGTCTGGCGACATAGACCTACTACACCAGACATTCACCTCTCTCGGCGGCGCACGCGCGCCGCCGAAGGCTCGCTCCCACTGTATTCAATTACAGCGGGAGTCGGGCCAGGGGAGGAGTGATGGTGATCACCGCTGCTCTTCCCCGATCGTCGGGGATCTAGTGTGGAAATCCGCCTGCTTGTCTCCTAAGTGACAGGCAGGGTCAGATTGCAGGGTTCAGCGTAGCTGAACCTGCGATCTGTCCCTGTGTCACTCAGTCACCTCCCCCCACACACGTCAGTAAGCACCAGGCATACATGAACCCCTCCTTCTCCAATAAAAATTAACCCCTTCCCTGCCAGTGTCATTTTTACAGTAGCAGTTCATATGTATAGCACTGATTACTGTAGTAATGTCACTGGTACCCCCAAAAGTGTCAAAAATGTCTGCAAAAAAAATCGCAGATCGACGCCATTACTCGTTAAAAAAAAAAAACCCAAAAATGACAGAAATATTTTCCCTTAGTTAGTAAACGCAATAACTTTTGCGCAAACCAATCAAAATGCGCGATTTTTTTACCAAAAATATGTAGCAGAAAACAAATTGGCCTAAAATGATAAAAAATTTTGATTTTTACATTTTTTTGGGGGGGAGTTTCATATAAACAAAATGTGAAAAATATTGTTGTTTTTTCAAAATTGTCGCTCTTTTTTTGTTTATAGCGCAAAAAGTAAAACTCGCACAGATGACCAAATACCACCAAAAGAAAGCTCTATTTGTTGGGAAAAAAGAACATAAATTTAATTTGGGTACAGAGTTGCACGACCGGGCAATTGTCCGTTAAAGTAACGCAGTGCCGAATCGCAAAATATGGCCTGGTCAGGAATGGGGTAAAACCTTCTGGTCATAAAGCGCTTAAAAATACGCTCATTGAGAATTTTTTTGTCAAAGACATGTAGCTAAATACATTTTGGTCTAAATATATGACAAAAATTGAATATATTGGATATTTTTTAACTGTTAAAATAGAAAAATATTATTTTTTCAAAATTTTCACATTTTATTTATTAATATCGCAAAAAATAAAAAGCACAGAGGTGATCAAATACCACCAAAAGAAAGCTCTGTTTGTGGGAAAAAAAGGACGTAAATTTTGTTTGGGTACAACATTGCATGACCACGCAATTGTCAGTTAAAGTCGCATAGTGCCGAATCGCAAAAAGTGGCCTGGACGTAAGACAGCAAAATCCTCCGGTGGTAAAGTGGTTAACTAGCAATTGTATTAGAGGTTTAAAAGATGGACATCATAATGCAAGTAAGAGACATTCAGCAGATCGGCTGTGTTCTCTGAAGCAATTAATAGTGAGCCATGCATCTGATTTTTTTTCAATTCATGTGCATGCAAAGTAAGGTATCAGTGCCGGTTCACACTACCCCGGCACGACTTTGGGGGGCGACCTGTGAATTCGCGTCCACCGCGACTTGCATGGACTTCATATAATGAATGTCAATGCAAGTCGCTCCGATGTCGCCCCGAAGTAGTACAGGAACTATTTTCTAAGTCGGAGCGACTTGAGTCGCTCCTATTAGAACGGTTCCCGTAGCACTGCATGGACCGCGACTTGTCAGGCTGACCAGTCGCCTGACAAGTCGCGGTAGTGTGAATGGGCACTCAGTGTTATACTTACAGATATTTATTACCTCTTACAGAGGTCACGGTACTTTCCCTGACAATGCCTGCAACCTTTTTTCAATGCTGAAGAAGGATCTTTGTTTAAGCCTTGTCCGGTTTTGGCATCAACCTACTGAACTGACATGCTGGCTTAGAGATGGCACAGTATTGGAAATTCTGATGTCTGATATATGTGCAGTTGTTTGCTACGTTTAGAAATGTCTGACACAAATCAGCCCCTTTTTGCAACCTCACCTTGTGACCTATGAAGGTACAATGTTGCAGTCTGAGGAGGTTGCTAAAACATTATGCAGTGTAGATGGGTGGAGATTTAAGAAGAGGAGATTGAGAAAATGCTCCTTTTTGCCTGCTGCAGACTGAAATAATCTTAGGCTAGTCAAAGCCAGTAGCCTAGAGCTCAACACGGGCTTTTAATGATAACATTTGGAGAATTTTTTATTTTTTTATTTACACTGTTGCTGTAAGCTTTTGGTCATGTAAATAACACTGGAGCAGCATATTTTCTAGGATCAGTATTTCACATCTTCAATTACTCTTGGCTTATCCATGAGTTTAAAGCAAGCCAGTCAGAATTTATAGCGTAAACAATTCCATCCTAAGAACAGTGCGAGTCATCCATAAATTATTTTTTTTTTTTTTAACAATACATTTTTATTGAAGTATCACAGTTACAATTATGAAGAGACGTGCAAGAACAAAGCAATGTTATATATCAGATTACCTAATGACGTACATAATAGAAAAACAAATCTTGATAGCTTGCGTGTAACTTTGAACAGCATCTATAATCAACCCATCTCCAAACCGTAGCTAGGTGTGAAGCCTGTCTACACTGTATATCATACGTCTCAAGAGTGGGTCGTCTACAAAGGTGTCCAGCGCACTATCATGGACGAACTAAAAATAAAAAAAGGTGAATCAATAGGACTTTACATGTGAAGGCTCTTCTCTGAGAGTTTAATAGATAGTAATGAAAAAGTTATGTGTATAAAATCATAATTCCTCTAGTTTGTAGTGAAAATATATTTTCAAGGAAAGAGTGAAAAATAAAAAAAAGAGAAAGAATCAAATCGGGTAACAGATCATCAGAAACACCACTGGATAAATGGATTGGTACAGATATCAAACAGAAAGGAGTATTACGGAAGCACTGTCAAAGAATCTCTCAGCCCGTGGTAAGCCTATCATAGTCGTCTGAGTATCTGATCATGTACCAAGCTTTCCAAGTTTTATTAAACTTGTTGGTCAGATCCCTAGCAATGGCAAGGGTTTCTTCTAGGCCAGGGGTCTCCAAATATGTTAAACAACGGGCCAGTTTATTATCCTTCAGACTTTAGGAGGGCCGGATTGTGGCCCGCAGGGGCAGTAAATGTCCTGGGCTCGGGCATCAATGAGAATAAATATGGCCTCGGGTTTGGTGGTCAATAGGAGAAAGGAACAGTGCCCCTATTAGTAGGGGGAATAGTATCCCATCATTGGTATCGGTGGAAGAATTATAAGAATAGTGCCTCATATCAGTGGGAGGAATGGTGCCCCGAGGGCCAGATAAAGACTAGCAAAGGGCCACATCGGGCCCTCAGGCCACAGTTTGGAGACCCCTGTTCTAGGCTATGGATCCTCTCGACTGACCTTATCCACTACTTTATAGTTAGGATTTGATTGGTTTTCCAATACTTGGGGAATAGGGACTTAGCTGCATTCAGTACGTGTTTAGTCAGCGAATGTTTATACCTTGCAAGGTGTAGTCAGAAACATGTAGTAAGCAACAGACAGGGGTCAATGTGAGCTCTTTTTCAGTTATGTGTAAGATCAGCTCCTGTATCTGTGACCAGTACGGGGTGCGTTAAGGGTAATACCACTGGATATGTATCATATCTCCAGGTGCCTGGTGACGCCTCCAACAGCGTTGCATACCATTGTGTCAGCACTTTATGGGAGGTTTCCTGCAAATGAGTGCTGATAGAGCATTTATGCAGCATAATACAAGCATTTCACTATTGGGAATCAGTGAATTTAGTATGTAAAGCAGATTCTCACAGGGACCTGAACCTATCTGATCCTGAAAAATTGGAGTTCTGAAGCCAGGAATACATCTGGGAGGTGGTTTTATCAGTGTCTTGTCCTTTATGGCAGAGAGACTCAAAGGGGGTAAGAGGTCTTAAAAGGTCTCTTTTCTGAGAATGAGAGGAGAAATAGTTATGTATTTGTCTATAGGACCAAGGTGTGAAACTGATTGGGCCAGTGGGGCTCTTTAGTCTGTCATATGGCAAAATCCGTCCATCTCTTACCCAGTGTAATGCTAGAAGAGGAGATTTTTCCTCTAGTTTGAACAGTGAAGCAAAAGATAGACCTGGAGAGAAGTCTGGGTTGTTGTTGAAGGAAGTCAGAAGCCCTGGAGAGGTAGAAAGAGATGTGTGACGAAAACCTCCTGGAAGGCCGATAACGTTGCGCCAATACTTGGGTGACGCTTGAGGCTTGATGGGCATTTTGACCATACTATTCATGGGGAATAATTCAGGTGTGTGGCCCTAGTGGATTCTTCCCATTGGACCCAATCTTTGATAACATTATGTGTAGCTAGGTAATAATTGCAAAAATTGGGAAAACCTAACCCCCACCATACATTCTAAATATAATAAAACAATACAAGATATTGTTTAAATTGACTGCACCTTTTGAAGTTGATTTTCTGAACATCCAGTTTAAATCTATTTTCTGTCGCACCAATGCACCCTCCCCTCCCCAATCAAGATTTCACAATTTTCAACAACATTTCATTAAATTGAGGCCTGTAAAAGGGAAGTTAGTGAAAATTCATTGTAGACAGATGTGTGAGTTTTTTTTATTAAGATCATAATTGGAGCTCGTTCCATATAAGCACCACAGCCTCTCTTAAGCACCCACCGCTCAACTCCACATTCAGATCTATAATTGATGTTGACATTTGCTGGCTGTGTTTCAAACAAAATTAATTTTCCGTGTCACCGAAGTTTAAATATTCATGAATTTTCATTATCTTCACACAAAATTTTTAATTTCCTTTAAAGCTACAATACTTGGAAAATAGGCATTGTCATTAGTAATTAGTGGCTGAGAACAGAACAAAAAGATGATTTTTTTAGGTGTGTATTTCTTGCCTGCGTACGTGGCTTCATCCTCTCCCACCTTTTTTATAGCTTCCAGATGTTCCAATTACATTAAGATAAGGTTTCCTTTTTAATTGGTAATATGATTTGGAATAATAAAGGCTTAGGATCAGGTTTTCATAACAAATGCTTTCACAGTCAAGTGAGAAGACTTTTTTTTAATTGTTTCCTGTAAAATCGGTGAGCTTTCCTGACATGGTGGAAAGGGTTCCTTTTATTTTTTGCATCCAAATCCATGCCCATTTACAGCTTAAAGCCCGACTCCAGAATTAGCTGTTTTTATTGGTTTAGGTTGGTATGGGGAGACATTCAAACAAGAACAAAAAGAGATTTGCTGCTGTCTCTGGGGTTAATTTACTTAGGGCACATAGACTGTGTACTTTGCAAAGTGCAGTTGTAGACTGCAAGAGCAGTTGCTCTAGAGCTTAGTAAATGAGCAGAAGCTCTGTTGGCTTCCATCATCCAATCACATGCAAGCAAAAATACATTTTTTTTCATTTTCCTTGCATGTGATTGGGTATTCTTTGCAAAGTGAAGCTTTACCTCATTCACTAAGCTCTGGAGCAACTGAACTTGCAGGGTGCAACTGCACTTTGCAAAGTGCACAGTCTATTTCCCTTTAGTAAATCAACCCCATCGACCCCATCCATTGAAGAGATTTCCCACCACTTTATGTCTTATGTCTGTGACCTCCTGTTACCGGTAGAGGAAGTAAGGGAAAATCATGCCAGTAAGAGCACAAAGAGTAAATTTTGACCGAAATTTTTAAACCTCCCCCACTCTATGCAAAACTTGAAGCAGAACTAAAGGTGAAACTTTTTATTCCATTTTGAATAGAGCAAGTGATGGTTATAACCCCTGTCAGATTTTTTTTTTTTCACCTTCTGTGTTCCATTGCGGAGATTTCCTTTCACTTCCTGTCCCATATCCAAACAGGAAGTTTCTGGAAATCACTGAAAATTAAGGGAGTTCCTTTGGGACCCCTAAGTCACCAGAACTAGTGTCCCCATTGTAAGATTTCCCCTCTATTATTTTTCTGGGGACAACCCAACATTTGGGGTTTTCTTTTACTTTCAATGAGAATGGTAAAAAGAACAAATGGAGAGGCCGAATCTCCTTAACAGGGGCACAGACAGCAATAAAAACCGAATCTCTTTACCCTCTATCCAAAAATTAAAAAAAATCTTGCCTTTAGTTATACTTTAATAAAAAATCCTGACCCCCCCCCTTTCCTTAACCACTTACCGCAAAGTGACGTAGGGCTACGTCGGCAAATTTTGCAGTGTTATACCGGGGTAATGCCTCTCATCCCGGTACTGTGGTTTAGAGCTGACGGTCAGCTTTCCGTCAGTAACGACCGATGCGGCTCGGGAGCCGCTCGATCGTTACCCAGGTGAGCGGGATGGGACGTTCCCCTCCCCCCTCCCGCCACCTTCCGTGACTTTGCCCAGCGTCCGCCGGCTGGATGGAGTCCCGATCTAAGCCGGAAGCGGCTTTGATCGGGTCTCCGATGACGTAACCCGGAGGCGGCGTCCATGACATCACTTCCGGGTTACTCTGCTGCAAAAGGCGGCAGATTTAAAAAATGGCTGTATGCAAAACATTTTTTAAAGCGTCGCATATTGAGATTTCTATTGACCGTAGTTTGTCGCCATTCCATGGGTGTGCGCAATTTTAAACAGTAACATGTTGGGTATCTATTTACTCGGTGTGAAATTATCTTTCACAATATACAAAAAAATGGGCTAACTTTACTGTTTAGTATTTTTTAAATGCAGTGAAATGTGATTTTTCATAATTTTTCCCAAAAAAAAAATGGCGTTTTAAAGACCGCTGCGCAAATACCGCGTGACAAAAAATATTGCAATGACTGACATTTTATTCTCCAGAGTCTTTGCTAAAAATATATATATATATATAATGTTTGGGGGTTCTAAGTAGTTTTCTAGGAAAAAAATACTGATTTTAACTTGTAAACAAAAAGTGTCCGAAATAGGGCTGGGGCTTAAGTGGTTAAACTCACCTTGCCTGGACTCTCTTGTTGCCACTAGTCCTAATAATGCCATAACTTTAGCCTAAACCTAACCATAGCAGACTAATTAAATACTTGGGAAAAGTAGTGACACCACAACATCTCTATGGAGAAAAGATCATGCTTATCATATGTAGAGATTTTCAGACACGTTTGAAAACATTTTGGAGTCATAACAAGCACTTCCAGTGCTCACTCCGGCTTTGCCCAATTATCATTATATGATGAAGTTGGTTGGCTGACTTGTGAAATATTGGTAATGAATTGAAGTTTTTAAACAGTTACAGATAAGGTTAGAGTGTGGAAATGTCAATAAGGGTATATGATAAACAGTACGTTTCCTCAGCACCTTTATTATTTATATAGGCTTGCTGAGTCTCCGTATATATTACCTGTGTCTTTTTTTTTTTTTTTTTTTTACAGCAGTGTGGAATTTGTTTGCAAGTCTATGCCAGTCAATCTTAAACCCATGAATCATTTCCTCATGTTGTGATTAGAGATTCTATAGTGATAATGTAATATTTAAAAGCCTTTTACATCCTGCTTGCTTACCCTGCTGTCAGCTTCCAAGACTTCTGCTCTGGAATACAAATATAATTGCCAGCTATTCCTTTGTTGTCACTTTTTGCTGGTGACTGCTACTATGAGCTTTCTAAGAATTGTGCTTTGATTAATCCTCATACAGCCCTTAATTCAGCATAGAACCAGTTTAAGACACTCTTTAGTTCATTCTTATCCATTGTTACATTTTACACATGTATTTACCGTATCTTTTTTATAGTACAAATAGTACTGTAAGGGCTCATACATACTGTATCTACAGGCTTTTAACCTTTTTGAGCTCTCTCCCCTCCATGTTACCCAATATTTCCATGCACACTATGGCATTTTCAGGAGTTTACAGGTATATACTCAAAACCCCAAAACAGAAAAAACCCCACTAAACTCCCATTTTTGATAGGAGCTTTCGAGCAGAAAAGACTCCTAAGTACCAAAAAACACGTGAAAAAGCACACAAAATCTCAAAAAAGCACACAAAAAAAAAAGGAAAAATTAGCTGAGCCAAAGGTTTGTGTTAAAAAACGCTTATCTTACATGGCTCATTTTATACGCCAATATGTATAGGTGCATCTCATAAAATTAGAATATCATCAAAAAGTTAATTTATTTCAGTAATTCAATTCAAAAAGCGAAAACTTAATTTTGAGGTTTATGGCTTACAGCTAGTGAAAACATAAAATTCAGTATCTTTGAAAATTTGAATATGAACCAAAAAAAAAAGGATTTTTAATACAACAGTTGGCTTACTGAAAAGTATGTCCATGTACAGTATAGTATGCACTCTTGGTACTTGGTTGGAGCTCCTTTTGCATGAGTTACTGCATCAACGTGGTGCATGAAGGCTATCAGTCTGTGGCACTGCTGAGGTGTTATGGAAAACCCAGGTTGCCTTGATAGCGGCCTTCACCTCATCTGCATTGTTGGGTGTGGTGTCTCTCATTTTCCTCTTGACAATACCCCACAGATTCTCTATGGCAGGGCTTCCCAAACTTTTTTGGGCCGAGACCCACTTCTGAATTCAGTTATTTTTTCGGGACCTGCTTGCAGCCAGTTTCACATCATAGTGCTCCTTTACACATCGTAGCGTCCCATTACACTGTAGCCATTTTCACGTCATAGTGCCCCTTTACAAATCATAGTTTTATACTAGTGCGGTATGACTTACTTGACCACCCGTCGCAGTTTTTGAAAATTACTTTACTACTGCTTTAGGCCTGGTTCACATGTATGCGGGTTGGTGGCCCACATTTGCACAGGCATAGCAGCTCATTGATTTGAATGGGCTGCTATGCCCTCATTTTCCACAGAAAAAAGGTGCATGAAGCATTTTAAAAAATGCAGTGGCCTTGAAATCCATCCTGCTTTTGCATCATGCGACTTACTCATTAAAATCAATGGGCTGCTATGCCTGTGCAAATGTGGGTCGCCAACCAGGCCTAAAATTAACCATCAAGCAGCGTCTGGACTCTAGCCTACCCATTGACTGGTCCTGGCACTCAGCGTTTTGGATATTTCAGTCTCTGGCTTCTTTTCCTCGGTCACCATGGTACATAAGCCTGACAAAAGTCACACCAAGCGCAGTAATGTCACCTCCTGCTGCTGTCCCTTGGGATCGGGCCTCGCTCTCAGCTCCCCCGCTGGCGTTCAGCTCCGATGCAATGCTAACGGCTCCACTCTGACTCCAACTTCCAAGGCGCTGCCTCCAGTACAGAACAGCGCGCACGGCAAGCGGCAGGGTCAGAGCATCAGTGGAGCTCAAGGCCTCGTCTGCCTGCTCATAATACAATGCGCTGCTGCCCATGCCTGGGCAGCTTTGACTGCTCTCTGACTGCACTACCGCCAGGGACCCACTCTAATGCAGCTCGCGCCCCACCAGTGGGTCGCGACCCACAGTTTGGGAACTCCTGCCAATCAAGCACAGTGATACCATGATCATTAAACCAGGTGTTGGTACTTTTGGCAATGTGGGCAGGTGCCAAGTCCTGCTGGAAAATGAAATCAGCATCTCCAAAAGCTGGTCAGCAGAGGGGAGCATGAAGTGCTCTAGAATTACCTGGTAGAGGGCTGGGCTGACTTTGAAATTGATAAAACACAGTGGACCAACACCAGCAGATTACATGGCTCCCCAAATCATCAGTGACTGTGGAAATTTCACACTGGACCTCATGCAACTTGGATTCTATCCCTCTCCACTCTTCCTCCAGACTCTGGGACCTTGATTTCCAACTGAAATGCAAAATTTTCTACAGCCCATGATGATTTGGGGAGCCATGTCATCTGGTGTTGGTCCATTGTGTTTTATCAAGTCCAAAGTCAGCGCATACTGAATTGTGGGTTTTCACTAGCTGTAAGCCATAATCCTCAAAATAAAAGAAAGTCAAGCTTGGAATATATCACTTTGTGTGTAACGCATCTATAGAAAAGATATGAGTTTAACATTTTGAATTGAATTACTGAAATAAATTACCTTTTTGATGATATTCTAATTTTATGAGATGCACCTGTATATGGTATTTATTTCTCACTATTACGTTTATACTATGATTTTTCAGTACAATGTTATTTCAACAACTCAGCTCAACAATTCCTTTGTTAAATTGTACTCTAATTTTGTACCCCCCTCCCCATCTACAATGCATTTTTCCTAATGTGCTATACTTACTTGTACCACCATTTTATACCAAATAAAAAGTTTGTAAAAAAAAACACTTATGCTCAAATAAGCTTAAATAAACTCAATAAAAACGTACAAAAGAGCACAAGCTTCTTCAACCTTTTAGTCAGAGAAATAAAAGCTCAAATGCATGTAAAAGCAGCTTTTTAGTCAATGTTTGTTACAAATAAACACTGATGATTAAGGTACAAGTGCAAAGTGTAACAATGAATTAAAATGTTTGCTTACCAATGCTAAGCATAATAGGGATGTTGGAAGGCTTGGTGTATGAGGAGAATGCTTTAATTAGTATTGCTGAATCTTGGCTTCAGTCTTTACATGGTTGGGCTGTTAATATCCATGGTTATGCTCCCTTTCAGAGAGACAGGGTAAAGCAAAAAGGTGGTGAACTCTGTCTGTAAGCAAGTCTGCCACTAGCTGGTTCTGTTTCAGAATAGTGTCTGGTTACTGGGAATAGTGTCTTCAGGTGCTAGATCCCTTTTAGCTAGAGCCCTCCTGTAGTGATGTAATGGGTGAGTCAGTGCCCACGTATAAGCCAGATTGGGAGAAGCAATAGTGCAGGAGAAAGAGACCCCGCAATCAGGCAGATGTAGTCAGTTAATGAAGGCCCTGGGTAGTGCTAGATTACAGAGAGAGGTAGAAATGCACCCAGAAGAGCTAGACATCCTGACTGGAGAGAAGGAGACTAGAGCAGGTTCCATAAGACCTTTTAGGCCAGGCCAAGTGTTCCCTGAAGTGAGGCTATCCCCTGGGAGAAGTATACCAAAGCCAGAGGTGACTGCAGTGATTCTGTCTCAGAAAGACTACCGTATTTGTAAAGAGCAGTGAGCTGAATAGATTATAACAAAAAAATGAAAACCAAAGTCATAAAAATGTAAAATCGAATGATAGGTTACAAAAGAGAGTAAGATAACTCCCCCAACATCGTTAAATATATTATTAGTAAAATGGTTAGGTCTGCTCATGTAGACCACTTACAAAACTTAGAGTTGGTGACTGGGGACAATGCAATCTAAATACCTTATTCAGCTATGTGTATACAAAAGAAAATGGCCCATAATGGGGAAAGTAATGCCACAGCCTCAAACAAACCACAATGGCTAAAAACTGATATGGTCCGGGGACAGTTACATAGTTTTTGAGGTTGAAAACTACATCAGGTCATCCAGTTCAAAGTGTGTGTGTCTGTGTGTGTGTACTTTTGAAAAACAACCGATTTTCCTGACTGGATCACCAGATGCAGCTCAGCTTTGGGCAATTTTTGCATTAGGTGATCAGAAAGAAATGTTTCCCCTGTTGGTGCAGATTGCATACCTCCCAGCTTTCTGACATGGGAATGGGGGACACCTATTAGCAAACGTATGTAGGCATAGGACACACCTCCTGCCATGTCCCCTTAAAATTGTACAAAAAAATAATTGGCTTTTTACCACGAATATTCCATTAGATTGGCTTTCGAAATTTACAAATGCAGCTATTCACAAATTGAATGAAAGGTTTGGCACTGTAAAACACTTTTTTTGATAAATAGGTAGTGCATTTTATATATAACTATATTTATCAGACAATGATGGACAAATGAGGAGGAAAGAGGGACTGAGGATTTTTGCTCTGAATGAGGGACAGTCCCTTGAATTTAGGGACAGTTGGGAGCTATGAGATTAGACCATGCTTTATACCAGGGGTCTCAAAACTATGGCCCTCCAGTTGTTCAGGAACAACAATTCCCGTCATGCCTGTGAATGTCAGAGTTTTACAATGCTTTAATGGGACATGTAGTTCCGCAACAGCTGGAGGGACGTAATTTGGCGATCCCTGCCACTTTAACCAAACTGCTAGCAGGTTTCAGCGTTTCTTGAAACTTGTTGAAAGCCTGCTGAAGCTTACTAGCGGCTTGCATAGTGTGGCAATTATCACTCCCATTAGGATCAGTGTTGCGCATTTACAAACTAGAGTTGCTGAAACCTCTGCAAATGCTTTGTGATAGTTTGCTGTTCACACTGCTTATATACAAGCTGAAGCCCGTGTGAAACAGGCCTAACAGTTGCTGTTCAAAGATGTCCCAGTCATTTTCTGTATATACTCGTGTATAAACCGACTTTTTCAGCATGCTTTTTATGCTAAAAAAAAGCCCCTTTGCTCATACTCGAGTCACGCAGGCATGGTGCTGCAGGCATGGTACAGGACATTCTCCTGTACCATGCCCACAGAACTGCATCTCCTGTACCATGCCTGTACCATCTGTGCCATGCCTGTACCATCACCTGTGCCTTGACTTTACCATCACCTGTGCCATGCCTTTACCATCGCCTGTACCATCTCCTGTACCATCACCTGTGCCATGCCTGTACAATCTCTTGTGCTATGCCTGTACCATCTCCTGTACCATCACCTGTGCCATGCCTGTACCATCTCTTGTGCTATGCCTGTACCATCTCCTGTACCATGACCTGTGCCATGCCTGTGCCATCTCCTGTGCCATGCATGAACCATCTCCTGTGCCATGCCCGAACCATCTCCTGTGCCATGCCCAAACCATCTCCTGTGCCATGCCCGAACCATTTCCTGTGCCTTGCCTGTACCATCTCCTGTGCCATCTTCTGTACCATCCCCTGTACCATGCCTGTACCATCTCCTGTACCATGCCTATACCATCTCCTGTATTATGCCCACAGCCCTGCATCTCCTGTACCATGCCTGCAGCCCCTGTTTTGTGTCTTGTGGTGGTCCAGTTGGGTCCAGTGTCTGCTGCATTTCCCACCCTAGGCTTATACTCGAGTCAATACATTTTCCCACTTTTTTGTGGTAAAATTAGGTGCCTTATATTCAGGTCGGCTTATACTCGAGTATATACGGTAAATTTACATTTTTCTTGGAAACCTCATACAATTGTTGGTAGGTGCATATAAATAAGGGGTTAATTTCCTTTAACAAGGAATGATGTTTGACTAATTCTTCTGATGATGAGTTTTTTTTTGTTGTTTTTTCTTGTTGGGGGGGGGGGGCGCTTTCTGCTGCTTCTTGGAAAAACTGCAGTGGCTGCTGTTGTAATGCTGCTAGTTAATTTTGTGCCTTAAAAATGGGCTGCACAGTTGACCTTAGCGGGCAGACTTTGCACAGTGGCTTCAGGCTGTTTTATTGATAACAGCTGTTAAAAGAAGTCACTGATAGGATAATGAGAATACAGCCAGTTGTTGAACACTTTTCTGATGGAACAAAGGCTGCAGTTAGCGGAGTATTTCCTCCAGGACACATAAACTCTAGGCATTATAATTAACTTGTCTGAGACTTTCTTTTTTTTCATTTGTTTGTAATTGACCAATGTTACGGGCACCTTGCTACATGCTGCTTAATTATTACTGCCACGTTTGTTATTTTGCAGCCCTTGTGTTTCTCTGTTCCTTTTTTTGCATTTATATTTTTATGTCTGAAAGTATAATTAGGCAGAATAGTGTGTATCATATGCCTTTTTTTAGTCCTGTATAATTGCTCTCAGTCTTGTCAAGGAATTTTTTAAACACCTGGCAGATATTTTTTTTTGTTCAAAGTTATTTCAGCCTCCTGCCTGGATGTTGAAAGAGTCATCACGTCAATTTCAGGAAGCAATTTGATTTATACTGCACAATAATATGTTTTATGTCTGTTCGTTTTCCTGCATTTTATATGCAGCAACAAGAAAAGTGAAATAAACGTTACAATAGGGTTGCATTTTTTCTTCAGAGATTGTAACAGGCAGATTTGTTGAAGGCAAATACCATTCTAGTGGACTCAAATTTGCATAGTGCTTCCTATTGTGAAGCTACAAAAAACAAAATAGGAAAAGAAAAAAACAACCCTATTTGTACAGTAGATGTCTTTATACTATATGGCGAAATTATTGAGTTCAGTTGTTTTCAGTAAAAGAAAATATTAATGCTAAAGCATACAATCTAGACCATGGGTTGCCAAACTTTCCAAACAAAGGGCTGATTTACTGTCCTTCAGACTTTAGGAGGGCCAGACTAGGGCCAGTGGGGGTATAAAATGTTCTAGTGTCTTTTTCGAGTAAACAATGTCTATCTTCGCTGTCAGTGGGAGAAACAGTGCCCAATTGTTGATGTCAATGAAAGGAATAGTGCCCCATAATTGGTGCCAATAGAAGGAATTCTACCCCATTATTGATGTCTGTGGGAGGAATTGTGCCCCTTCGTCCATGCCAGTGGGCGGAATTATGCCCTATGATTTGTGTCAGTGGATGGAATACTCCCCCAAGGACCGGATAAAGGCAAGCAAATGGCTGTATCCAGCCCTTGGGTCACAGTTTGGAGACCACTGCTCTAAACAATTGTGTGCTTCCATTCTAGTGCAACAGTTTTTGAAAGGTAATTTTCTGCTTCAGCATAAGTGTGTCCCTGTACACAAAACCAGGAACAAAAAGATATGGTTTGATGAGTTGGGTGTTTTTTTTTTAATGCCCATACAAAGACTTGACCTCAACTATTACACACCTTTGGGATTAACCATGATGCCATTTGCCATCCAAGTCTTCTTGCTCAACATCAGTACCTGAATAATTGGGAACAAGTTCCCACACGCACCATCTAAAATCTTGTGATAGTCCTTACTAAGAGTGTTGAGGGTTACCAATGCCTCAGATGAGGGGCCAGCTTCACAGTAATGACCATAGTTTTGGAATGAGACACCAAAATAAGTTTATATAGGTGTGATGGTCAAGTGTCCACAAATGTTCGACTATATAGTGCATATGAAGGGAGTTCCCCATCAACTTTACCTTTGCTGTCTGGCTGAACTGAGATTAGAGTTTTCTGAAGGCAGTGCTATACTTTGCAGTATTATATAGTTTTTCTTCTTGTTCACCCTACTAAACCCTAAAAGAAAACCACGTTTAAAATATCATTTTTTGAGCAACTATCTTTATATATAAAATCATTTTGCAGTATTCATATTAAAATTTCATTAAAACAACATCAATTAATATTTAACGACCTTACTAGTAACACCCTATTACGCAGTTACAATTAATGCCATTGTAACTGTACATAATGAAGGATATAGTAAAAATTGTCAATGATTTTGAAAATATGTATGCTTGTTCCTGATCGAGATCAATGTTTAATTGCATGCTTAGCCAATTAGCTTATCCTTAATTACTAGTGTCTGTATACAGTATGGCTGACAACATGACTTACTGGTAGAGGGTGCCATAAAAATGCTGTGTTTAACTACGTGTGTTAACATATGGCATTCCGAAAGCTTTTTTTGTCCTATTGTAGTAAGCCTAGGTTGCCCGCTCTCATTAGTCGTTTCTGTACTGTGTCTGTTTAGAAGGGTCTAAAGCATGGTATGGATCATTTCCCAATGTATTAAAAATTATTACATTGGGAGATCATATATATGATTAGTTTACTGAACACTATAGACATTAAGGGTTTAAAAGAGAAGTTCAGTATTTTCTTTTTTTTTTTTTTCAAGAATCATACTTAGGTGGATGTAGCATCGGTACCCCGCCGGCTCTAAGACTGAGAAACGAGTGATCAAAGACTGCTGATCGCTCGGTTCTCAGAGCTCCGTGAGCAGAGAGTTGGTGACTGTCAGTCACCGGCTCTCTGCTCTACCCCCCCCCCCCTCACTCACTGGAGTGATGGGCTGTGGAGGGGGTGGGAGTGGTTGGCTCAGGCTCTCAGTGGCTTGCTGAGAGGCTGGGCCAGGTGCCTGTCCAGGGTTGTGGGCGGATTACAACCATGTTGTCCCAGGCTGGACCAGCTCTGTGACATCAACCGACAGCGGGCTTTAGCCCACTATGTGCTGAAAACAGGTCACAGCAGTACAGAACAAACTGCACTCCTGTGATCCACAGGAGAAGCACAGCCAAACAATAATATGATATACACATGGCTTCATATGATCACTATCCTTAAATAAAAGACCGTTTTTGGCATGATCAGTCATATTTTCCATATAAATGCCAACATTTCATGATTTCTGCTAGGGTATGCAAACTTTTGATCACAACTGTATTCTGGTAATTTCCTTTGATGCTTATAAAGCTATTGTAGTTTTGATTTGCTTGTTTTCAATGTGTAGTACTTACCTTAATAAAGTTGTTCATTGTAATTAAAATAATATGAGGGGTAAGACGCCATTGAAAACTGACCCAGTGCTTCAGATGTGGATATGGCTGTGTATGGCCTCAGCAATGCTGCTCCAGCCACCACCTCCCCTGACATGTTTCACCCTGCCTACCAGGGCTTGGTCACAGAAAACCTCTGTGACCAAGCCCCCGGTAGGTGGGGCAAAACATGTCAGGGGACATGGCTGGAGAAGCGCTATAAGGCCATACACAGCCAATTCCATATCTGAAGCACTGGGTCAGTTTTGAGTGGTGTCTTACCCCTCATAGGTGCACGCTTCTGAATTAGTGCCTGATGCCTGCTCCCACTTACTTGAATACCGGTAGGGACACCTGTTATGCTCCAGCTTTGAGCGGTGCTCCAAGTCTACATGTGATCACAGTAATAAAAATCACATTGAGTATTAGTCTGCCCCATTCTGGAGCTGATCTCTGGCATTATCTCTAAGAATATAGAACACTAGAGCGGACTCTAGACAAAAGCTAAATACTTTTGAAATACATTTAAGAGGGTTGTGCATTTTGGAAAAATGTTCATCAACATGACCCCCAAGTCTATTAGAGACAGTGGGTTGACTTACGTAAACTGGAGAGGGCAAAATTTGGTGTAGCTGTGCATGGTATCCAATCAGCTTCTAACTTCAGGTTGTTTGATTAAGCTTTGACAATAAAACCTGGAAGCTGATTGGTTCCTATGCAGAGCTGCACTAGATTTTGCACTCTCTAGTTTTAGCAAGTGAACTTCTCTCTTTTTAAAACAAAAGATTCTCTGTATTATCAAATTATGTGAGTGATCCAAAATGCTCCTAGTAGCTAGGGACCCTTTGATCTTTTGCCTTGGATTTAGGTCAAGGGAGCTCGGTAACAGTGCTTTTTATATGCATGAGCAGCAACAGGTACTTTTTTTTTTTATTCAATATGATAATGTGATTTGGTAATGCTGACATCTGCAGTGCTTATGTGAAGTGAATTCAGTGATTTATGTTAAACAGAGTGTATCTATAATTCTGACCAACTTGCTTCTGCCTTCTTTCCTAGGAAGTGTGTAGAGAGCTCTGGTGTCTGAGCAAAAGTAACAGATGTGTTACAAACAGCATTCCTGCTGCTGAAGGGACCCTCTGCCAGACTGGAACCATAGAGAAAGGGGCAAGTCCACGTTCTTTCATTTATTTTTACAGGATTTAAGAAGGGAAAACACAAGGGTTACTATGAACAAAGTATTAGCATATGCTACTTTCAGAATTATTATCCATATTTTCAAAAGTTGAACTTTCTTACTGTTAATCTATTCAACCATTCATCTCTCTATCTAATGGTTCATACTTATATCCACCCATCAATCAATGTTGACATTGGCTTAGGCTGGGTTCACACTGATGCGAATTGGATGCCGGTTTCTCTGCATCCAATTTGCATGATAGGAGAGTGTGATCTGCTCTCAATGGAGCTGGTTCACGCAGACCTGGGGCAGCCCCGGTTTGCACTGGAAAAGGGTCCTGTGTGTCTTCTGATCTGTTTCAGGTGTGAATTCAGGCAAAAATTCGGACCTGAAACGGGGAACCCCCTGCTGTGAGCCGCAACCGCAGCATGTGTGAACCCAGCCTAAAAGTTTTATATCCTTTCTAACCTTTAGTCCAAATAATGTCTATACTTAACCTATCCCATAGTGGAAAACAGAATGCTCCAAAAGACAAGAAGACCAAAAATTTTGATGGACCCAAAGTTATTTTATTAAAGTCATGATGGAAGAAATCAGGGAATTGTTTTACTTTGTACTAATCAGATGCAGATCAACTGTAAACTATTTATCCTTTTAACATGAAAACATTAGTTACCCTCCGACAATTTCAGAACAGTTGTGTGATGATAGTGACTTCTGTTGGTGCCTACCATTCTCTACAGACACCAGATGGATGAAGTCTGCACTGGGGAGTCTGTTGGTTGGTGCTCAGGGAATCTGCAGAACATTCAAACTTGTATGCTTGTGCAGTATGAACCTGCATTCATCTGACACTGTGGAACAATTGTGACTTTATTAGTTTGTCTGCTCTTTTTTTGATTCATTTGTTATGTCTATTAAAAAAAAATTAAAAAAAAATGACTCTATTAAAATGACAAAAGTACATAACCTCAGTATAATTTGAAAAAAAAAAGGAAAAGAAATGTACTTAGATGTGTGCCCATGTTTCAGCTGCCTAAAGGGGTATGGCGAAGTTAACATTTATGTTTGTAGGTGTTAGGCCCCTTCCACACTAATACATTTTTCCGCCATTTTTTTTCTCTGTAGGAGAAATGCAAGAAAAATGTTTCCCTTTAAATCCTATGGGACTTTTCACACCACTGTGCTGTGGGTGCAGTGCATTTTGAAAAGTCCTGCATGCTGCATCTTTAGTGCGGTGCTGAAGACCACACCAAAACACAGCTTCCAATTGAAATGAATAGAAATAGCGGCTAAAATTGTGGTAAAAACACACCACAATTTGCGTTTTTGTTGCATTTTTGATTCACATGTCCATTATTCACTGGTACAGGCAACCAAAAAACGCACCAGAAATGCACAGGAACTACTTTTGAAACACAGCAAAATTTGCGTTTTTCTTTGGTCGCAATTGTGATACAGAGCACTGTAAAAGGGCCCTAATGCCCCGTACATACGCTCAGATAATAGGACGACTTATCGTTCAAATTTTGTTGGACCAACTGTCGTGATTGGCTGTCGAAAGCGGTGTACTAATGATCAGATTATTGTGCGATCAGGTCGAAAGCGAGTTTTATCTTACGATTATCTGAACATGTGTACGGGGCATTCGGCTTCTACTTCTGGCTGATAGATCTTAACCAGGAAATAAAAACACAGCTCCTATGATGATTTAATTGTGATTACAGTCACATGTTTTTCCAGGGTTTTTAGCACCTGGACATCACGTTAGTTGTCACTTGGCTTTGTATTGGACAGTCTAGCTTTTATATTTGCTGTCTGTTTCTTCCATTGCTGTGCATTGAGGGTATCTTTTTGGGCACTCTGCCTTTGCTGCTACCCATATTCTGCTCGGTGTTTTTGCTGGTCACGCTGGTTATGTAAATGAGCCTGTATATATTTTGGAAGGCTTCATTCATAAATACACCATGTTGTGCTGTAAATGATTAAACTTTTTTTTTCATTTTTTTTATGTTTTTATGTATTGTCACATTTAAAAAATGTTTGAATAGAATGATTTTTTTGATAAACACCTTTGCACTGTGTTTAGCCATTCTCTATCAATTCAGCATAGTTACCAACAGGATACATTGCCAAATAAAATGTCCTTTTGTATGATGAGATGAGGAGAGACATTTAGAAGAGTTAGAATTGATTGTTTATGACTATGTGAATGAAAACCTGGCTCTCTTTTATGGTCACTGTGATTTAAACCACACTACCTATTAAGCCATGCCTACTTAAAAGGGAACTAAACCCTCCTATCCTTTATAGCCAAGGAAGCTGCCATTATATCCTCTGTTTGATCTGCATTTCCCATGGTGCTGCACATGTGATCAGTTATGACACCAGCCACTTGATGGCTTGACAGTTCAGTTGAGAGCACATGCAAATGTGATAATTAGCATTCACAGCATGCCTTGAATGTACATTTTGGGAAACAGGTAAATTAATGGCTTTAGCTCTGCTTCAAGATAAGCCACACCCACTTTTATTCAAGCTGCAACATCTCTACCTCTCCATTTAGTTTTCAACAGGCGAAAAAGGTGGTGATTGTAGTTAGTAAGATGTATTTAATTAATGTAAAGCATCTTCAGTTATGGTGGTGTTAAACTCCAAAACAAAATTTTTTTATATTGCAGCTTATCAATTCATACATGCTTTGGCTGCATTCTGCTTTTATTTTCACCTTGTGATCCTGCCAGTAAGTTGGATATCTTTCAGCCTTTAGGAGATCAAGCTGTCCTGCAAATGTGGCAGATAGAGGGTTGATGAGATAGTGTTAGAAATGGCGCCACCTATGGTTGAATATCATAATACAGCTGGCTTCAATTTTGGTAAAACCAAAAATTAATATATGTAAGTTGTTTTTTGAGGCGCTGTTAAGAATGTATTTTATAGTAGTGCGAGAATTATATAAACTCAAAAAAATTATACAAGCTCAAAATATATAGTATTACACAAAATTCCAATTTTCCACATTGTCCATAACAACTTTAAATTCTTCAGATCACCCCTTGTGATAAGTGCTCTGTATATAGGTGCTCATTTTTTGTGCTCCTCCACCTCTTTTCAAAAAGGCCACTAACCAGATGGCTGAGGGCCACCAGGACCCGTTTCACTTTAAATAGACTCCCTTGTAGCCAAAGCCACCTTAAATTCCCTTCAGTATAAACAGCCATTATATTGCCTCCTAGGTTTAGTGGCAGGATGGATGGGTGTCCAATCAGCAGCAGAAGTTTATCTCTCAGGTTTCCTAAAAATATAAAATAAACAGGTAATTGCACAATATCATTTTATTAAGATAATGATTAAAAAACACTCAGTTAAAAACTCACATATACTTGTGCCTAAATGCGGCACCCACCTAAGTCGCCTGGCTTATTTGAAATTGCCGCTCCCTGCCAGTGTGCGCTCCACCTGCGTTCTACGGGCCGGACGTGACGAAACCGGAAGTGATGCCGCTGTACTGAACCTCAATGCATTTCACCAAATAGCGTCATCAGGAAGTTGATCAAGAAACTTCCTGATGATGCCATTTGGTGAAATGCATTGGCCTTTTTGAAAAGAGATGGAGGAGCACAAATAAGGAGCACCTATATTTAAGAGAAATACAGAGCACTTATCACACGGGGTGATCTAACGAATTGATAGTTGGTATGGACAATGTAGAAAATTGGAATTTTGTGTAATACTATATACAGTGGGTACGGAAAGTATTCAGACCCCCTTAAATTTTTCACTCTTTGTTATATTGCAGCCATTTGCTAAAATCATTTAAGTTCATTCTTCTTCCTCATGAATGTACACACAGCTCCCCATATTGACGGAAAAACACAGAATTGTTGACATTGTTGCAGATTTATTAAAAAAGAAAAACTGAAATATCACATGGTCCTAAGTATTCAGACCCTTTGCTGTGACACTCATATATTTAACTCAGGTGCTTTCCATTTCTTCTGATCATCCTTGAGATGGTTCTACACCTTCATTTGAGTCCAGCTGTGTTTGATTATACTGATTGGACTTGATTAGGAAAGCCACACACCTGTCTATATAAGACCTTCCAGATCACAATGCATGTCAGAGCAATTGAAAATCACGAGGTCAAAGGAACTGCCTGAAGAGCTCAGAGACAGAATTGTGGCAAGGCACAGATCGGGCCAAGGTTACAAAAAGATTTCTGCTGCACTTAAGGTTCCTAAGAGCACAGTGGCCTCCATAATCCTCAAATGGAAGACGTTTGGGACGACCAGAACCCTTCCTAGAGCTGGCCGTCCAGCCAAACTGAGCTATCGGGGAGAAGAGCCTTGGTGAGAGAGGTAAAGAAGAACCCAAAGATCACTGTGGCTGAGCTCCAGAGATGCAGTCAGGAGATGGGAGAGAGTTGTAGAAAGTCAACCATCACTGCAGCCCTCCACCAGTCGGGGCTTTATGGCAGAGTGGCCCGACGGAAGCCTCTCCTCAGTGTAAGACACATGAAAGCCTGCATGGAGTTTGCTAAAAAACACCTGAAGGACTCCAAGATGGTGAGAAATAAGATTCTCTGGTCTGATGTGACCAAAATAGAACTTTTTGGCCTTAATTCTAAGCGGTATGTGTGGAGAAAACCAGGTACTGCTCATCACCTGTCCAATACAGTCCCAACAGTGAAGCATGGTGGTGGCAGCATCATGCTGTGGGGGTGTTTTTCAGCTGCAGGGACAGGATGACTGGTTGCAATCGAGGGAAAGATGAATGCGGCCAAGTACAGGGATATCCTGGACAAAAACCTTCTCCAGAGTGCTCTGGACCTCAGACGGGGCCGAAGGTTTACCTTCCAACAAGACAATGACCCTAAGCACACAGCTAAAATAACGAAGGAGTGGCTTCACAACAACTCTGTGACTGTTCTTGAATGGCCCAGCCAGAGCCCTGACTTAAACCCAATTGAGCATCTCTGGAGAGACCTAAAAATGGCTGTCCACCAACGTTTACCATCCAACCTGACAGAACTGGAGAGGATCTGCAAGGAGGAATGGCAGAGGATCCCCAAATCCAGGTGTGAAAGACTTGTTGCATCTTTCCCAAAAAGACTCCTGGCTGTATTAGATCAAAAGGGGGCTTCTACTAAATACTGAGCAAAGGGTCTGAATACTTAGGACCATGTGATATTTCAGTTTTTCTTTTTTAATAAATCTGCAACAATGTCAACAATTCTGTGTTTTTCTGTCAGTATGGGGTGCTATGTGTACATTCATGAGGAAGAAGAATGAACCTAAATGATTTTAGCAAATGGCTGCAATATAACAAAGAGTGAAACATTTAAGGGGGTCTGAATACTTTCCGTACCCACTGTACTATATATTTTGAGCTTGTATAATTTTTGTGAGTTTATATCTCACACTACTATAAAATACATTCTTAACAGTGCTTCAAAAAACAACTTACATAGATAGCTTGTTGAGACAAACCATTTACCACTGACAGGGTGCTTATAATGGTCAGATTTTGTTAATTTACGTAAAACCTTTATCCCAATAGAGGGAAAAAAACAGTTCCTGTGAATGCTTATACAGTGTTAGCTGGAGCTTGCTAGTCAAGTCCATCTAAATCTGCTAGTGCATGTAGTACTACTCTCTCCCCACATTGATAATGCTGCTGTCCAAAAGTGTCTCGGTTGCTCCTCCATCCAGAATGGAGACACCGTAAGACAGGAAGTTTTTTACTAGTCAGATCACAACATGAAAATAAAGAAGCCTACAAAAATGTAAAAAGCCTAAAAATGAAAGCGAATGCAGCCACCACATTTAAGGATTGGTAAGCTGCATATTTTTAATTTTTTTTTGGGGGGGGGGGGGGAATACCACTTTAAATCTTTAATTAAAGCAAAGGTTCTTCTTCTTTTGGTATACTAAACTTCAATGTTATAAATGTATTTCCATTTGGGAAGACATTTGTAATGTATCGAGATTGTAAAAAATCAAATAGTTGGTAGCAGGGTGTATTTTACGAATGGATGTTACTGCTGTAAAAGTGACCCATGAAATAGAGCTGCAGACTGGATTTGTGTCAGACAATGGCCACTGTCATCTGGTCTTAGCATTGACTCCTGCTATATTAGTCAGGCTATTTTCAACAAAGATTATACTGCACTTTGACTTGCAAGCTGATGTTTAAATAAAGAGAATGAAAGCTTTTAGGCAGCTGTCACACTTTATTAATCCTTGCTGACGGCTTCATTCACAAACTCTGACCTGCTGTCACTTAGAGTGGCTTTTCATGCCGACTTGAGATACTGTTTGTTAGCATAACATACTGAATTGATTGGTCATTAAAGGGACATGATTAACAAAATTAGAACAAAAACATAATTCAATATTTAAATAATGTTATATCCATTGGAAAAAAAAAAGCGGTTTCAAAATGTAAAGATCCTAAAGTCACCCTTTGCTGGGGCTGTTTTTTTTCTCCTTTTGGAAATGCTAGTTGTTTGGCTGTTATGCTGACTCATTGACCTAATACTGTCAGAATTGCTGACCCAGAACTAGTGTGCAGATAATGAAACACAAAGTAAAAACAGAAGTCAAATTGAACATTAAATTAAATAAAATTAAAAACATATCGGTAGTGTTTTCCAATACAGAACATTAATTATTTTTATCCTTCTGCAATTGACCTTCTAGCAAATGTGACTATGTCAGAAGAGTCGATTTCCCTAGTGCAGCCCCATCCCTCCTACATGTCCTAGCACTCCCGTCTTCTGTGAGTGTCCAAGTACTGTCTGTAGTGGCCTAGCTCCTGCACTCATCCCCTATATAACCTTTTATGTAGCTGCTGGGGTAGGAGCCAAGGGAAGTACTACTATAAAGTGTCACTTGAGACATAGTTGAGTCTTCTGGGGCTGCTGACATCACTTCCAAAATGGCGGCAGTAGTAGTCTTGAGTCTTCTTGATCTCTACACAAAGGAGGCTTTCACAGGTAAATGACATGCATAAAATACATTCATTGTACATAAAATCTTATTGGAAGATATTTGTTGAAATTAATGGTCTGGCCGTGGTGTGTCTTTAATGTGTGGTATAGGGTATACCTGATTTACTCTCTAGCCACATTGTACTTGTTCTTCCAATAGAGTTCAGATCTTTAGTATAAAAAATGACAATAACACCCCCTCCCCAACCATCACCTTTTACTTAATAATTTAGATCTGAGCTAGTAATCAGGTAAAATCACGGCATAAGTCAGTAAGTTGTTGGCAAGCTACAGTAAATCCTTTGGACACCCATAGCAATGGGAGGACAGTGGCCCTTATCCAGCCATTTATAGGTCAACTTTTTTCTTTCTTTGAAAGATCAGACAGGGTAAAAATCCCAAATTCTACTTGTCTACTCTACTTGGCTCTCTTCCCACATTTTCCAAACTTTAATAGGAGTGATGTTGAACTTTTAGATTTATAAAGCACTCTGCAATGCTCTGAGGATTTGTAAAACAGATCATAGCCATAGCCTGAACTAGTTTTTTTTCTACCAGATAGGAAGACCATTTCTTGTATATGGGGTAGGCATACACTTGCTAGTCAACCACTCTAGAGGGGGAGCTTCAGTTGGACAGGTTAGAACAGCAGTCGTCAACCAGTGGTCTGTAAGAACATTTTGGTAGTCCCCAGGGGTTCTGCTGCAAATCAACATTGTGGCCTGTGTATACCGCCCAATGTTGTTTCCAGTGTTGTTCTCCCCTGTAGTTCCAGCTCCTGTGAACTCAGGGAGGTGCTGAAAATAGTGCAGAGAGCAAAAGGTGGGGGGGGGGGGGGACTTCCAATAGCAACGCTGATCACAGACTGTGTGAGGGAGCATGGAGCTTGAGAACATGGCTGGATAAGGAGGTGCGATCCAATAATTAGACTGTGTAAGGCAGCAGTGTGATGCAGAATGTGGGGGTGGGCAGAAAAGTGGGTATTGTGTGTATAAGGAAGTGGTGTGGTCCAGGGGGAGAGGGGCAGTGAGCCAGATCATTGTGTATAAGGCATATAAAATTCATGTTAGTGGTCCGTAGGATTCAAAATTGTGAGTTTAGTGATATGTGAGATCTGAAAGGTTGGCAACCGCTGGGATAAAAGACCTGTGCTGGTAATTATCATTAATGTTTCCCCTGGAAAAGCAATTCTTCTGGTATCTTTCATCTACTCTCACTTCCCCTCTGCAGTTAAATATGTAGAAGGTGCTGTGAAATTGTAAGGCCCCAAACATGAACTATTTTCCTAGAAGCCCTGCATGCTATGCCCAGCTCCCTATGGGTAAAGAGAGAAAGCCTAGGCCACTGAGTACAGTTCTTATGATGATGATGATATCTGAGGCCCAGTGGAATAGTGTAAGCTATGGTCATGTCAAAGACTGCAAAGCAAGGTTCCTTTGCAGTGGTTGAACAGGATCCAATGTGTGTCCCACTTTTATTGATTGGTGTAGATTGGTGTAGATTGGTGTAGATGAGACGACCTAGCACTGTGATGTCATCATCCTAACACTAATTTAGAACCTTGTTTACCTGACAACATATACAGGGAACATCCACTCACCACAAACCTGCACCATCATGGTTTGATCCTGGTTACCCATTCCTTACTATAAATAAGACCTGTGTTTGTTTTATGTTCTTGATTGCTGACCATTATGTATGTTATATGGAGCTGTCGTCTGCCAAGCGCAGGTGTTTTAGTTTTGGGTACATGCAAGTTGAATCACTGACTGTTTTTTCATGCAGTGATAAGTCTGGGCACTTTCGTATAGATATTCACCCACTTGCGACCTTTGTGAGTGTTTCTAATTTTACCTGTTTTATTTTTAATTTATTAGCCTCATATAGGTTTATTTAGGCAGCACAGAGAGAACAAGATAGAGATAGATAGTTCTAGAAGAAGACATTGCTAAAACCTGGTGACAAGACTCACAGAGGGCTGTGTCTGCAGCATAGTCTATTCATAGTACATACAAATAGGAGGCGAGGAGAAATACAGAATTAAAAAAAAAAAGTGCTGAAAGTTATACAAAGCAGGCACTGCTAGTTTCAGTGTCCCTACTTTTTAACAGTTCCTTGTAATTTGCCCACTCCCTTAGATCCCCACATATTCCCATTGGCCCTTTAGTATAATAAGTTGCCTACTGCCCAATAGGAATGTGTGGGAGGCAGAATGGGATAGGCAGATTTTGACAGTACCAGAAAGTGCTGAGGCCTTGCATGAATAGAACAGCCCTGCATTTGGACAGAGTTGGAGAAAAGGGGCACGGAATACTGCTGCAGATGTGTTCAAAATACACTAATGCAAGAACAAGGAACAGTGTCCAACCTCCTTCTCATCCTCCTTCAAAGCATTATATTTACCACTATATTATTGGGATCCTTTTAATAATGCATAAACCCCAACAAAACACATTAAATATAATGATACCGCAAAGGTGTTCTATTACTCTGCATAAAATATGAGGTATGATTTAGTATTTGCATTAGGTATTTTTTGTTTTGATATATTTTAAGTGTAGTAATCCTATAATGTGTCTTTTACAGAGCTTGTTGTATTTTACAGGGATTTGCAAAAGGTTATTTTTTCACCCATAAATTACACAGAAGTATAAATATAATGTAGACCATGACAGAGAATTCTGCTTTATTCCCCAGCAAACATTCTATAAATCAGAAGGAGATGAAACACAACTCTGGAACAGGCTTTGCTTTCAGTTGGTGACTACGGGTCATGTATAGTTTAGTTTCACTGAGTGGCGCTGGCAAATTGGGAGCAGTTTAATCCGGGTTTGTGTTTGTCATTGGCAGCTTATGTGCTGAATTGGGTGATGAAATGTATTTAAGTTCATGTGCCTAAAAATAAGAAGTATCGTTTGCAAACTGCTCCCTACCGCATGTAACAAAAGCCCTTTAAGAAGTATGTAAAACCTTCTTACTTATATGTTTGTACAGGGATTTGTAGCCAGAGCTGGTGAATAATTTCCTTTCCTGCTATCTGTTTCAGTTAAGTGCTCATGCTATGTTTATTTTGTAGATGAGGGCAAGAAATTAGTAATCTGTAGGAAGGTGGAATCATTGCCCATAGCTACCCTCTTATTTTAATTTTTCATTCAATGGGTAAATGGGCAGTTGCTTAAAGTGAACCTGTGCTGCGGAAACTGTCACCAAAAGGCGAGTAGCAGGCAAAAGACTAGTCACCAGTATTGCCTAAAGACTCTCTGCAGATAAACCTTTCCCCTTTTACTAAATTACCATGCCTTGTTCTGCACTGTGTATCTATGTAGAGGCTACCATATTCTTCCTCATGTTAGAGCTGCTCCCTTATGACTGGCGATCTGGTGACTGGTGGGGTAATAATCAAGAAGCACTGGTAAAGATGCATAAAGTACAGATCCACAGAATCAATGGAGTAGGAGCAAAAAAACACTTGAACTGCTTGCCCCCCAGGTACCGTTTTCTCTCCAGAAAGGGCAACAGTAAGCAGCACTGGAATAACATCATCCAACCTCCCTCGAGATTGCGTTAGACTTAAAGTCACAGTTCTAGTTCCTTCAAAGATCTTTTACTGCAGACATATGACTGAGGCTCAATGGATAAAGCATATCTTTACTGCTTGAGTTCAGTCCATTTATATGTTTCTCCAGGTCTCTTTGCATTAGCTAACCTTTAGCAACCTGAATGTTTAGCAGGTGGAGGATATATGGAAGAATTAAGAATTTGAATGTGTTACATGATCTCCTGTAAATTGTAATTTATCTGTAGCACTTACCCCTGAAGGGGTCATTGAATATGACCCAGGTCTACCTTACTAGTTCAGAGGTTGCCAGGCCCAGACACAAGCACACCAACAACACAGACTCAGGCTAGGGGCTAGGGGGGTGTCTTTATGTAGATTTATTGCAGTGCTTTAAACATGAGAGAGGAATAGGGGTGCAGAATACTTCAAGAATGTTGACAAACAAAAAAAAAAAGACATCCAATCACAAATCCTCTAGCAGCAGTACTTACCAGAGGTGGTAGGTGGTGGGTGGTGGATGGTGGTGGGGTGGGGGGGGGGGGGTTGGGATTAGGGAGTAGCCAGCTAATCTGAGACTTTGTAAAAGCAGTCACAGTCCATGTTGAAACCTCTAGCATTAAATCCCTCAAAGCACAAGCACATCTGGGATCCCAGATTAAGGTCCGACTCACAATATCCAAGGACATCTGTCTGCCACCCAGCCTCCATGGAACACTCTATAGTGAGGGAGAAAAGGATACTTCTACAGACCAACCTCCACAGGTAATACTCTACATCAAATATCCTTTATACAAACTTCCTTCAGGCCCTCAGCCAAGCACATGCTGAAGCCCCACAGGAACTTTTCTCAGTAACACACACTGGCTGCCTCCCAGTAACAGCAGCCCAGGAGAATGACTTCTCTCAACAGGCCTCCCAAACATTTATTCCCCCCCCCCCTGTCACTTTCTGGGCACTTACTCCCTCCAGGGATTGGCTGAGGTTAGATAAATATTCATTAAACATATTGGACTAGGTGGGACTTTATATGAGACCCAAGCTGGTGTTGCCCGGCGTCTCCATCCCTATAACAAAACACAAAATGAGGTTGAAGGATTGTAAGAGGTGCATGAAAGTCAGCCAGCCCCCAGTCTGATGTACTCACCCTCCAGTCTGTCACCAACCAAATAAAACCTGTCTCTTGGTACAAAGAACAGGGGTTTAGTTGACACACATTTGCAAATGCATGTGAAAGCTGCAGAGCTTCAGTGGTTGACCCTACTCTTTGTCTGGAAGCTTCTTCAAGAGTCAGGCAGGACAGACAGGAGCAATCAACCCCCCAAACCTGGCCAAACCTAATAAAATAGAATGCTGCCCCACTAAGTCAAAGACTAAATGTAGACTGAATAGGGCAGAGAAATACATAATGGTCAGAAGGTCTGTATTCCTTGTTTTCAGACAAATTCCCCACTGCTATGTTTTTGCCTACTGACTATTAGGAAAAGGCCGAACAACCCCCTGTTTTGTAGTTTTGAACCGCATAACGAACCCCCCTCCTCCTCCCTCTCCTCTTGTGCGTTCTGTGGTGTAGGAAGAATAGTGTCTGCATAAAGCAGGCCTTGGCAGGAAAGGAAGTCGTCCTGTTTCTCCTGCTGCTCTGCCTCGAATGCCCTGTCCAAAATTGCCATGCATAGTCTGCTCTAGTAGGGACACAACAGGGATTGTGTCACTGATGCATGCATTGTCATAGCTTACCATGATTGTGGCCTCCACGAATGGTGACAGTACAGTGCATGCAACGTTTATTAGCAGGCATTGGCATGGGGGAAAAAAGCGGAGCCATACTCACTACTGTCGTTGTGCCATACTCACACAGGAACTCCTTGACAGACCTCTGATACATGTGCAGCCGCTGCAGCATGACAAAGTCGAGTTCCACCTGGTGTGCATGTCACATATCAGGCGGTTTACGGACACGTGTAATTCCCGTTGGATTTCAGCCAACCGAGCACTGGCTGTGTATGACCATCTGAAATAGCTACAGACTCTTCTGGCCTGCTTTAGCAGATCTTCCAACCAACCCTGGGTACCTATTTAGGAAATGCTGCCCCACCAAATTGAGGACATGTGCCAGGCATGGCACATGTGTCAACTTTCCCTGTCTAAGGGCGAAGAGGAGGTTTGTGCCATTATCGCACACCGCCATTCCTGGCTCCAGCTGGTGTGACATGAACCACCTCAGGGCCTGCCCCTGCAGAGCTGCAAGAATCTCTGCTCTGGTGTGGTTCCTGTCCCCTAGACACAGCAACTTAAGCACTGCATGGCACCTTTTTAGCCTGACTCATTGAATAGCCCCTTCAATGCTTAGAGGGTACTTGTGGTTCGCAGGACAATTCAGCAGAGGAGGGCATGGAGGAGGACGGGGTAGAGTTGACAAATCTTGCATCATCACCACTAGCTGTATGGAGATGTGGTGGCACAACAAGCTGCAGCACTGAGCCCTGTCCTGCATCCTTCCGACTTGCAAGCAGAGTTACCCAGTGTGCTGCAAACCAAATATAGCGCCCGTGACAATGCTTGCTGGACCACGTGTCAGCAGTAACGTGGACTTTGTGGCTGACTACCTTGCCCAACGATGCCACAAAATTGCCTTTCGCGTGATGGTACAGAGCTGCAATGGCTTTACATGAAAAGAAATAGCGACTGGGAACCTGCCCTTGTGGTACAGCACATAATGCAAAAACACGGAAGGGGGCAGAATCCACCAGACAGAAAGTTGTAAAGCCAGCAGCTTTGACAAGCTTGCATTTAGATGCTGGGCATGTGGGTGACAGTGACTGTATTTTTTTTGCTGCAGCAGATGGGGCAGAGATTTTCCGGCTGTAGTCTACAGCTGGTTGTGTGCTACTGGCAGATTTGCGGCAAGGACAGGGGACACCCTGTGCTATACCATCATCACTGTCAGTGGAGGCTGCTGGGAGGTCATGAGGTATAGCAGGGGTTGACTGAGGTGAGTAAGTCAGAGGAACAGAATTCTGTCCCTTTTGTGTGTCTTTCAGGAGTGGTGGGATGCCTTGTCAAGCATGTGGTACTCAAATGGCTGGTGTTTTTGCCATGCTTGATGTGCTTGAGACAAAGTTTGCAAATTGGAACAGTGCGATCAGCTGCACATGTGCTAAAAAAAGCCCAGACAGCTGAGCTGTGAGAAGGGTGCCGGGAGATAACCGCTCCACAATGTGATGGAATAGGGTGGCTGCTTTCTTCTCATCCATGATTGTTGGGGTTGTCCCTCACCCTCACTTTCCTCCTCTGCTCTATCATCATCTCCTCCATCCTCATTACCACTGGAGACAACTTGGCAATACACTGCGGCTGGGGGAACATGACTGCCAATTTGTGTACCGGTGTTCTCCCCTCTCTGTAGGTTCATATTCCTACCTTCCTCAACCTCAAAACCTACATCTAAATCAAGTAATGGCTGTGCATCATCAAGGAGGGAGCAAGTGGCTGATGCTGTGCTCAAATAACTCAGCTGACTCCTCCATGCCTTATGCTGGGGCTATGGCAGGAATAGCTGTGGACAAGGAGGCAGATTTAGCCACTAGTGGACTGTGCACTAGTCTTTGCTTGGGTGTTGGAGGATGAAGAGGATGAGGATGGTTTAGTAAGCCAGTCCACCACCTCCTCTGCATGCTGTGGCTGTATAACACGGGCAACATCACTAAAGAGAGGAAATGATGCCCTGCCTGAGGACTGACCACATCCACCTTTGCCTGTGGACACCTACACTACTGGTCCCCTCACATTGCCATGGTAACATCTGCCTCTCTTTGTTGGCCTCCCAGACATGATGGGAAGGTGCTTATTAACAAAATGTAATAAAGATGTGGAAATATGTACGGTGATTCACTTTAATCAGTGGAAAGTGGTGTTTGGTGCACTTTAACCTGAGTAATCACTACACAGATACACTACAATACACTGCAGTAAAACTGCACTAACGCACAGAAATATATTACGCTAAATAGGCACTAACGTACAGAAATGTACTGCGTTAAACCTGCACTAGTGCACAGAAATATACTGCATTAAATGTGCAGTAACGCACTGAAATATACTGCCTTAAACGTGCAGTATCGCACAGAAATTTACTGCATTAAACATGCACTAATGCACTGAAATATACTGCACTAAACGGCATCATGTGTGGAAGGTCTTATTTCAGCCAGTAAATATACACAATTAGCAAGCTGGTTCCTAGAATGACTTTATGTATATGGTAACACAATGATGAAGGTTGAGGGATAGGTTGAGTGGAGGTGGTAGGTGATAGACACTTGAAGGTGAGACAGTAGCAGATGGATGCAGGAAGGTTTAGGAATGTTGTATGGTAGCAGATGACAGAATAGCAGGTGGACATACAAAAGAGATCAACCCAGTGCAGAAAAGTAGCAGTAGTCTCAAGAGCTAGCAATCTAGTTATGCAGATGTGATAAACAGTCTTTACTATGCAGAGCTAGATAGTGTAAGCTTAGTATAAGTTTATAGAGAATTCCCCTGCGGGGTACTTAGCACTATTAGCGATACAGCCGAAGGGTGGTTCAGGAGAGGCGGATGATCCAGTAACGGGATACAGGGATCAGAGCGGCGAGGTTCAGTCAGCGAGGTAAGCTTGCAAGCATGGAAGCTTCAAGCAAGGTTAGCATCCAGGTAAGGGTGTTTGAACGAACACATGTGAGTGAGAACCGGCGCTTTAAATAGCCATCTAGTCCGGCGCTGGGTGATGACAGCTCCAGTCTTAAAGGTGTATGCGCACCTTTCCAAAAGTAAATGGTGGGGCGCATACACTTGTGGAAAGTGTAATTTAGGGTACCAAAGGTACCGGAACATTACAAATATACTGTGTTAAATGTGCACTAATGCACAGAAATTTACTGCATTAAATGTGCACTAACGCACAGAAATATACTGCATTAAATGTGCAGTAACGCACTGAAATATACTGCCTTAAATGTGCAGTATCGCACAGAAATTTACTGCATTAAACATGCACTAATGCACTGAAATATACTGCACTAAACGGCACTTAACGCACTGAAATATACTGTGTTAAATGTGCACTAATGCACAGAAATTTACTGCATTAAATGTGCACTAACGCACAGAAATATACTGCATTAAACTTGCACTAATGTACGGAAATATACTGCAGTAACGCACTGAAATATTCTGCATTAAGCATGCACAAAAGTACAGAAATATACTGTGTTAATCGGCACATAACGCACTGAAATTTACTGTATTAAATGGCACGTAACGCACAGAAATAGTCTGTGTTAAACGTGCAGTAACACACATAAATATACTAACACACTGAACTATAATGCAGTAAACCTGCCCTGACAAAACAAACTGACACTAAAGTAAAAAAAGAATGGTCACTACACTCACACTGACTGAACTATCAATAGATTCACACTAAACTGACCCTCTGCACTGACAATGGAAGCACAAAAGTACACTATAGCACACTAATTCTCTAGTAGCACTGAACAGAGCCCTGTTCTATCTCTCTCCACGCTGATATCACACTACAAATGAAAGAATACTTTTATAGTGTGGGGTGGGGCTATGAGCAATGAGCCATGATTGGATAGAGTAATTATTACTTTCTCCAATCATGGCTCTGACAGTGCTCTGTGCCCTGATTGGGCAAAGCTTTCATGACTTCAGGCAATCAAGGCTTCCAATGCACTGTGCGGCGGTGCAGTGCATTGTAGTAAGTTGACGGGCCGAACAAACCGTCAACCCCCCCCCCCCCGATAATTTGGGTGTTCGAATGGGCGAACATGCTCGGGCCTGGACCGTTCGCCCATCCCTACTGACCCTGAAGGGCTCTTTCCTCCTGTTGAAATATGTGCATCTAAAACAGTGCAGATGCTCCTTATTGCTTGAGAGGTAAAACACAGTGTTTTACCATGTTTAAAGGACCAATACTTCATTCTTTGTCTCAAAAGGGTGCATATCACTTGGGGCACTGTTGGCTATTACTGTATCAAGTTATAATTTACCTTATTCATTTTATATTGTATCTATGTCATCTATTCCACAAAAACTGAATCAAAATATAATATTGTAATTCTGATACAACCCATATAGTCTACAGTATTTTGTCTACAAAAAATTGATCAGCACAGGGCAAACATCTAGCGTGTAAACCCCCTACCACTCCTAGGTCTCATTCATAACAGCAGCTGCGCTGCCCAGTGCAAGAGCAAAGCACTGTGCCTAATGTCCTATTGCTTCAGTTCACACCAACGCACTGAGATGCTTCCTAACAACGCATAGCACAGATATAAAAAACTCTCCAGCGCACTCGTGGTATGTTCACAACTGCGCTCGTGCTACAGTTTGAATAGGCCCTCAATCTACAAATCATCTTAAATCAGATTTGTTTCAAAATGTTTAAATGTAACATAGTGGCATGGGGAAGTCTGGAGCAGTGCTGGATTTCTTAGCTCACTTTACTGTTCAAATTTTTTTTTTCTGCTTTAGTAAGCAGACTCACAAGGTGCGTGTGCATCACTAGACAGATTTCCTTCCAACATTACTAGCCACATTAAGTTTCTCTGCCTTGACATTTACCCTTTATCTACTGTATCCTATCTGTTCCTCTGCTGTGTCTTCAGTTGTTGACCAGACCATATCTGCCTCACCCACTGTACGCACAAGAGTCACAGTATGAAGGCTGGGTGCATCCTTCTAACCATGTAGGGTGGGACACAGTGTTATGGTACTCAATTGTACTGATTATAAGACTAATTTGGTGAATACAGCTGTACTGATCCAACTGCATGAACATCCACCATTTCTAAGGTTTGGGACAAAATTAAATCTAAAGATTTGGATAGAGTGGGGTAGGATTAGAACCTCTATCAGCATTGTTTTGCTGTCTGGGTCACCCATTTTTTATCCTGGTGACCATCGATATCAGCAGACATGGTTTAGGGCACAATGAGTGCATATGAAGGGACAGGCAAGTGCACATGAAATTGCCCGTCTTCCTGGTTTGCTACAGGGATATAGGATTGGTAGGTGGTCCCCCTGGACATCCACTGGGCCCTGGGCTTATGCCTACTTTACCATGTGGACGATCCTGTTCTGTAACCGGAAGAAAAGGAAAATCCAAAATTTTGAGTTGTCTCTGAAAAGGAATAAGGAAGAAATCTACCAGTGATGACACCTTTTCTGGTGACATTTATCTGACAGGGGATTTCTCTGATTTAAAAGAGATATCCTTTCATTCATGTTGTGCCCACAGGACAGAAAATTCAAGCAAAAGTAACAAAAAAAACTGTGGCAGGGGTTTTACCCATTTCCACTCTATCCAAACAAAAAACCCCCCAAAGATTTGACTTTGACATTGTTTGAGACTAAGGATGATCGAACTTTTGAAAAGTTCGGTTCGGCCAGAACATCCGAACTTCACAAAAGTTCGGCCCGGATTTCAGAACCCCATTGAAATCAATGGGACCCGAACTTCGGTAATCAAAAAACACAATTTTGAAGCCCCAAAACCCAATAAATGCCCCTAAAAAGTGCCTAGGGTTCTGGGTCATGCCCCATTAACTATTAATCACACAAAAAAAGTTCTTAAAAATTGTCATTTTTGATAAAAAAGCCAATTATTGAAAAAATTAAAAAAAAAAGAGAGAGATTTTTTTATTTTGACTTTGGATTTAGTATCTGGGGGGTCTAAAAGGTGTGCATGTGAAGTTTTAGCTCTGTAGCATGTCCAGAACCATGAAAAAAAAAAAGATAATTTTTCAGTAGAACAGGGATGTGGGTCGGGACCCTCCTTTAACTTTAACACCTATATGATCTTTTTTCTGGTTCTGGACATGCTACAGAGCTGAAACTTCACAGGTACACCTTTTAGACCACCCAGGCACAAAATCACACAAAAAAAGTTCTTAAAAATTGTAATTTTTGATAAAAAAAGCCAATTATTGAAAAAATTAAAAAAAAAGAGAGATTTTTTGATTTTTGACTTTGGATTTAGTATCTGGGGGGTCTAAAATGTGTGCATGTGAAGTTTCAGCTCTGTAGCATGTCCAGAACCAGAAAAAAAAGATCGTTTGTATTAGAAAACTTTCTGACAGGGGTTGGCTCCGCTCCTGTAACACCTTGCCGGTTTAATAGAAGGCATTTTTTTGGGATCTTTGCAGTCAGGAAAAACATCTGAACTTGTGTATAGTGGTACTGTGCACAAGTTTTGATGTTTTGCCTGCCTCCAAAAACCCCCAAAAAATGCCAGCAAAAACACACCTGGGCATTTTTTTTTTGACGCTAGCGTTTTTTTGCCATTTTTTGGGGTTCTTTTGAGGCAGGCAAAACATCTGAACTTGTGTATAGTGGTATATATACACACATACATATATTTATATAAACACCTAGACATATATAGGTGTGATAGTAGAAGAAATATATTACTGTAAATGATTTCATTAGCGCAAGCATATATTTCTGCTACTATCACACCTATATATGTCTAGGTGTGTATATAAATATATGGATGTGTGTATATACACCACTATACACAAGTTCAGATGTTTTGCCTGCCTCAAAAGAACCCCAAAAAATGCCAAAAAAAACGCTAGCGTCAAAAAAAAAAATGCCCAGGTGTGTATTTGCTGGCATTTTTTGGGGGTTTTTGGAGGCAGGCAAAACATCAGAACTTGTGCACAGTACCAATATATACAAGTTCAGATGTTTTTCCTGACTGCAAAGATCCCAAAAAAATGCCTTCTATTAAACCAGCAAGGTGTTACAGGAGCGGAGCCAACCCCCTGTCAGAAAGTTTTCTAATACAAACAATCTTTTTTTTTCTGGTTCTGGACATGCTACAGAGCTGAAACTTCACATGTACAATTTTTAGACCCCCCAGATCTGAAATCCAAAGTAAAAATCAAAAAATCTCTTTTTTTTATTTTTTTTTTAAATTTTTTCAATAATTGGCTTTTTTATCAAAAATGACAATTTGTAAGAACTTTTTTTGTGTGATTTTGTGTCTGGGGGGTCTAAAAGGTGTACCTGTGAAGTTTCAGCTCTGTAGCATGTCCAGAACCATAAAAAAAAGGAAAACTTTCTGACAGGGGGTTGGCTCCGCTCCTGTAACACCTTGCCGGTTTAATAGAAGGCATTTTTTTGGGATCTTTGCAGTCAGGAAAAACATCTGAACTTGTGTATAGTGGTACTGTGCACAAGTTCAGATGTTTTACCTGCCTCCAAAACCCCCCAAAAAATGACAGCAAAAACACACCTGGGCATTTTTTTTTTGACGCTAGTTTTTTTTGGCATTTTTTTGGGTTCTTTTGAGGCAGGCAAAACATCTGAACATGTGTATAGGGGGTATATATAGACATATATGTCTGAATATATACCCCTAGACATATATAGGTGTGATAGTAGCAGAAATATATTACTGTAAATGAATTTATTTCTGCTACTATCACACCTATATATGTCTAGGGGTATATATTCAGACATATATATATATATATATATATATATATATATATATATATATATATATACCCCCCATACACATGTTCAGATGTCATGTCTGACATCAAACATGTCCTCAAAAAAGCACTGGCAGTGGCAGCCCCTGCAGCATAAAAAATGCTTGGCTGGTGAGAAGCCATATGCCTGTCCCGAAGCTATTCAGAGAAATGATCATTTCTCTATAGCGGTCACCCTGCTATGGAAGGGTTTTGTCACCCTGCCATAGCAGTCACTGCCAGTTAACCCTACACTACACTACGGTCCCCTGACACTTAACACTTTCCCTACAGAAACTAAATTTTTGAAGCTAACTAAAGTGTAAAGGAGCACTCTAACTACACTAGATATCCCTTTCCACACACTAATAAATGCTAAATGACACTTTTAAAGTAAAATTAACAGAACTGCTTTCACTCTCTTCCATGTCCAGTATAACAATGCTAGGAATATGGCGGGGGCGATCTTATATACTGGGGGGCGTATTCACTAATGATTGGTCTAGGGACCCCCTAGTCACTCCAATAACATTCCTAGCATTCTCCTGCCCCCTCAATTGGCTTTTGCTAATGGTTCTGGTCCAATCACGGGCTTTTAAAGCCCATTTCCTGAAGCATTGCATTTTGGGCGGTTCTGGTTGCCGAATTCCGAACTTTTTGGGCACAAAGTTCTAAATTCGGCCGAACCTCGAACACCCAATGTTCGGCCCGAACCGATGGTGGACCCGAACCGTTCGATCATCTCTATTTGAGACCATTAATGAATATCTATAGTCACTAATAAATGAAACAATAGATGTTTAAATAGCTCACTCCCCATGTAACAACTTGTGGCGTCCATCCCAAAAAAGGTTAAATACAAAATCAAGTCCCAAGTAAGGATTTGACAAAAAAGCGGGGAAAGGGATTTTGTGATGCCAAAAAAGTGTACGGACCATAAAGGGTAAGGGACAATGTAATTGTATAAAAAAGTTTTTTAAATCTTTTTTATTTTCCATGGACATTGTGTAAAGTCTGAAATGTTTTTATAGATGTATATGTTACAATACCATTATTGTGGATTATGATGTTTTTTTATTACTATTAAGACACTGTCTTTTTATTGATGCGTTAAAAAAAAGATTTAAAAAACTTTTTTATACAATTACATTGTCCCTTACCCTTTATGGTCCTTACACTTTTTTGGCATCACAACATCCCTTTCCTTGCTTTTTTGTCAAATCCCTACTTGGGACTTGATTGTGTATTTAAACAATAGATGTTTATTAAAGAGGTCTTTTTCTTAAATGATAATTACTAAGTGCATTAAACCCATCAGAATGCACTCTTCCAAAGTCTAACCAGTACATGATTAATTCTGTTTGGTTAAGAATAAAAATTCTTAATTGAATGAGACACTATTTGTGTTCCAAATCTTACAGTATAGTGATTATGTGTATCTTCTATCCATTTACCGTCATTATAACTTCATAGGCAGAGACATCAATCTCCATTTCCTGGCAGCAATTTGCTTTGCAAGATGTTTTATTTCTGTCAGGATCCTAATAGAGGTAATTATATGAAGACCAGGAGACTTTTATTAAAATACAGCATTTGTCAGATAAGTGTGAGTGACACTGGATCCAAAAGAAGATGATTCGTTGGGACTTAGATGTTCTAGAAATAAGGAGCAAAAAAAAACTAGAATTAATTTGCAGTTAGTTGAAATGTCTCCAGGTCTTTCTCTATTTGGTGAATCTGTGCCATTTGTTTTACAGCTATACTTACTTTGTTCTCATTTTTATGAATGGTGGCTTTTCTCTTTCTGAAATCCCATAGCTGCCTCATCTGGGAATCTGGCCATAGTCCCACTGACCGGCTCTCACCCTCTGTCTCCTCTTGTCTTCTCAGCATTTCTTCGCAGGCTGACGTAATTTAATTCGCATATACATAGCCAATTGCATGAGGGTTGAGCTACTGTATTTGACCTGGAGAAACCATACAGATTCTCTGTAGCAATCAGATGCCATTAGACTGCTAGAGGCATTTTTGTTTATTGTGGATTGGGGTTACCCTATGGGTTCAATTGTTGGGAAGACATTAAAGTGCTCTCTCTCATTTTATCATTCATTATGCAACCACAAAAAACTCCTAGAACACCCAAGCGGCTGTTATTCGTTTGGCAGTGAGCTGAATGACAAAGAGTCTTTCATGCAACCAGCAGTGAACAAGATGAATCCAAGACTGTGGGACTGAATGTTTAACTACATCTCTATCTTGTCTCTGAGTATTTTAGCAAGCGGTGGGATTCTTCGTATGTGGTTGACTTATAAAGTTTGCCAAATTCCGGAGGACATTTTTTCCCCCAAAATGTTGTATGGTATTCTTGTAAACATTCTCAGTTATGTCAAATATGTCTAGAAAGGTGAAAATGTATCTCTCCTTGTATAACAAACTAACCAGCTGTTAGTCTATGCTGAGTGTATTGCTAAATAAACAGGCAAAAAATTTGGGGGAGTGTATTGAAATACTCCTCTGGTCCAATGACAGTCTTGTTTTATGTATGGTAATGTGCTTATATGGATTTTTTGAGTCGATATAGCTTTCCAATAACTGAAACTCCAGCACTGGAAAACAAGTCTACTACATATGTATATTGCAAGAATTGTAGTATACTTTATTACAGATTCCTTCTGGAATCTGTTCCAGGTATAATACTAATACATTTTTTTATATGAACTGCCAAAAAAGTTTAGACTGAAATCTCACTCTGAGCTTGACAGTCAATGTCACAAACCACAGATATCTATTTCCTTTAGTGATGACTCAGCTGTCTCGCACGAGCAGGGGGAGGAGACACATCCAGGCAATTTTGCTGAGAGATAGCTTCTAAATGGGAGATTAACACTTTATTAAGTTGCTATTTGGCTGGTGTAAATTTATCACTGAACCGATCAGAACTGTTCTAGTAAATACTTACATTTTGTGATTTATTCATATTTCAGTTTTGTTTCTAAACTTCTTTTTCTCAGAAAGATAGAATCACACTTTTAATGTAATTACTACATTTAAATAAAAGTGTCAGACAGCAAGGCAAGGGACAGTTTTTTTTGTAGTCAGATGACTCATGGCCCTCTGGTTCCTGGACTGGCTCGACTGCTTCCTGACATCAGTTTTATTTTGACAATCCATAAGTTAAAGGTTAAATACAGCTGTTGGAGATTTAGTACTTCGCTATGACGGAGTGTCATATGGAAACAAATCTCTCTATTCTGCCCAATTGCTAGTGAGGTGGAAACATAACATGGTATTAAACCCAAATATAAAAATGTATTATATTGTAGTTTATCAATTCTCAGATTGATTCTTAGATGTGGTGGCTGCACTGGTTTTTTTCACCTATTGACATGGCCAGTAAGTCTGTTATTTTTCAACATCCTAATACAGGCCAAGCTCTCCCAAGCTTTAATTTATTATAGTCAAGTCCATCTAAATCTGCTAGTACATCTAATACTACTCTCTCCCCAGATTGACAATGCTGCAGTTCAAAAGTGTCTCTATTGCTTTTCCATTGGAGTGGAGACCCCTTAAGAAATCAAGCTGGTTACTGGCCAGATAACCAGGTTAAAATAAAAGGAAAAAATCCTACAAAACAATCTTTCATTTATTTTTATTATTCACAGCAAACTCCCCCATCCATGTTTCCTTGCTTTATTTTGGTGAGAAATCATTTTGAAACCCCACTTTCCCCCAGCATTTCCAGCCATGGCCATCTTGAGTAAGGGCAAATTATTCATGTAGCATTAATTCCCTAGAATCCATCCAATCCATGCCCTTAACTCAGACATTCGGGTAGGAGGGTGTGCTTCCCTCCTGAAAACTTCTGGGATGTATGGGGTCATTTACCTAGGCCTGAAAACCAGTGAGGAGATGTAAAAAAAAGTTTAAAACCAGTAAATATGATATCATTTACTATTATCTATTTACTAATGCCAGCAGCATAAGGATCAAAAATAGTCAATGTTGATTGAAAGAGTGAAGTTTCTCTTTAATAACGCTTTAATCATTTGAGAGAACTGGCTAATTAATGATTACGCCAAATGTTGGGACTTTGGAGTCTGCAACAGCTGTGGTTGCAGTTTGTGTACATTCTTGTGCAATTGCGATCTGTCCCAGCCTGGACCACTAGTGTGTAACATATCCTTCCTGATTGGCAAATCATCTACTATAGAAAATAATCATTCTAAGGCAGGTCAATGGCACACTCATAGTCTACATCATCATATGTGTGAAAGTAGAGTCCAATCCTAGTGAGCTCTCAATTTTTATGGTAGAAAAATGTTGATCAATTCAAGTCCATTTTTCATCTCCAAAACCCTAGTTATTTAAAGAAATCTGATTCAATTCAAGAATATATGTTTTCATTACTGGCAAGCAGATGTCTTTATGATTCATTATAGTTTAGAAATACTATTGTTTTCTCTTGGGCTTTTTAGCAATCCCCTTCAGTGGTGTGCCAGGCTGCTGCACTACACCTCTTTGGGGACCAGTTGGGATGCCCACACACGTTCATACTATCATACTACCCCTCCCATGTTTATCCCCCTCCCTATCATCAAGTTATATGTGTTTGGATTATTATTCTACTTTTACCTGCCTTCGCTGAGGATTGTCCTCCCGTACCAAATGTTACTCATTGCTTGATCCTGCATGGTCGTTTCCATGCTTCATGTTTGATGCACCTATCTTGTTGAAAACATTTACTAGCTGCACTTATACCTGTTTACTTGTTCTGTACTCAACCTTTTTCTCAATAAAATATTTGAACAATAAATACTATTGTTTTTTTTTTTTTTTTTTTTGGAAACACTACAAAGCTGGCTTGCTAATTTTGCGCCATGTTTTTTTGGTTGAGTACATGATACATCATTCACCACACTGATAAAAACCCTTCTACTCTCTTTGCCTGACCACTTGCCTGATCATGCAGCATTTCCTTATATTATCTAAATTATCCATCTTCAGGTAACAGTAAGATTTTACCATATTTATAGCATGGTAAATGTTATTGTCATCTTCCACGATCAGATAGTGGTTTCAGATGGCCAAAAGATTATTCTGTAAATGATTCTCTATTGACATCTGCTCACTTGGCCGAGGTCAGTTTAACTTTATACTAATCACAAGTTGAATTAAGATTTGAACCATTTGCATGTGTGTATGGTAGCATTTGTCTGCTACACCCACGACTATAAAAATGAAGGTATAATACAAAATGCTGTGCAAAAAATATCATAAATCCATAATGTGATCAACATCCAATGTGTATATACATAAAATTAAATAAGGAGTAATGAGCAATAGGTAAAAATGATAAACGGTGTGAACAAAATTATATATGTATATATATGTGGCCAATGTGTAAATAAAAATCACATATACATAAATGAAATATTATCCAATGGTGCCAAATTTTACTAAAATAAATGTCGGTATATGATAACCACTTATAAAGTGCCAATAGTGCTGAATAAAACTACTACTGATAAATTATTGCAAAGTTCATAATGTGCAAAAAAACAGTTCTTGTTGAATCAGTGCAAATAAATGGATCTGGATTCTCCAAAAAAGTGCCAATAGTGCGGAGTAAGCAATAGTCAGATAGCTTAATCGCATAGTCGCATGTCTTAAGGTGAGCGCCCATTCACAAGGGGGTGCAAGTTTTGCTTTGACACTTTATTACCTCGGCACTTTGGAAGCACTGGTCACTTTATGTGACCTTGTCATCTGCCAACTCCGCACCATTGGCACTTTTTTGGAGAATCCAGATCCATTTATTTGCACTGATTCAACAAGAACTGTTGTTTTTGCACATTATGAACTTCACACTAATTTATCAGTAGTAGTTTTATTCAGCACTATTGGCACTTTATAAGTGGTTATCATATACCGGCACTTGTTTTATCTAAATTTGGCACCATTGGAGATATTTCCTTTATGTATATGTGATTTTTATTTACACATTGGGCACATATATATACATATACAATTTTGTTCACACCGTTTATCGTTTTTACCTATTGCTCAATACTCCTTATTTAATTTTATGTATATACACATTGGATGTTGATCACATTATGGATTTATAATATTTTTGCGCAGCATTTTGTATTATATATTATTTACACTGTGTGAGATAGTGGATTGTTTACAGCAATTATATCATTAATTGGTTGCTGGTAGGATTTATTGATTATATAAAAATGAAGGGTCTGGGTTCAACCAATTTTCCTATAAATGTGTCCTTGTAAGTTAAAGGTTTGCATGTTTGGGGGCTGTGATGCTAGTGCTGCCTTATTGTATGCTACAGCTACTAAGGGGTGTCAGCTGATTGTTTAGCATAACATTGTAAGCTGTGCATTTTGGTTGTACCAGCATGTAAATTGCTGATGAAGCAGAACAGTGTGTTACAGCACCTGACCCTGCTTGTAATGCTTGTGTGCTTAGTTGGCATAACACTTGGCCAGCGCTGTTATTCTTTCTAAAAAGGAGTTTTGTATAAACAGAACTCTGACTGATTGTAACAGTTCCAATTAGAGAGTGTCAGCACTGCGGGGTCAGTTTGAAAAATGACGAGGAGGAAAGGTGTAAAGAGACACATCCGCATGAGTCTGTCAAAGTAATCGGTTTGTTGGAAAACAAGTTAGTGCAGTTTGGCACCCCATGAAATGTTGGGATTTCATAAAGTACAAAATAGCCCATCCTTAACTCAGAACCTATTCATGTGTGTTGTTGATGTAAACTTTGTCTCTTCGATGGTCATAATTATATATTGCTAATTGTTCTGTTAGAACTGTAGGCGTGTGTAACAACATAGATGGCATCAGACGTATGAAGCTGAACTAACGTAAATGCCTTTTAGCCCCAAGTAGAAAAAGCAACACAACTCAAAACTGCATACATATGTTGGTTATCAGATGTGATGCCACTCTCATGTTCTGTGCTGTAGTCCTAAAAATGTTTTGCCCCATTTACCGGAAATTACATGGGATTTTACCTCAATATTTTCTAACACTTCTGCACAATTAAAGGTTTCCTTCTTAACTGCCTTCACTAAGCAAGGCCTGTGAGGGGTCATGGTACACTGTCTGAGTCACAACCTGGAAGGCTGTGCTTTCCCACACCTCCAAGTGAACCCAATATACACTTCTCTTCACAGTCTATCTTACCTAGTTCCTAATTTGGTCATTTACATACAAACCAGGGGAGTTACTTCTTCCAGAGTATATTACACTCCTAAAACCATTTCCCAGTTGAGATCCCTTCATTTTCAAGCCAGAAACTAGGAAGCATGGACTGATGGGGCATTTGTTCTTTGGGAGGGGGTACTAAAAATGCAAAATCCGGTGCATCTCTGCACAAAGACCAATCCACTTGCAGATTTTATTGTCAAAGCCGAATTGAACAAGTTTAAGTTCGAAGCTGATTGGCTACCATACACAGCTGCACTGGGTTCTGATTGCTCCAGTTTTAGTTAATATTCCCCTCTGGGTTCCTAACTCTATTTGAGGCAAAGAGGAGACTTGGTATGTGATAAAGACGTCATTGGATTGTGTTTAAAGTTACAACAATGAAAGTAAAAATTATGGTATTGTGTGTTTCCATTATTTTTTCACCATGCAGAAGTTATGTAGCCTAATTGCCAATCACGGGGATAAAGTGTGCTGCAGATTATCTCCCAATGGCAAACATTTTCACCTGTGTACTGTGGAACATTGCAACACTAACCCCAGTGCTTTAGGAGGGGTGTCCATTTTTTGGAAGCCCAAGGCTCAAAGATATGTGGGCTGGTGGCTACTGTTTGTTCTGGGCATACCTGTCTACATACCTGATTAGCAGAGGAGGAAGGGCATCTTTGTAGAGATAAAGTAAAATATAACCCTCCCAGTAACAAGCCTTTAAAAAAAAAAAAAAAAAAAAACAGGATCAGGACCACGGAGAGCGCAAAATATTTCTAAATTTGCAAAAATGTACATGAGAATGTTGAATCATGGGAAAATTGTAAAAATTGTAAGGAACCCATAAGCATAGGAGTTGCCATTGTGGACCTGTTTCTCAGGGAACAGGCCCCCATTACTTAGGGAGTCAAAGACTTAGAACAAGTAGGATTTTCAGTCTGCATGTTTGGTACAAGCCAGCAGCTTGCTAGGTAGTAAAATCAAGATCAGGATGAGAGTCCTAGAGCATGTCAGCAAACATGTCAGCAGTTGAAGCTCTTTTATTACAGGATGGCTTTAAGATATAGTCATACACAAATGATATCCTGTTTTTTCATTATATTATGGATGCTCTCTAGTGACCAACTTATTTTCTGATTATACTTGTCTCTGCTGCCATTTTGTTTCTGTCAGAAAAACATTAACGTGTGCATTTCTGTTCTTGTGGCTGTCTGTCTGTCAGGCAGTACAGCCGAAAAGTCCAAAAATTGAGACCGCACTCAAGGTAGTAAGATGAAAGCAAATGAACTCCTTTATTCCTCATAAATGAAGCAAACAGACAGTGCACAAACAGACGTGTCGGGTTGACGCGTTTCACGATGCTGTAGGTCGCTTACTCATAACCACACACTGTCAGGCAGCACAGCCACCATTATTCCTTAACAACTGCAGCGGGAAGAAAACCACTTAGCTGGTAGGCCAACCAGAAAATGTTTTGTTTGCCTTTCAGTGAAAGTCTGTTGTCCATAAATATTTTCTCTTTCTCTCTCTCTTCTTCTCTCCCTCTATATGGGCAGGACAATTTTTTAAGCATTAATACATATCAATAATTGTTTTCAGTTTGGCAAATGTAATTTACTTGCAAAACTTTATGGATTCTGCTAAGGCTGAACTTGATGTATTTCTGAATTGCTTTTCAGTGGTGTTATCAGGGAGAATGTGTCAATTTTGGGACCTGGCCAAAAAGCATTGATGGAGACTGGGGACCGTGGTCAGTTTGGGGAGAGTGCACCAGGACCTGCGGCGGAGGAGTCTCCTCATCTATAAGACACTGTGACAGTCCAGCGTAAGTAGCTAAAGTAAGCCTGAGCCAACCTAAGGAACCATTTGGATCATGTTAAGATTTACAGTATTCTTTTTATGTAGATGTCATTATTTGCGCCTGGCTTGTCTGTGAAAGCCTAAAAAGTTCATTAAGATATTAATGCAGTACTCCAGTTAAAGATCATTTTGCCATAATTAAGAGTTGAGGATAAATGCGTCTGCATGTTGGTTGAATGTACACTGAAGTGTTTGCTGATGTACACAGAGGCATTTTTTCTTTTGGACATTATCAAATCTTGCCGTCCATTCAGACCTCCATTAGGATAATCTGCAGTTGTAGTCCAGAATACTTTCAGTGTCGTTACTAAGTCATCTGTACATAATAACTCTCTGTATTTAGAGTTACATCAATGGAAGTTTTTCCAGCATCCCTTTGATTTTTTTTTTTTTTTTCTGGTTAGACTAGCTTACAAGGAATATACAATAATAGGAAAGGAGAATAAACTAACTGCATGCTGAGGATTCCAATATAACACCATTGCAGCTGGCTTTAGCTCCCCCTCTCCTAAAGATATTTCCTTAAAGCGGAGTTCCGGCCTTGGACATGATTTTTAATAAAAATACCCCCGGGACAGTCAGGGCTGGTACATTCCATAATGGATAGCCTCTGAACTGTCCCAGGTCGCACTTACCTCTTAGAAGAAATACTTACCCTGAAAATTTCTTCTCCAGCGCTGCCATCTCAGGTGTGGGCAGCTGAAGCCAGCGCGTCCTCTTCTGCATCCTCTTCCGTGTCTTCTTCGGTCCCACAATGCACTGCACCGGCCCCGCCGTCACTTCCTGTGCAGGCGCGGCATCCCTACACAGCTTCTGGGCATGCCCAGAAGCTGTTTAGCAGGGAATGATGCGCCTGCACCAGAAGTGACGAGCGGGGCCGGTGCAGGCACATTGATTCCTGGGAGCGATGACGTTCAGCTCCCAGGAGTCAATGCAAGGAGGAAGTGGCGGCGCGGGCCGCTGCCGCAGAGGGAGGAAGAGGAAGAAAGGTGAGTATATTTTCTTCAATAACAAGGTAAGTAAACAAAAAAAAAATTGTGATTATCCATTTGTTTTTCAGGTGACACTCAGCAAGCGGATGGCCCAAAATCGATTTTGTCGATTTTGAGGCCGGAACTCAGCTTTAAATTATATCCTTAAAGCAGAGTTCCACCCAAAAGTGGAACTTCCATTTGTATGCTCCCCCTCCAGTGCTACATTTGGCACCTTTTAGGGGAGAGGGGGAACGGCTACCTGTTTTTGACAGGTACCCTTTCCCACTTCTGGCAGACAGCGTTGCGGTACTGTCCCTCGGAGGTTCAGCCCTCTCCTTCTTCCTCCGCCGCCGGGCCAATTAGAAAGCGCAGCGCGCTTCGCGCATGCGCATTAGGGAACCAGCTGGGAAGCCGAAAGGCTTTACTGCCGGGTTCCCTTACCCTGAATGGTGGCGGCAGCACCCGAGAGCCAATATGATAATCGGCTTCGGGTGCCGACATCGTGGGAACCCTGGACAGGTAAGTTCTAATATTTGAAATTCTGCAGCTACAGTATTTGTATCTGCTGACTTTTTAATTTTTTCTTAGGGGGGCTGAACTCCTCTTTAACTATATATTTGTTTTCAATTTCCTGCAATATTTCAAGCTAGTTACACTGGTTCAAATAGGCATGAGGAGCTCTGTAATGGTCAACTGTAATAACAAAAATGCATTGTGCTTTATTATTATTATTATTATTATACAGGATTTATGTAGTGCCAACAGTGTGTGCAGCGCTTTACAACATGAGGGCAGACAGTACAGTTACAACACAATTTAATACAGGAGGAATCAGAGGGCCTTGGATGAAATACATATGTGACAGCTATGTTACATGCTAGACTAGAGGATTTGTATTTATGTCTATCCAGTCCTGGGATTTACAAAACCCTACCAAACAGCACAGCCAGCTTGTAGACCAGATTTTTTCTTTACCGCCATCAAAGTGATACTAAACACACACTGTTTAATTTACATTGTCCCTTCTATTTCTGTCTATGGATGATGGCACTGTAATCATTTTAATAAAAAAAAAAAAAAAAAAACATGTAAAAAAGTAAAAAAAAAGTACCTTTTGCCTAATCAATATACAGTTGCTACATGACCCCGCTCTTTGCCAACCTTTCTGTAGGGAAAGGTTGGCAAAGCAGGAGGTTATTCTCTGGTCCTCTGGTGCTGGTCACATGTTCCAAATAAAAAAGCAGCCTTTGGAATACAGAGTAATAACAGAGTATACATATATATACTCTTAGTGATACAGAGTATAACTAATATAAATTTGAAATCAAACCTTTATTATTTTTTGGCAATAGCATGGTGTGGGCAGATTTCTGCTAGTCACAGGATGTATCATGTCCCTCCACCCTGTGTCTTAGAACAACAGGGAGGTGATTCCTTCATCAATCTACATGTTATATCCCCCCCCCCTTGTGTTTAGCTGGTTAGGGAGCATGGAGGAGGAAAGAGGGAATGGGCTGTCATTTACCACTGTGTAGATGCCCACATGTGGGACTTTATAGTCACATGGGCTGCTCAGATGTGATAGGGAGGAAATGCTCAACATAGAAGCTCACTGAAAACTGAGCATGTGCAGAGTTGCTGCCACTGCTCTGCAAAATCTCTAGCTGAAATGGGGACATGGACAAGAGGGGCAGACAGAGAGCAGCAGGATCAACCAGGTTTTTTTGCAGAATACAGAAAACAAATCTTATAGTTACTCAGTGAGTAAGAACAGCATTTAATACACCTTTATCGATGTGGGTTTGGTGTCACTATAAGAAATACAGCTAGACCATGGAGGAGAAGCAGCAGACTGATGAGCTTATCTCTCCTCACTCTGCTCTGTCTTACTACTGTATTAGCATGTTGGTTGTCAGCACATGAGTGCTGCAGCGCATCTGATTGGTTCTTTGCGCTGCTTCTCTCTTTCCTATTCCTAATTCTGTGGTGTTCAGGGACTGCAAGAGGCTGATATCAAGTCCAGCTCAGGGACTTATTCCAATTGCTTTGAAAAAGACCCTTTGATGAATGCATTCCTGCATTGGTGTTTTTTTCTTATCTGCTGGTAGTTCAGCTTTAAAGAGAGTTTGAACTTTTCCTTTGCCAATAGCCAAGACTACATTATTCTAATTTCCTTGCTAGGACAAGTTCTCACATTTTATTTTTAATTATGGTGTTCTTGCTGTTAATTGGAGGGGATGATGTCATACATCAAAACAGTATAATAGAGAGATGGGGTCATTAAAAGGGGAATGTGAGAAGAGGGATTCCTCTATGGGACCACACTGATGGATAGGATGCAGGGGTCTGATTGAAAACCTCCAAGTATATTTATCTGTATGTAGTGATACAATGGCTAGTCAGTTGACAGCAATTCATTTAACTGCTTGCCGACCGCCGCAAGTAGATTTACTGCGGCGGTCAGCCCCTGCCAGGCAGAGTGACGTTAATTAACGTCACTAGCCTGGGAGGGTCTGGGGAGCGAGCGCGCGCCCGCGGAGGCGCGCTCCCGCTCCCGCGCGGTCACGCACCCCCCCGCGCGTGTGACCAGCAGACCCAATGTCCGCCGGCCACTCGGCGATCGTCGGGGGAAGAGGGAGAATGTCAGGCAGCTTGTGTAAACAAGCTGCCTGTCATTCTCATCGCTGTAAAGACACTGATTACTCGGATCTAGTATGTAGATCCGTTGATCAGTGTCCTTACAGCTAGAGCCACAGCCAATCACAGTAAGAATCACGCCCCTAGGGACACACACAGCCCCTCCCTCCCAAATAAAGTTAACCCCTTCACTGCCAGTGTATTTTTACAGTAACAGTGCATATGTATAGCACTGATTACTGTAGAAATGTCACTGGTAACCCCAAAAGTGTCAAAAATGTCAGTCAAGGGTCCGATCTGTCCGCCGCAATGTCGCAGTACCGCAAAAAAAATCGCAGATCGCCGCCATTACGCGTTAAAAAAAAAAACAACAAAAATGACAAAAATCTTTCCCTTTGTTAGTAAACGCGATAACTTTTGCGCAAACCAATCAAAATACGCTTTTTGCGATTTTTTTTACCAAACATAGGTAGGATAAAACAAATTGGCCAAAAATGTTAAAAAATGTTGATTTTTACATTTTTTTTTGGGGAATTTCATATAAAAAAATGTGAAAAATATTGCTATTTTTGCAAAATTGTCGCTCTTTTTTTGTTTATAGCGCGTGATCAAAAAATCGCACAGGTGATCAAATACCACCAAAAGAAAGCTCTGTTTGTGGGAAAAAAAGGACGTCAAATTCGTTTAGGTACAGCGTCGCACGACCGCGCAATTGTCCGTTAAAGTCACGCAGTGCCGCATCGCAAAATACCCCCTGGTCTTTTAGCAGGAAAATCCTCCGGGGCTTAAGTGGTTAAAACGGTATTAAACCAAAAAGCAAATGTGTGTTTTTTTATATTGCAGCTTATTATTTCCTAAATGTGGTGGCTGCATTTATTTTCTTTTTTTAGGCTTTCTTTCCTTTATTTTCACCTGGTGATCCTGCCAATAAGTCAGTTGGTTTTTCAACAGAGTAAAAGGTAAGTTCACCTTTACAAACAAACTGCCGATGCAGGTAAGGAGTGTTTGTAGATAAAAACAATCCATCCAACTCTGACTAAGGCCCCTTTCACACATACGGACCGGACCGTTCATTTCATCAGTTCAGTCACGTTCTTTTTGTCATCAGTTTTTTTCAGTCAACATCAGTTTTTCATCCATTGTCATCCATTTTTCATCCATTTTCATCTGTTTCCATCCGTTTTTCATCAGTTTTCCATCCGTTGTCATCCATTTTCTATCCGTTTTCATCTATTCCCATGCATTTTTCATCCATTTTCATCCGTTTTTATCCATTTTTCATCAGTTTTTCATCAGATCAGTTTTTTTAACGGATGAAAAATAGGGCTTTTGTCCGTTAAAAAAAACGGATGTTGATGGAAGCAGATTAAAACATATGTAAATGCATGATTATCCATTTACATCCATTTTTCCATAGGAATGCATTGATGTCCATTTTTCATCCATCAATAAATGGATGAAAAACAAACAAATGGACAACGTGTGAGAGGCGCCTGAAGATGAATTATGCCCTTGCTACGGGTGTAGGCCATTTACATACCTCATGAAGCCTGACAGAAAAACTCCAGGACGTTGCTAGGGCTTTGCTAAGTGAGGCCTACTTGTTACTGCTCCACCATCAGAGGAGAGAGCTCTTTCTCTGATTCAAACCCCCTCACGTGCTCTTTCTCTCGCCTGATACTGTAGCTCTGAGCTCAGCATTTGAGAGCTCACTCCTGTGACGGTGAGCAGTAATGACTAGGCATTGCAACACCCTGGGAGTATTCCAGTCAGGCTTCATGAGGTACATAAATGGCCTACAGCTATAGCAATGGCCTTATTCAACTTTAGTCAGGAGCTGCACAGTTTGTTTTTATCTACAGACACCCCTGATCTGCATAGGCAGTTTTTTTTTTTTTGTTGTAAAGATGAACTTACCCTTTAAGCTGTTCTGCAGCTATACTGTAGCACTTAGAGGGTTGGGATAAACCATTTTACCACTTGCCGACTGCGTAACGTACATTTACTGCGGCAGGTCAGCGCTTTTGTGCGAAATCACGTACCTGTACGTAATTTCGTGCAATAGCCACTAGGGGGCTGATTGGACATAGGGGGAGCCAATCAGCGGGGCCAGCAGACCCGATGTCCGCCAGCCACCCGCAATCATTTGTGTAAAACTATATGTGTTAAAACCCGCGCTAAGGTAAAAGGTATATAAATGATTAATTCCTGCAGCTGCTGCTCACTTGGGTAAAAACCAAGGAAGAATAGTAAAACGATCTAAAACAGCACTATCAGGCATAAATAATCACAATTATGATGAATAATAAAGTGTACCAGTGCTTAAATATATAAAAATATCCAATTCATACAATAGTGTCAGACAAATATATAATTGTTGATAAAGTGCACAAATAAAATTAAGTTAAAGTGCATTCATAATACATTCATGGTGCAAAAAGTGCAAAAGTGCTGGATACTGTGCAGTCCAAATTAATTGTCCACCTGAAATTGAGCTAAAGTGCTGAAAAAAGTGCTTGAAGTGTTCCACACAAGTGCTAAGGTGCTTTTAAGGAAACCCCTTTTGGGGATGCACTCACCAGACCTAAAATTTATTCAAGCTTTAAAACGCAGTAATTTTCCACAGGGTGGCCAGTAGGGATGGATGAGTCTACACAGCCTCCAACACACCTCCAGCTTTCTCTATGTTCTCCCCTTGATCAGATGCAGAGTCTGCTGAATGCTCAGACCAGAGGAGGTGGAGACAAGTGGGTGCTGCAACTGCATAGAGAGGCGCAGGATCTGTGGGAGGAGTTCTGACCTCCTCTCTGCTGGGACAAGGTGGGGGTTGAGCTGTTGTACCCCCTTGTCTCCACCCCTACCTTGTCCCAGCAGAGAGGAGGTCAGAACTCCTCCCACAGATTCTGCGCCTCTCTATGCAGTTGCAGCACCCACTTGTCTCCACCTCCTCTGGTCTGAGCATTCAGCAGACTTTGCATCTGATCAAGGGGAGAGCATAGAGAAAGCTGGAGGTGTGTTGGAGGCTGTGTAGACTCATCCATCCCTACTGGCCACCCTGTGGAAAATGACTGCATTTTGAGGCTTGATTACATGTTAGGTCTGGTGAGTGCATCCCCAAAAGGGGTTTCCTTAAAAGCACCTTAGCACTTGTGTGGAACACTTCAAGCACTTTTTTCAGCACTTTAGCTCAATTTCAGGTGGACTATTCATTTTGGACTGCACAGTATCCAGCACTTTTGCACTTTGCGCACCATGAATGTATTATGAATGCACTTTAATTTAATTTATTTGTGCACTTTATCAACAATTATTTATTTGTCTGACACTATTGTATGAATTGGATATTTTTATATATTTAAGCACTGGTACACTTTATTATTCATCATAATTGTGATTATTTATGCCTGATAGCGCTGTTTTAGATCGTTTTACCACCCGCAATCATTCCCAAGAGAGGCAGAACAGCGGTCTACCTATGAAAACAAGGCGGATCGCCATTCTGACAGGGGAGAAGATAGAGATCTTGTGTTCCTGCTAAGCAGAAACACGGATATCTGTCTTTCCCCAATCAGTGCAACCACCACACAGTTAGAAAGCACCCCCTAGGGACAAACTTAACCCTTTGATCGCCCCTGATGTTACCCCTTCCCTGCCATTGTCATTAGTACAGTAACAGTGCATATGTTTAGCACTGATCACTGTAGTAATGTCACTGGTCCCCAAAAAAGTGTCAAAAGTGTCAGTTAGGTGTCCAATCTGTCCACTGCAATGTCGCAGTCCCACCAAAAATTGCTGATCACTGTCATTACTAGTAAAAAAATAAATAAATAAAAATGCTGTAAAAATATCCCATAGTTTATAGACGTGATAACTATTGCACAAACCAATCAATATGCTTATTGGGATTTTTTTTTTACCAAAAATATGTAACAGAATACAAATTGGCCCAAATTGATGAATAAATTCGATTTTTTTTATTTTTATATTGGATTTGTTTTATAGCAGAAAGTAAAAAAAAAAGTTTTGTTTTTTTTTTCCAAATTCTCGCTCTTTTTTTGTTTAAAGCGCAAAAAATAAAAAAACACAGAGGTGATCAAATACCACTAAAAAAAGCTCTATTTGTAGGGAAAATAGGGCATACATTTTATTAGGGTACAGTGTTGCACGGCATGCAATTGTCAGTTAAAGTAACTCAGTGCCCTATCGCAAAAAATGGCCTGGTCATTAACCTTCCTAGCGGTATTCCCGAGTGTGACTCGGGGTAATATTTTAGAACCAAAAGCGGTAACCCCTGAGTCACACTCGGTATAGTGCTAGGAAGATCGCTGGATGCTGGAAGAGGTTTTACTTAGCTTTTCTCCGGGATCCAGCGAAGAATGCGGGCGGTATGCGGCGGCGGAGCTTCCTCCCGATCGTCAGCGAGCCCCGGCTTCCGTCTCCGGCGACGTGACGTCCGCCGGGGGGTGGAACCGGCGGCAAATTCGAATGTAAAACACACCAAACACACTGATACCGTTCAAAATAAAAAAAAATCACATTACATTGCCCCCCAGTGCCCTTTCCTGCAGTTTTACTGTACTTTTTATGTAAATATATGTGTGTATATATATATATATATATACATAATTCTTGTGAATAAGCAGCCCAAACCAACTGTATACATATTATATACGTATATATATATATATATATATGTGTGTATACATACATATATATATATATATATATATAATAAATGTATACAGTTGGTTTGGGCTGCTCATTAACAAGAAATACATGCAAAATAATGGTACCGCTTTCAGCACCTAAAATCCAAAAGAATCATACCGCCAGGGAGGTTAAGGGGGTAAAACCTTCCCTGTGAGTTTGGCCTCAAATTGTAAGTGTATTTAAATCTGCTAGTACATTTAACACTTCCCTCCCCCCAAATTAACAATGATGCTATCCAAAGGTGTCCATATTCTCCTTCATCCAGGGTGGCAGGACTCTAATCAGGAGGTGTGTTATTGGCCAATTTACCAGGTGAAAAGGAAACTAATGCAGCCACCACATCTAATGATCGGTAAGCTGTAATTTCTTACATTTTGAGGGGGGTAGGGGGGTTTAATACTGCTTTAAAATCTTTAAATATTTAAAAGTGGAATTAGGTATGTTTTAACTACTTGCCGACTGCCTAAGGTACATTTACTGTGGCAGGTCGGCTCGATTACGCGAAACTACGTACCTGTACGTTGTTTAGTGTAATAGCCAGTGGGGGCGTTCACGTGCCACCAGAGGTACCCGCTGATAGGCCAGAGGGGGAGCCAATCAGCAGATCCGGCGGACTCGATGTCCGCTGGCCACCCACGATCGCTCCCCATAGAAACAGAACGGCGGTCTGCCTATGTAAACAAGGCAGACCGCCATTCTGTCACAGGTGAACACAGTGATCTTGTGTTCCTGCTATTTAGGAACACAGATCTCTGTGTTCATCTAGTGAGTCCATCCCCCACACAGTTAGAAAGCACCCCCTAGGGCAGTGATGGCGAACCTTGGTACCCCAGATGTTTTGGAACAACATTTCCCATGATGCTCAACTACACTGTAGAGTGCATGAGCATCATGGGAGATGTAGTTCCAAAACATCTGGGGTGCCAAGGTTCGCCATCACTGCCCTAGGGACACACTTAACCCTTTGACAGCCCCTGGTGTTAACCCCTTCCCTGCCAGTGTCATTAGTGCATATTTTTTAGCACTGATTACTGTATTAATGTCACTGGTCCCCTCAAAAGTGTCAGTTAGGTGTCCGATCTATCTGCCGCAATGTTGCAGTCTTGCTAAAAATCGCTAATCACCGCCATTACTAGTAAAAAATAAATAAAAAAAATATAAAAATGACATAAATCTATCCCCTACTTTGTAGACGCTATAACTTTTGTGCAAACCAATCAATATACGCTTATTGGGATTTTTTTTACCAAAAATATGTAGCAGAATACATATTGGCCTAAATTGATGAAAAAATTAGATTTTTTTTTATCGGCTGTGTTTTATAGCAGAAAGTAAAAAATATTGTTTTTTTCAGAACTATTTTTTTGTTTATAGCGCGCGAAAAAAACAAAAAAAAAACGACGATCAAATACCACCAAAAGAAAGCTCTATTTGTGGGGGAAAAAATACATACGTTTTTTTTTTTTGGATACAATGTTGCATGACCGCGCAATTGTCAGTTAAAATAACGCAGTGCCGTATCGCAAAAAATTGCCAGGTCCTTAAGGGGGTAAAACCTTCTGGTCCTTTAGTGGTTTATATATGGCATTCAATGGATTTTGAAAATCTGCACATTTTCTTTTTGAAGGAATGGGTATACGCTTACAGGGAAGCCACCAGAGAAGTGAGAACCTAAAAATAGATTTATTACCACCAAATAATAAATAACGTCAAACAGCCATTTTTTTCTATTTTTTCATTGTTTTTACACTTTCCTGGAAGTTAAACTATTTCACAGTTCTGTCATTCCCCAGGGCCTGTTTGGCCGTGTCTCTGGTAAACTCCAGCTCCTAATATATTACATGACAAAGTGAGGTCATTATTCACAACCACTTGGCACTTACCACCTTTTTCTATATCAGGAGAGATCTATTTTATGTGTTATATTGTAGTTTTGAAAGGGAGAACGCTGACAGTACTTACAAAGGCTTGCAGGTCACTAGGAAAGTCTTAGTTGGAATCACAGGGAAAATGGTGTAGTGGAAAGCAAAGTATTCCAACTCTTGGCCTGCTGTGCGGTAGAAAAGTACCGACAATTATCATTTTTAATGGAAACTTGTACTGGGCTAAATATATAGACTGCCAGTGCTGACCTTCTCCTGCAAATACTAGCTGCCTGGATACGGCTGGCTTCAATACTTTCTGTGTCAGTATGCAGCCAGTGAAATTACAACACTTGATCTGTACACTTGTTCCTGGTAAGCATGTGAACATTGGTAAATGCCATTGGATTAGCATTAAAGGGAACCTGTCACCAACTTTAAAAAATGCAGGTTAAAAGCACAGAAAAAAGAAACAAGTCTTATAAATGCTTACATGCAACGTTTTTCCTTTCCATGAATAATTTTTTATTCACTTGCAGTGTGATTTTAAATTTACGAGTGAAATTGACCACTCCAGGAAGTGTCAGTTATCAAGCAGGGCCACAGGGGTTGATTTACTAAAACTGCAGAGTGCAAAAGCTGAGGCAGCTGTGCATTACAGCCAATCAGCTTCTAACTTCAGCTTGTTCACAATAAAACCTGGAAGCGGATTGGTGTCTATGCAGATCTGCACCAGACTTTGCACTCTCCAGTTTTAGTAAATCATAAGCCTCTACTATTCTGTGTGTGTCTAATTCCTGTCTGTGCTGGCCCTGCTCCTGAAGAAAAGGAGGGGGGGGGGGGGGTGCCACCTGAGTGTAGTATTAAAGTATAGGTTTTATTTACACATGGTTAAAAACACTTACAAGATCAGGTAAGAGTGCACGAATATCCCACCAGCCGGATCCAGGTCACTGGCTGTGGATGGATGGAGACACGAATGCCCTGTTGCAACAGGAAGTGTCATGCTAACCAGCGTAGACCGCACAGGTGGGAGGGGTTGGAGTCATGGCTGTACTGTTATTCATAGGCTAAGCGCTCGGAGCTCACAGCTCCTTCTACTGGCCATGTGTCAGGGTGTAAGGAAAACAGACAGCATGAAAATGCAAGTAAAAAAAAAACTAGTTTATTAGAGCAACAACAATAAACACACAGCAAGAGTGAGGAGCGAAATCAGGAACAGCCGGGGTCAAGTTCATAGCGGGTAGTCATCCAAGCCGGGATCGAGTCTAGAAGTGGGTAGTCATCCAAGCCGGGGTCGAGTCCAGAAGCGGGTAGTCATCCAAGCTGGGGTCGAGTCCAGAAGCTGGTAGTCATCCAAGCCGGGGTCGAGTCCAGAAGCGGGTAGTCATCCAAGCCAGGGTCGAGTCCAGAAGCAGGTAGTCATCCAAGCCGGGGTCGAGTCCAGAGGTGGCTAGTCATCTAAGCTGGGATCGAGTCTAGAAGCAGGTAGTCATCCAAGCCAGGGTTGAGTCCAGAAGCAGGTAGTCATCCAAGCCGGGGTCGAGTCCAGAAGCAGGTAGTCATCCAAGCCAGGGTCGAGTCCAGAGGTGGCTAGTCATCTAAGCTGGGATCGAGTCTAGAAGCAGGTAGTCATCCAAGCCAGGGTTGAGTCCAGAAGCAGGTAGTCATCCAAGCCGGGGTCGAGTCCAGAAGCAGGTAGTCATCCAAGCCGGGGTCGAGTCTAGAAGCGGGTAGTCATCCAAGCCGCGGTCGGGTCCAGAAGCAGTTAGTCATCCAAGCCGGGATCGAGTCTAGAAGCAGGTAGTCATCCAAGCCAGGATCGAGTCCAGAAGCGGGTAGTCATCCAATCCGGAGTTGAGTCCAGAGGCGGGTTGACTGCCGATGCAGGGTCGTCTGCTGATGCCGGGTCATCTGCCGATGCCGGGTTGCCTGCCAATGCGGAATCGAGACCCAGGAAGGTCATCACCCAAGCCAGGTCATACACGGAGGAACACGGAGAACAGAAGATTGCTAGCAGTGATGAACCTTGGAGCACAAACACAAGGGCAAAGGACTGCAAGCCAACAGGTGATATATATAGTCAGGTGTGCAACAGAGTTTATAAAAACAACAGTCTGCACATGTCCAAGATGGCTGCCAACAGGAAGGGAAGGTAAGACCTTGACACATGTAGGATAAAACCTATACTTAATACTACACTCAGGTGGCGCCCCCCCCCCCTTTCTTCATGTCATTTCAGAGTTTGACTGTGGCTGTTACTAAATCCACGTTATAATTCATGGACTGAGATTGTTTCTCCCCTCCTTTTTCTCCTTAAAATTGTTTAGAGATTTTCTTTGATTGGGGCATACACCTTCTGTGTGTAAGAACTCTTGCTTTTTATTCTGTAAGCTGGCCCTGCTCCACCTCCCACATAACCTTTTATGTACTGGGAGAACTGAATGGAAATACTTTAGAGCTGTAATTTGACTGAAGGCTCTAAAACTGCTGTGACTGCTAACATCACATCCAAGATGGCGGTGCCCAGCTGTAGTATCATGCCTTTTGGATATCCACACAATGGAGATTATACAGGTGAAAAACACGCATACAATATGGTAAATGCTCATAAAATTTTCTGGGAAAGTTTGTAGTTGAATTGAATGTCCTGGCCTAAGGGTCTCTTTAAAGTGATTGTAAAGTCTTGTTTTAAAAAACCAAACATGTTATACTTACCCAGTGGCGTTGCGTGGGGGAGGGGCATGGCTCCGGGTGCAATATTTAGAGGGGTGCATCCCACGCCAGTGTCACTTCGTCCTTATCCTTATTTTTGTACAGACTCGCTCACTGTGCTCCGGCCGCCATGCTCAGGCTCAGCGATGGGTGGCGGGTGCCCTGTTATTGGGCGAACGGGGTCATGTGTGACGGCAGGGCTAGCCTGTCTGTGATCATGGGAGGCACATGTGCAAACTGTTGCTCCTGGAATCCCGCCTCTGGCTCGCTGTCCGAGCCGCCGCATCACCATCTTCTCCTCCTCCGCTCCGGACCGGATCTCTGATTTCCCTGTTGTGGCAGCCAGTCTGGCAATGTGGCTGTGGTACCTGGGAGTCATACTTCTGGCCGGGAAGAGGGGGACAGCCCTGGAGCAGCCAGCCAGAGCAGACGAGCAGTTTGAGTATGAGGCGCCACGTGTTACAGGCTTGCAGCAAGCAAACATGCCTGAGACCCGCATCTGCGCATGCGCCGGCTAACTTCTTACATGCCAAATGCCCTGAGGGACATGCATTACATAGCAGGATTCATCATTTAACCCCATGCATGACAAATGCTTGGTGGGGACAAATGCAGGAACATTACTCATCCCCTTACATGCTAAATGATTGGCAGGGACACAGGCAGGAACATCACTTAATGGTGAAGTGATGATCCTGCCTGTATCCCCTCTGAGGTTTCAGCATGTAAGGGGTCAAGTCTTAATCTCTTACATGCCGAATCAGGACACAGGCAGGACCACTGAACTCCTTAGATGCATTTGGCATGTAGGGAGTTAAGTGATTGTGCCTGTGTCCTGTTGAGCATTCGGCATGTAAGGAGTTCAGTGATCTTAAATCCTGATTAAAAATTATATCGGGTCTGGAATTTTAGTCTTTGCAGATGACACCAAGCTATGGAGCAGAATAACGTCCCTACAGGATGTCTTTAACTTACAAGCCAACCTCAATGCACTGTTTAATTGGAGCGACTATGTGGCAAATGAGGTTTAATGTTGATTAATGTAAAGTTATGCACTTGGGGCTAAGAATATGCATGCATCATACATACTATATATTCCTTATATGTGCCTGCTGTACCATGTACTTGTTTCAGAAAGTATCCTGCTCTCTTTGTATTGCTTCCTTTGTGTGAAATCCTTGGTATTCCTGAGAGTCCCTCTGCTTTCCTTTCCTTACCCCCCCCCCCAACCTCCTGCACAGCCATTCGCTGGGATGCTCAGTGTCCTGCTGTTTCTCCACCCCCCCCCCCAGCTCTTATGTTGGGGGTCAAAGATAAGCACAAATCTAAATAAATAGCTAATTGGTTTGCCAGCTGAACACTTCAAGGTCAAAACACAATACCTTATAAATATGTATTATCATTCAAGTAGTGCAGCGCAAACAATAAAATGAATATGAACTAGAAAATCCATAAAATCATAAATAAATCATTAAAAAGTCCATCTCATAAAAATCCACATATCCATGACTGCTGTGAATAAGTGCTTCCAACTGAGGCATGCAGGTGTCACTTTGAGAAACCCTCCACCACAAACATAAGCAGCCTCTCGCCTCCTTGCTAAGACCAAAAAGGTCTCAATTCACCTTCCCCAATGGAGTCACAGATTCTCCAGTAGGTAGGCGTTCAATAGTTGTGGTGACAGCCCGTCTGTGATCCGCTCCTCCCAGGCTGCATGTCCGACACTAACACAGGAACACCGACAAATCCTTTCCGTTCTACCGACACACTTCTCCGCCACCGCTGCCTGCCCGAATACCTTACACCTGTGGAAGCAGCTAGTGGAAAGGACTCATTGAGTGATAAAAAGGGGTAGGAGAAGAAAAGCAGCGCCACCTCAGTGTAGATTAAAAGGTTATTTATTACATAAAAACAACGTAGTAACTCACACAGAGGAAATCGTTGATCAGCAAATGGTAATAGTTCTTCTGCAACACTGCAGGGATGTTCGGGAAGTACACTGTGGCGGCCGTGGTCCTGGCTGTGCCGGTGGAGTCCGACACTTCCTGTGGTTCTGGCAGCGTTCAGTATCCAGGCTTACATCCAATAGTGGCAGGGGGGTGCTCGCGTTCGGAGCATGCGTGCTCCTTCCTCAGGCAATGCTGATTTGTGTGACAGACTGGGAGTTTTATAGCTGAGGGACTCAGGGGGCGGGAGCTTGTTGCTGTGGAGATGCGATATATACAATCATCAGGTCAGAACAGGAAGTCATATATCGCATCTCCACAGCAACAAGCTCCCGCCCCCTGAGTCCCTCAGCTATAAAACTCCCAGTCTGTCACACAAATCAGCATTGCCTGAGGAAGGAGCACGCATGCTCCGAACGCGAGCACCCCCCTGCCACTATTGGATGTAAGCCTGGATACTGAACGCTGCCAGAACCACAGGAAGTGTCGGACTCCACCGGCACAGCCAGGACCACGGCCGCCACAGTGTACTTCCCGAACATCCCTGCAGTGTTGCAGAAGAACTATTACCATTTGCTGATCAACGATTTCCTCTGTGTGAGTTACTACGTTGTTTTTATGTAATAAATAACCTTTTAATCTACACTGAGGTGGCGCTGCTTTTCTTCTCCTACCCCTTTTTGTCTGTTGCAGAGTCCCTCTAGCTCTGTATGAAGCCTGCAGCCACCTCCACCATCCATCTCCACTAACCCGAGGGATTGAACTATCCTGCATACTTCCTAAAAAGACTAACTACAGCCACAGTTGAAACTTTTTTCATAAGATCGAATGTACTTGACTCTTTCACTGGCGCAGGTCGAACGTTGTGTATATGTACCTGTATTGAGTGATAAAAGTCCACAGGTTAGGGGGCGTAAATTACTTGCCTTTCCCCGGGCGCTGACAACCCATGCTATGCCACTGTACTTACCTTACTTGTGCAGTTAGTTTGGCACAGGGCAGCCTGGATCCTCCTCTTCTCGGGTCCCTTGTTGCTGCTCCTGGCCCCTCCCACCTATCGAGTGCCCCCACAGCAAGCAGCTTGCTATGGGGGCACCTCGTGTGTACATTCAGACACGGAGCTGCCGTTCAGCCCCGCCCCTCTCTCTCCTGATTGGCCAACTGATCTTGATTGACAGCAGTAGGAGCCAATGTGCCAGTCAGGAGGTAGTGTCCCAGACAGCCGAGGGAATCATGGACATCACTGGATAGAGATAGGGCTCAGGTAAATATTAGGGGTGCTGGGGCGGCTGCTACACACAGAAGGCTTTTTATCCTAATGTATAGAATGCATTAAGATAGCTTTTGCCTTTACAACTCCTTTAAAGCAGATAGTGTCTCACTAACTTTCATTTGCTAATTTAAAGTGGTTGTAAAGCGTAAGTTGTAAAAACGTAATAGATTCCCCTATTTTCCACGAAGTTATGTGCCCCAGTGTATGTTCTATGTAGCTGTATACCTTATTTCAGAGCGCCGCTCGGTGCTCACATGACTGCCCGCCATTCTCCTCTCCCGTTCTGACAACTACAGTGGGAGGGGCTGAGAATTCCCTGCTGACGTCACCCGGAAGGAGGAGGGCGGCGGGCAGTTAGGTGAGTGGCACTTTGAAATAAGGTATACAGCTACATCATTTTTATCTAGAACATATGCTGGCGCACATAACTTCAGCCAATGGTGCCACGGCTGTGTCTCCACCAATCAGGAGGGAGAATCCTGGATGGTAAAGGGACTTGTAGATCTCGCTGGAGAGAGATGGGGTTCAGGTAAGTATTAGGGGATGCTGGGGAGGCTGCTACATCCAGAAGGTTTTTTTTTATCTTAGTGCATAGAATGCATTAAGATAAAAAACCTTCTGACTTTACAACTCCTTTAACTCTTTCGCTGCTAGGTCCATTTGTCGTACAGACCTGACAGCGGGGGGGTTCACACACATTCCCAGTGGTTACAGCCACCGGGATTGTGTGTAAATCTGACAAGCAGACTCCGGCCTGTTAAAGGCATTTGGATGGGTGCGCTACCGCCCGATTGTCTCTATAGACCCTGGTAGACCCTGGATGTCTCATTTAATAGAACCTGTCACCAAAAAATAATCACATAGGGGACGTTTTGTCGCTTATGTAATGAAAAAAAAGTTAAGTAAAAAAAATGTTTTATAGTAAAAAATGTAAGTTACACCCTAGCACATATAGTCCTCACTACAATTTTTTTTGAGGCCCCCCCCACCCCCACATATACACACGTACGTGCGTAATTGTATGCGTTGGGGGGCCTACACATGAAAACATTGATTGCATTACACATGTTACATATCGCCGTGCACGCCGGAGTGAGAGCAATATTTCTAGCACCAGACCTCTTCCAAAACACTAAACTGATGAACTATAGGGGGCATTTAAAATGTCGCCTATGAAAAATATAAGGTACTAAAGTTTTTCACTATTTTACAGGTGCACGCAAATTTAAGGTTTGACACGTTGAGTATCTATTTTCTCGATGCAACCTCATCTTTTAGATTTTACTAAATATTGGGTAATATTATTGTGTTTGTGTGCTCTAAAATTAACTTTAACTTATTTTTTACAGAAATTTTGCATTTCCTAGACCTTTGTGGTCATATCACGTGACATAAAAAATTGGAACTACCACTATTTTATTCTCTAGGGTGTCTGCTTTCAGAAAATATATAATGTGTGCAAAAAACACAAAACTGGCTCTGGCAGCAAAAGGGGAACTGAATCAGCTGTGTTTCACCACGGCAATTTCCATACTGTATAAGTATGCATAGTACATACTGCCCTAATCCTGTTGCAGATTGGCACCTTGTCAGTGAAAATACCCCTCCCTGGCAGGATAACCTGGTATCTATTCTATCATTTAGGCTGAATTCACACTGTTCCATATGCATGAAGCATGAGTTGTAACGAACATATATAGGTGAGGATGAACCCAAATAATTTCCATTTTCCCTTCATGCTAAACCGCAGTGCATAAATGTGAACAAGCCCCATAGAAAAGAATGGGATTTCTACTTGTAATGCATTTTCATGCAGCAAAAGGCGTCAGTTGAGCTGCATGAAAATGGACAACTTTGAGCCTTAAAGAACTACTGAGGGTTTTTTTTTTTTTTTTTTTGTTAAAACAGTTTATTATATTATAACAGCATATACAAATATACAAGGCATGACAGAGATACAGAAAGAAAAAAAACGCCAAGAAATATGCAAACAAAAATACAGTCATGAAATGCAATAAGGCACAGAGAAATCTTATACAGAATCAAACTTGTACCCAGGTGTAACACAAAACTTCTGAAGTCCCAGTATTGTAGACAAACACCTCACGGGCATTAGGAGATTGGGACTCCAACTAAGGTACAGGCAGACTGAACATCCCTCCATACAGTGGGGGCCAGGGCTAGAGGTCTAGGGAAGCATGTCAAGGGGGATCCCCGTCTCCCGACACCCCCAAAGGGGAACTTACTGTGTCAGGGGACAGGAGGCCCACACCTAGGGAGCACTTGGCACGGGCGCCGTCATTGTAGCTAAAGGAGGAGTCATTCCCACCCTACGGTGGGCCAAGGAACCTGTGAGAGCTATGGGGGGGGAGGGGAAAGAGGATAGGGGGAAAGGTGAAGGGTGAAAAGGAACAGAGAGGCAGGGGATCACACAAAGGGAGAAGAGGAGGGCAGGGGGGAAAGAAAGCAAAATGAGAGGCGCGAGCAAAAAGAACTAGAGTAGGAGGAGGGGGGGGGGGTATCGGGAGGAAATCAGTGGGGCCTGAACATCCAGTGGGGCATCCAAGGGGGGCTTGTTAGCCGCCATGGCAGGAGTATGACGCACTATGTGCTCAATCTCTGGAAATCAGGGAGGGATTGGAAGTGTATCCAAGGAGCCCAAGTCTTGTAAAACTTCTGGTGAGAGTCCTTCGCCTGAGCGACAATGTCCTCCAACTCCGCCACTCGCTGCACCCTTCGCAACCACTCAGCAACCGTGGGAGGGGAGGTGGACAGCCAATGACAAGGCACGCACATTCTGGCAGCGTTGATAAGGTGCAACGTGAGAGATTTCTTATAACTGGCGTAGGATAAAGAGGTGTGATGGAGAAGGTATTGTGCTGGAGTGAAGTCAGGCGTGTAAGTGGTGATACGGGGGATCAGGGCCTGAACCTCCCTCCAGAACGGCTTGATGATAGGGCAATCCCACCATATATGTTTCAGAGACCCCCTATGCTGCCCACATCTCCAACACAAAGGAGAGTTCGTCGTGGAGAATTTGTGCAGTAGGTCGGGGGTTCTGTACCATTTGGAGTACAACTTGAAGCCCGTTTCCTGAGCTAGAACGTTCAAGGACCCTTTATGCATGTGGTAAAGGATATGCTACCAATCGTCACCCGAGAGGGTCAAACCCATCTCCCCTTCCCAGCGGGACCTGAGCGCCTCGGTAGGTGCATGCACGACCGGAAATAACATAGTATAAAGAATGGAAACCGTGTGACGGTGCGGGCCAGGAGCATCGCAAAGGCGTTCAAACGACGTGAGCGACCGAGACCAGTCCACCAACGGCTGAGTGTGCGATAGAAAATGACGAATTTGAAGAAAACAGTAAAAGGGGATGGTGACCTGCGGGTATTTACGTTGGAGATCCTGATGCGATAATAATCGTGAGCCCTCAAAAAAGTGGCGTGCTTCAAAGGGCATATCCGAGGAAGGACCCTCGGGGGGCACATATGGTAGGCCCGAGGGAAAGTCCGGGGAGGAGTGCAGGGTTGTAAGAGGGCTGCGTTTCGGAGAAATATCAAGCTGCTTACAGATCGTACGAAATACCCGCAAGGTGGCACCAGTCAAGGGATGTGTAAGTACGGGCCGCGGGGTCGTGGCGTGAGCCATCCACGGGAGGTGATGGGCAGGGAACTCCGAAATGGCCCCCTCAAGACGGACCCAGTCCTTAGAGGCCGAGTGTGCATGCCAATCCACTATCCTGGATAGGTGACAAGCCCAATAATACTTCAGCACGTGTGGGAACCCTAAGCCACCGTCTTGTTTGGGGCGGGTGAGCATATCCCAACTAAGCCTAGGCTTCTTAGAGGACCAAAGGAACTTGGAACACAGTTGCCTGTATGAATGGAAAAAAGCCGGGGGAACATGAATCGGTAGAGCCTGAAGGATATAGAGTAGACGTGGCAGGATATTCATCTTCACGATTGCAACTCTGCCAAACCAAGAGAAGGGACCCTGTGCCCAGGATTTGAGATCCTTTTCAACCGTGCGTAAAATTGCTAGGTGATTTTTGGAATAGAGGTCCGATAGAACCCTCGGGAGTTGGACCCCAAGGTACGTAATAGAGTGAGGATCCCAAATGAACGGAAAGTTGGTCTGGCAGAGTTGCAGAAGCGAAGAGGGAAGAGAAATATTAAGGGCACGCGACTTGGAATAATTAATTTTCACTACTGAGGGTTTTTAAACAAGAAGTTCTATTCCCAGAAAGAGCGTACATAAGATCATTTTTTTTTCTAAAGTTTTACTTTAATGCTTATGTAAAATACTTTTACGGGTGAATATGTGTGATGGAGCCATTAATTCTGATGCACCATCCCCAATGCACCTGTGTTGTAAGAATACTACAATGCTTGGCAACCCATCGTAGTGCATTCACGAAAATGACCAAATGAGGACACCGTTGGGTGGTTGGCAGCCCTCTCAAAACGAATGGTCTGCCCTAATACGATGCGCAACATAATGCAGTTAACAAATGTAAATGGGCCCTATTATCTAATAATGTGTCCTGTGCAGTTGTTCATTTCGCTGTCCCTTGCCTTGCACGAAGGGAAAGGAATTGCTTGTATTCTTTCTTTTAAAAACTCTTCAAGTCACACAAGGCCTCGTGTAAGCATCTGACACAGACAGAAGAAAAGTCTGTGTTTCCCTTCTAGCAACCATTTAATGTCCTCTTATTTGTTGTAAGCAGTCCTAGTAAAGATGGAGAAAATAGCTGTCTGCTAGGAGGAGAATACGCTGCTCTTTACTTAGGTACATCCTATAATCTATATAGTCATAGTTCATTTCCATGTTGTACTTGTTATTCCCACTAGACAGACATGATTGTCCAATATCACACTGGGCACTACAAGCCAAGTTTGATGTTATTAAATTAGAATACCAAAGACCATGAGATCACTGAAACATAAGGAGGTGTATTGTGTCTATGCCGGTATCCCCAGTGAGATGGTATTTCTTTTCCAGACACTCCTAAGCCCAGAGGGACTGCAAATAGTTAACAGGGAAAGGTCACTGCATGTTTAACTACTGTTACGTCAGGTACTTGGACATCCCTAGAAATTAAGCCTGATTTGCTTCCATGTTTTGATATGTGAATATCTGATGCTGGCTGATGATTTTGTTAAATTACAAAGCATACAAATGTAAATCACAGTTCCTTTTTACAGACCGTCAGGAGGAGGAAAGTACTGCCTGGGAGAGAGGAAACGCTACCGCTCCTGTAACACTGATGTAAGTACATATGACATTGTCCAGCTATTTAAGTGGGGTCCCCTAAGGATCTGTCCTGGGACCAATCCTGTTTAATTTATTCATAAAAGATCTAGAGGAGGGGATATCCAGCACAATCTCGGTATTTGCGGATGATACAAAGATAAGCATGCCAATATCATCTATACAGGATGTTGTAACCTAAAGCAGACCTGAAAAAATAATGGGGTGGGCAACTACATGGCAGATGAGGTTTAATGTTGAAAAATGTAAGGTAATGCACTTGGGTGTCAGGAATACGAGTGCAAGTTACTTGCTAGGGGGAGGGGGGGACCTCTGGGTGAATCTAAGAAGGAAAAGGACCTGGGTGTCCTAGTGGACAATAGGCTTGGCAGTGGCATGCAATGCCAAGCCGCTGCAAGCAAAGCCAACAGAATACTGGCATGTATAAAAAAGGGGATTCACTCCAGAAATAAAGAGATTATTCTCCCACTCTACAAGACTCTGGTCCGGCCGCATCTCAAGTATGCCGTCCAGTTCTGGGCACCGGTCCTCAGGAAGGATGTGCTGGAACTGGAAAGAGTCCAGAGAGGGCAACAAAGATAATTAGGGGAATGGAGGACATTGACTATGAGGAAAGACTGCAAGCACTGAACTTATTCTCTCTGGAGAAGAGACGCTTGAGAGGGGATATGATATCAATGTACAAATACTGTACTGGTGACCCTAGCATAAGGAACAAACTTTTCAGAGAAAGGGAATATAATAAGACACGGGGGCCACTCACTAAAACTAGAAGAAAAGCGGTTTAACTTTAAACTATGTAAGGGGTTCTTTACTATCAGAGCGGTAAGGAATTGGAATTCTCTTCCACAAGCAGTGGTATCAGCAGGGAGCATCGATAGTTTCAAAAATCTATTAGATGGGCACCTTAAAGACCACAACATGCAGGGGTATACAATGTACGGTTAACAGTAAACACACACACACATTATAGGTTCAACTGGATGGACTGATGTCTTTTTTCAACCTCACCAACTATGTATCTATTTAAGTTACACAGAGGGGTAGATTTACTAAAACTGGAGAGTGCAAAATCTGGTGAAGCTGTGCATGGTAGCAAATCAGCTTCTAACTTCAGCTTGCTAAATTAAGCTTTGACAAAAAATCTGGAAACAAATTATTTTTTATGCAGAGCTGCACAAGATTTTTCACTCTCCAGTTTTAGTAAATAAACCTCAAAGTATGCCTGTGCACACACAGTGGGCCTCAGCATTTGTGGTCTTTAACTTCTGTCTGAACTAGAGGCATCTGTAGACACTGGCCAAAGGGGGAAACATTGTAGCCTATATGGCTGGGCACCAGGGCTGGACAAACTTTGGCCTTTTCATCTTGGCTGCTACAGGACTTTGTCCTGGCATAGGTGGAAGCCCTAATTATGGAAGAAAAAACAAATAATTGTATGCAGTATAATGTACTTTGCAGGACTCAGCGGGATAGAAAGGAAGCCAGTTGGAAACATGGCTGATGTAAGCATGTAGCTGGAGGGTAGGCAGGATTCACCCCACATTCATCCTTATGTCATCCTCTGGTAGTGTTTGACTGAGCCCACCAGGGGAAAATAGAGGGAGGGGGTCATCTTTAGGCAGTGACACAGTATGCTGTAGCAAAAAATTAGTGTGGTTTGGTGTAAGTTGGCGTTGTTAGGGAGGTATGGTTTAACAGCAATGGCTAATTCTTAGCCAGCTTATAAAAGAAGAGGATCAGTTTGAGGAAAATGTGCTTTTACAGCATAGGTTTTGCATTGGCAGGATACCTGACCCTACTTTTAAATCACTGTTACTGTTCACATATTGTAAGAAACTGACAGAGATTGTTCACTTTTATCCGAAGCCCATCAGAAATTGCTCACTGCTAACACTGTCATAGGCTGCTAGCCTTTAACAATAAAGTGTCAGGGGTTGCTCACAGGTTCCATCATTAAGACAAGCAATGAATAACAACATTCATAACACAGCACCCTCAAACCCTATTGGGATTTTTCATTAAAGGGGTACAAATCAGTATTAAAAGAGGCGTATTTACTGTATTAAGCAGTGACTGTGACATTTGCCAAATATTCACTCCAAGTTAATTACTCACTGGCTACCTTTTTGCCTTTACAGGATGATGGAAATGTTATGGTGTGATACGGAATGCAAAGTGGCCTCTATTTCTTAAATAAAAGCTCAGCCATAAGCTGCACAGTTGCAATCCACATAACTGGTGAACCTAGAAATGTAATGTGATTTGTATGCTGACATTATGTTTAAATGTTGACATTCTGTACACAAATTTGCATTGCTAACTAGGGTTGCACTAATACCATTTTTTTTGGCTAGTACGACTACCGATACTTGGGCTCAAGTACTCACCATTACAGATACCTTTGTGATATAATTTGAGCCCATAAACAAAGAATGGGCTCAAAAGCACTGCAAAAAATTGCATGCAATTTGAACAGGAATGTGGTGCAATTCCTGTCCAAATCGCATGCAATTTCCCACACCGCTCCTATTGGAACCCAGGCTGAAGTCACTATGACAAGCCAGGTTTTGCACAGGAGTGGTGGGAGAAGCTGCATGTGATTCGGACAGGAATCACACTGCATTCTTTTTCAAACCACATGCGATTCTTTGCAGTGTGATTTGAGCTCATTCATTTTGCATGGGCTTAAATCACACTGCAAATGTATCAGTAATCGGTAACGGCGAGTACCTGAGCACAAGTATCGGTACTTGTACTCGCCGATAAAAAAAACATATTGGTTCAATCTTGGTTAGCAATGCAAATTTATGTGCATAATGTCAACATACAAATTAGTGATCGACCGATATAGTTTTTTCGTTGCCGATACCGATATTTTGGTCAATGCATATCAGTATCGGCCAATATTTTTGTACATTAAAATTTTATTATTATTTTTTTTTTACTTTACAGGTACTCTTGTGGAGGAATCTGGGGGTCCCTCCTCTGCACCTAAAAAGTATCCAAAACACCAAGTTTGGCTGTTCTGAATGCTGTCATTTTTTTAAATCTGGCGCCAGACAGTACCCGGAAGTGATGTCACTCATGACATCACTTCTGGGTTTTTGCATGGAGACCCGATAAGAGCCGAAAGCGGCTTTAATGGGGGCTTTGGCGGTCGTGCAGGCTGGTTGCCCGGCTTCTCAGCCAACTGTCGGCTATGGACGCTGGTACCGGGGGGATGCCTCTAGCTGCAGGCATCACTCCGGTACAAGCACTTTCCCAAAATATCGGCAATATCGGTCACCTTGGTGGCCGATTCCGATATATCGGGGAAAGTGCATATCGACCCTCGATATATCGGCTTTGCCGATAATCGGCCGATCTCTAATACAAATCACATTACATTCCTTGGTTCAACAGTCATGTGGATTACACATTTAGGCTCAAATTGTACCTCAAAGGTATCCATTTCAGGTATCGGAGCATTTGAACGAGTACTCATGCAAATGCTTAGTAATGGCATCAATTATTTGTGCAACCCTGTTGCTAACTTTTGGTCTTCATATATCTTTATATATTTATATTTAACCAGCTATGGAATAATTATCTGCTTAAGATGTGGACAACTTTGTCCAGCCAGGGTATTAGCTCTTGCTACCAGTGCTGATTTGTTGCCTTTTTGCACAATGGGGTATATTACACTAGGCACATAGGCCTTGGGCAGTCCCTGTAGCTTGGGGGGTTTTCAGAGGTTTTCTGAGACTCTTGATTGTCAGTACACATACCTCCTAACTGTCTTTCTTTTGAAACCAAATCCCTCTATCCCTTTATTCTCCTCAATCGTCCCTCTTTTTTGGTCTAATGTACAAATATTTATAAAATGTAATATTGAACTACTAAAAGTGTTATTCTGCGCTAAACCTTCATCCTATCTCTTAATTATCTTGTTTGGAATTTTGAAAAGCCAGTATAAAGGAAAAGTAACACTAAAAAAAAAAAAAAAAATTCTGAATATAACATTCTTTTTTCATATACATTCTTATTGGTCTGCATAGTTGTTAGCGTGGCAGAGGTTTGTCCATTTCCTAAATACATTGTACTAGAACAAGTCCCTCTTTCTCATCTTAGAAATTTGGGAGTTATGCAGTCCATGATGAATGGATTACTTTAAACTTCTAGTTTTCTTAAACCATTTATACACACTGTCCCCATCTATTATGCCTACAATCATTTTAAATGACATTGTGCTCATTTGTCTCCCTCCCTTTTGGATAAATTAATTTATTTCCATTCTTCCCTGACTGCTTTTCATACATGAAAATGTCTTTACTCCTCCAGATCACCTGTTATGGTATCCTGGAAGGCTGTGCATTCTTTTTGGGTAATGTTAATTCATTTAGAAGACTTATAATGCAGACTGTGAAAGATAGAATGTGAAAAATGGTACTTGCAGCTGTTCGGTAGAAGGGAAATGATGTTCCATGCCACTCTGTGAACTTTGGTGGCCTGTAGGAGTATTCCAAAGCCTCCAGTATATTCCTGCTGATCACATATCTTACTCATAGTTGCATAGCTAACTAGGTTGAAAACAGAGACCTCTCTATCAACTTCAACCTTTCAGTGTAGGTTCAAAGAAAGGCAAATTCCTTCTGGGCCACACCATTCAACATTCACATACTTTTCTTTTTATTATGACTTTGGATGGAAAACATGTAGGCTAGTTTTACATCTTTTAATTGATTTTGGGATTACAATGTGATACCAAGGGGCATTACGGAGCTTAAACAGTATTTTTAGTGCATTACCCTTTTTGTGCCCTGATGCCGTTCCCTCCTCTTCTCACTATTCTTGATAAGGCACATAATCACCTGTTCTCACTTCAATGAGACCTTTGCTGTGTGGCCTGCATGGTGCTCTATAGCCTTTACCTGAAAACCCTCACTGTTAGGTCTGGATCCTACCACTGTACAATCTTCATTCAATGTAATGCCAAGTCTATACTCTATTGCATATATTTCTTTCCAGGTATGTAAGAAGCATGTCTCCCTCTCCCCTTCATCCTAAAATTGACTACTCTGGACTTATGCAGCCAATTGCCAGGTCTGAAACCTGGGGAGGATTGTTACCCCATGCGTAGTTTTGTCCTTGGCCAACCTGGAGCATGTACAAGGCTCATGGTCATGTAATGGACAAACATAGAGTGTTGGAAAGGAAAGCATCAGTAGTAGAGGGGGCAAGGTATTAAACAAATCTGTTATTTTGAATGGACTTAGTACAAGATTGCTTTGTGTGCTAATGTACATGGCCATTTGTGACACAATTTGTGTTTGTCTTGCATTTACTGTGCCTTTGCTTTGACACACATGGGGGAGTATAAGCAAAGGACAAACTGATCTTAGACTGACCTTAACTGATCTCATATGTCTGTGTACAGCAGCCGTAATAGTGATATCATTGGTGGCACAATTTTGGCTCAGTTTTAAAAGTGACAGCCTTTGCTTTGCATAGGCAATGTCTACACTCTCATTTAAATGTTAAAAGCAAGCATTAGTGGTATAAACAATAAATCTATGAACGTATGTGTTAATGTCTAGGCTGGCTTACTTTTTAACAGTTTTGCCCAAAAGGAGTCATTACATCTTGTTGTTTCCTTTGCTGCGAAGCAAGGTCATACGTACCAAAAGCAGCATCATACTGCACAGGGAACACAATGTTTTTATTGGTGGTGTGGTGTAATTCACAAATATTCAGACTGCACTTGGCATTTTAGTAGTTATACATATTTTTAAAATGTGCAATCGTTTCACCTTCCAAATTCTACAGCCTTGACAAGCTGTGGTAGGAAGCCGAATAAAAATAAGCTGTAATTACCAAGGCATTTTTTTCGGGTTATTGTATTTGTTATGTGTTGCAATAGTGATACAATAAGCTATCATTAAACTGTAGCCACTAGCAGGCAGATGTAAGGATGCACGCAATGCTTTAGTAACTAGTATTTGCTTCAATAAACAAAATGTCACACTGCATTGTAAGGCTTCATGCACATTGGGGCTCTTCTAAATGCTTTTCACGTTTTTTTCCAAATGCCTTTAGGGGCGTCAGAAGCTTGGGCCTTTATTCATTTAATTACAATCTAAAAGCGCCTAGCATTAACGTGTATTTAGACCCGTTTACTTGCGTTCACCTTTGTTTAGGCTCATCAGGCCTTCTTTTCTACCAAAACACTCCTCTTTTGAACGCACAAGTGATGGGGGTTTTCTTCCAGACTCTAAACTCCTGTAAACGCCTATTATTATGTATATCAGGACTGGATGGGAATTAGAAACCAACCTGTTTATTGGAAATCAAGCTTTCTAGCAAGGTATTTGCCACTGTATTTTTGTGAGTATATGTTCCTTGCACCCGTGATTCAGACTGAATCACACTTGCTGTACTAAAAAAAAAAAAAAAAAAAAAAAGGAAGAAGAAGTACGGTATATAACTTACCTATCCAGTGGATGCTATTCTTCCTTGTGTTGTAGCAGAATCTTCTGCATCAACATAGTTCTGGGGAAGTCTGTAGTCTGGTCTGCTGCTGCTGTGCATTGTAATACTTCCCACTGGCTGTTGAGGCCATGCATCTTGTGCAGTCCTTAAATGCATGTGAATGCTCCTGCTAAAAAAAAATCAGAAAGTTACACTGTAGATACTGATTACCCAGACTCCCTTTTCTCGTTGGGAGGTAACTTACTTTACTCAGTCCTGCAGAAATGGTCCAAATTTTATTGGTAGGTAATCCCTACCCTGAAGTAGCCAAGTAAAAAAATGTTGGCTATCAGATGCAGTCGCTGTTTGGTTACTCAGACTGCTGATTCATGTGGATGGAGGAATATGTTAGATTTATCCTGTTCAGCCTTGGGGCCGAAATAGGAAAATCTGCACTTATATGGCTAGCATTGTGCAATCTCTACACCTATGTGTTTTAGTAATGTTTGATAAGATTAGGATGAGGATAGTCTCCCAACGCACAAGTACAGTAGGTGGTAATGCATGTGTTGCTGCAAGTTCCTTTTTCTGGTCTGTTGCTGTTGGTTAGCAGCCAAATCTAAATTAATTTACTGCCTTAATGCAACACATGTCATGCACATGCACAAAATGCTGTGCTTCTTTTCTTTTGGAACTTTAGTTCTACTTAATTTTTTATTTATGAAGGGATGCCGGCTGGATTAAAAAGATCTTCCACTAAAAAGTCCTGTTTTGGATAAGGCCCTTGCTTGCTGTACAGTACAATATTGTACTTTGCTATATTTCTTGAAGCCCTTGCATTGGTCCTCACCTTTGTGGTATGTTGGTTTGTTTCTTGTTTCATTTGACAAATGCTTCAATAAACAGATTAAAAAAAAAAACAAAAAAATCGCCCCAAGTGGCAGGTCACACTATTGAGCTGCAGTAGCACACAGTTACACATGTTACATATGTCTGTGTGCTGGGTTGTATAGTAGTCTGTTGCATTCCTGGCAAGTGGTCAGGTGCAGTTTTTTTTTTTTAGATGTGTTGGCATGTAAAATAAAAGGGGTGCCGAAACGCAACACACTTTAACCACTTAAGCCCCAGCCCTATTTCGGACACTTTTTGTTTACAAGTTAAAACCAGTATTTTTTCCTAGAAAACTACTTAGAACCCCCAAACATTATATATATTTTTTTAGCAAAGACTCTGGAGAATAAAATGTCATTCATTGCAAAATTTTTTGTCACGCGGTATTTGCGCAGCGGTCTTTAAAACGCCATTTTTTTGGGAAAAAAATTGAAAAATCACATTTCACTGCATTTAAAAAATACTAAACTGTAAAGTTAGCCCATTTTTTTTAATATATTGTGAAAGATGATGTCACGCCGAGTAAATAGATACCCAACATGTTACGGTTTAAAATTGCGCCCCCCTGTGGGAATGGCGACAAACTACGGTCAATGGAGATCTCAATCTGCAACGATTTAAATTTATTTAACGGTTACCAGTTTATAGTTAGAGTGTAGCTCTTTTTTTAAATTATTGCCCACGCTCTGGTGATCGCGGCGATACCTCACATGTGTGGTTTGAACAGCGATTTCATTCGCGGCTTGACTTGCGTATATGTTTTTTTTTGTGCGCGAGCTAACGCTGACGGGGGCGGCTAAATTTTTTTTTTTCCTATTTATTTTTTATTTTTTTTTTAACTTTATTACAGGTTTTTAAAAAAAATAAAAAATCTGATCACTTTTATTGCTGTCACAAGCAATGTAAACATCCCTTGTGACACCAATATGTAGTGACAGGTACACTTTATGGAGGGATCGAGGGTCTAAAAGACCCTAGACCCCTCCACTACACTTCCATGTATGCAAAACGCCGAAAATGGCATTTTTGCATACAGCCGTTTTTCAAATCTGCCGCCTTTTGCAGCACAGTAACCCGGAAGTGACGTCATGGACGCCGCCTCCGGGTTACGTCATCGGAGACCCGATCGATGCCGTTTCCGGCATTCATCGGGACTCCATCCAGCCGGCGGACGTGCCGGCTGGGTGCTCGGGGCTCCCGGTGGGACGGGAGCCCCGAGCAAAGCCACGGAAGGCGGCGGGAGGGGGGGGGAACGTCCCCTCCCGCTCACCCGGGTAACGATCGAGCGGCTCCCGAGCCGCATCGGTCATTACCGACGGAAAGCCGACCGTCGGCTTCAAACCACGGTACCGGGATGATGCCTCTAGCTAGAGACATCATCCCGGTATAAGCCCGCAAAGTTACCCGACGTACCGGTACGTTGATATGCGGTAAGTGGTTAAAGCAGGGAATAATACCATACACATGTGAACCTGGCTTATCCCCTATTTATTATTCTCCACTAATATGAAACCACTATCTAAAAATGAAAAAACAAAATATTAGCAGGAACATTTGGTTATCTCAGACCCAAGCTCAGGCTCCTGGAGTGTATTCTTGTGAGATATGACATCTTCAGTTTTCCAGAAGGTTGCAGGAAAGCGTTGTAATGTCATGTTACCTAGGTAAAGGGTCCTGAAGCTAGGGTTTGAGTTTTTCTTTTTGTTATTTTTAGCAAGTAACTTCACATTGGGGGATGTGGAGGCTCATATATTGGAGAGAACAAAATCTGGTGCAGCTGTGCAAAGAAACCAATCAACTTCCAGTTTTTTTCGTTAAAGCTTAAGGCCCCTTTCACACTTGGGGACCATTCAGATCCGCCTGTCAGTTTTTCAGGCGGATCTGAATGGATGCCCCATACATCTCTATGGGGCATCGGATGTCAGCGGAGACCGCTGACATCCGATCTGATCCTGTCCATCAAATCTGGACGGATGAAAACCCTATTTTCCATCCATCTGGCAGATGGGATGGGATCGGATGAGAACGGACAGACGGTCCGTTCTCATCCAATTCCCCCATAGAGAAGAGCGGGGACCTGACAACGCCTTCTCCGCACACATCGCGGAGACAGAGCTGGCATCCGCCTGCTCAGCGGGGGATCAGCTGATCGACCCCCGCTGAGAAAAACGGAATCCGCCAACGGAGCGGCAAGTGTGAAAGGGGCCTTAAGCGGAACTTTACCTATAACAACTTGTTAAAAATAAGGTTCTTTAGCAAGGAACATACATTATGCAATAATAATTATGCTACCAAAATTAGTATGTACAGTAAATTGCCTCCAGAATTGCTCCTGTTTCTTCTTGCTGGAGGCTACCATTTTGCTGTAACTTTGAACAGCAGTCAATCTTTGCTGCCAGTAGATTGGCCTCTACAAATTTGGCACAGTGCCTAAAAATAGAGAGCAACTGAGCATGTGCAGAGCAGGGTGAGACAGTGTATTACTGGTTTTTAAACAGTATAGGCACTAATTTTAGTGTTTTACATAGCTACACCTGCAAAAGGGACCAGCCTGAAGTGATCTAGCAGGACTTAATTTTCTGATTTGGGCTTGGTTCACACTAACCTGACTCCAAAGTTGCATGACTTTCAGTGAAACTTTGGAGTTAGACTTTGATACAATATTTTATGTGACTTTTTACACTCTGTGGCTCTGAAGTCATATCAAAGTTGGACCAAAGCAGTGCAGGAACCTTTTCTAAAGTTGGACAGACCTGTGTAGTATGAGTTAAGACGGCTCTCATAGGGAAACATTGAATTTCATGTGTCATCCAACTTGGGGTCTCACAAGTCAGATCCTATGTCGCATCAGTGTAAACCGAGCCTAAAGTTACACTTTAATTGAACAAGCTGAAGCGAGAAGCTGATTCGCTACCATGCGCAGCTGCACCAGATTTTGCACTTTCCAGTTTTAGTTAATCTACCCCATAGAGTTTAGGGCAATTGTAGTGAAAATCCACTTTAAATCACCATCTGGCCTCTTACATTTCATGGTAGCTCCAGTGTAGAGATATCCACATCAGAACTCCACCCTTTTCGGCTGACATTATAAAGACAACTGCATTGATCTATTTATCCCTGCTATAAAGGGCATCAAAAACTACAGCAGTTTCCTGTAAGGAAACCATAGACTTCACTCCTCATCAATGACAGCTGCTTCACATTTCAGGTCTGGACAGAGTTTTAGTGGGCTAGGGCATATGTTGAACATGAAACTCTTTCTTTTCTCCTGCATTCCTCATAAAATTATTTATACTGGTAGTTGATGGGCTTCATTACATAGCACAGCAATTTGATAATTCCCTTAGCAGGAGGCTGATGGCACATCTCAGCACAGGCTCAGAAACAGCTGGGCCCTGCCGAACTATAACTGTTTTTCCAAAACTTTGTTTAACTTTGAGATTCTTCATCTGCTTTTCTATGTGTGTTTATAAGGAGATACCTGATGGCTACCTGATGGATTAATTGCTAAAGGATCCTTGACATGCATTGGAGATAAAAACTGTTGAGGAACTGGTGTAACACTTAAAACTGTTTATATAACCTCAATTATATTCTGCTTGCCCAATGTTACAAAAGATACAATTTAGTCTGCATGCCAGTTGTACAGCCTTTTTTCTTTTGTAAGGTTTAACAGTTGTTGCTTCAGCAAATAAGACCATCCAAAGGTGTCCTATGCCTTCATTTTTTACAACAAGTAAAATGTTATGAAAGTTGACCTTTCCCCTGTAGAGTCGTTTTCCAGAGACTTCCAGTTTACTAGTAATTGAAAACCGCAGTTTTGTATGCTAAATGTCGGATTTATGGGAATACATGGACTCAATCAATTCTTCTTTGCTTTTTAAGAAATGACTAAGCATAGACACCAATGGGTTTTAATGCTTTTAAAGTCCCATTCACACTGTTGCATTGCAATATGACAGTAATGCATGGTAAACAGCATGTTATCATAACACAAAAAACATGGTTAGGTTAGTTGTGGTCTGATTAATTTTAAATGGGACCACAACATACCTAGGCAGTGCAGAGTAACAAACTTGCGTTTTACCACATCAAACTGCAACCATATGTGTTTCTTTGACTGCCTGTTCAAGATGAATGGGTCGCCTTCATGGAACACATGTTAGCATGCTAAATAAAACACTTTAAAGACTAAGTTCCCCCTTTACATAAAATAATGTATACAATCAAAGGACCCCAATTTTTTAACCCCTTCCCATCCACCAGTGTGTCCCCTGAAATAGTTCAGAATGACCAGGACGCAGGAGGGAATGGTACAGTGGTGACAGGATTGGAAGTTGGTTTTGCTGCTACCAATCTTTACCCCGGACAGACAGCTGTCTTTGATAGCTTGGTCTTTGTGCAGAGAGCATGCAGCGAGTGCGCTTTTACAACACAAACATTCGCTGCCCAGCCGAATGACCACAATGCACTACGCTGCCGCACAGTGCATTGGAAGCCCTGATTGGCTGAAGCGGTGAAAGCTTTTGCACTGTCAGAGCCATGATTGGGGAAAGTAATAATGACTCTATCCAATCAGTTCTCATTGCTCTTAGTCCCACCCACACTATAAACGTATTCTTTCAATAGCGGCCATTTGTAGTGTGATATCAACGTAGAGAGAGATAGAACAGGGCTCTGTTCAGTTCTATTAGAGAGTTAGTGTGCTATAGTGTGCTATTCTGATTCTATTGTCAGTGTAGAATATCAGTTTAGTGTGAATCTAGTGATAGTTCAGTCAGTGTGAGTGTAGTGCGACCATTCATTTTTACTTTAGTGTCAGTTTGTTTTGTCATGGCAGGTTTACTGCACTATAGTTCAGTGCGTTATTGCACATTTAACGCAGTATATTTCTGTGTTATGTGCCGCTTAACGCAGTTACATGCCGGTTAACCCAGATAATTTCTGTGAATTACATGCCATTTAACGCAGTATATTTCTGTGCGTTACTGCACGCTTTACACAGTATACTTCTGTGCATTTGTGCACGTTTACCACAGTATAATTCAGTACATTACTGCACGTTTAATGCAGCATATTTCTGTGCGTTAGTACACATTTAATGCAATATATTTCTGTGTGTTACGTGCCATTTTACGCAGTACATTTCTGTGAATTAGTGCATGTTTAACGCAATATATTACAGTGCGTTAGTGCACATTTAAGGCAGTATATTTCTGTGCATTAGTGCACGTTTAACGCAGTATATTGTTGTACGCTATTACACGTTGAACACAGTATATTTCAGTGCGTTACGTGCCATTTAACGCAGCATATTTCAGTGCGTTCGTGCACATTTACCACAGTATATTTCAGTGCGTTACATGCCGTTTAACAAAGTATATTTCTGTGGGTTACTGAACGTTAACGCAGTATATTTCTGTGAGGTAGTGCACGTTTAAAGCAGTATATTTCTGTGCGTTAGTGCAGTTTTACTGCAGTATATTGTAGTGTGTTGGTATAATGATACACCACGTACATATGCAAGTGCATCCACGTACATATTTCCACATCATTATTACATTTTGTTAATAAGCACCTTCCCATCATGTCTGGGAGGCCAACAAGGAAAGGCAGATGTTCCCCATGGCAATGTGAGGGGCCAGCAGTATATGTGTAAACAGGCAAAGGTGGACATGGTAAGTCCCCAGGCAGGGCATCATTTCCTCTGTTTAGTGAAGTTGGCCGTGCTATCCAGCCACAGAATGCAGAGGAGGTAGTGGACTGGCTTACTAAACTATCCTCACCCTGCTCATCCTCCATCACCCAAGCAGAGACTAGTGTGCAGTCCACTGCAGCTGCCAGAGTGGCTAAATCTGCTTCCTTGACCACAGCTATCCATGCCATAGCCCCAGCATCAGGCATGGAGGAGTCAGCTCAGTTATTTAAACACAGCGTCAGCCACTTGCTCCTTGATGATGCACAGCCATTACTTGATTCAAATGTTGGTTCTGAGGTTAAAGAAGGTAAGAACACGAGGTTGCAGAGAGGGGAGAACTCTGGTACATAAATTGGCAGTCATGTTCCCCCAGCGACAGCATATTGCCAAGTTGTCTTTAGTGACCAATTTTACACCTGTTACTTCTATGCAAAGTCTGTGGAAGAGACATCAAAAATTATCTATAAAATCTCAATTGTTTCCAGTGCACTACATTGTGACCTAATCATGCAGACTGGATTCCCAAGACATTGTTTCAAAATAAAGAAAGCTTGCAGGAAAAATGTCATTATTTTGGCTTTATAAATGTAATTATTTCTGCAACAGCTTCTACACACAGTACAGATGTGCCACTTTACAGGTAGACTAAGGGGACCCCCCAGGCACTATATTGAATTTTTTTTTTTCATTTTTATTTCTCATTTTGATGCTTTCAATTTAAGCATCAGTATAATCACTGCTCATTTAAAAATTACGTTTTTTACAAATTTTTTTTTCCATTGATACGTGTGCCCCAGGGCAGTACCCGGGCCCCCATAGCAATTGTATGCCCAATAACTTGCATATAAGTCTTCAAAATGGGCACTTTTGATTTTTCCAGTTCGGGTCCCATAGACTTCAATGGGGTTCGTTATTTGGTTCCGAACTTTCGTGATGCTCGAATTGTTCTGGTACAAACCAAACAAGGGAGTCGTTCGGCCCATCCCTAGTTGCTGAGGCCCCTTAATTGCAAAGACTAGTTTGTGGAAAAGGTAAATTTAACCTTTAGGTCTTGTTCACATGCGGCGTATCAATGTGTACTCCTGTGCAAGGCTGCGTTTTTCCACATGGGGATGCATGTCCTAAAACTCACATTGTGCTCAGGGCTATGTACCTGCATAAATGGCAGATTGTAAGCAGCAGCTGTATCCATGCATTCGCTGTGTCCTAATTACCATCAACAGGACTGCCTGTGTGGGGCCACATGAAACACCTATGCATACCATTAGGGTAAACACCATGGGCACCCTGACTGGTGTGCGACCACGCAGCCCCATACACAACAAACTGTGATGCAGATTTTTCTCTGCTTTCGCCACATCAACTTCATGGAACAACAAGTTTACTTGCTGCCTAGTATATCCCACCTACTTTCAGATGCCATTGTAAAGAAGTAATTAATGCTATTCACTTAACCTGTCAGTGGTCATAAAGTTATGGCTGATCAGTGATGGTCAGAAATGCTTTTTTTATTACCATGTTATGAATGACAATATCTCTATTCATTCTTACAGGCACAGTCCGCATGCTATGTGCCCATGTATAGGCAGGTTACAGTCCATTTAATGAAAATGTATTTCTACATTAATTAAAGTGACAGCATACAGTATATATACTTATTTATATTTTTGTGTTTGTAGATTTTTGTTTCTACGTAATACCTAAGCATTTTATCCCAACGCAGAAATATTATTTATATAAACTTTAGTTTTTTTGGGATTTATTCTTTTAGCCTTGTCCATCGGGGTCTCGAGACTTCAGAGAAAAGCAGTGTGCAGACTTTGATAGCATGCCATTTCGAGGAAAATACTACAACTGGAAACCCTACACTGGAGGTAACGTGCAATTATTTTATATTTATTGAGCATGCAAAGGAGTTGGCTGCTTAACTCCACACCCGTGTATTCCTATTGGCCTATCACAGTGATGGGTAGAATCACTGGCTTATAGGAATGTGATAAGAGGTTATGTGCAGGTACCTATAGGTGCTTGCACTAATACTGTGAACCCCAAAGCTCAAACACACGTCTTTCACTGTAGGGGGGGAGGGGGGCAACACTGGGGAAAGCCCAGGAACTAGGGGGATTCTGCACTGCACACCTATGCTGTAACTGCAGACCACTTGGTCCTTGATGATATACAGCCATTACTTGATTCAGATGTTAGTTTTGAGGTTAAAGAAGGTAGGAACATGAGCCTGCAGAGAGGGGAGAACTCTGGTACATAAATTGGCAGTCATGTTCCCCCAGCCACAGCATATTGCCAAGTTGTCTTCAGTAACTAATTTTACACCTGTTACTTCTAAGTCTGTGGAAGAGACATCAAAAAAATTATCTAAAAAATCTCAAATCTTGTTTCCAGTTCACTACATTGTGACCTAATCATACAGACTGGATCCCCAAGCAGTTCTTTACAAAATAAAGAAAGCTTGCAGGAGAAATGTCATTTGTGCAGCAGCTTCTATACACAGTACAGATGTGCCACTTTACAGGTAGACTAAGGGGATCCCCCAGGCACTATATTGAAAAAAGAAGAGGCCGGTAAATTACATATTTGCAAGCCCCACCCCCGCTCTCCAAATGAAGACATCCTCTGCAGCAGCCGGGAGGGGAGGAGGAAAGACAGAAGCACTGGGGGGGGGGGGGGGGGGGGAGGGGCAACACTGGGGAAAGCCCAGGAACTAGGGGGTTTCTGCACTGTACACCTATGCTGTAACTGCAGTTCACATAGAATTAAATCAGAACAGCTATTTTTGAGTTATCTAACTTACTAAGTTACTGTTATTATTATACAGGCTTTCTATAGTGCTAACAGTATAGTTACAAAACGGATTAGGACAAGAGGCTGAAGAGGGCACAGTGTGTGAGAGCAAGTGATACAGAAGGTAATAACTGTAAGATTTGAGTTGTAAGATTAGAGGCAGGGCAGGACTGGGTATGAAAACCAGCCCTGGAAAAAATGACATACCAGCCCCATAGCATTGCGTCATTATACTAGCGCAACGTCATTTTCAGCGCAACGTCCCTCCCCCTAATACAATGCTGATCCCCCCTCCTAATTCAATGCTGATCCCCCCTCCCCCTAATACAATGCTGATCCCCCCTCCCCCTAATACAATGCTGACCCTCCCTCCCCCTAATACAATGCTGTTCCCCCGGCCCCTCCCCCTTATAAAATGCTGACCCCCCCCTCCCCCTAATACAATGCTGTTTCCCCCCTATCCCTAATACAATACAGACCCCTTAGTAAGCCCCCTCCCAGTACAGACCCCCAGTAAGCCCCCCTCCCAGTACAGACCCCTCAGCAAGCCCCCCTCCCAGTACAGACCCCTCAGGAAGCCCCCCTCTCAGTACAGACCCCCCAGCAAGTCCCCCTCCCAGTACAGATCCCCTCCCAGTACAGACCCCTCAGCAAGCCCCCCTCACAGTACAGACCCCTCAGTCAGCCCCCCTCCCAGTACAGACCCCTCAGTCAGCCCGCCTCCCAGTACAGACCCCTCAGTCAGCCCGCCTCCCAGTACAGACCCCTCAGTCAGCCCCCCTCCCAGTACAGACCCCTCAGTCAGCCCCCCTCCCAGTACAGACCCCTCAGTAAGCCCCCCTCCCCGTACAGACCCCCCAGTAAGCCCCCCTCCCAGTACAGACCCCCTCCCAGTACAGACCCCTCCCAGTACAGACCCCTCAGTAAGCCCCCCTCCCAGTACTGACCCCTCAGTAAGCCCCCCTCCCAGTACAGACCCCTCAGTAAGCCCCCTACCAGTACAGACCCCTCAGTAAGCCCCCTCCCAGTACAGACCCCTCAGTAAGCCCCCCTCCCAGTACAGACCCCCCAGTAAGCCCCCCTCCCAGTACAGACCCCTTAGTAAGCCCCCCTCCCAGTACAGACCCCTCAGTAAGCCCCCTCCCAGTACAGACCCCTTAGTAAGCCCCCCTCCCAGTACAGACCCCTCAGTAAGCCCCCCTCCCAGTATAAACCCCCAGGAATCCCCCCTACCAGTACAGACCCCTCAGTAAGCCCCCCTCCCAGTACAGACCCCCCAGTAAGCCCCCCTCCCAGTACATACCCCTTAGTAAGCCCCCTCCCGGTACAGACCCCCTTAGTAAGCCTCCCTTCCGGTACAGACCCTTTAGTAAGCCCCCCTACCAGTACAGACCCCTTAGTAAGCCTCCCTCCCAGTACAGACCCCTCAGTAAGCCTCCCTCCCAGTACAGACCCCTCAGTAAGCCCCCATCCCAGTACAGACCCCTTAGTAAGCTCCCCTCCAAGTACAGACAGACCCCTCAGTAAGCCCCCCTCCCAATACAGACCCCTTTGAAAGCCCCCCTCCCAGTACAGACCCCTTAGTAAGCCCCCCTCCCAGTACAGACCCCTTAGTAAGCCCTCCTCCCAGTACAGACCCCTCAGTAAGCCCCCCTCCCAGTACAGAGCCCTCAGTCAGCCCCCCTCCCAGTACAGAACCCTCAGTAAGCCCCCCTCCCAGTACAGACCTCTCAGTAAGCCCCCCTCCCAGTACAGACCCCTTAGTAAGCCCCCCTCCCAGTACAGACCCCTCAGTCAGCCCCCCTCCCAGTACAGACCCCTCAGTAAGCCTCCCTCCAGTACAGACCCCTCAGGAAGCCCCCTCCCCTTACAGACCCCCCAGTAAGCCCCCCTCCCAGTACAGACCCCCCAGTAAGCCCCCCTCCCAGTACAGATCCCCTCCAAGTACAGACCCCGCAGTAAGCCCCCCTCCCAGTACAGACCCCCAGTAAGCCTCCCTCCCAGTACAGACCCCCCAGTAAGCCCCCCTCCCAGTACAGACCCCTCAGTAAGCCCCCCCTCCCAGTACAGACCCCTCAGTAAGTCCCCCTCCCAGTATAGACCCCCCAGTAAGCCCCCTCCCAGTACAGACCCCTTAGCAAGCCCCCCTCCCAGTACAGACCCCCCCAGTAAGCCCCCTCCCAGTACAGACCCCTTAGTAAGCCCCCCTCCCAGTACAGACCCCTTAGTAAGCCCCCCTCCCAGTACAGACCCTTTAGTAAGCCCCCCTACCAGTACAGACCCCTTAGTAAGCCCACCTACCAGTAAAGACCCCTCAGTAAGCCCCCCTCCCAGTGCAGACCCCTTAGTAAGCCCCCCTCCCAGTACAGACAGACCCCCTCAGTAAGCCCCCCTCCCAGTACAGAGCCCTTAGTAAGCCCCCCTCCCAGTACAGACCCCTTAGTAAGCCCCCCTCCCAGTACAGACAGACCCCTCAATAAGCCCCCCTCCCAGTACAGACCCCTAAGTAGGCCCCCCTCCCAGTACAGACCCCTAAGTAGGCCCCCCTCCCAGTACAGACCCCTTAGTAAGCCCCCCTCCCAGTACAGACCCCCCAGTAAGCCCCCCTCCCAGTACAGACCCCTTAGTAAGCCCCCCTCCCAGTACAGACCCCTTAGTAAGCCCCCCTCCCAGTACAGACCCTTTAGTAAGCCCCCCTACCAGTACGGACCCCTTAGTAAGCCCCCTACCTGTACAGACCCCTCAGTAAGCCCCCCTCCCAGTACAGACAGACCCCTCAGTAAGCCCCCCTCCCAGTACAGACCCCTTAGTAAGCCCCCCTCCCAGTACAGACCCCTTAGTAAGCCCCCCTCCCAGTACAGACAGACCCCTCAGTAAGCCCCCCTCCCAGTACAGACCCCCCAGTAAGCCCCCCTCCCACTACAGACCCCTTAGTAAGCCCCTCCCAGTACAGTCTACAGACCCCTTAGTAAGCCCCACTCCCAGTACAGACAGACCCCTCAGTAAGCCCCCTCACCTGCGATCACATCACATGCTGGCGTGTGATGTCTCGTCTGTGTCACAGGAGGAGGGATCATCCTTGTCGGCGCCGTGACAGACATTCTTCAGCAGCTGCCACTGCCAGTCAGCTCGCCTCATGCACCAGCACCGTCGGCGATCCGCCGCGCAGGGGCAGCCACCTCGTGACGTCACGCCGCTCACATCAGCTGACGTAGAAGAGACGGAGCCCAGCGGGGGGGATGGGGGGGGAGCAGTGCAGGCCTGCAGCGGCCAACCATCATCAGCGGCGACCGGCGAGTGGCCCCAATCAATGCAGCGGCCGCCAATGCTTAAAGCGGCGCTGCGGGTGGCCTTGCCTTAAAGCAACCCCAGGGCCGGCGGCCCACCGGGAATCTTCCCGGTATCCCGATAGGCCAGTCCGGCCCTGATTAGAGGCGGCATAGGCTTCTCTATAGAGTAGAGTTTTCAAGCAGACAGAGTAGAAGATAGCTGGACAGATTGGGGTAGGGAGAGGCTTCTATAAGTGAGCATGGGAGATGGTGATGAAGGAGCTTGTGAGTAGGAGATCTGATCAGATCAGCAGAAGTCAATCTGTAGTTACCTAGAAAACGGAATGTTACACAGCAGGTCTAGGGTTTTCTTTCTACAATTTTTTCCTTATTCTAATTTTGTACTAACTTAATTTGCTGTTCATTCATTGCTGCCTGCCAAGCTGTTTTGTTGCAAACTCCCCTGGTATGTGGGAGGGATCCAGCAAAATGCTATACCCACCACCTATTACATGATCTGTAAATGAAAAGTTGCTCTGGATAATAGTTTGGGGGAGGGTTGCTCGCTGCATTCCTGTAATTTACAGGGGCTTCTGCACACAGGGGCCATAGACATTCTCCTGCTGTCCAGCATGATCTGTCAATAGGCGGAACAGCAAGTGATTTCTAGTAAAAACCCTAAAACTCAGAGGCAATAAATACATTACACAACATATTAGGGCATCAGAAATTTAAAGCGACATTAAACCCAAAACAAAAAATATAATAACATGCATCTTATCAATCATTAGATGTGGTGGTTGCATTCTTTTTCAGCCTGGTGATCTGGCCAGTAACACGCCTCCTTTATTAAAACGCCTCAACTCTGGATGAAGGAGCATAGGGGCACATTTGGAAAGCAGCATTGTCAGTCTGAGGGGATTGTTAGATGTACTAGCAGATTTAAATACGCAAACAAATTGAAACCAAACTCCAACCAACACTTTATAAGCAGTTACAGCAGTTTTTTCTCTTTTGAAATAAAAGTTTTTCATAAATAAATAAAAGCTGATCAGTGTAAACATCCCTGCTAATGTTAACTGTTTTGTCTCATCCATGAACTTATACATCTGCAAGCGAGCTTGTTCTTTTGAAAACAACAGACTTACTGGCCAGAACAACAGATGAAAATAAAGGAAAGAAAGCTTAAAAAAGAAAACCAATGCAGCCATCACATCTAAGAATTGGGAGGCTGCAATATAATAAATGTTTTCTTTTGGGTTTAATACTGCTTTAAGTATAACTTTACAGGAGTGACTACAGATTAGCCTTAAGCATTCACAACTTTAGCCCCTTTTAACTTGCACCCTTTGTCTGTTCTTGTATGCAGGCAGTGCTGTAAGATGAACTACCAGATCTTTGTTTAGCACATTTTCTATATAATACTATGCAGAATTCATTGGCAGGTAATGACTGCTAGTGCCACCTCCTTGTGAATTCTCCAGGGTTAGAAATAGAAAATGTACTCCAGAGAAGGCAACCAGAAAGTTTAGCTTACAGCAGGGTTCTAGCTGTCACAATAGGTTAGAAGTGGAGATTGCCCCATTAGTGTTCCACAGCAATCACAGACCTGGCCTGGTGTAGAGGGAATGTGGACAGTTGGCACATGTTTACTAAGCTAATTTGAAGGCTTTTCACCTGACACATTGGTGGCAAACTGTGACTAGGGTTGGTAATGCTCCATGTTTGCCAGCTCCAGGTCTGCAATGGCTCCAGCAAATAAGCTTCCTCTCCAGGCTTGCTTCAGAGCCTAAACAATCCCTCAACTTCGTAAGCAACGCTCCAGCTCCAAGCATCTTAGCCAGCTCTGAACTTACATAGTTACATAGTAGTTGAGGTTGAATAAAGACAATAGTCCATCCAGTTTAACCTGAATCTTGGTCTTGCCAACTCTAGTTTGAGGTACCACCTGGCTGGAAATACCTTAAAACAGGCTCCCTTCTGTTATAAATATTGTTTTTTTTTTTTCTGAAGGGAGATTGCAAGTAATGATGTGGTAGTAAACACCAAAGATAGACCACATTGGACTTTGTCATAGATATGTTGATAGAAAAAGCTAAATTGCCGGTTTATAAAGCTGTAATGCTAGCCAAATTCCATGACTTACAGTATTGCATTGGACTGGAGAAGACCTGCTGATTTGTGCTAGGGATAAGCTCTTTCTCATGTTACATGATGAACTAAGAGCAGACTCCTAAACCACATGCCTGCCATACAAGCAGCAGATAATGATTTAAGATTCCACCCATAATCCTTCCTCCTGCTATTATACAGACACAGTGCTGTCTGCTTGAGAAACGAAAAACCTGTAAACTGTTACTGATCTGAATTTTGTAACATTTCACTGTGCTGCATCCCAGAGCCTTACTAGAAAGGAAAATTAGATCATCCTTTTAATGTGCTTTTCCATTGACTTAATCATTTAAAGGACTTTTTTTTAAATTTTACCATGAATTAGAAGCACATATAATGCTAAAATGGGACACAACAGGAAATCATTTAGAATATGTCACTTGTTTTCAAATATGCATCAAGAAACTGCTATTAAAGAGGATTTCCATTTTAGTTTATTTGTTGGCTTCTTCTTGAGGCTTCAACCTGTCATTACAGCCTCTAAAGCCATTTTCATGATTGGCCAGGCTACTAAAACAAAAATTTACTGAGTAGAGAAATACTCTCTTTAAACATGATCATTTTTCATCTAGGATCACTCAGGGTACACAGATCACCTACTAACCTTCTGTAATGTTCATCCTGGCCTTTATTTTTTTAACTTTGTTAATATAACTGCTAAAATCCTATGTTGCTGCTTCAGCACCCAGTAAAAGGTCCAAAATCTGAACCTGGAAGATGTGGCACAGCTATTCCCAGGGTTCAAGCAGAAAGCTTGAGTAGCAAGAATCTTGTGACAAGATGCCCCCCACCTTACCAGAAACATGGTCATAGACTTAGCCACCTCCATTTATTTCCATTGTGTCCCAAAACCATGAAAACCTGGGTCTCTTTACTATGCTGAAAGTGAACAGATATGTTGAGCAGACTGCCTGCTCCCCTTTCCTCCCTGTTGCCATGAGGTTGGATGGGTGACGTAAAAGGCTAATGAGGAGGCAACAGGAACATAAAAGGTGGGCCACAGAATGCTCAGGGCAGCTTTGCTTTACTGGTGGCTTAATACAGAGATCCAGGTTTTTGGGATCCTGGACTACTCTGGAAATAAGCATGGGTGCAGGCACATGGAAGTGCATTTGTGCCCTTTTGCTGGTTCAGTACCACACTGAATTTCACTTTTTCCACTTTACTAAGGTGCGTTGAGTGGAACTTCTGAATTCACTAAAGTGTCGATGTGTGCTGACTTGCATAAGTAGATCACATATTGACTAATCTTGCTGCTGAGCTGCCTTCTTTAATTATTGAAAAGTTACCCAAAAAAAAAAAATGAAAGCTAGACTCTGGGGTACACGCTCACCTAATTTGGTGGGATTCTGTGTAGTTTTCTGAAAGATGGCCAAATGTTACATTTTTTCAACAAATGCAGAAATAATTGTCCCGCATGAACAATTCCAGATTTATGCAGTCAAAGTTATTCCTGACTATGTCTAGCTGCACACCTTCATGGATTAAATGCATGAAAGTTAATAAACATCAGCCTATAGAACCACTTTAAATGAAACCTCATCTTTGAATAAAAACAGGTCTACTACATACAGTATATGCAAGGGTTGAGCAACACTTTTCACTAGTATTACTTGGATTCCTTTTGAAGTAACTATGCAGTCCAGAAAAAAGAGCTACCTGTTACCACTTCATCAGTTCAGTTCAGGGCAGGCCTGTACCAAGCTGAATGATTACACAGCAGAGGGAAGAACATCTTAATCCTAATATATTTCGTAACTGTGCAATACAAATTATTATGTTGTAATTGAAAAGGAAATTGCACTACATAATTCCTATTTACTGCAGTGTAGATGTTATCCATTTGGGTAGCTAACCATTTATATGGCAAGATGCCTTTTAGCTGCTACCCATCTTACATAAGTCTATCTAAAGTCCAAACTTATCTTTTTTGTTTTTTTTTGTTTTATATAAAGTAGGGAAGGGTAGGAGCCCATGTCAGGTTTATATTGCTGCATCTTTCCCCAGTGGAGAGTTTCACCCTCTCTGTTTATCCTGATGACCAAAGTCATCAGTACATGAATTGAGGGAAAATCCAAAGTTTTGAATTGTCACTTAAACAGGATTAAAGAGGATCTTTTTCTTCCAATGGGGATTCTTGTTCTAGGGACAACTGTCTAAAGCAGGCCATACACCAGTAGAATTTTGTTGGTTCAATTCTTCTCATAGTTAGTGGGGCCAAATAGTCTATCATTTGTGAACTTAGTGCCGTCAAATCCAAAGAAGCAGGATGGAAAATGTTTTTTGAGAGTATTAATACATCTGGGATTACATTTAAGTAGCAGATCTGGACAACATTTTAAGGGCTTTCAAACAAAATTGATTAACTCAATGATGACATGAGGGAATGCTCTGACAAACAAATTTTCAGAATTTTCATACAAACGTTCAAACATTCTACTGGTTCATGGCCAGCTTAAGGGTAGTTTTCCCTCACTTTAAAGAGATTTCCTCTTATTTCTCTTTGTTGTTTTAGGGCAGGAATTTAAAGGAAATATCCCCAATGGGTCTTATGGGTCAATGGGTCAATAAAAAAGGTTTCTCTGTTAGATATACTTTATAGTTACATAGTTACATAGTAGTTGAGGTTGAATAAAGACAATAGTCCATCCAGTTCAACCTGTGTAGGTGTGTGTGGCCGTAATCCTCTCTCATACCCCTGAATGTTCTGATCATTGAGATGTACGTCCAAGAGTCTTTGTAAAGCAACCATACTTCCCGCAGAAACCACCTCTTGTGGTAGAGAATTCCACAATCCTGTAGCCCTAACGGTAAAGAATCCCCTATGTTGCCTGAGGTTAAAACGCTTTTCCTCTAATCGCATTGTATGCCCTCGAGTCCTCATGCAATCCTTTCGACTGAATAGCTTTTTTTCAATGCTGAGATCACCATTGAGGTATTTATAAATTGCTATCATGTCCCCTCTCAGGGGTCTCTTCTCCAGGGAGAATAAATCAAGCGATTGCAGACGCTCTTCATAATTAAGGTCCTCCAATCCCCTAATTAGTTTAGTTGCCCTTCTCTGGACTCTCTCCAACTCCACTACATCCCTCCTGAGCACTGGCTCCCAGATCTTTCTCCATTTTTGATTCCCCCAAAGGTTCCACCCCTAAAGTGTATTGTGCTTTTATGTTTTTAGTCCCCAAGTGCAAAATCTTACACTTCTCCACATTAAACCTCATTTGCCATGTCTTTGCCCACTCTGTTATTTTGTCCAGGTCATTCTGTAGGATATCTGCTTCATGCCGTGCAGTTATTGCCCTGCCCAATTTTGTGTCATATGCAAAAACTGATATAGAACTACTGATCCCGTCCTCAATGCTGTTTATGAATAAATTGAACAGGGTTGGTCCCAGGACTGAGCCTTGGGGGACCCCACTTACCACCTCAGACCAGTATGCGCTATTTATTACCACCCTTTGGACACACCCTTTTAGCCAGTTCCATATCCAAGAGAAAACCTTGCGGTCGATGCCTGCAGACCTTATTTTATAAATTAAGCGCTTGTGAGGAACTGTATCAAACGCCTTAGCGAAAGCCAGCTACACCACATCCACTGGTCTCCCCCCTATCTAGCTTACAGCTCACCTCCTCGTAGAATGTTAAGAGATTGGTTTGACAAGAACGCCCATTTGTAAAGCCGTGCTGATTACTGCTGATGATGTTGTTGTCTTTAGCAAACTCTACTATATAGTCCCTTATCATCCCCTCCAGAAGTTTACATACTATCGATGTCAGACTGAGAGGCCTATAATTTCCCGGGACATGCCTCTGCCCTTTTTAGAATATTGGTATCATGTTAGCTTTCCTCCAATCCCCTGGTACATTTCCTGTCATAATAATGTCAGCAAAGATCAGTAACAGTGGTCTAGATATAGTCTTACTAGGTTCTTTGAGTACTCTCGGATGTACGCTATCCGGGCCTGGTGATTTATTTGTGTTAATTTTATCCAGCCTTTCCCCGATTTCACCCTCTGTTAGCCATAGCGGTAGGTCCTGTGTATTACTACTAACCATACAGTCATGGTCAGTGTACCCCTCCTTTTCCTGTGTAAAGACTGAGGAGAAAAATGCGTTCAGCACGCTTGCTTTTTTAGTGTTGACAGTTTTGAAAGAATTGAAGTCAGGTTTATTTGAAGACTTATTTATCCCATCCAGCAATCCTAAGAATCTTTTTTTTCCTTCACCCAAAAGCTGTAAATCTGCTCCTGTTGAACAGGTGAAATAGGATTTGCAATATGAGCTTCAGAAGACGAAAGTGCATTCCTAATACTTTGCCGGGTTCTGTCACGGCTGCACCTCGGAGTAGATGGCTGGAATTTTTCAGCATTAATTCTATAGCCATAACGTTTACATAAGTGACATTCTTTGTCTAGTGGGCTGAGGTCATGCGTTTTCTCTTTACAAAACACACTGACTGACTTACAGTGTCTGCTCTAATGTACATAGAGGTGACATGAGGTGAAACAGATGGCCAAAAAAGGACAGATCAGGTCACAAGTGGGTCAGAAGTGTGTAAATAAGGAAGAACTATTAGGCAGTGACTTACAATTAGTAGTTATTTCATGGAAGCAGGGGTCAGGTAGCTTTTAAATCTGAACATGATCCCATTTTTTTTAAGTGCATGTAAAACCCAAATTGCTTTTTTTAGGTAGAGTAGATCATGGTTAGGACCTCTGTTTTTTTCCTTTCTTTTTGCTATCTGGGGATCTAGGTAAGTTTTACTTCACTTCATTATCCAAATACACAACTAAAAGCAAGAGTAAATCTCTCTAAAGTGAGGGGAAAGCCTCCCTGGCACAGATGTACTTAATCATCCTAAACCAGGGTTCTGTGGTTCCTCCAGAAGTTGTATGGGGTTCCTTGAGTGGTGGCTGATTGACCTCCCATACAATTATGTCTGCATAGTTCTGGAGTCAATGCCATTTGGCACAGCCAACTGTGTGACATTAATTATCTTTTTAGCTTCTTACAGCTACTTTGCCTATTACGCCCAATAAAATGGTTTTAGAAGGGGTTCCCTGAGATGGTGACCAGGAAACTCCACAGCTTTGTTAAAGCCAGAAAATCTACCCCATTTTTCTTAATTTGAGTATTACGACAATTTTAACATTTTAATTAAATATTTTCCTTCTTACATTCAAGCAGGGGTTAATCAGAGGTGGGAAAAGTTTTTTTTTTTTTTTTTTTTCCAAGGCCTGTGGCATTTATACTTAGAGTCAGATGGTCCTGAGACATGTGGAATTGGAGTGAGAATTCTTGAAAATACATATGCCATTCCTGTGTGTTCAGGTACATGGGACTTGGACCCTGGAATTTTCTGGCTTAGCATCTTAAACTCTAATTGGCCTCTTTTTTTTTAAGTGAAGCATATATTGCATTCCCATTTAACCTCTTTAATTAAAAGGCAGAGACCAGTGGTGTACACAGCTGCAACCAGTCAGAATTCAGCTTTCAGCGCCTTAGGGCACACAGTGAAATTAAATCCAATTTCTGACTAATTGCTAGTTTCTCTACACCACTGTTATTTGTTTTGTTTTTCAAGTGTTTCTTTTAGGAGTGAAGGTGTTGCCATTAATGGCAAGCTGAAAATGCTAGTTGCCTGGCTGTGTCTGATTTAAGTACTTTAAAGTCACAGCCCAAGAACAGGTATAATGTAAATGAGTGCCAGCATTGTGGCAGAATTCTTTGTTTTATGCTTGTCCAGGTCAACACTTCAGCTTGAATTAAAGACAAAGTACCAGCATAAACAGCCAGGATACAAGAATTCTCATATGAAGTAATCAGCAATAGCAACCTCTGTTATTCCCTTATGACTGACTGCCTATAAATAAGCCCAGAGCTTGATTTTGGCAATGTTTTCCTTTTTCTAATTCATAGGATTACGCCTATGAGTTAGTACTTGTGACTCCAGCTCTCTGCACGGAAGCTGTAAGGAAATTGCTGAGTTATATTTTATTGACAGCAATTTGTTTAAATGTGTACGTAAAAGCAGACTGTGTTGCTCGTCATATTTAAACTTGACTTTGCAACTGTTTAAGTTGAAGAAAAATTATTATATCTTTGGCTTAAGTATATTAACTGTAGCATGTTTTTTTCTGCAATGGCTGTTCTGCGGTTTGAAATGTTGCAGGCCACATATAAAACATTAATATCTCTGTCCATTCTGCAATCACAGGTGGTGTTAAATCGTGTGCATTAAACTGTTTGGCTGAAGGCTATAACTTTTACACTGAGCGGGCCCCTGCTGTTATAGATGGAACACGCTGCAATTCCGATTCCCTGGATATCTGCATCAACGGAGAATGCAAGGTTAATGGCTTTACATTTTAACAAACACCTGGACATCTAAACATTTGTCTGATAACAGTTCTCTCCCCCTTTTTGTTTTCTTTAAGACATTCAGTCTTGATTTAGATCCCACTTTCGACAAAAATGTTCGGCAAAGAAAGCCACGTTCTTGCTGGCGCTCTTAAACGTACTCGCCCACATGGGAATGCACAGGTGTTCTGCGCATCCCTGTGCATGCAGTCCTGGTCATGTCAATTGGGATGCAGCAGCTGCACGATCACAGCTGCTGCTCCCAAATTGACATCCAAATACAGGCGCACACAACTGTGATACTAAGAACAGAGGCTGTGTCTATGCAGCCACTGTGTCCTAATTGGCGTGAATGACACTACCTGCACGGGGATACACAGAACACCTGTGCATGCCTGTGCATGCCTAAGTGTGGAAACATGGCTCTCGCATGGGCATAAGCTCAAGTACGCCTGCGAAAACAAGGCCGAACAGTGCTGGAAATCCAATTATACAGTTATTTAGCTAAAGTAGAGGCATATGCTCAAGTACGTCTGTGTGAACGAGGCCGAATAGTGCTGGAAATCCAATTATACAGTTATTTAGCTATAGTAGAACACCAGACAAAATGTATTTTCTAGTTTGGACAGATGGGGTAGAGTTAAATAATATATGAAGCAAAACTTTGTTTCTTCATTTTTAGTAGGGAATGGTAAAACCCCCTGTTGTTTTTTTTTTCCCCCCTTCACTTCTTGTCCTGTACACACAAGCGGAAGTAAAAAAATTATCTCCAAAGTAAGGGAAATCTCCTCTTAGACAGCTGACATTGGAACTAGTGTCCCCAATGGAAGATTCTCCCTCTGTGTTATGATGAAAAATGTTGCATTTCCCATCATTTTCAGTTTTGGTAACAATGGTTAAACAGAGAGAGTGAATCCACATAGTGGGACACCATTAAGTCCTGATGGGTTCTAACCTATCACCACTATGCAAAAGTAAGCAAACAATTTTGATTTTAGATTACGTTAAATCTTATTTGAGGATTTTATTTATGCTTTTCTTCAGAGGACCCACTCTACTTTCTGTGTGTCGCAAAGTCAGATTGAGACTTTCTCGGAGAGCCATAAAAGCACTTTTGCTAGAAAAGTGAGGAAGGGTTTGAATTTATGCCAGGTATTTGTTGTTGATGTCTGTTCCTATTGGTGAGATCTGCTTACTTCCTGTTGTGTTATTGGGAAAAGATGATAAGAAAAAATCTCCCCAACAGAGACACAGGTAGCAGGAAAAATATGTTTACCTTTTGTCATGCTATCCAAAATAAATAAAATGGAAATATTTAATATTTGAAAAATAGAGAGAATGGGATTTTATCGGTGCAAAGAAAACCAAAATTGTATAAAAGGTATAACAAAATTTTGTTGAGACAGTTAAATTAAAAACAATTTTGCATGTAATAAAAGCAAAGCACAATGGTCAAACGATTGGTGTATGCATGCAGTGACTCCTGCTCAACATGTTTGGCCAACAATGGCTTCTTCCGGAGACTTTAATGAGTCCCGCATACAAAATCGCTAACTTGGCCTATAATAAGGACATGCTGCATATCAGGAGAGTGGTCAGAAGGAGATATCAGTGAAACTGTAGGGACTGCAAGTGACCTGTCCAGGAGAGACCTATGAATGCTAGAGTACTAACCAGAGGTGGAGAGATATTTGCCTTAATGTAATTTGCTAAGGACTTCAATCTGGGATACAATCTTAGAATTGACCTGATCTGCATACTCTTTGGCAATCCTCCCTTTTTTGGTCATCTGGTCCGATTTGGTTGCACTTTTCCTGGTTCAGACCTGGCATTTCTGATTTTACTGTGGATTCCATTTCACTCCTTAAGGTTTCACTGATATCTACTCCTGACAACTCTCCTGATATGCAGCATGTCCGTATTATATGCACAGTTAGAGATTTTGTATGCGGGACTCATTAAAGTCTCCTAACGAAGCCATTGGTTGGTGAAACATGTTGAGCAGGAGTCACTGCATGCATACACCAATCGTATAACCGTTGTGCTATGTTTTTATTACATGCAAAATTGTTTTTAATTTAACTGTCTCAATAACATTGTGTTACACTTTTTATACAATTTTGATTTTCTTTGCACCGATAAAATCCCATTCTCTCTATGTTTCAAATATTTTTGACCATAAAGGGATGTGGTACGTTTAAATTCTTTGACACCTGGCAACATATTCTTTGAAAATATTTAATGTTAAATGGATTTCCAAACCTTTTAAATCCTACATGTGACTAGAACAATAGCAAATCCATTATTTTTTTATTGTTGTTTGCAGTAATTGATTTTTGTTGTAGCCGGTGCTGCAGGCATATCTATAATTGTCCCAAGAAAACTCAGGACCTGTAGCAATAAGGAGTAACAACTGTACTTGTACAACGAAAAGTCCGAAACAGGTCGGGAGTTTCCAAGCTTCCTCAAAATTCCCTTTATTAAGGTTATACATTTGCAGTGTTATGCCACAAGCTACGAGAGAAATGTCTTCAACAGCAAGTATTACCAAAAAGAATACCTAAAGTAGATTATTTCGTGTTGTGACTGCATTTGTTTTTTCTGTATTTTTTATCTAGTGATCCTGCCAGTGACACTCTTCCTGTCCTAGACTAAACTAGACCCTAAACTACTTTGCTAATTGATTACAAACACCTCTCTGTCTCCTGATCTCCATTACATTGGGGGTAGGGGTTCTGTCATTTTTTTAGAAGATAGCTGATAACATTGTTTAAGATTTCAGTTCAGTACACAGTAAGTTACAAGGATACTGGACTTCTAGGAAGATCTACAATTATTTTCTGTACTTGTAGAAAATGTACTTAGCCCTAAAAAAAGAGAACTAATGCAGGCAACACATAACTGGTAAGCTTAATAAAAATTATTAATCAGCGCTAACCAATAAAAAAAAAAAAAAAACTATGTATGACCCCAATTAATTGCTAAATAGCCAGATAAGGGGACCGATGGCTGCCAACATAAAGTGCATTCACCTAACACCAAAATAGACTTAGAAAGATTGTTGGTCACTATCACCAAGTAAAGTTGTAATGAATGGGACATATCAAGTTCTGGGGTTTTTTGGTTAATAGCTATGGTTACTGTGAGATCATTCCATCAAAAATGTTTTTTGCAGGCAGTGCATTTTATGGTCATTGCTAATATACGTTCTTTATGGGTTTTGCTGGGTTTATTTACCACTGCAGTCCTGTGCTTGATAACTTCTATGGTTTTGGCAGAACTAGATTGACCAGTAGTGGGTCTTGACCAGGTACCAGATTCTCCATAAAAGGCCATGACTGAAAGGCAATTCTGTCAATGGGGACAATGTCAAAATCACTGAAATTCAACTTCCATTACCACTAGGAGCAGGGTCTCTGCTGCTTTAAAAACATTGCTAATATTCAGTCCCTAGCAAATGAGCAGAGAGAGAGCAAGTGATATATTGCCGGTTCAGGCAGCAAGACACCATCTCCATCATATGATGTATGTTCATTCCCAGGGATTCTGCTTTTGGCAGACAGTTGCTGGTGATAGACTCATTGATCTGACATGGGCTGTATTTCTACAGAGAATCTGGCAGTGCTTGGGTGATACAATGCTTGGCATAAAATTGAGCATCATCTGTCATGGTTACTGTGAGTAAGGCCAAGATGTTGTTGGAGAGATCTGCCTGCTGAGACTGCAAAGACTTGTAACAAACACACTGGTGATAAGACTCATCAAAGTCCACCAATGCTAATTAATCATGTTTGAGTGTTCTGACCCTTCAAAACATAACAAAAGGGTTGATCAAATTTACCTTTTTTAAAGGTGTTTAAGTAAGTAACACTTTATAGGTGCATCCCACAACTGGAGGCTATCTAGAGTCTTCACTGAATGGCTGATAAAATTTGACTTTAGCTCAAGAGAAATCAAAAACACAGTTTTACTTCACGTGAAAGTGTATATTTTAAAGCATGTCACTGCTGTGCAATGGATGATTTTTAAGGATTGTGAAATGTGTGGTAAAGGCTTTGAACTTCTCTAATGAAATAATATTTGAGGGCAATTGTCTTACTAGGTATCCTACAATAATGATCAACTTTTGTTAATCTCTTTTGGTTAGCATGTAGGTTGTGATAACATTTTGGGCTCAGATGCCAAAGAAGACAGGTGCCGAGTATGTGGGGGAGATGGAAGCACTTGTGAAGCTATAGAGGGATTCTTCAATGATTCACTACCCAGAGGAGGTAAGTTAAAAATGTATGGCTCAAAGGGATGGAACGGTTGACAAACATCACATTTCAGGCTTAAAATTTAAAAAAAATCTTTTAGCAAAGAGGAAACAGTAGCTCATTTGGAATTGTACTACTAATGGTATACTTTTTCTTTGTTTACCACTAATACTCTAATTTTCAAAAGCAGAGATGTTGTTTAAATGATGGGAAAAACATAAGAAAAAAAATTGGATTTTAAAGGCCACAAAAGGAGGGATGATCACAATTGTATATAATAAATACTTTTTATTACATCCAAAAAACGTTAAAAATTATTTACACAGAACAAAATATTCAACATTTAAAAGATATTTTCCTTGTTGGAATATTACTAGATAACAAAAGATCCCAGGAAATAGTGTAGGTCTTCAAAGCCGAAGAGTTTAACCACAAGCTTCAACAGGGCTATACAGACCATACAATACTTGTCTACAAGAAAATATATACAAAAATAATTTTTACATCCAAAACATGTTTTTCAATTGTATTGCACATAGCTACAGCGAAGAGCATACGGACACAGACCTGATAACTGCATGTGCAGGGAAAATTCCCCCCCCCTGGGGCAGGCGCCGGGACCATATATAAAGAAGCGACCATCTGTTTTGGACAATAAACAATATCAAACAGTTGAAGTCAAATAGCCAATGGGAGTTGAGAGCTCAAACTGACACACAAACTTACTAGTATTCGTAGTAAAATAGTCCGCAACTGATGAAGCCACCCAGAAGGAACAATGGGCAAATTATATAATTGGCACACCTTACCGTCTGTAGAACTGGTTCCTAGTAATATGAATCCATATCTATCTGTAAGGATAATTGGTAATGAGCAAGTAATGCTATAGGTATCAAAGTTACAGGAAAGACCTACCTATCACAATACTGTATAGGGATAATCACTTCAATCTTCAGCCTAGGGGATATTCAGATAGGTATATACAGTCAGGTCCATAAATATTGGGACATCAACACAATTCTAATGGTTTTGGCTCTATACACAGCCACAAAAATGAAACAAACAAGATGTGCTTTAACTGCAGACTTTCCGCTTTAATTTGAGGGTATTTACATCCAAATCAGGTGAACGGTGTAGGAATTACAACAGTTTGTATATGTGCCTCCCACTTTTTAAGGGACCAAAAGTAATGGGACAGATTAACAATCATAAATCAAACTTTCACTTTTTAATACTTGGTTCCAAATCCTTTGCAGTGAATTACATCCTGAAGTCTGAAATGCATAGACATCACCAGACGCTGGGTTTCATCTCTGGTGATGCTCTGCCAGGCCTCTACTGCAACTGTCTTCAGTTCCTGCTTGTTCTTGGGGCATTTTCCCTTCAGTTTTGTCTTCAGCAAGTGAAATGCATGCTCAATTGTATTCAGGTCAGGTGATTGACTTGGCCATTGCATAACATTCCACTTCTTTCCCTTAAAAAACTCTGTGGTTGCTTTCGCAGTATGCTTCGGATCATTGCCCATCTGCACTGTGAAGCGCCGTCCAATGAGTTCTGAAGCATTTGGCTGAATATGAGCAGATAATATTGCCCGAAACACTTCAGAATTCATCCTGCTGCTTTTGTCAGCAGTCACATCATCAATAAATACAAGAGAACCAGTTCCATGGGCAGCCATACATGCCCACGCCATGACACTACCACGACAATGCTTCACTGATGAGGGGGTATGCTTTGGATCATGAGCAGTTCCTTTCCTTCTCCATACTCTTCTCTTCCCATCACTCTGGTACAAGTTGATCTTGGTCTCATCTGTCCAAAGGGTGTTGTTCAAGAACTGTGAAGGCTTTTTTAGATGTTGTTTGGCAAACTCTAATCTGGCCTTCCTGTTTTTGAGGCTCACCAATGGTTTATATCTTGTGGTGAACCCTCTGTATTCACTCTGGTGAAGTCTTCTCTTGATTGTTGACATTGACACACATGCACCTACCTCCTGGAGAGTGTTTTTGATATGGCCAACTGTGGTGAAGGGTGTTTTCTTCACCAGGGAAAGAATTATTCGGTCATCCACCACAGTTGTTTTCCGTGGTCTTCCGGGTCTTTTGGTGTTGCTGAGCTCACGGTGCGTTCTTTCTTTTTAAGGAAGTCCCAAACAGTTGATTTGGCCACACCTAATGTTTATGCTATCTCTCTGATGGGTTTGTTTTGTTTTTTCTGCCTAATGATGGCTTGCTTCACTGATAGTGACAGCTCTTTGGATGTCATATTGAGAGTTGACAGCAACAGATTCCAAATGCAAATAGCACACTTGAAATGAACTCTGGACCTTTTATCTGCTCCTTGTAAATGGGATAATGAGGGAATAACACACACCTGGCCATGGGACAGCTGAGCAGCCAATTGTCCCATTACTTTTGGTCCCTTAAAAAGTGGGAGGCACATATACAAACTGTTGTAATTCCTACACCGTTCACTTGATTTGGATGTAAATACCCTCAAATTAAAGCTGAAAGTCTGCAGTTAGTTAACTACCTCAATACTGGGCACTTAAACCCCCTTCCTTCCCAGACCAATTTTCAGCTTTTAGCGCTGTTGCAATTTGAATGACAATTGCGCGGTCATGCAACACTGCACCTAAACCAAATTTGTGTCATTTTTTCCCCACAAATAGAGCTTTATTTTGGTGGTATTTGATCACCGTCAGGTTTTTTCTTTTTTGGTGCACAAATAAAAAAAGACTGAAAAGTTTGAAAAAAAAAAAAAAAGTTTTTTTGTTTAGGTTATAACATTTTGTAAATAGATATGTTTTTTCCTGCACTGATGAACACTGATGATGCCGCACTGACAGGCACTGATGAGGAGACACTGATGGGGTGGCACTGATGGGGTGGCACTGATATGCAGCACTGATGGGCACTGATAGGTAGCACTGATATGCAGCACTGATGGGCACTGATATGTGGCACTGATAGATAGCACTGATATGCAGCATTGGTGGGCACTGATAGGCAGAGCTGATGGGCACTGATAGGCAGCACTGATGGGCACTGATTGGCGGCACTGATGGGCACTGATAGGTGGCACTGTTGGGCGGCAATGATCGGCACTGATGGGGGGCACTGATCGGCACTGATGGGGGGCACTGATAGGCGGCACTGGTGGGCAGTAATGGGCACTGGTGGGCGGCACTGATAGATGGCAATAACGGCACTGGTGAGCAGCACTGATAGATGGCATTGGTGGGCAACACTGATAGGGAGGGCATTGGGGGGCTCTCTGAGCCCTGCTTGCCATCCCTGGTGGCCATGGTGGGCATCCCTGGTGGTCATGGGTGGGCATCCCTGGTGGCTTAGTGGCACCCCTCCCCCCCCAAGGCTGTACTGGTAATCAATCATCTGATTACCAGCACAGACCCCCCCTGTGATCAGTGAGTAATTAGAAATACTCACTGATCACCCCAGCAGCAGCACCGATCCTCTTCTCTTCTCCTCACTGACAGGATCTGTCAGGAGGAGAAGAGATCGAAGCCGTTACAACGGCTCTATTTACATTACATGACGGCTGTGATTGGACACAGCCGTCATGTGATCAGGAGGGCCAATCACAGGGCCCTCCTGCCCAATGATGTTGCTCTGTGTCCGAGGGACACAGGCACATCGAGATCGCGCCGCTGCGCGTGCCCGCGGCGGCGCGATCTCTCTCCTTCTGAAGGACGTTCTGGAACGTCCATTTAGAAGGACGAGACTCCCACCCGGCCGTATATTTACAATGGCCCGGGTGGGAGGTGGTTAAAGAACATCATGTTTGTTTCATTTCAAATCCATTGTGGTGGTGTATAGAGCCAAAAAGATTAGAATTGTGTTGATGTCCCAATATTTATGGGCCTGACTGTATTCCTTCTTTGTTATGTCTGACTTCAAATTACCACTGGTGGATTGGGGGGGGGGGGGGGGATTGGAGGGGCAGAGACAGGTTAATCTTTTATTTTCTCAAAAATTTAGTAACAGCTGTCGTTTTATGTACTGGGTTGCTTTTGAGCCTCTTAATATACTATGGCAGGGGCGGACATACAGGGGTCGCAGGAGTCGCCATGGCGACCGGGCCCCATGCTGCAGGGGGCCCGAGAGGGCCCCCTGTAGGTATAGAAAGGATGAGCAGCAAGCGCAGCTGAGACCGGAGCTCCCCGATCCTCAGCGAGTTACACACAGGGCAGCTATTGCCAGCTTGTCTCTCTCCCCAGCTGCGGCTGCCTGCGTGGTGAGAGCAGAGACGAGCACTGAACACGCCCCTCCCCCTTCCTGTGTGTTTCCTGTACAGCACACAGAGGAGAGGAGGCGGGACCAGCTCTCTCCACTCTGCAGAGTTTGCAACAGCGCCGATCTGAGGTCTGTGATATGTATAACTAATAATACTAACTTGCAAGGGGGGGTGGAGGTGTATGGTGCTAGGGGGTGAAGATGGAGGGGGGGGGGTGTATGTAAAACTCCTACCACGCTAGGGGGTGAAGATGGAGGGGGGGGGTGTATGTAAAACTCCTACCACGCTAGGGGGTGAAGATGGAGGGGGGGGGTGTATGTAAAACTCCTACCACCCCACCCCCTATCATCTTCATCCCCACTGTCCTCTTCCTACCATCCCATCCCTGTCATCTTCATCCCCACTGTCCTCTTCCTACCATCCCACCCCTGTCATCTTCACCCCCACTGTCCTCTTCCTACCATCCCACCCCTGTCATCTTCACCCCCACTGTCCTCTTTCTACCATCCCACCCCTGTCATCTTCACCCCCACTGTCCTCTTCCTACCATCCCATCCCTGTCATCTTCATCCCCACTGTCCTCTTCCTACCATCCCATCCCCTGTCATCTTCATCCCCACTGTCCTCTTCCTACCATCCCACCCCTGTCATCTTCATCCCCACTGTCCTCTTCCTACCATCCCATCCCCTGTCATCTTCATCCCCACTGTCCTCTTCCTACCATCCCATCCCTGTCATCTTCATCCCCACTGTCCTCTTCCTACCATCCCACCCCTGTCATTTTCACCCCCACTGTCCTCTTCCTACCATCCCACCCCTGTCATTTTCACCCCCACTGTCCTCTTCCTACCATCCCACCCCTGTCATCTTCACCCCCACTGTCCTCTTCCTACCATCCCACCCCTGTCATCTTCATCCCCACTGTCCTCTTCCTACCATCCCACCCCTGTCATCTTAACCCCCACTGTCCTCTTCCTACCATCCCATCCCTGTCATCTTCATCCCCACTGTCCTCTTCCTACCATCCCATCCCTGTCATCTTCATCCCCACTGTCCTCTTCCTACCATCCCATCCCTGTCATCTTCATCCCCACTGTCCTCTTCCTACCATCCCATCCCTGTCATCTTCATCCCCACTGTCCTCTTCCTATCATGCCACCCCCTGTCATCTTCATCCCCACTGTCCTCTTCCTACCATCCCATCCCTGTCATCTTCATCCCCACTGTCCTCTTCCTACCATCCCATCCCTGTCATCTTCATCCCCACTGTCCTCTTCCTACCATCCCATCCCTGTCATCTTCATCCCCACTGTCCTCTTCCTACCATCCCATCCCCTGTCCTCTTCCTACCATCCCATCCCCTGTCATCTTCACCCCCACTGTCCTCTTCCTACCATCCCATCCCTGTCATCTTCACCCCCACTGCCCTCTTCCTACCATCCCATCCCCTGTCATCTTCATCCCCAATGTTCTCTTCCTACCATACCATCCCTGTCATCTTCATCCCCACTGTCCTCTTCCTACCATCCCATCCCCTGTCATCTTCATCCCCAATGTTCTCTTCCTACCATACCATCCCTGTCATCTTCATCCCCAATGTCCTCTTCCTACCATCCCATCCCTGTCATCTTCATCCCCTCTGTCCTCTTCCTACCATCCCACCCCCTGTCATCGTCATCCTCACTGTCCTCTTCCTACCATCCCATCCCCTGTCATCTTCATCCCCACTGTCCTCTTCCTACCATCTCATCCCTGTCATCTTCATCCCCACTGTCCTCTTCCTACCAGCCCACCCCTGTCATCTTCATCCCCACTGTCCTCTTCCTACCATCCCACCCCTGTCATCTTCATCCCCACTGTCCTCTTCCTACCATCCCATCCCTGTCATCTTCATCCCCACTGTCCTCTTCCTACCATCCCATCCCTGTCATCTTCATCCCCACTGTCTTCTTCCTACCATCCCATCCCTGTCATCTTCATCCCCACTGTCCTCTTCCTACCATCCCATCCCTGTCATCTTCATCCCCACTGTCCTCTTCCTACCATCCCATCCCTGTCATCTTCATCCCCACTGTCCTCTTCCTACCATCCCACCCCTGTCATCTTCATCCCCACTGTCCTCTTCCTACCATCCCACCCCTGTCATCTTCATCCCCACTGTCCTCTTCCTACCATCCCACCCCTGTCATCTTCATCCCCACTGTCCTCTTCCTACCATCCCACCCCTGTCATCTTCATCCCCACTGTCCTCTTCCTACCATCCCACCCCTGTCATCTTCATCCCCACTGTCCTCTTCCTACCATCCCATCCCCTGTCATCTTCATCCCCACTGTCCTCTTCCTACCATCCATATTGTAAAAAAAAAAAAAAAAATGAATAGAGCAAATGCTAGAAAAATTTAATTAAAATAAAAAACTACTGACACCAATGGCAGAACTACCACACAAACATTGCACTTGCGACCGGCCCTGGTGTTTCGCCACCAGGCTGGGAGGGAAGGGCCCCGTCCGGGGGGCCCTTTATGGTTTCTTGCATCGGGGCCCTGGAGGTTCTAGTTACGCCACTGTACTATGGACTATCACCCAGCCTTGTCTCCAATGTCATTTGTATAGAGAAGTTATTTTAATTTAAATTACTTTACACTTCTGGCGTTATGTACAAACCTGTGTATATCAAATATGACTACTGAAACTGAAATTCCTCTGAAATTGTTATCACCAATTTTAGGGTGATTACCTAAAGTAGCTCTTTCTGTCATAGTTATTTGAGGCTCACAATGTTATGGAAGACATCTGTGCAAAGTTGGTTTCCCAAGCATGTATTGGATACTACTTTGGTCTTCCACATAGATCAGGGATCTGAATGGATTACAAATTTCCTTAGGGTTAATGTTTGAACATAGTTTAATGTAATCATCACTAAAGAGAACATTTCTAGTAAGCTGTGTGCTTAAGTGTAGTGTATTTTGTCTTCATGTCTGTAAGAAGGACGTGGAAAAGCTGTGACCTACTCAATGAAAACATGGCTATACGTGTACTAGTGTGGGTACATTTTCATGTGCCCTCTTCAGTAGTAGGCAGCACACTACATCAGAGGGCATAGGGGGACTAAGCATTTTGTAGTTACAAGGCTATTTTTTTATGCAACATATTCCCTTTATTTCCAGGAGAAGCTGGGTTAACATCTGGAATATGTATACTCTCTCTCTCTCTCTTCATTAGCTTATGTATAAATGTGATACATAAACATAATGCAGTTCATGACCAGTAGCCATTAATATTATGTGCCTTTTCCACTGAACGTATACACGCACCACAAGGACAGGGTAACTGTTGGAGGCTCTCAGACATGTGTAACTCGTCATGGTGTTATTTACTGGCCCTAGAGGAATATAGTATTGAGTCACCAACATATCTTCATAACAAGTTGACATAGAGAGCGCATTATAACATATTGGTTCTTTGCTGTTATTTGTACTCCATTGCTCATTAGTGTCAAATTTAAAATGCTCCTAAAGTCTTTAAGTTGGAGTGATCTTTAAAATATATAAATATGTTAAAAGCTAGATTCCCAAAAGAGGTCATTAATACAGCAGATGTATCTGCATTACCCCGTACATTATTATGAGCTTCAGTGAGCATGTGTGTAATAATTCTGAAGATAAATATAGGGTATTTTACAGCACACAGAGAAAATGAGTCTGTGGAGGAGGATGTTAATGTAGTCCTGGTATCTTCTTTCAGGAAAGACTTCTTTGTAGAGAGTTGTAATTCAGGAACCGAGTGCAGCAGATCATTGTTGCTTATCAGTGCAGGTGTCTAAATAGCAAAAACGAAGAAATTTCCAGTCACAACTTACCAACCAGTCAGCGACCAACCGAATTGACCTGTCTAACAGTATGCGTTAAAAACAGGGGTTTGGTTGCACACATTTGCAAATACATACGTAAGCTGCAGGCCCCGACAAGGCACCCTGTGATCTGCAGTCCCTAACTCTACAATTTAAAGAGTCTCTACAGTGAGAGCACATGTATTTAATGGGATAGATGGAGGACAGGTGACTAGAGGGAGCCCACCCCTCCTTAAAGGCACAGGGTCACACTGAACACCCAGCACATCGCACAATGGCGGCAAAGGTGTCAGTGCGTTGCCTGGCTCAATATAAATATCAATAATGCATAAAGTGGTCACCGCCTCCATCTAAATAGCTAGCTCCACTCAATGAGATTATTTCAGTCGGTAGCCAGTTGAATCAAGTGCTGCCAAAACCTAATATTGCTACTGTAATTCTTAGAATCACCTAACTGCCACAGGCATTACAAAGCATAGTGATGGTGTCACTCTCCTTTGATGGATTTATTGAACTGTAAATAATAGATAGTTAAGCACGCCAACTGTGAGAGAATGATTTTTTTGGGCATGGTTTTACAGGAAAGGGCTGAGACTTAGTCTAAACCAGTGAAATGGCCACTTAGGTTTCAGGTTGACGTACAGTATCTTAAAAAAGTGAGTACACCCCTCACATTTTTGTAAATATTTTATTATATCTTTTCATGTGACAACACTAAAGAAATTAAACTTTGCTACAATGTAAAGTAGTGAGTGTACAGGTTGGATAACAGTGTAAATTGGCTGTCCCCTCAAAATAACTCAACGCACAGCCATTAATGTCTAAACCACTGGCAACAAAAGTGAGTACGCCCCAAAGACAAAATGTCCAAATTGGGCCCAAAGTGTCTCTATTTTGTGTGGCCACCATTATTTTCCAGCACTGCCTTAAAGCGGTTGTATACTCACCTGAAAAAAAAAAACCCTGCAGGAGAAAGGCATAATGAGCTAGTATGCATCGCATACTAGCTCATTATGAAATACTTACCTTAAAACAAAGCCCCGACACGGTTATCTGATCACCGCTGAGGGAGCCATTATGTTCCCTCTGCGTCTCCTCCTGGTTCGGCGGCTCCGGCGCTGTGAGTGGCCGGAGCCACAATGACGTCACTCCCGCACATGCTTACTTTCCAGCAAAGATCCGGCAAAGAGCTCTGAAGGTCCGCAGAACCTTCAGAGCGCATGTGCCACTGGTTTCAGCGGCTGCATGCAGGACGAATATCTCCTAAACCTTGCAGGTTTAGAAGATATTAATTATACCTACAGGTAAGCCTTATTATAGGCTTACCTGTAGGTAAAAGGTAAAAAGTGGAGTATACTACCACTTTAACCCTCTTGGGCATGGAGTTCACCAGAGCTTCACAGGTTGCTCCTGGAGTCCTCTTCCACTCCTCCATGATGACATCATGGAGCTGATAGAAGTTAGAGACCTTGCTCTCCTCCAACTTCCATTTGAGGATGCCCCACAAATGCTCAATAGGGTTTAGGTCTGGAGACATGCTTGGCCAGTCCATCCCCTTTACCCTCAGCTTCTTTAGCAAGGCAGTGATAGTCTTGGAGGTGTGTTTGGGGTCATTATCATGTTGCCAATTATCAATATCAATACTGCCCTGCGGCCCAGTCTCCGAAGGGAGGGGATCGTGCTCTGCTTCAGTATGTCACAATACATGTTGGCATTCATGGTTCCCGCATGAACTGTAGCTCCCCAGTGCCAGCAGCATTAATGCAGCCCCAGACCATGACACTTCCACCACCATGCTTGACTGTAGGCAATACACACTTGTCTTTGTACTCCTCACCTGGTTACCGACACATACGCTTAACACCATCTGAACCAAAAAAGTTTATTTTGGTCTCATCAAACCACAGAGCATGGTTCCAATAATCCCTGTCCTTAGTCTGCTTGTCTTCAACAAACAGTTTGCAGGATTTTTTGTACATCAACTTTAGAAGAGGCTTCCTTCTAGGATGACAGCCATGGAGACCGATTTGATGCAGTGTGGGGCGTATGGTCTGAGCACTGACAGGCTGACCCCCCAACCCCTTCAACCTCTGCAGCAATGCTGGCAACACTCATACATCTATTTCCCAAAGACAACCTCTGGATGTGACGCTGAGCACATGCACTCAACTTCTTTGGTTGACCATGGTGAGGCCTGTTCTGAGTGGAACCTGTCCTGTATGGTCTTGGCCACCGTGCTGCAGCTCAATTTCAGGGTCTTGGCAATCTTCTTATAGCCTAGGCCATCTTTATGTAAAACAACAATTCTTTTTTTCAGATCCTCAGAGAGTTCTTTGCCATGAGGTGCCATGTTGAACTTCCAGTAACCAGTATGAGAGAGTGATAACACCAACTTTAACACACCTGATCCCCATTCACACCTGAGACGTTGTAACACTAACCAGTCACATGACACCAGGGAGAGAAAATGGTTAATTGGGCACAATTTAGACATTTTCACTTAGGGGTGTACTCACTTTTGTTGCCAGTGGTTTAGACATTAATGGCTGTGCGTTGGGTTATTTTGAGGGACAGCAAATTTACACTGTTATACAAGCTGTACACTCACTACTTTACATTGTAGCAAAGTGTCATTTCTTCAGTGTTATCACATGAAAATATATAATAAAATATTTACAAAAATGTGAGGGGTGTACTCACTTTTTTGAGATACTGTAAGTACCAGATTGTTGTTTTCCTTGAAAGGGTCAGTCCACCCAGTACCAGTTTGTTGAACAGCTGTCTTAACTCTGCTTTTTGATCTGGCATTAAGATCTCCACAGCTATATTCCCAGGTACACTCAGCTATATTCCCAGGTTGTATTTTTGCAGATAAACATTGGAGCTCTTCAGCTGCCATTGAGTGAGTCTTCTGGTCTGCCCCTGTGCCTTTAGAGTGTATGCCAGGGCAAAATAAAATAAAAACATTCACAGTTTTTTCCTGCAATACATGCCCATTTCATCATGTTTTATCCCTGTAAAGATCTTGCAAGTACAGAAAAATCCCTTTTGATGCGCTCAGCTCCTAAGTCTTGTGGGCTGACAACACACCTCATTTTTATGGACTGTGAGTGGTTTCATCGCTGTCCTTAGCTAATCTAACCAGCCACTCATACTCTCTCCTCACTCCTACATCATAGAAATGAATTATTTTATCATTTGAGATAAGAACTAGAATTGGGCTTTGCGATCACAGGAAGTAAGCACTGGACAAAAAACAGCTACATTTCTGACATGATCAACATGTGTTGTTGCACTTATCAAACATATATATACCATACTGCTTTCAATGGTATATTTTTTAGAGCAAAAGGAAGCAAATAAGTAAAATTCATTGTTAGGATTTACTTATACTTTAAGGCATACTGTACCTGCTCTCGTTGTTATACCTGCTCATTTCTTACTATATATGTCTCAAGATTGGTGATTTGTTAGGCTGGCCATACAAATCCCGTACGGTTACTTCTGAACCATTAATGAGCAGGCTAAATGTACCAAGTTGATCGATCGATCAATTGATCAACTTGGGTACAACCAACCTGCCGGATTTTCTTGCGATTATCCCACTAGCGATAATAACTGTCTTCTCCCGATGGAGACGGCAACCCATGGCTTCCAGAAAAAAAATTGCATCATGTATGGCCTGCTGTAGACTGGAGATTGAGACCTCATTTCAGAGGAGGTGTGGCATGGCAGTGTGGTTTTACATACATTGGCAAATGTATACAAAAAATAAAAACTTTTTAGACTTTGTTTTTTGCTGGGATACTTTTTTATTGTACCATTCTTTGGTAGGATAGTCATAGCCAGAATCTCCAGAATGAATGGGGAATGTCACCACTAAACATGTCCTAGAAGAAGCAAGCGGGCGATCCACACCTCCCCAGCATCCCTGTAACTTAAAATCAGATTTGGGTGGACTGACCTTTATTTTATGCATGCATTCCTAAAGCTAGTAATATGATACAAATTGTATATTTTCTATGTATTTACTATTGTATTTCAAGCACTCTTATAATTTTGTGATCGCTTTGACAACATGTGATGGTATTGACGTAAAATCCATAAAAATTGAAAGATATAAACATGTTAGACTCAAACAGAGTTTATATGGATTTAGTGAGAGATATTGATAATTCTACCACTAATTTAACATGAATAAATTAATATTTATACTGAATGAAAAGCATTTTGGATGTAGATGTCAATTCTGCATTCCAGTCACCTACATTACCTAGTAGAGGGCAGTGATTCAGGTGATCTCTAGGAATCTGAAGAATTTACAGTGTAGGGTGATGAATAATTTATTGTATAATTGCATTGTATCTTTCTGAGGAGGATCCAGATGCCAATAATAACAGAGTGATCTTTGCCTTTCAGGCTACATGGAAGTTGTTCAAATTCCACGAGGTTCAGTTCACATTGAAATTAAAGAAGTTGCCATGTCTAAGAACTACATTGGTAAGTGTTTAGTGATTGTACAGTTTAGTATTGGTAAGTGAGAGAGAGAGAGATGGAAATAAATAAATAAATGAATTATATAAATGAAATTGACCATTGTTTAAAGTAACAGGTGGGAACAATATATTTTGCTCTGAAAGCTCAATTTACTTTCAATAAACTGAGCAGCAGTGCTTTGAATGAAAGCATCCTCATACTGTATATGTAGTTTATTGTTAACTGACTGTTGTGATAATTTGTTTTAAAAAATAAAACATCTTTGAGTGGTGCATGGGTTCCCCAGCATTGTATACTCAATGTATACTGTCTATTTATATAATGAAAAAACATGACCATTCAGGACTTGCCAATAAGCTAGTAAGGCTTCTCCTCAAAAACCCTAGGTCACACTGAAGGTACACTGGGAAGAGGTGGAGAAATCGCAGTAGTAGAAGATTTATGTTCACTAGTTGGGGCCAATAAATTGGCCACTACCTCTTCTAGTGAACTGGTTTAGGGCTTTTTGGTAATTTCTCACTGTAAATTGCTTGGTCTCTCAATAAGATACAATTATATTTCTCATATTCTTTAAAATTGTTAGTCATCTTGAGTTGATGAATGGGGATCATCCAATGGTACTAAGGGGGATGGAAGGGCGTGTGTATAGAGGAAGGATCCTTTTTTTTTTTTTTCAACTTGTAATTTTTATTTTGTTTATCAATTCAGTAGCATATAACAACTGAGTATAACAAGAAGTCAACATGTCTACATAAAACAATTACAAAGTATGTCCAATAAAGATCATGTACAACAACAATTGAATAATAACATACATTGGCAAACGTGTTGGTTTAAACTAGAAACCAGAAAAAGAAAAAGAAAAATATGGTCTCAACGGTGGGTGTAATGGAAGAGTCACATATGAGCTCCAAAAAGATAAGTTAGAGCACTTCCAGACGAGGGTATCCTTTGTATGGTATGAGTAAATCATAGGCAGGAGCTTTGCTATAAAGATTGATATATTCTCAATAGATTTGGAAACAACTACAGTGGGAAGGTAGGCAGCATTGGTTAAGGAATTTCACGTGCTTGCCGTTCAAGGGACCAGGAGGGAGAGCTGTAAAGTTTATGTGATGTCCAAACTACTATCGGGATTTCTAAGCCAATGGCTCCACCATGTGAAGAATTTTGTTAGGCTGTAGTGAGCCTTCGCAAACATGTATTCCATATGCATGGTTTGGTTTAGAATAAGTATACACTGTCGCAATGTAGGCGTGTGGCGGGATTTCCAATTTCTGGCTATCGCCAATCGTGCCGCTATCAAGATGTGTGTGATGAGGAAGGATCCTTTTATGTGTTCATGCCTGGTAGCTTTTCTATTTAACTAGATTTATGTAATTCTGTTAGAGTATGCTTTAAAGAGAAAGAAAATGTGATAACACATGTACATATTTAAGACAGTAGCCTGAATTTGTTTGTTTCTCATTATTTGAGCCACGGTATTGTTTTTTGAGCTGGTTGTTGCCCGCTAAGCACCATATCACTTTTCTCTAATTCATTTTTTTAATGCTGAAAAGGAGATTATTATGGAACCTACCAAATACCCCTTATTGTACTGGGAGGATCAAATAATTTGGTGCTGCTTAGTGCCATGATCAATTTGAATATTTTTCTACTGCATGTATCTAAAATCTAGAAACCGCCTGTTACCTTGTCTGGTATTTCTTATACTGTAACTCCCAGAGAACCCACGTAGTGTTCAGATGAATGCCCAGGTAGATAGGAATAACCAGCTGGTGTCATTCAAATTATTTTGAGAAGGCAAGGGTGGAGAGGTAGAGATTAGAATGGTTTTGCTTGTGACCTTTTTGCCTTGAAAAGAAGTATAACATGTTTCATTTCACTAACATATACTTAAATTGTAAAACAAAATTCTCAGACTAGAAATTGCATGTCCTGTTGGTAACAAAAACATTTTAAAAAATTCTAATGCATTTTGATATTGCACCCTAGCTCTGAAATCTGAGTCAGATGACTATTTTATAAATGGTGCCTGGACAATAGACTGGCCAAGAAAATTTGATGTCGCTGGAACAGCATTTCATTACAAACGACCGACTGATGAACCTGAATCCCTGGAAGCCTTAGGACCAACAACTGAAAGCCTTATAGTCATGGTAAATAATCTTTTCAGAAACATAGAAAATGTAGGGCAATGCTGCCGGTGTCTACAAGGGTCCTATCTGTGATTGTAATAAAAGGTGTTTTACAGAAAACTTTGAAAATACTCTTAAAACATTGCTTAAGGTCAAAGTGTATGTAAAGCAAACTTCTGGATGGAGTAGGGAAGTGTAAAAAAAACCTTGTAAAGCTGGCAATAATCTTACTTTGCAGATTTCAATCAGTGTGTGGCCATCCCTGTTCAACAGAAGTTGATCATTTGATCAGCTTCTGTTGAAGTGGCATGCTGAAAAACTGTTGTTGATAGGCAGCTGCAGCCACATTGCATTTTGATTTAGTTATACACCTTGCCTGGGTGGACTATTTAATGTACTAATTCATGACCTCATCACATGATTTTTTTGAGAACTTTGTCAATTTGTACATTATAGCTCTGAATTGTGGTATTTATGGGGTAGAGCTTTGTGATAGCAAAATGTGTGATACATGTATAAATAATGATAAATACAGTTTAGTAAACCAATCAACTGCCATTTTTTTTGTCAATGCTTAATTGAACATGCTAAAGTTAGAAGCTGATTGGCTACCATGCACCAGATTTTGCACTCTCCAGTTTTAGTAAATCAGCCCTATAGTCTGTACCTGTTCTATCCATTTTCTGTTTGCTGTATGCTTATACTGTACAGCCATGTCAAACATGTGATGTTGTCTTGGCAATGTGTGTTCATCTATACGTTATGCTGAACTTTTTATATTCTAGCCAAAAAAAAAAAAAAACGTTTTCACTTTTCATATACTTTAAAGCCCCACTCTATCCTTCATTCATGAGCCCAAAATCACTGTAATTGTGCTTATGAATGTGCTGGTTCAGTTACAGTGTATATAAATGTAAATAACACAATGAAAAAATATCATTTAAAAGCATATCTAAACCCTCATAATATTTATACTATATTAAAGCTTACAAGTCCTTATATATGTTGGCTGCATTAGTTTTATTTTCTCAGTTTTTCTCCTTTTATTTACTATTGGAAATCCTGTAAACACTTTCTGTCCATTGGTAGCTACTTTCCCTCCTCCACTCCATTTATGAAGGGAGCCATATGTGCCTTTGGGGCTGGACTACAACCATGTCTGCTGTTTGTTTATGTCTTTACCATTAAGGCGGTTGGGATTAGGTGTATACAGAAAAAAGATAAGGATGTTAGTGCTTTCTGTTAAACAAGGGAACTGCATTCTTGGAAAGATCAACAGTTTTTTTTGTGCTTGGTTAAAATGTTCTTAGCCTGAAATAAAGAAAACAAATGCATCCACCATATTTAAAGACTGGTAGCTGCAATATATTACATTTTTTCGTTTTAGTTATCCTTTTAGAATACATCATGCTCAGTATATAGGGCTCTACAGAAATGTGTTATATATTTTTGTTATATTATGCGAAGACTGTATTCCAATATGTCCACATATACATTTTCCATAATACTGATATGCTGCTGAGCTGATACGAGTTGCTTCAGGTAAGACCGTATTGAAAAACCATCTAGGCTCTTCTATGCCCTGAAATTGTCCCGTTGCCTTAGTGAACATTACAAATACTTTCTCCTAATGTTCACAGTTGTACAACTGGCCTTATATGGTCAGTAATTGTTACACTTACTCCTACAGCGGAGCAGGGAATTTCACTGAACTGTATGTTGCAGATATTCTTTTGGCTTTACAAAGAATTGCTTAACTTGGTAATTTAATTTGCTGAGGAGAAGCAATACGCACACAATGATAACAGTAAAAGAAGAAAAAAAAAAAAGGTTGTAAAAATGTGTGTAGATTTTATTACAAATATGTGCTTTGGAGAGAAAGTGGCGTGTCTGCCTGTGCCTTCCCCTATCCAGACTTTGGGGGAAAGTAAAGAGGATTTGTATTTGTGACATGGTTGTATGATTCTATAACCATTCTTTTTGTCAGATTCTCCTACAGGAACAGAACATGGGAATTCGATATAAATTTAATGTCCCCATCACCCGTACAGGGAGCGGCGATAACGAAGTGGGGTTTTCTTGGCATCATCTTCCATGGTCAGAATGTTCAGCTACATGTGCCGGAGGTAAGATTTACTAGCTTCCTCGAAGACACAGTCACCTAGAGTTTGGTGCAGCTCCATCCTTTACTGAAAGATAGAATTAGTGTAACTAAAAGGAGTGTCCCAACACTAACATATGATTGACTTAAAAAATAAGTATGGGGTCTATGAAAAAACAAACCTTATACTCACTTAGGTTGAGTGGATGCAGCACCGATCCAATGCTGCATCTGTCCCCCGCCACCTCTGCACTGAGAACGGAGCAATCAAAGACTGCTGATTGCTCAGTTCTCCCCTCTGCTCTAAGAAGGGAGCTGTGACTGTCAGGCACAGCTCTCTGCTCTGCTCTGCTCCTCCAGCGCTCACTGGAGTGCTAGGCTGGGGAGTGAATGGGAATGGGACTACTGGCTCACTCTCCCCGTGGCTCAGCTGGGAGGCTGAGCCAACTGCCAATTCAGGGATCTGGGTGGATCACAACTGTAAAGTCAGGATCTTTTCCTTGCCTGGACAACCTGAGTGATGTCAGCTGACAGCCAAAAACAGGACACAGGAAGGCAGAACAAACTGCACTCCTGTGAGCCATAGGAAAAGTATGCCCAGAAAAGCTTTGGCCAAAATTCTCCTTTAAAGTGATACTTCTTTTTTATAACTCCAGTTTCAGAGAGAGAGATGCAAAATGGAGATTTCCTCACACTTTCTATCCTGGTGGCAGAAGTCTCTGTAGCAGAAAGTGAAGGTGAATCTCCTAAATGTGGGCACAAAATGCAGTAACCTTCCCACAAGTTTTGGCTTCAATCCATTAGAGTGCCCAACAGCTTTAGGTAGGCCCTTTCTGCTACTTCCTATCACTATCATCATTGTTTCCATGTTGGACTGAAGTTCCGGGACCCCTCACACATACTCCATATGACATCTGGGGAGCTGCAGAACAGAATTAACACCAAGCTGCCTTTACCTTCTCTCTCTAGCCAGACTGTTTTTTGGGACCAATTTTTTAAGCCAGAGTTGCAATGCGGTAGTGCATGGTCAAAAATGGCACCTATTTTTATGTGCAATTTGGTGCATTAGACAGTCTGTTAAAATGAACAGGATGCCTTAATGCAACCTACGTTAATGCATTACATAGCTTCTGGAATTCATAGACTGGCGCAGACAGATTTTGCGAAAATGTCTCTTGTGTTCTAAAAGTGGTGCAGCATGCTCCAAAATGATGTACCTGTCTCAAACTTGTAAAGTAAAACCTTGGATTGAGAGTAACTTGGTTTGAGAGCATTTTGCAAGACAAGCAACATTTTTTCTATATTTTGACTTGATAAACAAGCAATGTCTTGACATACAAGTAGCGTCATGTCACAACTGAGTGTAGCAATATAGTTACATTTAATGAAGATACAACATTTAGCAACTCACATGGTTGATGATTAAACCTGGCACATCTAAGTATGTAGGCATCCGGGGTAAAGCTGTCCACCCAGACCCTCCTCCGCACCCCAATCGACGTCATCCCTTCCATGCTGCACTCCACTAGCACTCCAAGCCTCGCTTTAAGATTGCTTTAATGCAAGGTAGTCTTCCTGATCACAATTGCAGACTGACATCGGTGAGAGCCGGCGGTGCGGAGGACAGTCTATGTGACAGCTTTACCTCAGATGCCTGCATTCTTAGATGTGCCTCTTTTAATCATCAACCATGTGAGTTGCTAAATGTTGAACCTTCATTAAATGTAACCATATTGCTACATTTAGAGGTGCCTCTCTTCTCTTTTATACTCTGCTGGATTTTGCTTCTAATCCCCTTGTGCGCTATTTGTGAATGGACATTTTATGGTTACACAACCTATAATCATTTTTATAATCTTTTTATAAGGACTATAAACTGAAGGACTTATGAATAAATGATTGTGGAACAAATCATCTGAGTTTCCATTATTTCTTATGGAGAAATTCGCTTTGATATAAGAGTGCTTTGGATTACAAGCATGTTTCCGGAACGAATTATGCTCGCAATCCAAGGTTTTACTGTACTTAATTTAGGCTCATGCTACGCCACTTTAGGAATGCACACAAGAAACTTTGGCAAATTCTGTCTGCATCAGTTTATCTCTGTACACCAAAAGAGTGTTGTTCTTATTTAACCCCACTTTTGGAAGACACAAACTGTCAGTATTTTATTTTGAATTTGTTGCATTGAATGCCACACAATTCATTTTGGCACAATCAATGTGACACAATGTAAAAGTGGTAATTTAGAAATTGTGTGCACGAGTCGCTGTCAGAGCCAAAAGTGTCGCCTATGCTTCATTTCAAAACCTTAACTAGAGAGATTATTGCCAGAAAAGTGGCACACCAGCTTTGTTGAATTCCCCACAATATGAGTACATACATTAAACACAAAGTACAGCTATTATTAAGTTCCTAAAACATATCTATCCCTTAAAACATACAATTAAATATTGTAGCTTACCAGTACTGGTGATCCTGTAAGTAACATACGTCCTGCCCTAGGGTAACAATGCCCAGTCACTGTATTGTTATAATGAAGCAGCAGCATTGTAACCCTAGGAAAGGAAGTGTTTTAGGACTACAGAATACCTTCTCTATATAAAAAATAGGGTGTGTTCTGAAGTCTATAGAAGCCTATTGGCAGTGTCGGGACAAGATCATCCAGCGCCCAGGGCAAAGATACCAAACTGCGCACCCCCTTCCCTTAGGGTTAGGGTCAAGGAGCCCCCATCCCTGCAAAAACCATGGCGCCCAGGGCAGCCTCCCTCCTTCCCACCCCTTGTCCCAGCCCTGCCTATTGGAAAGGTTCATTACTTTGTTTAAAATCCCAATTTCATGCACAGGATAATGGATATTTTTAGTTGCAGAAAATGTACTTCGCTTAAAGAAAAAAAAAACAAAGAGGATTTTTTTTTTCTTACTATGTTTAGTCACTATCAAGATAGGCTAAAAGGTAACATCAGCCACTGAGCCTTGCAATTTTTTTTTTTTTTTTTTCCAAAGATTCTCAGTTTACAAAGCAAACAATGATTGGTAGTTGTCATAACACCTATTTTCAGCAAAGGCAGCCAATTAGAGTAGAAAATAGTACTCGTCTTGCCAAAAATAATAATAGTTTTGCACATAACACTTGTATGCCTAGTAAATTTGGCCTTTTGTGCCTTATAAAAATATACTTCATCTGTGTAATAAATATGAAGAGCCCCTATTTTCACCCTGGTCCTGTGGCTTTAATTACTGCTCTGTAAGAAGTAAAGGTTTGTTTGGGCTATTCTACTTTACTTCTATTCTACTTTTCTTCGATTCTACCTCTTCAGCCATGTGAGTCAGGATAGAAATTTTCTGCTAAGTATAATGAATTTATCAAACTGTAGAATTCCCACCAGTGACATCAGCGATATTGCCTTGTTTTACAGTTGCCCTCTGCTTGTCCTTCATGTGTTGTAATGTCCTTCAGGCCTTCCAGCTGGAGTGCGTCTGCAGGCAATAAGTGTGTGTATAGCGTATCCACCCCATCTGATAGCACTCTCCTTTAACAGCCCCAGTGTGATCTGCTTTCATCATGTTAAATTAAAGCCAAACCAGTCCATTTATCCAATTTACATACAATTGCATACATAAGCATGCTGTCTCGTCATCTCTGCAGCAGATGTGAAGCTCTTGTATTTGGAGCCCGCAGAGCAGCGCTTGTCAACTTGTCCGCTGTAAAAGAGGCAATAAAATAACCACTGCATATAATACAAAATAGATAATGATATTCAAATTGCAGATACAGTTAGTGTTTAATTGCTTTATTATACATGCTAAGCTGTAAAAGTATTGTAGTTATCCTCTACTAAGATGTTGAAACAACTTAAAGCAGATGTAGATCATAGCAATATACTTCTCTTATTTGCTCCCTTTAAGTGTGTTAACTATACAAATTAAAGAGTTTTGTTATATATTTTCCTAAGTGCAAAAATCCCACTGCTGCACTGAAATATCAAGCAGTGTGATCAGCCTTGTCAGGTTCACCTCAGTAAACTACAGAACATGTTGGAGATAGGGCAGATGTTTTGTAGTCCAAATCAGGAATAAGCAGCCTTAGTGATCCCACACTCGTTTCCTCTTCAAAACCACAACAGCAGGTATTGGTGCTCTTAGGAAATAAATAACTTAATTTACTCAGTACAGAAAAAAAGAATGCAGTACATTCACGGCATATCACTCTTTTTTTATTATATCAAAAACAGTCAAAGGCTAAAAAAATGAAAACCATTCAGCCAACAACCATTTTATATGCAAAGAGCATGCTTTCTCACCTTCCAAGATGGTATGGATGGTTTCATTTTTTTTTTTTGTCTTTGCTTACTTTTGATAGAAGAGTGAAATGCCATGAGTGTCGTGGATTCTCATTTTTTGGACTTAGTAAATTGACTAAGCTGCCCCTTCATAGAGTACAGTAAGTAAGCATTGTCACAGATAGTTTGTTACTGGCAGGATCACTAGGTGAAAGCGCCACATTGCAACTTTATGAATGGCATGTAGACCACAATGTGTAGTAAACATTCCAATGTCCAGCATAAAATTAAATCTACTCTCTGCTATAAATAGGCCCTGTTACCTAAATTGGTTGTAAAATCATTTTGTTTTTACCTATAATCCCCTGTGTTATTTTAAAGTAGGTGCCCCAGTGCATGTTATTTATAAAAGAAATGCTGCTTTATACCTAATTTTAGAGCGACCCTCGGCGCTCACGTGACCACCCACCACTGTTTTCCCCAATGCAACAAATACTGCAGGCGGGGCTGAGAATACATGGCTGACATCAACCGGGAGGAGGGAAGAAGAGCTGTGGGCAGTCATGTGAGCACCGGACGGTCTTGTGAGCGCCGAGTGGGGCTCTGAAATTGGGTATAAAGCTGAATTTTTTTTATAAATAACATAAACTGGGGCACCTACTTTAATATAACACAGGGGATTAAAGTAAGATGACAATAATTTTTGCAGCAGGAGGTAAGGGGTGGGCGCTGACACAGCTGACAAGCAGGGAGGGGGGAGAGGAAGAGGGAGAGGAGGACAGAGGAAAGGTGCCGATAAGGAAGGCACATAAACTGACCACAGTGTCAGGGCTCAGTAGCCGTGATAAACCGTGGTCAGTTTACTGGGGGAAGGATCTGCCAGGTATTTCAGGTGATACAAGGGGCTAAATTACACAGCACAAGCTCTCTGCTGCATAACATGCTTTAAGGGTACAGGATCCATCTTTTTTTTTTCTGTTAGGACAACATACGCTTTAATATTAGCCAGGAGCTATGATTATGGTGCACTGACTGCTGACAATGTAGTGGGACAGTGAGGGGAATTTTGTTTCCCATCTGTTGTCATCAATGACATCAGATGATTTTATTGACCTGAATTACTGAGGGAATTGAGAAACATCACAGAATAAATTGTGTGAATATACCCATCATTCCAATTATGTGAAAAGTGAATTCCTGATAACTTTTGATACCCAGTTATGTACAGATGAAATAAGTAAAGAGGAAATTTGCTTTTTACTCTGTTGGATAATGAAAGAGACTATTCACACAATTTATTGAGAAGATTCTTTATTCTTTCAATAAATCAGCTTTGGAAGGGTTGAAGATAAGCTTTAGTACAAATGCTTCACCTTCTAGCCACCCAGTGTCACCTTCATTGGGGGGCCATACATGCACAGTGTAATTATTAGAGCTGGATGGTGCCTACAGGGCAACTCATGGCTCAAACGTTGTGCAGTGTACAAGGGTGGCTAGGGAACACCCAACACCTATGTGCAAACCAATTTTGGTCCCTAAACTACAATCTGAGAAAGATTGATTTGAACAGTTTTTTTTTTCACATTGTTAGTCCAGTTTTTGAAAAGAGGTGATCACTCACCTTTGGATATAGAATATTTACTTGCACATCTTACTATACACTTTTTCCAAGCTGTTAAATTGCCATTTTTGTACAGCTTTTGAAATCATTACCATTTTCCATTCCTGATGACAACTACGCTGGAAAGGGGGAAAAAATGGCATCCAGAAAATTCAGACATAATGGTTCTTGTAAATGCTCATTTAGCAAAAATTGTGTTTATAATTTGGTATCTTGAAAAAGAATACGTGAATATAAAGCTTCTTTTTCCACTAAGAAGACAAAGGTATTGGCAAAAGGATGAACATCTCATGATTTGATGAGGATGTCAGAAGGAATGTCTGGGTTAACCAGCTTGTTACACTTTTATTGATGCACCATTCACCCGGTTTTGGCACTCTTATTATGGAGAACTGTAAGCCTATACCGACATTTAGTTTTGCGGTTGTCCTTTAAAGCAAACATACCATGAACACATTTGCCATTCAAGGTGTCCAGTATTTTAGAGCTTCAGGGCACAGAGAGTTATAGAAGCGCAAACTGGATTCTGAGGAACATCTGTAAATCCATGAGGGGGTTTGACACTTAATCAGTTACGTTTTTGTTTTCACAAGCATGCTCTTTTATTGTTAGCCATAAATCTTACGGATTGAAAAGCTGTTTTTTTTCCGAAGAGCTGCTTGCAATTATTCCCCTGACACTTTGATTTAATTTATCTAGCGGCATTTTCCATATTATGGGTGATGTCTGATGGGAGCTTTTCCTGCCAGTGATTCCATGCCTGCTACCATTTCAGACAAGAGGATCTGTACCCAAGCAATACTTCCCATGTGATGGGTTTATAGCATTTCCTGCTAATTTCCATACTTAGATGATGCAGAGATTATGGGCAATGAGGAATTTTCACTTTTGATTGACATACCCAAAAAATACCAGCTGAAAGGTTGACATTGGACTTAAACCGTTCTATACAGACTTAAGTAGGGCTAGCCATACACAAATAGGTTTCTTTGGTTCAGGTCACAGGCTGAATGAGAAAAAATCAATGCAGTCACTTTTCGGCTTAAACTTTCCATTCAGAGGATTCAATTTTTAGACTGTTTTTGAGCCAGATGGTGCCCTCCAGTAAACCAGTTCAGGACACAGTAGAGCCTTTTTAGAAGAGAAGATAGCTATATGTCTCACTTCACAATCACAAATCACAAATAGTCAAAAACAAGTAGCTGATTCCTCATTTTAGGATAGCTGGCAGAGCCATGATAATCATTCCTTTCTGCCCCTTGGCCAACTGTACATCCAGAACCGCTGGTTTATAGAACATATACATATACAGCATAATATAATAGAGAAGTTTTCCATGACTGATCTCAAATTTTGAGTTTTTCTGATGAGTTATGTCTGTACTGTCTGTTTTATGAAGGCTATGTTATCTCTCTGAGACATATAGGTGGTGAAGATTCTGCCTATTCTATCATTGGAATCTATTGCCATACCTGTTCAGTAGTAATGTGGCAAACATATGTTACTTTAGTCTGCAGCCAGGTGCTTGGCTAGAGACAAGGAGTAATTTAGGCCACTGTGCTGCGGTGCTCTCTGTGCAACCAATAGACTTAAGCTGAACAAGTTAACACTACCTCGTCTCCATCCCCCAGGGGGACAAGTAGAAGGAGCATAAGAGACTTGATGGTTGGCAGCATTGAATCATGATAGATTAAGTGTTCAGGAAAGAAACTTTACTATGGCAGTTAATTGACCATTGGACTACAATTCCCAATGCAAGCCGGGTATAAGGAGAGAGTGAGCTATATTTTCACAGGGTGAATACTGAGGATAGTCCTTTTTGCTGTGAGAAGACAGAGGTGTGCACATTGCAGCTCCTATGTGCACACCTCTGTCTTCTCCTACAAGTCTGTGCTGAAGACCACAGTCATCCCAGGCAGATCCAGACGTTAGCTGACATCTGAACAGGGGGACCCCTGTAGTTGTATCGCTTGGAATGGTGGTAGGACACTGCTGCCAGTAACCTGTTATTGCTAGCAGGGACTCAGCAGATAAGGACTTTCCATCTAACTAGCAGCATTATTTGGATTTTATTGGGACTGTAATCATGTGCACCACTGTAAAGATTGGGCCTCAGCCCTAGCCAGCTAAGGAAATATGGCTAATGACCGCTCACTCAGATTGCTGCGTCACAAGAACTTTGCCTATTGTGCATAGTAAATATATTTGCTTCCATTCGTAAAGAGTACACTCTAAAGTGGATATAGTCTACTGTTTACAGAGGAGTTATTGCATTATTGATTATCATAGATGTTACTGTTTTCTAATGCCTTTACTTAATGCTGATTTTGTAAATTACCAGGTTTATTCTAAATTAGCTGCACAGATTTCCATTCCATGATGCTATAAACACCTTTCAGGTACTAAACTCACCTCCTTCTCTGTCACTCTCCACACTTGAGGCACACTGCATTTGTCTTTTCTCTCCAGTTTCTCTAAAGATAGCTGTTATCTACCTGCCCCCCCGGATCGGTATCAACCTTTCTTGATGACTTCTCTGCCTGGCTACCCTACTTTCTGACTGACTGACTGACTGACTTCAAAATCCCTATTAATACTAACACTCCTGCCACTTCCAAACTTTTCAGTCTAACCTCCTCCTTTGACCTGAAGCATTGGATACTTGCTTCTACTCACTCTGAAGGCGATATCCTTGACCTTGTTTTCTCCCACCTATGCACTTTGTGCAACCTCTCCAACTATCCTTTCCCTCTCTCTGATCACTACCTTATTGGTTTCACTCTCTCCCTCTCCTCCACCTCCTCTCCCTCCAACCACCTAACAGTTACCCGTAGAAACCTTCACCATTTGAACCTTTTTTTTCTCTACTCTGCTACTGACCACCTCTATGACCAAATCTCATCCTTGTCCTACACCAAGCTAGCCACTTCTGTCTACAACGCTTCACTGTTAGCCTCCCTGGACAAATTGGCCCCGCTCACTATACACAGAATCAGGCCCCTTCAACCTTGGCAAACAGAAGTCTGAAAAAGCATAGCCAGGCTCTTGAGCGCCTGTGGCATAAGACTAGGTCTCAGAAAGATTTCAACCAATATAAATCTGCCCTCAAAAAATACAATTACAGCCTCCGCACTACCAAGCAGACCTATTTTATCACTTCTATTAACAACTTATTATCCAGTCTCGGTCAAATCTTCTCTACCTTCAACTCTCTACTTCATCCTCCACTCCCTCCACCCACTAACTCACTCACTGCCCAGGAGATCGCCAATCACTTCAAACAGAAGATTGATACAATTTGTGAGGATATTCTCTGCTGTTCAGATACCCTCCACGCTTCACATTTCATGCCCACAGGTACAAATAATATTTTCCTCATTCAACCCCAATTCAACCCCACCACTATAGACGAGGTTGCTAAACTACTTGCTATCATCCAGCTAGCCACCTGCCCCTCTGGATCCTGTTCCCTCACGTTTACCCTCTGCCTCTATTCTACACTCTCTAACCCACATCTTCAATCTCTCCCTCTCTTCTGGCATCTTCCCCAACTCTCCAAAACATGCACTAGTCAGCCCCATACTTAAAAAGCCCTCACTGGACCTAAATAATCTTAACAACCTAGGCCCCATTCCCTTGTTACCCTTTTTATTAAAACTCCTTGAACATCTGGTCTACTACAGACTAAACGACCACCTTGCCGAGAATAGCCTTCTTGATCCCCTTCAGTCTGGATTTTGTACTCAACACTCCACAGAAACTGCTCTCCTAAAACTAACAAGCGATCTACTAATGGCCAAATCGAATGGACACTGTTCTGTACTCCTACTCCTGGACCTTTCTGCTGCCTTTGATGCGATTGACCAACCCCTCCTCCTCAAAAAACTCCACACCTTTGGTCTCTGTGACTGCTCTTCACTGGTTCTCTTCCGACTTATCCAACCACACTTTTCCTCCTCTACTCTTCCTTTCTCTGTTAGGTTCCTCCAAGGTTCTGTTCTTGGACCTCTCCTATTTTCAATTTACACCTCCTCTCTGGGTCAGCTCCCATGGCTTCCAATACCAACGCTGACTTCACCCAAATCTATTTCTCTACACCTCAGCTAACTCCCTCAGTCTCCTCATGTATCACTAATTTACTAGCAGATATATCAGTCTGGATGTCACACCACTACCTCAAACTCAATCTATCCCAAACCGAACTTATAACTTTTCCTCCACCATGTGCCCATTTACCTGATATCTCTGTCAAAATCGGTGGCGCAACTATCAACCAATCACCACATTCCAAGGTCCTAGGTGTAGTTCTGAACTCTCTTTTACGCCCCACATTCAATCACTGTCCAAATCTTGCCGCCTCAACTTTCGAAACATCTCCAAAATGCACCCATTTCTAACCATTAACACAACAAAGCTCTTAATTCACTCCCTGGTCATCTCTCACCTCGACTACTGCAACTCCCTTCTCATTGGCTTACCTTTACATAGGCTATCCCCCCTTCAATTCATCATGAATGCTGTTGTCAGACTCATCCACCTTATCGATTGCTCAGTGTCCGCTACTCCTCTCTGTCAATCCCTCCACTGGCTTCTGCTCACCCAACAAATTCAATTCAAAATACTAACAACAACTTACAAAGCCATCCACAACTTAGCCCCCAGCTACATCACTAGCCAGGTCTCAAAATACCAACATAATCCTTCTCTTCGTTCCTCTCAAGACCTCCTGCTCTCTAGCTTCCTCGTCGCCTCCTCTAATGCTTACCTCGAAGACTTTTCCAGAGCCTCTCCAATCCTATGGAACTCCTTACCCAGTCTGTCCGACTATCTCCTACTCTGTTAGCTTTTTGACGATCCCTGAAAACCTTTCTCTTCAGAGAAGCCTATCCTACCCACACCTAACTACTGTATTTTCATTTTCTCCACAGCTCCTCCCCCACAGTTATTACATTTTGTTTCACTTGACACTCCTTTCTAGATTGTAAGCTCGAACAAGCAGGGCCCTCTGGTTCCTCCTGTATTGAAATGTATTGTAACTGTATTGTCTGCCCTCATGTTGTAAAGCATCACGCAAACTGTTGGCGCTATATAAATCATGTATAATAATAATAATATTAATGAATATCATTAAAACGTCAAGGTTAAGATGCTCACTGGTAGCTTACTATAGTCACAAATTAGGTGAAATATCTAGGTAATAATCAGGATTCCTGCACGTGATAACAACTGGATCTCAAGTAATCAATATATAATCTAGAGTCAGTTGACTTAAAGGATAAGTTCACCTTTGAGACCATGTTACATGTTACACCCCTTATTTACTGTGTGATGTGTAACATGCTCCAGCAGCATACACTGCCGCACAGCCCCACCACCTTGATTCTTCTCTTGTGTTGGCGGGCAGTGGTTCTTCTCCCCACACCCACTGTCACAATTTAAAAATAGCTCTGCCCACACAGCAGCGTCATTCATTCACAGCGATCTCCGAATTAATGGAGTACAACTACCATCTGCCTCTGCGGCAGATGGTATGTAGTTCTCAATGATCTGCGAGGGTGCTGTTGATCGCTTTCATAGATCATTAAGCTTCCTACACTTTAGTAACTGTCTGCCCATATGGAAGGGGTAGACAGCTATACTGTGAGTGAGTCTGCAGAAGCCTGACATTGCACTTGTGTTCAGTAGATCAATGCTTCTCAGGCTCCCGAGGGAAAAAATAATGCAGATTATGTTTCTGCCAAAACATATGCACCATCTTTATTCATAATAGGTATATATATTTGTAAAAAATAAAAACACAACTTTTAAGATTTTACAAGCAATTACAGAACACACCTAGTTGAATGTGACTACTACTACATATAGGTTTGAAAGCGGAATTTCAAGTATAGTTTTTTTATACATAATTAAATTGGTCCAGCTTGTACCAATGCAGCTAATCATATGCCATACCTGGCTAATGGTCCTGGAAGCTGGAAATCAAAGAAGTAGACCCCACTACTCTCTCCACCTTGTCCAATCAGAGAATGCTTTGCATTTATTCAGCTCCCATGCCCGGCAGCAAACTTTCTGTGTTCAGCATGCCGCAGGCCGGCCGCTTAGCACAGGACCCAGAAGCTAGTGGAGATCACTGGAGTAGCGGTGTCTACTACAGTGATTTCCAGCTTCCAGAGGGATCAGCCAGGTATAGTATATACATAGTAACAGTGATTCAAGCTGAACTAATGTAACTATGTATAAAATATCCAAAGCTGGGATTCATGTATAAGAAAAACTGAGAACCCAACTTCCAGCGTTTCTGTAAAGTGCAGGTGGTGTCATTATCTCTTGCCGATTTATGTAACGGCAACATTGATGTCACCAGAGCCACCCGGAAGTTTCAAAAGCCAAATTCCCAATTTATTTCTCGCAACTTTGTGTATTTTGTGTTTACCATTGTTTATGCACTTTTTCAATACAGATGGTGCAAGTCTGTCATTTATGTGGACCTTTTTCATGGAAGGTCCTCTTTAATGCACAATGATCAGATGTCGTTTTATATGTTATTTCAAAAGAAATGGAAAGACTATACATTTCCTTTAAGTTGTGTTTTTATTATCACCATTGGCCAATGAAACAATGTAGACAGGCTAGAGCAACTGGAGTACAATTTCTGTAACCCAGCATATACATTAGCAACTCTGTCAATATCTAACTGTTGCCTGTATAGAACTTCAGAGTAACATTTTATTTTCGCAAAGTGTCCTCAGTTGCTACATACTTCAATAAGGATGTTAATTAATGAGATGTTCAGAATGATGTTATTATGAATGGCTGTAAAGGAGTCTCCTATTGAATGGTAAAACCCTTGCAGTCTATGACAATATCACACAGAGGCCCCTGTGAAGTGCTTTTTACTGTGTGGTGGGGTGATGCGCCCTCTCTTGTGATCTATCAGCCTAATATGGCTGGGGGGCCGCTTGAAGCCTATTCAGAAGAATAACCTTGAGCTGGAGGTGCGAAATGAAAAGTGACAGAGCTTTATAATCAGAGAGCATTGAAACTAAAAGAGGACCCTTTGTGTTTCTGTGTGAGGTGGCACTTTCCCACAGTAAATGATCATATTTCATTCAAATGGCAACCATCTTTTCCTTAATTTGATTACAAGCATGTAATTAGTAGGATGTACACTTAGCCCGTCTCTAAAAGATCATAAATAGAAATACTGCGGTATTTCAGATGGATTTGTGGGATCATATTATAATACAGCACCTTAGTAAAGGACCACTGTTGGGAAAAATATTATATTTTGATAACTGTAAGTGGTTAATACTTGGTATGATAGTAATCATTTCTTTGCAATTTTAAGGTTTTTTTTTATGTTTCTTCAAATTTAAACGCAGAAAAAAAAAATCTCCAGGAAGAGTGACAGTTACTGGAGTTAAGAAAATCTATCAGGCCTTGTTCACACGAGTGAATCTACGCATGCCTTTGTGTGAAGTGCTGTGTTTACCCACCCGGGATGCAAATCTGTTCTGTACATTCCCATGCAGGCAGGTCCATTCATATCTATTGAGATGCAGCAGCTGCACGGACATAGATGCTGGTCCCAATTTGACAGTCATGCAGATGCAGGTACGTGTCCCTGAATGCAGACAATGTGCGTTCAGGAGCGCACCTGTGTGGCTTTTAAATTAGGACCAGCAGCTGTGTCCATGCAGCCGCTGCATCCCAATAGATATGAATGGGACTGCCTGCACATGGATGCACAGAACACCTGTACATCCAGTGCAGGCAAATACAACCCCTGACACAGATGTCCTCTTAGATACACCCGTGTGATCGAGGCCTTAGGTTCATAAACACAGTCGTATTGTTGTCCATACCCTCAGGTTTTGTTGCTAGAGTTCCATGGACTATGATAAAACCTTCTTAATGGCTATCTTAAACATGGGCGTATATCAGTGCCATCTTAAGAGCATTATAGGCCCCCGGGCAATGCAGTGCACTGGGGCTCTGCCTACACAATCACCCATGAGAATAAAAATGCAAATTATTAATAAGGCTGTATTTATTGGTACCTTCAACAAAATCAGGCTTTAGACATTAACACGTTTGGACAATATAACACAAGCTTGAAAAACAAAAAAACAATAATAATTTCTGCACATAAAAAAAAGTTAGTACTTATCCTTTCTGTCTTTCTTTCCTTTCTATATAAGCAACAAATTATTCAGCACTAAATCAAAAACCTAACATAAAAGCAGCTGAACACTGAAAAAGGTCAAACCAACCAAACCTTAAAACCTGAAACATTGTTTCTTTCCTTTCTGCCATGCTGGCTTCCACTTTAGGCTTCTACAGCAGTGCCCCCGTTCTTGTGGCTTGCGCTGAAGCTGTCCTGGTGTGTGCCTGTCTCCTGGTGGACCTTGGAAGCAGACAGACACTACTGCTGCTGCGGGCACCTCTCCATGGCCTGATTAACCTGACAGCAGTGCCAGGCTAATGATAGCTTCCAAGTTCGGCGGCTGGGTCCAATGAACACACTCTCGACTCGACTGTCCTGTGTGTGCCTGTTTCCGTGGAGGAGGACAGGCATTCTTGGAGTTGTGGGCTCCCCCTCCACGGGCCAAGTGGCCTGACAGCAGTGCAGGGTCAACAGGCACTTGCCACCTGCTAAGTTCGGCGGCGGGATGCACACGGGAGTCGGGACTAATGCTTGGCTGGGGCTGGGGCTGAGGCTGGGTCCGCTAGGCAGGTTGGCCCCCTGGGCAACTCCCCAGCATGCCCATGTGGTAAGACAGCCCTGGCATATATGTAGATCTTGATTGCCAATTGCTGTATAATAGTGTTGCTGGTTTTGTTGCCCTGTCAAAGAAAAGGCCTGAACAAGGATCTTCATGGCAGGATCACCAGACATTGTTTTAAGGAAAGCTGCAGATTTAAAAATACTAAAAATGACTTCTGAAGCTACAGTGACATGTTAAGCTTATATGAGATTTTAGTGATTGGGTGTACATGTTCAGAAATCAGTGATTACCCACAGTAAAGTGGGATTGAACATCTAGTGCAAAAGAAACATTGAAGCCAATCAATAAGATTCTTTTTTTTTCCTTTAACAAACTATTAGTTGGTATGGCCATCAGCTTCACTTTGTTGCAATATTTGTAAATCAACTGTAAATGCTGTTGTATCTAGCTAATTTGTAAGCAAAACTTAGGAAGTATTATGACATTTTGGGGTTGATTTATTAAATCTGGAGAGCACAAAATCTGGTGCAGCTCTGCATAGAAACCAATCAGATTCCAGGTTTTATTGTCAAAGCTTGATTGAACAAGGTGAAGTTGGAAACTGATTGGCTCCCATGAACAACTATAACCGATTTTGCACTCTCCAGTTTTAATAAATTAACCCCTCTGTGTTTCTGAAAATCAAAGTTATGTATGAGTTTTTATCCTCATTGAGTACCTTGTTTTCCAGGTATACAGAGACAGGAGGTGGTCTGTAAAAGACTGGATGATAACTCGGTTGTGCAGAATAATTACTGTGATTTGGACAGCAAGCCGCCGGAAAACCAGAGGGCCTGTAATACAGAGCTTTGTCCACCCGAGTAAGTGCTACTACAGCTTTTTATATGCTATAGAAAATTGTTACTGAAAAACTTAAGTTGGGAAATGTATTAGTTTAATTTTTTTTTAAAGCTGAACTCCAGGCAAGTATCTTAAATACACAGATAAAATAAATGTATTAATTCTGTTTTACTTACCAAAGGATTTCCATTCCTGTTTGCATAGTTGTAAGGTTTACACAGCCCTCTCCTATAGCACTGCCTGGGGAATGACACCACTCTTTCTGTTACAACTAAGAATTATACTGCTGACACGAATCTGCCCCTGGACAGTGAAAGAGCAGCAGCACACTGATGAAGTCATCTCTCTGCTCCTCCTGTCAGTGTGCTCCTTGCCAGTGGAGTTTGATGCAGATCTCCTGGCTAACATTGTTGCTCCTCTCTCTCTCCCAGTTTTCTACTGGACAGGGGATTTAAAAAGACTTATATCAAGCCAGATTCTAATTGCAGTAAAATACATTTCCAAATACTGGCTGTTATCATGTTCTCATAGGAAAGGTACTTAAGGCAGCAGAGCAAACCAGCGCAACAATTAATCAAATGCCTGGTACACACAATGAGATTATTAGACGAATGATTGTCCGTTTTTTTTTTTTTTTTTTGCATGCTAGTCTAATATTGAAAATGAAGAGTTTAGTAAAGTTATGAAAGATCTTGTACGACAGAATAAAAATTTGGAAGTGATGTAATGAATTGTAGTGTATTTGTATTCTATTTTCGAATGAGAACTGTACTGATTAAACGAAAATCGTACAATCTGGTATCTCAACCTTTTCAACACAAAGGAACCCTTGAAATAACTTTCCGGTCACAGGGAACCCCTGTTAAAAAAAAACAATATGTCCACAACTCCCAAGAATTACCCCCCTTGCAGATAGCTAAAGAGATCATTGTAGTCTGTGTGAAATTATCTGAAAGGTAGAAATTGCTCATTGCTAAAAGAACCCCTAGCAAACTCTGGAGTATCCCTAAGGTTCCACAGAAGCCTGGTTGAGAAACCCTGGCCTAGAGCATCTTCTCCATGCCTGGAACAGTCCCTATTAGTAAGTCTAATTAGCTCTGTTCATAGCTCATAGTCGTGCGTAGGGATATAGACATATACTCTATCAAAGTGAAAATTGCAAGGCTCATCCAAAAACTCAGATCAGATATTCACTCCACAGACTGCCACATCTACAAATGTTCAGCCAGCGAGCCAGGGGAGCAAAGCAACAGTAAAGTAAACCTGTTTCCCCTATCCTCTAGGCCAGTAGTCTCCAAACTGCAGCCCGGGGGCTGGATGTGGCCTTTTGCTTGCCTTTATCCAGCCCTTGGGGCACTTTTCCTTCCACCGATACAAGACATTATTCATCAAACTGACACCAACCATGGGGCACTATTCCTCTCACTGACACCAATGATGATGCAATTTTCCTCCCGCTGACACCAATGAAAGGGCACTATTCATCTCCCTAACAGCAAAGATGCATTGTTTGCTCCTACCGACACCAGGAATCTTCTACTCCTAATGGCCGCAGTCTGCCCCCCCCCCCCTAAAGTCTGGAGGACAGTAAACTGGTCTTTTGTTTAGAAAGTTTTGAGACCCCTGCTCTAGACAAAACAAGCAGTTATTTTAGATTTTTCCAGAATTGGGCTTTAAAGGCCCCCCCCCCCAACCCACTAATGCCTTTCAAGCAAACCCTTACTGCTTTTTTCTCAATCGTAGCCACCACCAAACCACCTGCTGCCAGTGTGCGCTAAAGCCCATTGGAAGCAGTGACGTTCTTTCCATCTTGTGGCGGTGAATGTGCCTAGCAATTGCCAGCTAGGCCCAAGCACAGCATCATGTGAGGAAGTCTGATCCCCTATATCTGGAAGCATTGGGCTTTTTAGGCCAGTTTCTGATGTAGGAATGTTTGGCTAGAGATGTATGTATTTGTGTCAGGGGTGGGGGCAGCTATACACAGACAGTGCCTCTTTACAAATACATTTTCTATTTTAATTGGCGAGAAGCAGAGTACACTATTTTGCTGCTCAAGGCATATGATGAAGTCCCTTTAGATATTACTCAGAAGTTTGTGGAGACAGAGTTTAGGGGAGGGACAGAGCCCAGCGCACACAAACATCCTTGGGGTCCAAGAGGAGAATGTGTTTTGTAGTAAGAAGGAATTGACTTAAGTCTCAGAGAAGGTTTTGTTGTTAATTTAAGGATTTATTGTGGTCTCTGCTGGAGTGCTTGTGTCTGAAGCTGAAGGCTGTTTACCATTTGTACAGCTGAGGATCTTGACAGTCTGTGAACATGATAAATCTATCCAACTAAACATTATTTCTCCTTGTGCATATGTGAAGGATGAAGTGGCTCAACAAACATTTGGAATTAGTTTATTGGAAGCAGCCTCTCTTGAACCCTAGTGGGGCAAGGGATCTCTAGCTAAAGCTGAGCAGACTGAAATCTCTCCCTCGGGAATTGCGTTCCCAAACAATAGTATAATCTCTTAAGGCAAGTATTGACTGGGCCTCGATCGCTCTGCTTGGTGCCGTCTACATCTTATCACTACACACAATTTAGGACATAGCTCATTCTGTAAATGGTTATCTTGCTGGAATAATCCCTGAAAAACTCTACTTTATGTATGAAAGTCAACAGATGGTTATGATAACACTCCCATTAAACTGTACCAGAATTCTACACATGTATCATTTCCTCTGCTGCTGTGCATATAAGATACTGCTGCTTCTGTTTTCTGGGAATTGGGATACTGAAAACTGTGCAAAAGATGAAAAGGCAACTGTAGTTTCTGCCACAGATGCCTTTCATAGGATATGATATTTGCAAAAAGCTCCTCTTGTGCCTCCCTAGGAAATAACAATGGCAAGAGCAAAAACACTAAGGCCGGTGTTCTAAAATTTAGTCGGACCCGTGAAAATTCCGGACCCTCATCACTTCCGGTCACTTCCGGTGACGCTCCGTCACCACCAGCTGGTGCGACAGCTGGTGCAAGCCCCGGTGCGCATGCGCACAAGAAATTTTCCAGGCCCGATGAAATTTTAAGACTTACGAACAGCTGACTGAGAGGAGGAGGGGCTGAGGTGGGAAAGGAAGTGAATACTCATACTAAATAGTAATGATAAAAATGTTTAGTATTTCTTCTTCTTTTTTTTTTTTTTATCATTACTATTTAGTATGAGTATTCACTTCCTTCCCGCCTCCTCTAAGTCAGCTCTGCAACATGTTCCTTGCTCGATGACGCGGCGGTGTTGTAAAATTTTCCTGCGTCGGTGTGTGCGTCCCACCTCTGCCCCTCCTCCTCTCAGTCAGCTGTTCGTAAGTCTTAAAATTTCATCGGACCTGAAAAATTTCTTGTGCGCATATGCACCGGGGCTCGCACCAGCTGTCGCATCAGCTGGTGGTGACGGAGCATCACCGGAAGTGACGAGGGTCCGGAATTTTCACGGGTCCGACGAAATTTTAGAACACCGGCCATAGATGGAACAACTTTCTTTCCTGCAACCACGGACAATGCTGACAGGGGAATCCCTCCCGCTGTGTTCTCCTGGCAGGGGGCCACAAGGTTGTCATAGCCACTAGCAAAAATCACATGTAAAATCAGGCATGCTGGTTGTACCCAAGTTGATCAATAGATTGACTTAAGAAAATTCAGCCTGCCCATATATGGGTTTATTCTTGGCTGGTTTCTGCTGAACCATCCAAGATTAAAACTGTCTGTGGCCGCCTTAAAACTGACCATATACGGCTCAAATTTTCAGGCGATTCCTGTGATCCAAATGAAACTTGAGAAGTAGGTGGCCCTGCCACCCCCACTTGGCTCAACAAGCTTCAATTGATAAATGAATGGAACTTACTGTCAGAATACAATAGACAGTGTGGGAGATTAAACCATCCACACAGTTTAACATGGAAGGGGAAAGTGTAAATTTGTTCAGCCCACTCTGCTAAACGAGTGCAATTCTTACCTGCATGGCCGGCTTTAGGTGAATGGGACCATCTAAAGTCAACAATGCTCCTTTGTCTCATATGCAGATATTACTTCCATTCAGACAAAAGATCTTGGTAGATTGGTGGGCATGTTTAGTGTCAGTAAATGGGAAGCATATTCAAGTAAACATGTTGTTTAAAGTGAAACTGTGCTTTACCCATGCAGTGCAGAGCAACAGATTCATTGTAATACCACCCTCCTGTCCCAGCTATACCATCTTTTGCTCTCCCTCTGCTCAGTTCAGCTACTGAAAACAAAGGAAAGAGCCCTGTGTAAGCTCTGAGATACTCTAGTTAGAGCTTACACGGGGATGAGGACTGCCTTCCTGCTCCAATGTAACAGTATTGGGCCAAGTACCAGCTATGCCACATGAGAGGTAGAGAAGGGAGTTACATGATCCTCTATACACAGAAGTACAAGATATTTTCCTACGTGAATGTGGAGCAAAAGACGTTCCTAAGGATGCTATTTTTCCATACCAAGGTGAATATGTACTGTTGGGAAGGGGGTGAATCACAGGTTTTATTTAACACTGAAAAAACATTTTTTTTCTACCTTAATGCATAGAACAGACAGCAGAAAGCTATTGTCGACATCAGCATGAAGTGTGGCTCAGGTTGGTAAGTCTGGTTGTGTGGGAGGTTAGTAAGCTGCAGGGAAATAAAGCATCCATGTGGTCAAAATGTTAAATAATATATTTATTTCCACATTGGAATTCAATGGTTTCTAGCCTACTCCTAATCTTGAACCATCTTGACATTTATAAACTTACTTTGTGACGATCCCCACACAATTACAATGCTGATGTTAACAAAATGAAAGTGGATGCTGTGATCATAGATCTCCTGAAATGGTTATTGTGTTGGGAGGAGGGTTGGAGTTTTGAAGCTAAGATGTGTATTTGCAGCTCTTCTCACCCCACAGACAACCCTCCCTAATGACACATTGTTCACTGCCTGTTATCATACCTTCCACACTCCTCTCTTGCACATTTTGCAACCCCCCCCCCCTTTTCCTTCTCTGTAGTTCTTTTGCACTCCTCTCCTGTACATACTGGCCACTGTCATACCCTCTGCACTTTTCTCTTGCAAATTTTGCCCCCCCTCCCCTCCCCTTCCCTATGATACATTCTGCACTCCTCTCCTGCCCACTGTCATACCCTCTGCACTCCTCTCTTTTACATTTTACAACCTCCCTCTTCCTTGTCAAACCTTCTCCACTCCTCTCCTGCACATACTGCCTACTGTCATACCCTCTGCACTCATTCCTTGCACATTTTGCACCTTCCCATCATATATTTTGCAATCCTCTCCTGCACATACTGCCTACTGTCATACCCTCTGTAATCTTCTCTTGCACATTTATTGCTGGGATAAGGTCATCCAGCGGCCATGGCAAATATGCCAAACTGTGCCCACCACCCTTCTTTTAGGGTAAGGGTCAGGGCGCCCCCATCCCTGCATCCCTTCTGCCCACCCCTTGTCCTGGCCCTGTTTTCCCCCATGCCTTCCCCATCATACCTTTCACACTCCTCTCCTGCACATACTGTTCACTGTCATACCCTTTGCACTCCTCTCTTGCACATTTTGCAACCTCCCCCTTCTCTGTCATATTTTCCACACTCCTCTCTTGAACATACTGCCCACTATCATACCCTCTGCACTCCTCTCCTGCACACACTGCCCACTGTCGTACCCTCTGCACTCTTCTCTTTTACATTCTGCCTGCTGTCATACCCTCTGCACTCTTCTCTTTTACATTCTGCCTGCTGTCATACCCTCTGCACTCTTCTCTTTTACATTCTGCCTGCTGTCATACCCTCTGCACTCTTCTCTTTTACATTCTGCCTGCTGTCATATCCTCTGCACTCTTCTCTTTTACATTCTGCCTGCTGTACCCTCTGCACTTAGCTCCTGCACATATTCCATGCTGTAATAACCTCTGTACTCCTCCTGCACACACTGGCCACCCTAATATTCTCCATACTCCTTTCCTGCACTACTGCCCACTGCCATACCCCGACACTTCTCTACTGCAAATGCTGTCTTCTCCTCTCCTCTCTTCCGCACATTTTACCCACTAAACCAGTTCTTCATCATTCATTATTTGTATTATCACCAGCCTTTACTATTCTGGAACTGGCACACTTTTGCTTGTGTATATAATCTGTATATTTAGCTGTTTGCCTGGAATTCAAGCTTTATATGTGTTTCATACTACATATGCTTTTTTTAATAAACCTGTCAGAGCCAATGCCTTCAAATGAAACAGTCAGCTTTTTACATAGGTCGATACGTAGATGTGACAGCGATAATGTTTTATTTGTGAGTTATATATTGAGTATTGGAAACATAAATTCAATTTCTAGGAAAATGTATGCCCTCGGGTTGATACTTCTGTTTCTTGAAATGCGCTGGAAAGCTTGTGCAGTCTAAATAATGGAGTCTCTTGTGAAATAGTTTTGTTATAAAAGTATAACAGAGCAGCACTATACCCTTGAATCCAGCTTCAGTTATTACAGATGTAAAAAAACATCACAAAGACTTTCTTTAAGACATAAAACAGATTGACTGCCTGTTACATAGGATTCCAGCTGTCATTTTTCTACCTTATAATTGAAGGCCTAAAGTGTATGTATAACCTTATTTTTTAGTTTTAGAAAGAATAGGAAAAAATAAGATCTCCTGCTAACTTTTTATCATTACTTGTGTCCCTGCTGGGTATCCTCTCTTATTGTCATAGTGCCCATTATCACTGAGACAGAAAGAATGGAAAATCCAAAAGTGTACAAGTTTCACCAGAACAAGAGTCAGGCCCGTTTCCCACCAGCGGACCATTAGATCCGCCTGTCAGTTTTTTAGGCGGACCCGATCGGACCACCCATTGATCACTCTGGTTCTGCGGATGTCAACGAACATGTGTCCGCTGACACCCGCCAGGCATCCGATCCGATAAAATCCAATAAAAATAGACGTTTGCCGATACGTTAGTCCTCCATCCAGTGGATTGGATTGGATAACATTTAGATGGAATCGGACATGCAGTGCGTTTCCATCCAATAGAGGAAAGTGGGCTGTGTGCATAGCAGAGCAGACACGGACCTGCCATCCGGCTGCTCAGCGGGGATCAGCGAAGAGATCCCCTGCTAAGCAGGCGGATTCTGCTGAGACAGATCCGCTCCATCTGAAAGAGGTCTTAAGGGGAAATCTTCTAGTGGGGGCACCTGTCCCTGTGACAACAATCTAAGAGAGGAAGTCCCCTTACTTAGTAAAGGCTTGCTCTAAAACATTTAGCACTTTCCAGTTAGAAGAGTGGTATTAATGTTGATCCTTCTGAATAAATTGTGGGATAAAGAAAGTGGCTAGCCAGATTCATGCACAGTTGTTCTTTTGAACCAGTGTGGTACAAATATGCAAACTTGAATGCTTCTTCTTAGGCTCCATGCACACTTCTGGTTAGCATTTCTCATTGGAGCTTTCTGGCAGAAAAAATGCTAAACTCTCCTAAACTCGCCTAAACTGTGTACAAAACGGCTCTATATGAGCATTTTGTTTATGCCAAGAGAACTGTTTTTTTTTTTTTTTAAGTCCAATGTGCATGGAGCCTTATAGGGAGGGGGGAGAGAACACTGAAGGCCCCAGCCTTTCATGGCTGAAAACAATCATTGGCTGGGAAAAGGCATCCTGGCTGATCAGTTCTTCCCCCTCCCCCCATCTGCTAAGAGAAACTATCCAAGTTTTCAGTCTGTTCTGTACTTTATAGAGGCATGCATTGCTTATCTAGCTAGTCTGATGTATCCTGTTGTGTGTTCTTATGTCAACAGGTGGTTCATAGGTGACTGGTCCGAATGCAGTAAGACATGTGATGGGGGAATGCGCACACGCACAGTGCTTTGTATTCGGAGGATAGGACCTTCAGAAGAAGAGACCCTGGATGACATCAGCTGCTTGACGCACCGGCCAATTGAAAAAGAAGCTTGCAATAACCAGTCTTGTCCCCCTCAGTGGATTGCTTTAGATTGGTCCGAGGTGAGACTTTATGTAGTTCCCATGTTTCATTAACCTTATATGCAGCACTTTATAGCATCATTTAGTACATAGAGGCACTCCAATCAGTTGCTGCCAGAAAAGAGTCAAAAGAAGTAAAGAGTGGATGGCACATAGGTGGATGAGACACAGGGTCCAAAGCGACAGCCTTAATAGTGAAAGTGTAGCAAAGACAGTGGACTGACTGCAGCAACACTGGCATGCATTGATAGAAAGCAGCTCACAGGAGATGAAGGAATCTCTAAGCAGCATGAAACACAAAAACAAAAGAGCGCCACTGTAAGTGCAGTATGCATAAAAAGTCTGTAACTCTATTAGACAATTGGCAATTTACAAGATGATGGACAATGGAGCGCATGTCAAACCCTCCAGGGGTCAGTGAGGTTGTGACACAGGAGGGACGTGTGGAACCAGATGTATCCGTGCGGGTAGTAAACAATACAGACTGCTTCTAGCCCGGCACTCCACGAGATAGCATGCACAGACCACCAAGTCCCTGGTCGGGTGTGACGTCAGCAATGGGGGCGAGAAGGATGGGTGTGGCTACCCACGGCTCCTTTCTGAAAGCTCAAAGCATTGTTTACCACCCGCACGGATACATCGGGTCCCACGCGTCCTTCCTGTGTCACAACCTCACTGACCCCTGGGGGGTTTGACATGTGCTCCATTGTCTATCATCTTGTAAGTTGCCAATTGTCTATTAAATTTACAGACTTTTTATGCATACTGCACTTAGAGTGGCGCTCCTTTGTTTTTGTGTTTTATGCTGCCAGAAAAGAACATATCATCAGCACTCACAGAGGTAAAGACATACACACAAGTACTTGCCTTAGCTGACTTCCAGTATATTTTTGAGTTCTAAGAAAAAATCAGAGTATTTAGAGATAACCCATGCAAGCACAAGAAGAACATATCACCGTCATTCAGTTAAGTTGGCCCTAAATTATTTGTTATTTTTCCGTTCAGCCAAAGGACCGAACGAAAAAAAACAAACAAACAATGGATTCCTCAATCTACGCAAGCAAGGACAATCGAGGAATCCTCCTCGCGGGGACATTGTTGGAAAATTTTCCAAAAAGGCTGTTCAAAAAAAGCTGATCTATCAATTTACTTCTGTTGAACAGCACATGGATCAAATTTGAGGTGGTCACTGCTGAACCTATCTACAGCCAGCTTTAGTATCCCTGGTGGGAAGTAAACTTAGAACCCCAGCATTGTAATACACTAGTGCTAACCTCACACTAGCATATTCCGTCCCATAATTAATGCTTTTTATTAAAGGCTCTATAGCCAGTATAACTGATTTAGAATAATAGTAATCTATTAATAAATCACCGCTGCTGTGCGGTAAAATAACACTATACTTTATTTTGTTACAGTGCTTGTCAGAAGCCTTTAACCAAAGTCTAAATTTGTTAAGACTTTCCAATTCGTTACTGTTAATAATGATCATTGATTTTAATTTACATGCTGTACAAAGAGAATTCTATCTTTTTGTTTGAGTTGCTGAACAAACAAACACCAACTACTATGCAGAGCTTTCCTCATTTTTTTAAGCACTTACTAAATTTAATTTATTGGTAAGAAAATATTAACATCTTGAAAAAAAGGTTGGGGAATAGTGCCGTTAAAAAAATAAATTCAAAACTGGAGCTACTCTAGTGTGACATTGCAGGGCTATAGTTACTCTATGGTATAAGCCTATAATACATTTGATAAGTTGTTAAATGGCTAACCAGTTAGCTATAGCAGCAGTGATACCTGCCGTCTTACCTTCTTTTCTTGAGTTAGGGTCTGGTATTGCGATCTTTTGTCCACTTGTGTCCACTTCAAGTAGGTTTTTCACTCCTATACGGTCTATGCAACCCACTTAAAGCAGGTCAGAAGGAGGTCAAATGAATTCTGAATGATTTCTGAAGCATCTCAAACTGATGCCATCTACACAGGCTTTAGGTCCTACTTGACACAGGCATAACTATCCATACACCAGTGCAAAGGGCCATGTCCCATGCATCCATAGGCAGGCAAACCTATTTGTGTCTATTGGGATATAGCAGCTGCACAAAAAACAGCCACTGGTCCCAATTTGACAGCTGTGCAAGTGCGGGTTCTTGTTCCCTGTCTGCATTCGGGAACACACACTAGCACCGCTGTTAAATTGGGACCAGTGGCTGTGTCTATGCCGCCGCTACATCCTTATTGACATGAACAGGACTGTCGGCATGTGAATGCACGGAACACCTGTGCATTCTGTGTGTGTAAAGATGTCCCTTCGCACGGGTGTATGAATTGGTAGGACCATGTAAATGAGGCCCTAAATGTATCTAAAATCAAAGAACACAAATGTTAAAAATTGCAGCTTATCACTCCTTAGATGAGGTGGCTGCATTCAGGTATTTTCTGTACTTGCCGAAAATATTCATAGACTAAAAAAAGAAAACGAATGCAGCAACCACATTTACATACTGGTAAACTGCAATATATTACTTTTGTGTTCTTAAGTTTAGATATTCTCTCACCGATTGCTGCCCGGCCACAGTACTTAAAGTGGCAGGGCGGCACGGGCAGGCTGGATCACTTACATCTGCGGCCACTGTGTCCACACGATAAACGCTAGGCGATCTCATGATCACAATGTTAACAAAGCTGTCATAACTATAGTGATGCTGAGATTGGCCCACAGCTATCACATGGTACCTGGGACAATCACAGCACCCTGAACCATGTCATACCTGCGGGCCAATAAGAGCACACAATAGTAATTCATAGCTGTTATGAATGTAACCCAGTCAAGACAGTTTGAAACATTGCTGTTACAGTGATCATCCCTGTTAAAGCAATCAAATAATCCTAGAACACACTCACACACACGTCACACACACACAAGACAAGACATGCAGAATACATTTTTGTCAAAATTTATGAAGAAACTTGATTTTATTGGATATGTTTTATAAGAGAAAGTAGAAATATTGGGGTTTTTTTTTTTCAAAAATTTCAGTCTTTCAGTTTATTTAGCAAAAAATAAAAAACGCAGTGGTGATCAAATGCCACCAAAAGAAAGCTCTATTTGTGTTAAAGAAACTGATATCAATTTAATTTGCATACAATGTTACATGATGGCTCAATTGCCAGTTAAAGTAGCACATTGCTGAATAGCAAAAAAATGGCCTGGTTATGTAAAACTTTCCAGAGGTCAAGTGGTAAAGACTCTTTAACGGAATGTTCCTGATAAAAGGGGCAACCAATAACAGTCCTGATGGAGTTTTTTTCCCAAACATACAGCAAATGACTAAGGCTGGATAGACAGAAACTGCACTGAGAAAGAGCGACACATTGATCAATCTGTCAGGCCCATAGTGTTCACGTACCTGATAGATCTGCCCAGTTTTTTCCCTGACCTTATTTATATGCTGTTTACACATTCAACTTTATGTGGAGAAAAAAAAAAATCTGTTGCAAAAAATTTTCTGTATGCTGAAAAATACTTTCAATCAATAACTGAGCTCTACCAACCTTTTGTACTTTTTTTTTGTTTTTTATTGGTTGAGCCAGATGGACTTTGTAACTATATATGTAACTATGTTTATTGTGTACTCATTATCGCGTAAAGCTGAAGACATTCTGTGAATGGATGAGTGGAGGGGAGGCAGTGGCGAACCATCAATTCACAGAATGTTGATGGGGACAAGGGCCTCTTCCCCACAACCCTGGGCTGTGGTTGTGGCGGTCTGCAGTCAGGGGCTTGTCAGAATCTGGAAGCCCCCTTTAACAAGGGTGCCCCCAGATCCCGCCCCCCCCCCATGTATATGGATATGGTACATAGTACCCTTACCCATTCATCAAAAAAGTGTAAAAGCAAATACTATGTACCCCATACTGATTCACATAGGGGGAGCCGGGATCTGGGGGCTTCCAGATTCTGATAAGCCCCCCGCCTGCAGACCCCCACAACCACAGCCCAAGGTTGTGGGCAAGAGACCCTTGTCCACATCACCATGGGTACAAGGTACTTTGGGGTGGGGGGCAGAGCCCTTTGGTTCCCCTTAAAATCCATACCAGATCCAAAAGGGCCTGGTATGGATTGGGGAGGGGGGGTTCAATGCTGTTTTTTTTTTATTACGTTTTAGTGCCAGCAATGTTTTTTTTTTTTTTTTACATTCAGCTGTGCCAGCTATACACAGTTTATTAAAGAGATTTAAAAGAAAATGCAAAATACATGAAAAACGCATGTTCAAAAAAGCAAAACACACCTGAAACCCACATTGACTGTAACCGTATAGATGTGAACCTAGGGTCACTAAGAAAGTCAAACGGTGCAGCAACATTACTGAAAGGAGCAGTGCAGGGGTGCTTTGCAATTTCACTTGGATATCTTAATAAAACAACAATGTATAGGTTCCTTTTGATAATGTTGTGTAGCCTTAATATTTACAGGGAGGTCTGCTTTAAAACACACACTAAGCAATAAACCTATGTGCTCTTGTCTTTATGGTTTCTGAAATGTACTTAACTTACAGATAAACACACATTCCTGAAAATGACATCTTAGGATGCCCCAAGCTAGGAAAGCTTTATGACAGGGGTGAAACAAGTTACCATCCGTTTTTATACATCCTACCTGAAACTTTTACATGTTTTTTCACCTTCCTTTCAGTATTAGTTTCCTGAAGGGTAATGTACAAGCAGAAAATAACTTCAGCCCTTTTCCTTAATTTTTCAGCCCTGCTGACAGCTATGCTTTGGAGCTGAAATAACAATGTGAGCTCAGTTCTCAGTCTGTGGTGTAATGAAGTCTAATATTGTTATATTGACCCCTGTGTAAAATGAGAGGATCAGGTGTCTTATGAATGTTTGCCTTTAAGCAGCAAAATGGCTGTAGCGTATTTTTAATATTCATTTTATATGCTGTAGAGTCAGGAACTTAAAGCTGAACTCTGAAAAATGAAAAAAGCTTGCTCGTTCATCCCTAGGGGACAGAGTAAAGAAGTTTTTATTACTCGATCCTCGGCTCCTGCAGGCTACTTCCTACTGCTAGACCAGTCCCTGCAGATTTTTCTCACATGCGTTTCAGCAGTCTAAGGTCCTCTGATATCAACAAGACTTATGCAAGACCTGACACCCTGCACTGGGCAAGAGGATTTGGATGGAAAGTCATGGTTGTCACACTAGGCTGGACTTAAAACATGCCCGCCGCTGGAGCTGAAGAGAGTGCCGTTTGTTGGGAGACTAGAGGATCAGGTCATTAAAAGAGTTGTTGCCATGCCCTAGAGCAGGGGAGTCCTGCAAGCCTCCAGATGTTGCGGAATTACAAGTCCCATCATGCCTCTGCCTTTGGGAGTAATGCCTGCAACTGTCAGCCTTGCCATGCCTCATGGGACTTTTCTTGCAGTGTCTCATTGGTCCTGAAGTTCCTCAACAGCTGCAGGTCAACTCAATAGAGGGCTGCAGGTTGGACACCCATGCCCTACACTAAACAGGCCATTAATCCTTGCAGTGTGTGGGCAGCCTCAATCCAAGGGAATCGTTTTTAGCTTTCTGGTGTTCATCTTTAAATTGAACCATAACCATAAAGTGGCCATGTTAAAGCAACAGGTTTAATGCAGAGCTCTCCAACACCTTTCTTAGGGCTTCATTCTCTTCAGCCACCAGGAGTAACGGCAAAGCTTACTCCTGGTGGCTGGAGTCACCATAAAGTAAGACAAACCTCCCCAAATTCTTCACATATAATAATAGTAGAAAGGTCAGGTCTAAGCATGTAGACCCTTTACACAATAATCTAGAGAGGTTATGAAAAGGAGAAGGCAAATGTAATAAAATTACATCTTCAGCTCTGTGTACACAAAGGAGCATAGGACCAGATGGCTTACACCCATGTGTCCTCAAAGAGTTGAGCTCCATTAATTTAAAGTCATTGTTTCTAATTTTATGAGACTTTATAATGACTAGCATAGTACCACAGTATTGGAATAAGGCCAATGTGGTGCCCATATTTAAAAAAGGAATCAAAGTCTTTACAAAGTAACAACAGACCTGTGAGTTTACCTTCTGAAGTCAGGTAAATACTTTATAGTTTGATGAAAGTCTAAATGAAAAATTTTTTTGCTAGAAAACAATATTATAAGCAATAATAAGCATGGACTAAAATTGTCAAACAAATCAAAAATATTTTTTTTTATGAGGATTTAAGCAAAAACGTAAAAACATATAAAGCAGTGGCTGTGGGCGTAGTATACTTGGATTTTGCAAAAGCGCTTGACACAGTTCCCCACACACGGCTAATGTGTAAGGTAAAGTCTACTGGCTTGGAAATGGCTAAAGAACTGTCTAAAAAACCATACTCTGAATGGTCTAAGGTTATTAATTGTGTTCCCCAAGGTTCAGTATTGGGACCCTTACTTTTTAATATATTTAGAAATGATATAGGGTCTGGGATTAAAAGTACCATCTATGTGTTTGCAGACGATAACTATAAAGTGCAATAAAATTCTTACAGGATGTCTCCAATTTACAAGCCGATCTCAATGCACTATTTAATTAGGCAAATATCTAGCAAATGAGGTTTAATGTTGATAAATGAAATGTTATACCCCTTGGGGGCTTAAAACATGCACGTGTCATACATACAAAGAGATGTACATCTGGGGAAGAAGGATCTGGGTGTTCTGGGAGATCATAGACTTAATAATAGCATGCAATGTCAATCTGCAGTTTATAAAGCAAGCAAAATACTTTCTTCAAGCGGTAGTTAACTTCTGCAAAAGAACAAAAAAACATTTCCTCCTGCAAGATAATGTCATAATGGGCTAGTATGCATTGCATACTTTCACATTATGAAAGACTTACCTAGAAACAAAGCCCTGCAGAGGCTTTAATCTTCACCCGATCTTCCTTCCAGGTTCACGGGCTGCAGCCACTTGAATGGCCCAACCGTGATGATGTCGCTCCCACAAATGCGCGTGGGAGTCACGGCCACGGCACAGAGCTCTGAAGGAATGGCACAGGCGTTCCTTCAGAGCACATGTGCAGGTGACATCACCAGCTACCAAACAAGTGAATATCTCCTAAATGGTGCACATTTAAGAGATATTCATTTTACCTACAGTTATGCTTTATTATAAGCCTACCTGTAGGTAAAAATTCACAAAGCGGAGAATACTACCGCTTCGAAGATTTATAGACTCCAGAGAGAGAGATATCATTTTGCCCCTGTACAAATCATCAGTAAGATGTCATCTGGAATATGCAGTTCAGTTTCGGGCATTCGTTCACAAAAAGGATATCGGAGAACTGGAGAAAGTGCAGAGAAGGGCAACCAAACTGACAAGAGGCATGGAGGAGCTCAGCTATGAGGAAAGATTAGAGCAACTGAATTTATTCTCTCTTGAGAAGAAATTAAGGGGGCATATGATCAACATGTATAAAAACATAAGGGGTCCATATAGTGAACTTGGTGTAGAGTTATATACTTTGAGGTCATTACAGAGGACGAGAGGGCACTCTTTAAGTCTGGAGGAAAAGAGATTTAACCTCCAAATATGGAAAGGCTTCTTCACAGTAAGAGTTGTCAAAATGTGGAATAGACTCCCTCAAGAACTGGCTCTGGCCAGCTCAGTAGAATTTTTTGAAAAAGACCTGGATACATTTCTGAATGCACAAAATATAACGGGATACTAACATTTCACAAGTAGTTGATCCAGGGAATATCCGATTGCCTCCTGGGAGATCAGGAAGGAATTTTTATTCCCCCGCTGGAGCAAATTGGATCATGCTTTATTGGGGGTTTTTGCCTTCCTCTGGATCAACTGTGGGTATAGGATTGTGTATATGGAGGTTTTCTATTTTTTTTTTCTATTGGTTGAACTAAATGGACTTTTTTAAGCTAACTATGTAAGTATGAAATATGCTCTTCCATACTCGGGTTCCTGTTACTTAATGACGTGAAGGTGAGCAAAAAAAAAGGTACAGTAAGTACATAATGCTGAGGATGATGGGAAAGGAGGGGAGGGGTTTAAGCAAAGCAGTTTCCTTGTTATGAATGGTTAATTGAGAGAAATGTGGAGGCTGCTATTGCTGACCTCTTTCTAAAAATCAGACTCCAGTACCCTATGATATCATAGACAAGTAACAACCACATGCCATCACAAGTGTCCTTACATACATTTATACTTTGAAGAAAAAGAAGAGGTGTGTCTGACCAGGCAGATTAGAGTGCTCTGGGCTGTGTGGTCAAATTTTGCTACCTATTGGACTGTGTAGTCATATATCCGGACACTGTGCAATGAGTATACAAGGAAAGCGGAGGTAACTCTATGAAAATAAAGGCTGTTAAATGAGGGCTTTTTTTCTCAGAGAATAGGTACAGGAACCCCCCCCCCCCCCCTTCTGAGTCACTTCTTGTCTCCGCCCCCTACCCACCTCCCAGTACCACCCCTTTTAGAGAATACAGAACCAAGTATCATTTTGTGATGATAAGTAATTTGTATTCAGTTTGTTACTAACAACAAGATTAGCAGTAAACTAGATCTCCCTCAGCCAGCAGCAATAAACCCTTCCCAGCAACAATGGACCCCAAAAACAATAGACCCCAGCAGCATCAACAGATTTTCCCAGCAGCAAGCCCAGTATCAATAGACTCTCCAGCAGCCAGCAACAATAGTCTCCCTAGATCACTACCAGCCACAATAGACCCCCCCAGCAACATAAGTGCAACCAGCAATAATAGACCCCTCCCCAGCAACAATAGACAGCCTTGCACAAATAGATGCCCCCAGCACACAGCAGCCAGGAATAATAGACCCCTTCCTCTTACAGCAACAATTTACACTCCAGCAACATAAGCCCCCTCCTCCCAGCAACAATAGACCCCCCCCCCCACCAGCAACAATAATAGACCTCCCCAGCAATAATAGACTGCCATGCAAAAATAGATCTTCTTCAGGAACAATAGATCCCCCAGCAGCCATGTACCCTTCAGCACACCCTAGCACCTCTTTCCATTACATACATTCAGTGCTGGAGGTGCCAGAACTGCGTTCCCCTGTGTTCCCACTGAACAAAAGCCCTGGTTATAATTGCAATGTCTATCTAAATACATATTTACTGTGTGTCTGTGGCTGGGCTTTAACTGTCATGGAAATCATAGCAACATTCAGCCACCTTTGTTTGATTTTTAAAGAACAAATTATAGACCCGTTTAAAGTCATCAATTTGTTTAGACAAGGTAATAATTAATAGATATGTTTACTGCATTTATGTGGCTTGTGTCTAATCTAATGATCTGAACGCTATCAGTCAGCAGTGTCGCCAATGCGTCAGAGTGTCCCAAAATATTAAACATTCAAGTCTGCCACAAATAGGCCTTCTTTTACTATCTTACATCAAGAGGTCTATTTATCAAAAAAAATCTGGACATATATCACAAGCATTCATCCAGTCGTAGCAAATTCTGACTGTATTCTGCCTAATACATTGATTTCCTATGATCGTCATCTTCATCTAGTGATTGTTCTAGAAAAATGCCACATTATGGACACTAGATGGAGCTGACAATCATAGGAAATAAACATATTACGCAAAATAGTTAGAATGTGTAATAGTAGGCAAATTCTTGTGGCATTTGTTTAGTGTTTTTTTTTTTTTTTATTTATAAATAGACCCCTCAGCCCCGGTTCACACTAGGGCGACCTGTGAGGCGACCTGGTCGCCTCACAGGTCGCCGCAGGTCGCCTCCCATAGGGAAGCTACGGACCCGTTCTAATAGGAGCGACACAAGTCGCTCCGACCTAGAAAAAGGGTCCGGAGCTTCTTTGGGGCGACCAGAAGGCGACCGCCATAGACTTCAATGTTATGAAGTCTGTGGCGGCCGCTCCGAGGTCGCGGCGCGCTGCTCGCACCGCGATCTCGGAGGTCGCCCCTGAAAGTAGCGTCGCGCCAGTGTGAACCGGCGCTCAGGCCCCGTTCACATAGGGGCGACGCTACTTCGCACCGCGACCTCCGAGGTCGCGGTGCGAGCAGCGCGCCGCGACCTCGGAGCGGCCGCCACGGACTTCATAACATTGAAGTCTATGGCGGTCGCCTCCTGGTCGCCCCAAAGAAGCTCCGGACCCTTTTTCTAGGTCGGAGCGACTTGTGTCGCTCCTATTAGAACGGGTCCGCAGCTTCCCTATGGGAGGCGACCTGTGAGGCGACCAGGTCGCCTCACAGGTCGCCCTAGTGTGAAACGGGACTAAGTGTGTTTTACTAAGCACTTGTGTGTTTAAAGTGAAAGTTTAGTGTAATTTCAGTGAACACATATTTTTAGTAATTTTTTTCACCGTATACCTTTATATTGATGTGATGAAAGCAGAGGGAACTCTCTCTAATCACTAGAGGGAGCTCTCTCCGCCTTTTCAATTCGAACTCCAGCCATTTTTTTTTTAGATTTGCATAGAGTGTGGGTATTTACTTTTACTTCCTGAAATAGTGACTTGCCAGAAAGTGAGTGGAAATCTCACAAAAGTGAGAAGAGAATACCAACTTTGACAGTTTTCAATGAAACTGGTTTCCCTATTCGAGGTGGTTCTAAAGGCAATACATTTTTTATTTTAATGCCTTCTTTACATTAATGTAAAAAAAAAAAATGTCCCAGCAGTTGTATCACTGCCCCACCTACCTATATTCGTACCTGAGTCCTATTTAGATCCAGAGCTGTGCCCATCTGCAGTGGCGCGCTCCTCTCTTTCTCTCTTAATAGGACATGGAGGCAGCAACCAAAGCCATTGCCAACCGAGCCGAGGGTGGCGGACCCCAGATGAGGAGATTCAGGGCCACTCTGTGCAATGATATAACATGTTTATTATTTTTTTTAAATTATCATTTACAGTTGCTTTAAAAATATCTCCTTTATGGTGACAACTTCTGGTGACAAATTTTGGATTTCTCCTTACTTTTTGTCCCTATCATACATACCATAGTGATAATGGAACTTCTCAAGGGAGACACAGTAATAAACACCTGACAGAGTTTCTAACATTTCTCCTCTTTGTCCAAAACTAGAAAAAAATAATTTTGTCTGAGGTTCCACAACAGCTGTTGAAACTATTTGGCTGATTTACTAAAGTAGTCAAGAATCCCCCACAATACATTTGTCTGAATATTCATCTCAATTAACTGCCCAATCATGTGAAAAGCAAATTCCTATTTCATTGGATAACTGAAGTGAATATTCGCAGGGTTTGATGTGTGGGGATACTCAACTTCTTTAGTTAATCAGTCCAAATGTCTCAGCGGCTGTTGAAACCCGCCTAAAGATATTAAGATATCAAGCATATAGGAACTGCATTGTATTCATTAAATCTGCAACTCCCAGAAATGCATTGCAAGAAGGAGCCATTAGAAATGATTGTGTATCATTGCAGAGTAGGAAGTGTAGCCTGTCTATGTAATGAGCAAATATACCTGTCCCCCAATAGGATGCGCAGCTCTGAGAACGTTCAGAAGAAACATTGCAGGCAGGCCTGCCAAGCCTATCTGTCTGCCAGCAATTTTTCATTCTAAAGCTATAGTATACTTCAGCTTTAAAACTGGCACAAGTATGAAATGTCAGGCATGATGCCACATTTACACTTTAGTGTTCCTCTATACCAGGGGTAATGAATTAAAATTCAAGGAGGTCCGGTCGCTAAAATTTTCATTGGGCTGAGGTCCGAATCTCAAGTCTGTGCTGACTCTGAACAAAATGTGCCCACCAGCTTGACCCTTAACATAAAATATGCCCATCAGCGTGCCCCTTAGCATAACATTTGCCCGTCAGCGTGACCCTTAACACAAAATAAGGGGCACGCTGATGGGCATATTTTATGTTAAGGGTCATGCCGATGGGCACATTTTATGTTAGGGGGCACCCTGATGGGCACATTTTATGATGGTGGGATTGCTGATGGGCAAAAAAAACGTGTAAATCAGCGTTGCTCTTAACATAAAATATGCCCATCAGTGTGTACCACAGCATAAATATGCACATCAGCATGCCCCTTAACATAAAATATGCCCATCAGCGTGACCCTTAACATAAAATATGCCCATCAGCGTGCCCCTTATTTTGTGTTAAGGGTCACGCTGATGGGCAAATGTTATGCTAAGGGGCACGCTGATGGGCATATTTTATGTTAAGGGTCACGCTGGTGGGCACATTTTGTTCTGCCCATCAGAGTGCCCCTAACATAAAATGCGCCCATCAGCTTGCCCCTTATTTTATGTTAAGGGTCATGCTGATGGGCATATTTTATGTTAAGGGTCATGCTGATGGGCATATTTTATGTTAAGGGGCATGCTGATGTGCATATTTTTTGCTGTGGTACACACTGATGGGCATATTTTATGTTAGGGGGCACGCTGATGGGCAAAACAAAACGTGTAAATCAGCGTTGCGCTCAACATAAAATATGCCCATTAGCGTGCCCCTTAACATAAAATGTGCCCATCAGCGTGTCCCTTAACATAAAATATGCCCATCAGAGTGCCCCTTAACATAAAATATGCCCATCAGCGAGTCCATTAACATAAAATATGCCCATCAGCGTGTCCCTTAACATAAAATATGCCCATCAGAGTGCCCCTTAACATAAAATATGCCCATCAGCGAGTCCATTAACATAAAATATGCCCATCAGCGTGTCCCTTAGCATAAAATAAGGGGCACGCTGATGGGCACATTTTATGTCAAGGGAGCAATCTGATGGGCATATTTTGTTTCTTTTATGGGGCACTCTAATGAGCACAACAACACATGCCAGTCTGCACACTTCAGGGTTTTTTTTTTTTTTAATTGCATTATTCTCCTCTAAAAATGTGCTCCACATACCTGGAGCCAGCTGAGTCAAAAGCCGCGAACAGGGGGGCGGGGCGTGCACATAGTGTCCGATGTGAGGGAGCCGCAGTCAGGAGCAGAGGGCGGGGCGCGCGAGTGACGTCACGCCCCTACTCGCGGCCCGACAGGACACCGCGATGTCCATTAGTCAGTTGCAGGGGGCGGGGCGCGCGGGACGTCACTCCCCTACTCGCGGCTCGAGCGGGACGTCACTCCCCTACTCACGGCTCGAGCAGGCCGTCACTCCCCTATTCGCGGCTCGCGCGGGATGTCACTCCCCTACTCGCGGCCCGACACAACAACGGCTGCTAGTGAGCCGGGAGCCGCAAGCGGTCTGGGCAGAAGCATCTCGCGGGCCGTCAGTGGACCGCGGGCCGCCATTTAGTGACCGCTGCTCTATACCCACTGTCAACAGAGCAGAGGCACTGGTGTTATTAAAGTTTGTTCCTAAGGTAGCCGTAAAAGGATAGGATCCTGTTTTAACATTGCTAGGAAAATTCTGAAAAATCATTGGCCAGAGCATGTGATAGTACCATCAATGACTTAATAAGATTAGTTAGAAAACCCTTACAAAAGGAGCTCAATTGCCATGGCAATGGTTCGAATTTTAACGTTAGATTTCGGGATGCACTGTAGTGATGTCATGGTTAGGTCTATGACCCTACCACATACCATATGTAAAACGAACAAATGTTCCTGACAGACAAGTAAAATTCTACTTCCAGATCAAACTATACTTACCACATGCACATTACATTAAGCAGGGGAGGACTGGGCCAGGGGGCAGGGGGGAATTTTCCCCCTGGGCCGCTCTGATGCCCCGTAAAAAGGCTGCACTGACTCTGCTACAAACATGCCTAAAAGATTCCTGGTGAAGAGAAGTAAAAAGTCCCTTCCACTGACTTACTGAGTGCAGGTTGAAGACAAGGACAGAGCGCAGGCCTCCTATCCCCCCAGCATGAATGGTGTAAATTGTGTCTGAGCAGAGGCCAGTTTAATGCCCCACTGGAGACTTTTCTCCCCCTGCCAGCCCCAACCAAGCTGTCCCAGCTGCCCCCTGCTGGCCAGGTTTGGAGCCAGGATTCAGCCGGTTAGTAGAGCGTACCGGAAGCAGAGCTTCAGCCTGGAATGAGGGTCAGGAGGAGGAAAAAGTGGGAGCGGGGCAGAGTCGCTGCACCATGGGCCTCTGGTTTGTACTTGCCCCCTGGGCTGAAATTTTCCAGTCTGCCCCTGACAATAAGATTAATATTTCCTGATTTGAAACCATGTTCACAGCTAAAATGTTGTTTCTTCATTTAGAAATGGGGAAAATTGTCTATTGTTGGCCTTCAATTTTTCTTGTCGCTATGGGGTTAATTTACTAAAACTGGAGAGTGCAAAATCTGGTACAGCTCTGCATGACTGTTTCCATCTAGCACGTTTGGACTTCCCCAGACCCTGTTTCACCTCTTGATCCTTAGGAATGCGACCAATCAGTCCCAGGCCTTTTTCCAAAGCCTGTAGGAAACCTGCTGTCCCTTTACAATCTGTCAAGGACCATATGAATCTAATGTTAATCAACAAAAAATTGTCTAGTATCCTTAATGACTTACAACGTAAATTCCTCAAAATATGGGAAGCGTGGCTCTGATACGCCTTGGTCCTTGACCCTAGTCTGTGGGGAATAGGCACTCTGTTTTCCCCCCTCCTCTACCTGGTTCTCTCCCCTGATTTCCCCTTTCCCCACACCCCCAATCTCCTTTTTTGAGTTTACCAGCCCTTGAATTGGCTCAATTGATTTAGACACTTGTATTTTTATTTTATGCAACTTTGAGAGGGTTACTGACCTGGAAGGCTTAAAATGTATTTTCTGGTTCCTATCCTGTAACCATGTGCGCATTGTTACAGGTGTCTCGGCCCCTGTGCGGTGCTTGTTATTATTCTTGTTTAAACGAATAAAGAAAATGAAACAAGAAAACGATTGTTGAATTGTACCCCCTTAACTATTAGAAAATCGAATGACTTTTTTTCAAATAGAATGTAACCATGTATGAAGCTTACACTCCATCCTGGTTGTGTGCCAGCAGAAACTCCCCATAGGCAATGTCTGGGTTGAATGACGCTCCACTTTTATACACAAGGGCAAAAATGGCTGCCACAACTATGTGCAGATGACAGATGTTTATAGTAATACTCAGCTGTAGTACGGAGTGGAGGAATCAGGAGCTTTGTGCCAAATGCCTTTTGGAGCAATATTTATTTTTACTAATACAATTAGTGAACAACTCATAACTTACAGTGCTCGTGGCTGAAATGAACTTGTCTCCTACGCACAGGAGACAGATAACCAGCACTCGGCTTGTCAGTTCATTTGGAAGGTCAGAGCTTCACCCATAGAATTAATAGTGATTTCAGAAAACAGTCATGCCAATAATCCTTATTCCACCACCGACCAGCCATAGTTTATTGAGCACACTCATCATGGCACTCTGAACATAATTCTACAGCTTGGTTCAAATCCCCAAATAAATTTTGGCATTGCCTGCAGATTCTCAGACTAGCTTTGCTTTTGGGTTTCGACGAAAACAGTAGGAGAGCCACGAGCGCATTTCCTAGAAACCTTGATAGGTTTATATTTCTTAGAAAACAAAGATTGCTCTTAATGTAACAATTTGACAGCCTCCTTCAGTGAAGATAACTGCAAGTATTGCTGAGATCCACGCCTGTGAGAAAGAGCAGATTGAAGTGTTTCTTTTCAGCATGCGCACCGTGAAACATAGCTGTCATTTCATAATAAGTAATTCATTCTATTACAGTATACACTCTTACAATAATACAACACTATTCAGAGCACACATAAAAGAAGTTTCAGTTCAGGCTCTTGCTCTTTCTCTTTTTTTTTTCAGTCTTTTCACTATGCTTGGGTTACCAAAACACGATGGAGAGTGATTGAACTGTAAAAAAAAAAAAGAATTTAAATAAAACATTGTTATCTAAAAAATGTGGTAAGTGGGTGCCACATGAAAGCAGTTTTGAGAATGCCAGCGTATTGGCACAGCACAGTAAAAACATCCATGCATACCAGAACTGGGGGGATCACATTTGTTTTTCATCGTTAGATAAATATATAAGGTTTTTCTAGTCTGGAACATTTGTATGCCTGGGACACGGTGTCATAGGGTTACTTGCTTAAAGGTGCACAGCGGCGACTGCTCGAGACATCACATTTGGAGAACGTAAGTTGCAGAATGTAAACTTCCTTTCTGTAGTCAGAAATGACCCTCTTCTGGGAATTATATCTGCAGATTTCTGTATACTTGGAAACTCTTAATGGGATACTGGATATAATAGTGCAGTATATTTCTTATACAAGCTGGTTGTTGATATCAATGTGTTAAAAACTACCTTCGAATTTACATGTGGAGCCATGATTGTATAACTGAAATTTACATAGTCAGGTTGAAAAAAGACACAAGTCCATGTATTTTAACCAATAAAAACAAGAAGAAATAAATAGAATCCTACACAATCTTATACCCACAGTTTATCTGGAGGAAGGCAATAAACCCCAATAAAGCATGATCCAGTTTGTCCAACAGGGAAACTAAATTCCTTCCTGATCCCCCAGGAGGCAATCGCCTATTCCCTGGATCAGTTACCCCTGCCGTTATTACCTATAAATGTAAGTATGCAGTTATATTTTGTGCATTTAGGAATGCACCCAGCTTTTCTTTTTTTAACCACTTAAGGACCGCCCGCCACAGATATACTGCAGCAGGCAGCCCCTCCTGCGCGAAACCGACGTAGCTGTACGCCCCCACTTAGCAGCGGGCACTCTGATGCACTGGGTCGGCAGCTCCAATTGCCACCAGGCACTTACGATCGTTCCCCGCTAAGAGAGAAGGACGGTCAGCTACAGTTCTTTTCTCTGGAATGATCATAGAGCCAGGGACATCTTTAATATTGATTGGACCCTGGGCAAATATTTTCTTGGGCCATCCCAAAACCACTTATCAACTATTTAGAGGCAGTGTGGGCTCAAGGGGCAGCTGCTTTGGGCCCCACAACAATGACTGGACCCAGGGCAGCTGCCCCTTTTGCCCTGTGTTAAAGACGGCCCTGCATAGAGCACCTGTGATCCTGCTATGTAGGATCACAGGTCTCTGTGATCATTTCAAAAGCCACGCCCCCCACAGTTAGAATCACTCTCCTAGGCTTACATTAAACCCCTGATCACCCCTTCCCTGCCAATGACATTATTACAGTAACAGTGCATATTTGTAGCACTGATTACTGTAGTAATGTCACCCCAAAAGTGTCAAAAATGTTAGGGGTCTGATCTGTCCACCGCAATGTCGCAGTCCCGCTAAAAAAAAGCAGATTGCCGCCATTACTAGTAAAAACAAAAAACTATAAAAATGACATAAATCTTTCCCGTAGTTAGTAGACGCAATAACTTTTGCGCAAACCAATCAAAATATGCTTTTTGCAATTTTTTTTTTTTTTAACCAAAAATATGTATCAGAAAACAAATTGGCCTAAAATGTTAAAAAAAATTTATTTTTATTTTTTTTTTTGGGGGGGGGGGGGGAATGTGATATAGCAGGATGTGAACAATATTGTTTTGTTTTGTTTTTTTTTTCAGAATTGTCGCTATTTTTTTGTTTATAGCACAAAAAATTTTAATTGCAGAGGTGATCAAATACCACCAAAAGAAAGCTCTATTTGTGGGAAAAAAAAGGACATCAATTTTTTTTAGGTACAGCATCGCACGACCGCACAATTGTCCGTTAAAATAACGCAGTGCCGAATCGCAAAATATGGCCTGGTCAGGAAGGGGCTAAATCCTTCTGGTCCAGAAGTGGTTAAACAATCCACTTAGCTAGCCAAAATTAGTTCTTAAAGCGGAGTTCCACCCTGGGAAAGTTTTTTTTTAATAAAAATACCCCCGGGACAGTCAGGGCTAGTACATTCCACAATGGCTAGCCTCTGATCTGTCCCGGGTTGCACTTACCTTTTAGAAGAAATACTTACCTTGAAAATGTATTGTCCAGCGCTGCCATCTCAGGTGTGGGCAGCTTGAAGCCAGCGCGATCCTCTTCTGTGTCCTCTTCCGTCTTCTTCGGTCCCACGATGCACTGCACCGGCCCCGCCGTCACTTCCGGTGACGCAGCGTCATCCCTGCACAGCTTCTGGGCATGCCCAGAAGCTGTTTAGCAAGGTATGACGGCGCCTGCACCGGAACTGACATCGGGGCCGGTGCAGGCGCATTGATTCCTGGGAGCAATGACGTTCAGCTCCCAGAAATCATTGCAAGCCAGGAAGTAACGAATCGCCGTGGCCGCCGAGGGGAGGAAGAGGAAGTAAGCTAAGTATATTTTCTTCTAAACGAGGTAAGTAAAAAAAAAAAAAAAAAATTGTGATTATCCATTTGTTTTTCAGGTGACCCGGAGCAAGAAGATGCAGGTAAGTATAATTATAGGGTGGAACTCCGCTTTAAGGGAGTCAATTCCACATTTTCACAGCTCTTACTGTGAAGAAGCCTTTCTGCACATGCAGGTTAAATCTTTTTTATTCCAGACGTGAATAGCGCCCCCTTTCTTTTCTATGCGTTAATATTGCTTTGCAAGAATCTCCTGTTTCATTAATTGTCTCACTGTCTGTTGCATTCAATTTGGCATTCTTGGCAATGTCCTCAGGTTTACAGCAGTGGGAGAGTCATCTTTGGTAAGATACTCTAACAAAGCATTATATGTGCAAAGTATAGATCTAAAGGTATTCTGGGGACACTGATAATGAGATTATGGTGAGGTAGAATCTCCCACATTACCTGTTCACACCAGCAAGTCGCACTGAACGCAGGGCTGCTTGTGTGCATTGTGAGACAGTGCAGATGCACCAGTTTTTGTCATTTAAATAGAATTTCAATTCACCGTGTTGGCAATGCAATGTTTTTTCCAGCGCACAGAACAGCAATGCAGTCGTTAGAACTGACACCACTGGAGACGAGGATATTTGCCCTGTCTATGCATTGCTGCTGTGCTGGAAATAGCTGCTAGCGCAACCACACTGCATCTGCTGCCCTTAATTTCAACATCTTTCATCAATTGCTTCCTTGTAAGATTGCTAAATGTATTTAATTTACATGGAATATTCTTTTCACAAAAATGACTATTTTATTTTAGATTTTGCATGCATAACTTTTTTTTCTATCCCATGCTTAACCAGACAGATCTCGCATTGATTTCCTATAAATCACAATCTGTATGCACTCAACACTGACATGAGTTTTTTAAATGTTTAAAGTTTTTTTTTTTTCCAGTTGGAAGGATTCATCCTTTAGTATGACTGATATTTTTTTTCAGAAGTTTTCAATTATGCAACCATTCTAAAAAACATGACCTAAACTGTGCCCAGGAAAGGCAGGCAGATGGCAAAGTGTTGCCAGTAGGCTACCTGCAGCTGATCTTTTTCCTATAACTGACTTACCATGTCTGTTCTGCAGTGTGTCTCAGTGTGAAGGTGGCAACCTTGGTAGAGGAACAGGGCTTTGCATGCTTATGTCAGACCTGGTTCCCTGATCACTGGTGATCTGAGAACTAGTGAGGAAAACATTGAGAATCAGCAGGAGAGGTGAAAAAAGCACAGATCTACCGAATAATGGAACAGAAGCAGGGAGACATTTGCACTGTGCTGAAACAAGGCCATCTAGAGCCTAGAGCAAACATGCCACACTGCGCCCCCCAAGATATATAAGCATTATGTGTTAGAAAACCCCTGGAAAAAATATTTACCCCCTAAGCATACATTTCCCTTCCTCCCAGTACAAATCTGCCCCCTGCTGAAATCCCCCCTCCCAGCACCACTCTTTGCTCCTCCACCCCAACTCCCTGCTTAAGTTCTCTCTCTCGTCAAGTCCCCCCAGCACATACCCCCCCCCCCCACTCCTCCTAGCACAAATATTCTACTCCTTAAATTCCTCTCCCCATACACACCCTCTCCCCCCCCCAATCCAAATCCCTGCTTCCAGCACAAACCCCACCTCCTAACACAAACCCCCCTCCCCCCAATCATCCCTACTAGCACAAATATCCCCCCAGAAACTTCCCCTCCTAGCACAAATCGCATCCCCCCCTACCATATCACCTCTTCTAGCACAAACACCAAAAATCTCCCTTCCTAGCTCAAATCCTCTTCCACTATCCCCCCACCCAACACAAATCCCCCCAAATTTTCCATCCTTAAACAATTCTTACCAAATTTTCCCACCCACCACTAATCTCCTCCCCAATCTCACATAATACTACAGTGCCCAGAGCAGCCGTTCCTCCTTCCTGTCCCTTCTTCGAGACCTGAACGTGGGTCTTCAGGTGCAGATTCCTCTCCAGCAAGGAGAATAATGAGAAACACTGCAGTGACATTATTCAATCTCACTTCAAATCTCTTAAGACTAACAGTCAGGGGCAGCAGTGCCTTAGACAAACTCATAATGTAGACAAACAACTACTAGGCTTTAGAGTGCCTAGGCACACATACAGTAGATGTCAGGAACTACAATGGTATTTTTCATAAAATTTCAAGAAATGCGGCAAGATTCCAGATTATAACTTTAATACAATAAACATTTCTAAAATGTTCTCATTTTGAGTGCAGGTCCTCTTTAGAGATCTTTGTCATGTTAATGTCCTTTAACATTTGTTTCTTAACTTTAATGTGACCTTTGTCAGTAGATGTTTAGTCGAGTACTTCACTGGTAACATTATGCCTCAAATGGACCAAAAATGATTTAATTTTGGTTCAACTTTTATGCATAATGCAATCACTAAGCAAACCGTTTTGGAACAGTGGAAGAGAGGAGCATCCCTCAAGAATTGTTTTCCCCTTTTCCTCAATTTATAGGTGGAAGCATCAGGGCTTTTTTTCATGCGGAACTTGGTGGAACTCCGTTCCACCACCTCTGGCTCAGGTCCTCTGCTTTTTGCTCAGCACTACCACTTGTAAACATAGAACTCCGGCTTTTGTGTTTACAAGTGACAGCTTGTGTCCCAACAACTCCTACAGATCTGTTTTCCTGAGCAGCTCTGACTAAGACCGGAGAGGGACGTGGGAGATGTAGGTGCCCAGGGTGCAGTGTGGATGACCACACCCCCATTGGATGATCTCCCTGCAAGTGAAAAAGGCGGAGCCACCTATAGTGTGCGGGGAGGTACTAGAGCTGGCTGGGTGCTTCAGCAGAATACAACAACAATAGTGAGACACCTGAAAGATGGTGGAGCTTGTAGAGGTCAAAGCTAAAGAGGAGTGAAGGTGAGATGTGGATGGGGATGCAGAAGTAAGCAGCTGTGGAGGGAGGCTTAACTGTGCACTCTGTATACAGTGCACCCCTGAACTCTGCACTCTGTACGTAATGCACTCCTGGTATTTAATGCCCCTTTAAGACTCTTCCACTCTTAGTGAAATGTGACCACACCCGGTATTGGATGCAGTTTGGAGGGTGTGTGTGGGTTTAAGGGTTTTTATTTTTTTTTGGGGGGGGGGGTCGTGGTTGAGTTCCTGCACCTTATTTCTGAAAAAAAAGCCCTGGGAAGCATCGACACAATTATTAGCTAGTAGAATTCTTCATGCTCATGGTTTTTTTTTATATGGTGTGAGACATTGTAGATGTGTTTAATAATGAGAAGATATTATGGAGTCCTGCTGCACGCTTTGCATTTTCATTCAGTTTTTAGAATTGTTGCTGATTATTTCTTATTGCTATTGAAAAATAAAAGCAAAACATTATTTTTGTGTTAAAGTAATGAGATAGTATCATTATCTGTAGGTAATTACCAAATAGAGGGCGCTTTATTTATTTGGCTGTACTGCTATGTTGGTTTTCCTGTGGGATTACGATAAGAGATTGTGACTCCTCCCCCCCCCCCCGACTCCTGGGTGCAGCCAAGGAAAATGAGTCCCGTTAGTCTGTCTTCCATTACTGGTCATGTCGTGCAGAGTAATCTCCCTCATAAAACACATCTCAGCTTTTAATTTTAACAAGCATGAAACACTGTAATCCATTTGTAGAATGACTAATGTAACTGGCCAAGGAATGATGTCTCATCTTTTTCTTAAAGGTGAGACCACAAAACAGGCAGCTTGTGTAAAGGGGGCTAAAGGGGCCCTAAAATCCACTTATTTTACAGAAATATTGATGTTATATGTGAAATCACTGATAAAATAGATCCCCATACATTGAGATATAAAGTAAGACTTTTCTTTACTGCAATGTCATTTTGCACAGGGAGCAGGTTGCACAATACAGTATCTGAGCATTATAATTGGCTAATTCAGCATGTCAAAAAGCTTTCTCTGAAAGACCAAACACATGGCCAGACTAAAGATTTGGGCCATCATAATGGGGTGTGGCCAAAGTGCAAAGATTTCTTTGTATATAATAGTGCTCAGGGTAGTCAAGGAGACCTATGCTGCAGTGCCATTTTGCACAGGTAGGAGGCAGCAAAATACAAACTCTGAACATTATAAATTGGCTAATTCAGAACATGAAAACGCTTTTACCGGAAGACCAAATACGTAACCAGCCTACAGATTGGGTCTATCAAAATGGAATGTGGCAAAGTACAGTGTGTTCCTTATATGTATTGGTGCTCAGGGTAGTCAAGTGGCAAAGGGGCTTCTTCAGCCACTCCACCAATGGTGGAACATTTCCCATTTTTAATAAGTTTATTTTACAATACAAGTGACAAAAATGTGCACAAATCAGTAACCTACTAGTATGGTTTGATGACAAACTACTGCCTGCTGTACACGAATGCTATTTGAGCATGTACTGTTCCTGATACATGAAGACTAAAGGACTTATAGAGGAGGTAGATATACAAGACATCTTTAGTGACATGAATGGGTATTTAGAACATGTCACAAGATGTTACAAAAAAAAAGCTTTACAAGTGTACAAGAATCTGTATTTTTGGAGAGTGAACTGAGCCTGCAAATTTGATTTCATTTTAGGATTACTGTATGTATGTGCTATATGCTTCTGCTATATCATTTTTGTTTCATTAGTTAGTCATTTGCTCAGCTCCTCTACACGCCTTTTCTCCTGCAGATGAAAACCTGCTTAAAACCGCAGTAAAAGTCAAGTTTTGCATACGTAATTTGCATCATTAATTGTCATGCAGAGTTTTAATAAAGGTTGACAATAAAGAGAAAGATCTATGGCTGTTTTATGTAGACAAGACTTCATTTTGTCAAGTCGTGGTTTCATATATGTAAATCAGTAGTCCTTGTACAGTTGTACAGGGCAGTTACTGATAGACATTTGAGCTGTCATGGTGAGAGCCATGGATAACTCCCTCACATCTTGTTGAGATCTTAGCCTGAGATCCTCTATATCAGGGGTCTTCAAACTATGGCCCTCCAGTTGTTCGGGAACTACAATTCCCATCATGCCTAGTCATGTCTGTGAATGTCAGTTTTACAATGCCTCATGGGATGTGTAGTTCCGCAAACAGCTGGAGGGCCGTAGTTTGGGAATCCCTGGTCTATATTAACATGTGGAGTGGTTCCCTTTGAAAGTGTTTTTTTTTTTTTTTTTTATTACACCAGGTTTAGCTACAAGCACCACAAAAGTAAATTTAGGTTTGTTAGAGATATTAGCCGACTACAAAGCAATGTTTTTATCTCTCTATTATGAATTTATAGTGTCTGATTGAGTGTCTGGCACCCAATGTACAACTGACAAACCTATCCTTAGTTCTCCAAGAAAAGATTGGCTAGGGAAATCTGCTGTCACTCAGTCATGAGAATGGATAAAACCATCTGGAACAGGCGCAGATCATCTTATGTATATAGGTGGATTTCATCCTTGAAAGTAACTGAAAAGTGTGGGGGAAGTCCTAGAAGCAGGGCTGTGAACTATCAGTATAGTGGAAACCATTTAACAGTTGTATGTTAGCAGAGGTTTTACATGTTTACATGTCCGATCAGTCTTAGAAGAGGACCAATGTAAACATATGAAGCATGTGATAGATAACTGCTTACTTATGGTGGTGTAGTCTATATCAACCCTAAGTATCAATATACAAAGCCATACCCCACATTGAAGAGTAACGACCATGTCTGATAATGATTCCATTCATATTAAAGATTATTATTTTTTTCAAAATGCTCTCGGATGTCCACCTATATGTATCATTGCTCTCTAAATACTTCCACTCATGCACTCTCTATTTTGCTATATTTGACTTGCTCCTGAATTGTTATTAATCCTGGTATCTTATTATTATTTCTGGGCATTTTTAGATCTCAACTTGAGACTGGCTGAACCTCAAACTTTCACTATTTACATACTCTGTAAACTTTACATATATGGAATCTGCAAATTAAGGCTGTTCCATTAAAACAGAGTTAGGAATTGAGCTGAGAGTGGGGATGTGTCTGAGTATATATATATATACTGTGTGTATATATATATATATATATATATATATATATATATATATGCCATATGTTAACATAAATCATATGTAATCAAATGTTTAATAGCTTAAATGTGATATTTTTTTTTTCCAGTGTACCCCCAAGTGTGGCCCTGGCTTCAAGCATCGAATTGTCCAATGTAAAAGCAGTGACCTCTCGAAGACATTTCCCTCTACAAATTGTCCAGAAGAGAGCAAGCCACCAGTCCGCATACGTTGCAGTCTGGGACGCTGTCCACCTCCCAAATGGGTTACCGGAGAGTGGGGACAGGTGGGTGACAAATGTTATCTTAATTATATTGTGAGTTTTAGTTACTAAACACTTCTAGTGCATTTTTCTTTCGTAGGCCTACAGGTTACTTGGATTATAACATAAAGCTATTTTGACAGACTTTCATAAAAACAGAAGGACTGAAATACCTACTTTTCCTGTAGAAATTACTGCTTTAGGTTCCTTCCATGGCTGTTCCATAGAGCCTTGGCAATTGGTGATATGGTATTTGCTGATGTAGGGTCATAGTTGGGATTGATCCATCTCTACAGCAGAGATCAAATGCCTAGCCATTTGTACATGTAGATGTACATCCCTGAAAGATTAATAATGTTGCTTTTCTTGTATTTCCGTGTTTGCAGCCAAATTGAGATGATACCTACTCTGTATTTGTTACATGTTCTCATTCAAATAGTATAACTTATAAAGATATATATTATTATTGCTGCTTACTATTTTATTCATTTATATATTTATTTATTACAGGTATTTTTATAGCGCTGACAATTTACACAGTGCTTTATGTATATATAGTACATTTACATCAGTCCCTGCCCTCAAGGAGCTTACACTCTAAGGCATGGGTGTCCAACCTTTTGGCTTCTCTGGGCCACATTGAGTGTAGGGAAATTTTCTCGGGCCGCATATAAAATATATACTATAGTTAATATAAGTAATAAAACGCCGCCGCTCCCTTCCCGCGCTGCTGTCCCCCCCCCCAGCACTAATTTAACACAACTAGAGGATGATCCCTTCCGAGGCAGCCTCTGCCTACAGTTAGTTGGAAGCCGATGTGGCCGTGCCCCTGACCCGACTTTCTTCCTCCCCAGCAAAAAATAAATAAAAATTGTCAGGGGGCAGTGGGCCGCATTGCCTGCGGTTCTGGGCCGCAGGTTGGACATGCCTGCTCTAAGGTCTCTATCTCACATTCATACATACCCATACTAGGTACAATTTGACAGGAGCCAATTAACCTACCAACATGTCTTTGAAATTTAGATGCTCTTTTCAGATAACACCAGCACTGGAAAATTTAATGTAATTATATTTGTTTATGAAGGGACTGGGAAGTCTTCCAAAAATACCTCTCTCTATACTGTGCTGGCAGATCACATTATCAGTTGTAAACTAGATTTGAACACTGTCCTAACAAAGGGTTAAAGCTTTAGAAGCTGGGCTTCTCCAATGTGTGTTAATGAGGAGAAACTCTGCCTGTCCTACGTCTTTCTATTGGGAAAGACACTCTGAACTTGTTCATAAATCCTTAGTCTGTCATAGCACTATATGTTAAGAAACATTTAGTAGGGAAGACTTTTTTTTAGTACATTTTTAGGTATGCTTTGTTAATGCAAAGCCAAACAAACATATAGTGCAGTTTTCTAAAGCTTGACTGCAGAAGTGGAAATACACTTTAAGTTAACATTTTACTATAGGCTCACTTTATATACAATTTCAACTCAGGTTTTTTTTTTTTTTTAAATGTACATAACTGCAAGACTGTTGGGGGTCTTTTTTAGCAGTGATCTCACTCTAGATTCGCACAACTTTCATCAAAGAATAACACATTTTTTTCAATTGGATTCAGTAGGAAAAATGCTTTACTCTTGGGTAGAGGTTGTGTGAACCAAAGGGTGAGAACATTGATAAATAGACACCTTAGACAATTTCAGCTCGGCTATTATTCTTTACATCTCTGCAAGATTGTTAACATTTCTTAAAGTTACCATTTGACTACTAGCTCTGTTTAAAGAGACACTGTCATTTTACCCACTGATATCTTTCCAGCTTTCTCCCTCCGCTACTTCCTCCTCCACAGCTGGCACAAAGAGCTCCCAGCGCTTTTAACTATTGGGGAGCATGTGACATTCTCCCATGATCCAGTGCTCGGACCTGGTGATTATTCGCAAGGCCCAAGAATCACACATAATGGAAAGGGTGATGTCCACGCTCCCTCTAGGCTCATACACCAGCTGACACTGAGTATTTGGCAGTGGCTGTGATAGAGGAAGAAGCAGAGGGGAATTACTGGAGAAATAAGTATGAGTGGATAAGAAAGGGTCCTTTTGCACAGACACTCACTTTGCCCAGAATGGGAAAAGAAACAGTGACTCTTAAAATTTTATTTCAGCTCAGGTATACATTTTAGCAGAATAAAGGGATTACTGTTTAGCCATTTTTGATTGTATGTAAAGCATCATATTGGGTTAACGAGTATAAAGAGTTTAGCATGCCTGTATTCACTCAAGCTGAAAAGCCTCAAAATCTATGTGGTTATCTGTTTTTTTTTTATTGTACAGTCGTAGAGTTGAGCTCCTGTTTCTTGTTAAGTAGATTAATTTGTTTGTAGATTCAAAGGCCTTAGACTTTAGAGTAAGTCCATGTTAATTTTACATAACAGAATGTCCTCCTCTTTACTGTGTTTATTAGTGCTCAGCACACTGCAGTCTGGGACAGCAGATGAGAACAGTGCAGTGTCTATCATACACGGGGCAGGCATCAAACGATTGTCCAGAATCTCTTCGCCCACCTTCAATGCAACAGTGTGAAAGCAAATGTGACAGTAGCCCTATTTCCAACACAGAGGGTGAGTATGTGACTGTGCTCATGAGCTGGCATCAATGCCAGAATTGTCATGTAAATGCTATGAATGTATTCCAAACCAAGCAACAAGTAAAATTACCAGTGAACTGCTGATGGTATCCAGGAAACATTTAAACGTGAGTTGTATTAAACCCAAGAGGGTGGTGCTAAAGCCACCCTACACATTGAAGTTGATCTACTAAAGGCAAATAGATTGCGCAATTTGCAAGTGCAGTTTCACTCTGCAAGGGTATTTGTTCCAGAGCTTTGTAAATATGGTGAAACTTCACTTTGTAAAGAACACCCTATCATATGCAAGGAAAAAAAAAAACATGTTTGCTTGCACATGATTGGATGATGGAAGTCAGCAGAGATTCTCCTAATTTACTAAGCTCTGAAGTAAATGCCCTTGCAAAGTACAACTGCACTTGCAAAGTACACAGTCTATGTGCCTTTAGTAAATTGAGCCCATTGGCTCACATTCATATCCTTATTCTGTACATAAGATTCTTGGAATCCATTGGAGTCTGCAGTTTAGAGCATCAAGATGCAGAAGATGAAAAGCAGGGTTAAAGTTGTAGCCTTGGTCCAAAAGGCATATGTTTCTGATTGACTGGAGTGTTCCTTTTAGTAAAAAAAAAAAAAAAGCACTCCACTTTAATGCCAGGGCAGGTAGAAGTCATTTGCCTAACAAAGCAGACATGAGACAATGAATGACAGACACAAACACACACATTACTGGTTTTCATTTCCTTCAAAAATGGTGAGTCAAGAGGGGTCTGGTGTAGACTAAACTATTTCATGGCTAGAGCAATTCTTCATCAAATAGTTCAAATACTACTGCAGCCACAAGCCAGAGATTTATGAGAACAATGTATTGGGGTAGAGGCATTTTACAAAGTAAAACCATATCTTTTAAAAGGACAATTTTACATAAATAAATACAAAAATTGTTAAGAGTATCTTAGCACGTTCTAATTTTAATCAAATTGTTTTAGGCCTTACCCTGATCTACCCGGTTTACATCCACTTTTGGCCAAACATGCCCATGTTTTGAAAAGCATTGATGCGAATATTTAGCTCAGCAAATAGGCTCAAAGAAGCAGAGGCATTCCAGGAAAGCTGGAAGAGGGGGATATGCATACTGCTATGATGGATTACGTATATGCCTTTTCAGTTGTCTATCACTCCCATGCAAGTGATGATTGGACTTCCAACACAACTAAGAAGGACATACATAAAACAGACGTTGTCAATAATTTACAATGCTATTTGCTCAGTAGAGCTTCCAAAACCTAACTCTAACTTTTTGGGAATAAAGAAAAATTGCAGAGGGACTGCATACACCAACAGATGCAGGGGCTATGTAACCAAATTTCACATTCTGCAAATGGGTAAAGGCAGAGGAGTTCTGCTGTTTTCTTACATGGCTAATTATGGCTATACTTTCAAAGTGGAGTCCTTTAGCCCTGGGGGAGCAGAGGGATGCACCACTGTGGGTGTGCTACTTCTAGTGTGGCAGATCAGGCAAGGATCACTGTGGGAACACATTCAGTTCCCCTGATCTGATAGGGTGGCAGTAATGTGAAATGGTACATCAACTAGAGCACAGTACTAGTTATTTTTTTAACACAGTGCTCTTGCAAGAATTTGGCTGTAATGTCAGGTATCTGTACCCTAAAAGGTAAAAGGTGTCACTAATGGGGAGCTTGTTGTTGCAGTTATATATTTTTAAAACAAATTTACTATTAACACTACCCGCAGTAGTGTGATGGCCAGGGTGGATTGGGGGAATTAAGGTTCAACTGCTTCCGATTTGGGACAGTTTTAGGACCACTACACTATGCTTATTGTAGCTGGATGTATACACAGCTAATAAAAGCAGTGAAAGAAACATCTTGTCTTATTAGATTCCACTTTGTTACTGAACCTCTGTGCACACAATGGATAATCAATACTAAGTGAATTGAAAGTGCCTGTGTACCATTATTGTTATCACCTAACTTCTAAACTTGCTGCATGTATAATACAAAGAAAACCACAGTATTCATAATTACATGAACCAATTTAGAAAGTGATGAGTTAATTATCTGTAAATGTAATTTTACACTATAGAGACTGTGGCAGTAATGAGGCACGTTTATGAACTGATGTTACTGTTGTTGTTTTTTACCCTTAGTAGTTTAAGGCCTGTACCCTGGCTGTTCATCTTTGTGCACGGAGGGACTATTTTCAGCACAATGTTTTTGAACTGACTTGTGTTTAACCAGTTCCTACCCAGGCCAATTCTGTAATTTCTCTCTTACATGTAAACTGTATTTTTTTGCTAGAAAATAATTTAGAACCCCCAAACGTGATATATGTTTTTTTTTTATTAGAGCCTCTAGAGCAGTGATGGCGAACCTTGGCACCCCATATGTTTTGAATCAACATTTCTCATGATGCTCATGAACTAGGCAATGTAGTTGAGCATCATGGGAAATGTAGTTCCAAAACATCTGTGGTGCCATGGTTCGCCATCACTGCCCTAGAGAATAAATTGGTGGTCATTGCAATTCGTTATGTCACACTGTATTTGCAGTCATTTTCCAAATGCAATTTTTTGGGAAAAAGTACACTTTAATGAATTTTAATGCCAAAAAATACAATATATAACCCAATTGTTTGGTAAAGTTTAAAAGATGATGTTATGGTGAGTAAATAGATACCTAACATGTTTCGCTTTAAAATTGCGCACTCTCGTGGAATGGCACCAAAACTACGGTACTTAAAAATCTCAATAGGCGGTGCTTTCAAATTTTTTACAGGTTACCAATTTAGAGTTACAGAGGAGGTCTATTGCTAGAATTATTGCTCTTGCTATAATGTTTGCAGCGATACCTCACATGTGTAGCAGTAGCGGCTGGTGCATTGGGGGCGCAGGGACACCGCCCCCCCTATGCATGCGTCCGACCCCCTAATCTTCATATGGGGCGCCGGACGCATGGAGTTTAATGGGGCTTTTTTTTTTTTTAGCATGTGATTAGAGCCAGAGACTCTAATAGGCTAAAAGAAAAAGGGAGGGCTCGGGGGCCCCGGCACATGGAGCACCAGCTGCCACTGATGTGTGGAGTGAACAACATTTACATATGCGGGCATGACCTACGTATGGAGTCGCTTCTGCGTGGGAGGACGGGGGGCGCTTTAAAAAATACATATATATATATTATTAATTTTATTTTTATTTTTACACTGTTCCTTTAGATTTTTTTTATCATCTTTATTCCTATCACAAGAAATGTAAACATCCCTTGTGATATGGCATGACAGGTCCTCTTTATGAAGATGTCTGGGGTCTATAAGACCCGAGATATATCTCTATATCTATAAGACCCGAATATATCCTCTGCCCTGGAAAGCATGAGATTAAAAAAAAAAACATTGATCTCGGCTTTCTAAGAAAAAAAAAAGGTAGTGTTTACATCTGCCAGAGCTGGAAGTGACATCATGATGTCGCTCCCGGCCTCCCAGGATCATAGAAATGGCCAGGGACCATCCGGTCCTCGACCAACTATGTGGTAACCCGGCATCCCTGTTGGATTGGATCTCCAGCCCTCCGATCGCACGGGAGAGCCCGGAGAGGCGCTTATGAGTGGTGAGAGGGACGGAGAGCACCCTCTCCCTGCCTGTAAAATTACTGTCTGAAAAGAAAGATATCTGGACAATGCCGGTAGCTGCAGGCATCATCCAGATATTAAAAAAGAATAGCGCAACCATGCAAAAGAAATGACTATTAAATATGGAGACAATCCATAAATAAAAATGGGGGTTTAGTCCCACCATATGGCCATATCGTGCTCAAGCCCACCACTGCGTTAAAGTACCCCATTATCAGTGGGTGCTACACTATCCATAGAAAAGGGGTGAATCCAGCCTCTCCAACCCTTGGAGACAACACTCCTTGCTGGGATGGATGTGCTAATGCACTACAAAGGACTCCTCCTGTATCTACTTGATGGTGGACTCTGATAGAGTACAGGTATGTGTGGGGGGTGGGATGCTCAACCACAGAAGTCTGGTCAGACCGAATACATAATAAACAAGTAAAAAATTGGGGGAGCAAACCCTGAACATGTATATCTAAAGCCGGTGCAGCTATGGACCAAGCAACATGTATATTAAAAAAGAATAGCGCAACCATGCAAAAGAAATGACTATCCAATATGGAGACAATCCATAAATAAAAATGGGGGTTTAGTCCCACCATATGGCCATATCGTGCTCAAGCCCACCACTGCGTCAAAGTACCCCATTATCAGTGGGTCCTACACTATCCATAGAAAAGGGGTGAATCCAGCCTCTCCAACCATTGGAGACAACACTCCTTGCTGGGATGGATGTGCTAATAGACTACAAAGGACTCCTCCTGTATCTACTTGATGGTGGACTCTGATAGAGTACAGGTGTGTGTGGGGGGTGGGATGCTCAACCACAGAAGTCTGGTCAGACCGAATACATAATAAACAAGCAAAAAATTGGGGGAGCAAACCCTGAACATGTATATCTAAAGCCGGTGCAGCTATGGACCAAGCAACATGTATATTAAAAAAGAATAGCGCAACCATGCAAAAGAAATGACTATTAAATATGGAGACAATCCATAAATAAAAATGGGGGTTTAGTCCCACCATATGGCCATATCGTGCTCAAGCCCACCACTGCGTCAAAGTACCCCATTATCAGTGGGTCCTACACTATCCATAGAAAAGGGGTGAATCCAGCCTCTCCAACCCTTGGAGACAACACTCCTTGCTGGGATGGATGTGCTAATGCACTACAAAGGACTCCTCCTGTATCTACTTGATGGTGGACTCTGATATTTAATAGTCATTTCTTTTGCATGGTTGCGCTATTCTTTTTTAATATACATGTTGCTTGGTCCATAGCTGCACCGGCTTTAGATATACATGTTCAGGGTTTGCTCCCCCAATTTTTTACTTGTTTATTATGTATTCGGTCTGACCAGACTTCTGTGGTTGAGCATCCCACCCCCCACACACACCTGTACTCTATCAGAGTCCACCATCAAGTAGATACAGGAGGAGTCCTTTGTAGTGCATTAGCACATCCATCCCAGCAAGGAGTGTTGTCTCCAAGGGTTGGAGAGGCTGGATTCACCCCTTTTCAATGAATAGTGAAGGACCCACTGATAATGGGGTACTTTGACGCAGTGGTGGGCTTGAGCACGATATGGCCATATGGTGGGACTAAACCCCCATTTTTATTTATGGATTGTCTCCATATTTAATAGTCATTTCTTTTGCATGGTTGCGCTATTCTTTTTTAATATACATGTTGCTTAGTCCATAGCTGCACCGGCTTTAGATATACATGTTCAGGGTTTGCTCCCCCAATTTTTTGCTTGTTTATTATGTATTCGGTCTGACCAGACTTCTGTGGTTGAGCATCCCACCCCCCACACACACCTGTACTCTATCAGAGTCCACCATCAAGTAGATACAGGAGGAGTCCTTTGTAGTCCATTAGCACATCCATCCCAGCAAGGAGTGTTGTCTCCAATGGTTGGAGAGGCTGGATTCACCCCTTTTCTATGGATAGTGTAGGACCCACTGATAATGGGGTACTTTGACGCAGTGGTGGACTTGAGCACGATATGGCCATATGGTGGGACTAAACCCCCATTTTTATTTATGGATTGTCTCCATATTTAATAGTCATTTCTTTTGCATGGTTGCGCTATTCTTTTTTAATATACATGTTGCTTGGTCCATAGCTGCATCGGCTTTAGATATACATGTTCAGGGTTTGCTCCCCCAATTTTTTGCTTGTTTATCATCCAGATATTGCAACTTAAAGTCCACGGGATCATATGACATCATGCTGGTGGGAAGTGGTTAAAAAAGGTTACCAGACCTGAATTAAAATTTAAAAAAAAAAACAACCTAAAGTGCAGATTGGCCCAGAATATGGACATTAAATTATTTACAGGTTGCAAGTGGGGACCAACAGGCTCGAGTGATAATAGTAGTCTGTAAATCATGCAGGAGACAGGGACACCCAAGAATAGTCCCAAAAGATTTGTCTTGCGCCTTTATTCAGTAAGACAATAAAGAAACAAAAGATGGCTTTGAGCAGCAGAGAGAGAGACTCTATTATAAGTTATCTCAGATATAAAAATGCCTGTGGACAGCTGAACAATGAGTGCGGTCTGGCTAACAGGTAAAACATGGACATAGGACTGGGAGTTTTATACATCACAAAGATTTACAAAGCCTGTGGGCTCCAGGACAGAGATCAGAACTTATTAAGAAACGTTTTTCTCTATAACCGTCACTGGAGCTCATCACTATGAGATTAACTAACACTAAATGTAAAACCTGTGTGACACATACCATCCACAATTGTTTTAGTCGTTTTATTAACAAGAAGTAAAAGAGCTTTTACAGGCAGCCTATAATCTCCTACCTAGCTGATTTTAATGTTAAGTTATTAATTTGCAATGGTCCTCAAAGATCACACCAAATATTCCAAAGTTGGGTTTTAGTCTGTTTCTAACAGCTTTGAACACCTGCTGATTGTTTACATTAAAGGTCTGACAGCCTGACAAAATCTGCCCTAGAAAAACACAGTCTAGGGAATTTAGTAAAGCGTCCACAACAGTTTTCCCGTGGTAGGTCACTCTAAAACTTCCTGCAAGTATTTGCACCAGTTTTGGTACCTACAGGTGCAACAAATGCAGGTAGTTTTTACTACCACCAGTAAAGAAACCCATCAATATGGCACCATCAAATTTGTAAAGACTTACTACCAAATCAAAGATTAGGAGACTGGAGGTAATTAAGACCAACTCTGATCTGAGGCTCAGAGGTATGACAGTGCTCAGAGTGGGGTATGTCTTTGCTGGGAAGCTGTCATTAATGTGATAGATTCACACCACAGGGTTCTATCCCCAGCCCTATTTAGGTGTTGACTGGGAGATTTCCAGTTAAAAGCTGAATGTTAACAAAGGGTCTGGGGATACTGGTGATGTCATTACCCAAATATAGTAATGCCCATATTTGGGAAAATTTTAAGTCCACACTGCCGCAGTGACTGTTGGGTGGGAGAAGCCTGATAGGGAAATGAGAGACTAGTTTCCCTGCGGGTCCACTTTGCTTTTGATTGAGAGCAGATGGCAGGGGGCAGATTCAAAACCCGCTATTGTAATGAATTACAGATATGGAACCATCCACTGTTGTGCACTGTCAATCAAAAGCAAGGCAGACTTGGAACTCGTCTCTCATTGTGCCTGCGTGTGTAACTGATGCAATGGCCAGGGAGGGAACGCATTGAGAAAGTAGTATCCAGTATGGACACTTTGACCTCAATGCCAGCCTCTGACAGATTCATGTACCTGTTTTTGAAAGGTACATGAATCTGGTGCAAGAACCAACAATTTCAGTGTGGAGGCGGCCTGATGTAATTCTAAAGAGTAACAACAATTGACAATTTGATCTGATTAATAACAATTGGCAATGAATGTTTTTCTTTCTTTTTTTTTTTTTTTTTTTCAAAACATTTTATTGTGACAAAATGAAATGACATAAGAAGTGAACATCACTTTCAAGCAATACAAAGCAATACAAAGATCATTGAAAAGAGAAAAAAAAAAAAAACAGGATGAACCGCAGTATCATGTACAGAAAATAGGGTGGGTGAACAAACCATGACTCAATCATACCGGGAAGTATAGGAAAGTACAAGATCAACGTACGATAGACATTGTAAACCGTTCAAGGAGGTGAGGACAATCTTGTTCCCCCTTCCCTTGGTGCAGGACCATGGTGAGAACACAAACATGAATCAATTGCAACCTCCACCTCTGTTGGGTGTGCCACGACCGAGGCATCTTCAAGGGCAGTGGTGGCCCCCTTCACATGTCCGGACTGCGGTTTGGGGGGAAACAGGGGAGCACCTGGGGGGGGGGGAACGAGGGGGTGGGGGGGTAGGTGGAGAGACAAGAGGAGAGGACGCTAGATAAAAAGAGAAGGAAAGAAAAAAGGGGAGAGAGCAAGGAAGGATATACTCAGAAGAGATATGTGACGCCCGTGGCATTAGGGGGAGGGACCCGACCAAGAACGTAATCAGTGGTTGACGGGAAAATATGCCCGAGGCGACCCGAACCCGACACGACAATAGCTAGCAGCTAGGATGTGGTGGTCAATGTCCTAAAGTCCGGAAGTGTCGTGAAGTGTATCCAGGAAGCCCAGGTCGTATAATATTTGTGGTGGGTATCTTTAGCCTGCGCAATAGTGTCTTCCATTTCTGCCACCCTTTGGACCCTCTTCAACCATTCCGCAACCGTAGGATGTTTTTCTTTCTTGACTGTTTTAGTTTTGAGATTACGTAGAAAATGAAAAAAAATAATAATTGCAAGACAATATTTAAAAAAAAAAGCCTAATTCTTCTCCCATCCAGGAAATGTATGTATTACTTTGTTATCTTAAGTAATGACAAAGTTATGGCCGAACAAACAGGCTCACAGCAGAAGTGTAAAAAGTCCTCTGGTCGATAAAGGGTACAAGAGCTGAAGTAAGAAGAGAATCATAATTACATATGTTTAGCAATATGTTACCTTTTGGGGGGAAAAAAAGGCACACAAAACATTCTGGTGATAGTAACATGAAGACCATAATCCAACACTTTCACACGCAAAGATTACATTACATTTTTCTGTTGAATGTGGAGTGCAGACAGCGACTACCACAGGAGTTTTATGCTACTCATAAACATTAGTGGAATACACATAACCACTACAACCACAACTTTTGTGCTGCCTCTTGAGAGCTACATAGTGAGTAATGTGTGCCCAGATTAAAAGTCAACTTTTCAGCTTGCTTTTGTTGTTGAAGGCTACCTCCACTCTTGATAAAAATTGTATATTTGTGAAGCTGTTATTGTGTTTTTTTGACCGTTATACTTCTCTTAGTAAAATGCCATTTCTATTTTGTCCATTGAGGGACACAGCAATTCTTAGACTGTCAGGTTATAATGCCACTTACAGGAGAAATGGACACAAAAATAAACTGACCAGCAGAAGATAACTTTTTGCTAGTGTGGAGAAGTGACGTGTTTACTCTGTTTAAAAAGTTTTTCTACTGTCAACAGCTCCTGGTAGATTCATGTTTTGATATGTTAAAGCAGAAAAATTGCGAGCAGGGAGGTCCTTTTTTGCAAAAACATGCGATATCTATTCTTCAAAAAAACAAACTTACCTGCCAGTGCACATCCTTTTTAGAATGTACATTGAGCTATGCAATGCGCAGCTCTGAAATAGAGGGGACTCACTAAAACGCGTTGCTTGGTACTACCGAAGGAGTGCTGTCTGTTCTGCTGCTCCGTTGGAAACTTAGGATGGGCTTCATGCTCTGCATTGTTTCTGAGTGTATCACGTTTAAACTTTGAATACTTTGGGTCTTTAAATAATTTGTGCTCCCTCAGTTGTACTTTTATGCTCACTGCTGTGAGTGCCTAGTGGCTTTATGCTTGATTGAGGTTTCTTCTGTTACTAAGGCTGAAGTATTTAGTACAGAAGCAGCTGTAGATGACTGGCAATTATGTGGGGAGTTAAAATTCTCCTTTTCTTGTGCATACTTTCTTGCAAGTTGGCCACATGGGGGAGCTTCCCTATTTATTTCTCGATGGTCTTTACAAAGAGAACTATTACAGTTTTTGTTTACCCACCATCTTGCTATCACCTGCACTTGATGATTCAGCAGTAATTCAGCAGGGAGTTTGCATGAGAGCATGCAGGAGAACGGGCGAGACTTCATTTTAGCAGCTTGAGTAAACGATGGGGTTAGTAGTGAAAGAGTCTAAGACAGAGTCTACGTAGTATATTTGCTCCACACCCAGTTTTCAGTGTGGAATTACACTGACAATTTCTGGAAGTGAAGTAGGATCCTAAATTAGTGTAGACGTGTTACTTTTCTCCAAACATACATGTTTTGTGCTAATACAGGCTGATCACAGTTAGATTCTTTGTTAATGCTGACTGAGTAACAGATAACAGTCAGATTGTACTCTATGACTCCTCATTACCTTAGATTTGTTTGTTTGGCCTTCCCTTCTAATTTTGAAGAGCAGAAGTTAGTCTCACCTAGCTCTTTTGTGAAGGGGCCCCAGGGTCCGCTATCTGCTTGGGACCACCTTATGTAAAGGGGGTTCCTTAAGGTCTGGTTCAGCTCTCTGATGGGGACCCCATTTGACCCATGGGTCATTCATTTTAATTTTCCCCTTGCCTCTGGTTAATTCGACTCAGACAATTTGGACTTCATTTTTAGATGTGGAAGAATCAGTCAGACCTATTTTGGCAGTTATTCTGCCCAAATCTGGGAATTTACTTTTTCTACCCTTGCATAAGTGGAATTGATGGCTCCTGCTTGCGATTGTACCTTGTTAAACCACGACTAGTTGATCAAATTCTAATTAAAGAGATCTCTCCATTACTGTGATTTTTGTTCCTTGCTTATACTATCTGGAAAAAAGGCTGGTAAATTTTTATTTCAGCTGTGCTGCCATTGCATGGTTCTTTTGTCAGTACTCATGCATGGGCCCCTTGGGTAAGGTGTGGTACTGTGGAGTTCTTGTAGCTTGTAGTAGTGTTTTTTCTATATGGTAGGCGAGGGTCTCTTCAGATCAGTTCTAGATATCATTTATCTAGAATGCTAACCAGGGTAAGGGTACCCTAGCAGAAGATGCCTAAGGAATAAACTACTGAGTTTTCCCATTCTCTGGCTGTTAAGAAACATTCCTTTGGTTTTCAAATTCCTCTCAAGACCCTCCTAGCCTGGTTCCCTGTCTGCCTGCAAAGCCTGGCTGTTAATGTCTGCAAATCCTCAGCCAAGCATTTCTCAGTATGCACGTGTGTCTCTACTTTGGGGGGGGGGGGGGCATAAACAATTTGACTTTCTACAAACTGGAGTTTGATATCCTGCCTCCTCCTGATTTCCTGTTCCACCCTTTTATTTTTTTATGGAGATTGCCCATTATACGCCTCATTTAGGTGTCAATGCTCCAATTCCTGTGGCATTATCTGCATGGAATCCACCATATCTGTCATAATGTCCTTCCTCAATAGCTGCTATGACTATTGATACACCACTAGTCTTTTGGACCACTAAACAATAGTTTCTTCAAATTATATTAATTTTAACATGCATGGGAATCTGTCCTTATAGTAAACCTATGGCTGGCCTATGCACATTCAAATAAATGCATATTCTTAACAAGCTGTTGATGAATTTTAAAATTAGTCTTTACTGACTACTGTAGCTGCAGGCCCTGTGGAATAAATTATTCCTACATTTTACAGCAGAACTTAACCTGTGCATTGTTCAATACATGTTTACCTCTTAAAAAAATGGTTACAGCAAGAGCACTTGCAGTTTTATTTTCAGCATCTCTGCTCAGATCATACCCCCCCCCCCCCCCCCGGTCCTCGTCCCCAGCTGTAACTTAGAAGCCTTTTAGCAGTCTGTTCTCTAACATACCACAGAGCAGGTCACATGAAGAGGGAAAAGAGAAGATTGTCAAGGCCCAACATGCATGATTTCAGTGCATCTCTTGTGAAATGGGGATGAATTGCTCTACAGTACCTGCAGCTACTGAGGTCAGTGAGAGCTTGTTTTAAAGCTCATGTACTCCTTCTTAGGAATATATTATTATTATTTGAATGTCGATAGCCTAGGCACAGATTTCCTTCTAGCTAAATGTGTTTCAGAAACCTGGAATGAAGGAGAGGAGTTAGAATTACCAGATGATGGCCTTAAGTTTGAGGATAGCTATCGGCTGAGAAACAATAATCGTCCAATCATTTATTTCCCTGAGAACAATCCTTGGCATGTGCTAGTAGTAATTGTGATGTTTCCCTTACAGGTCAAGGAAATTCTTTATTGGCCTTGCTAAAATTATACCTACTGAGCAACAGTTACCTTATACCTTTTAAGTTAAGGTGCAAACTGAGAACCATAAATGTGCTTTTATGCTGTTCTGATTACAAACTCTGGTGTTAAAGTGTAATGTAGCTAGGGAACCACTCACTTTAGACCACCCTTTCTTGACCTTTCTACCAAGAAGGAATCCTCAAAATAATTTTCAGGTCTCCTGGAACCCCTACTAAAACTTTCTACAGCTAATGGTATGTTAGCATTATCGGTAAATTAAAGATAAAATAAAAGCATAGAAAATGCAGCTTACTTAAAGAATTTTTTGTACATCCTCCTGTTTTATTTGACAAAATAGTTTTCAGTCATAATTTTAAAATAATAATAAGAATGACCCGTAATAACATGCAGACAGTGATTGCTGTGTTGTCATTTTACATTGGTGGTCAGAAAGGATATATCCTCTTTACATTAAAGGTCAGATGAAAAACACCCATTTAAATTGTTTGTCAGTTTAAAGGTGCTCACATTAATGTGTGTGTCTACCTTACATTGATGGTCTGTGGGAGGGGTGCCTCATTACATTACAGGGGTCAATGGGAAAGATCCTTATTACATTTGTGGTCAGTTGGGGTTCTTCCAGACAACTGAACGTTGCTGTCATTGGTTATTCACTAGAGAAATGAGAGGAAAGGCTCTACTTAAACATGCCACTGGACCTGCCAAGTAATGGTGTTGGATCTGTCATGGGAGTGTCAGGTATTGAATCAATCTTCTACTGCTTGAGGAACCCTAGCAACCTCCAAGGGCATCCTGTTTGAGAACTGCTGCTTCACAGGCACACCTCCATGGATAAGCAGTTCTGCAAAATTGTGTTGGATTTTCCTCAGACCAAGTACTGTATATGTGCATCCTCACAGCAATTCTATTATTTCAGAGTATTGCATTTGCAGTTGTTTATGGGGGAAATATTATGAGTCCTATGGCTCTGGGAAAAACGATATTCACTTATGAATTGTGGAAGTCTTAGTAATGTTGCTTGTACATTACCATCATTATGAGAATAAAGGTCTACATTTCACTTCATCACTGTCTGTTCACCAATTCTATATTTTTTAAGTAGTAATCTAAGCTGTCTCTATGGTCCTTTGTGTTTTTGATAAACACTCAGTATTCTAGCTTGATGAAGCCCTTTCATTTCTATTCTTATCTTAGAATTGCAACCAGTTCTATCCTCCTATAACTGTTTCATTGTAAATATCTTGGATGCTATCAAACAGGCTTTCTATAAAAACCCTCATAAGACTGAAACCGTCTAGAATCAGATGAAAAGAGAGCAAATGTGGAGAGTTGATATTTCCTTCCCTGGCAGGGTCATTGTATTGTAGCTTTGTTATGCTGCATTCATGATTCCTTTGTCACATTCAACGCTCTATAAAATGCAGGATATTGACTTGCTCCCAAGGATAGGAAAATCAGCAATCTATATGGCGTGATAAGCAGCTTTGTTACAGCTGTAATTTTTAGCCAGTTGTAACACCCCGAGTGTAGCAGATGCTATTGTGCTTGGCAATTGCAAAAGCATATCTCTGTCCTTCACATCTTCTCCAGATGACATTTTTATGGCACAATGTTGTCCAATGGCAATGGATCTTGCAGAGTAATTTAGATCATTTTACTCACTGTAAATCTACAAATTTTAAGCCTTTCCAAAGAAACTGACATCTAGAAATGTTGGTGCAAATGGAATAACTCCCTTTGTCAAAGTTTAAAGTCAAACAAATGTTTGAATTCAGTGTGTTGAGTCCTCAGTTGCTGTAGAGGCATAATGGGTTATTTAAGGATAGAGTTATAGTGGTAATATAGTTATCATTGCATTCTTATTAAATATTATGAGGAAAGAATGTAAGTGGTTTATACTGTTCCCCAGGTTATATGACACTTTATTTATGTAATCCAAGGATTCCATTAGTGATCTCTCACTGTACTTGCACAGCCTCAGCAGAGTCTTGTTTTGGTGGCACATACATAATAATGAAACAGCAACTACATGTGTCACGTATTGCAAAATAAGCACCTCGAGGGCCCTTTCACACGGGCGCTCCGTATGTACGCAAATCATCCTATTTTTTTGCAGATGGTTTACGGACATAATGTAAGTCAATGGCATTGCGGATGTCAGCGGAATACCATCCGCTGACATCTGATTTTCTTCCTTTCAGTTCTGTTCTGTTTTTTGGAACGGAACAGAACACTATTTTTCCTCCGTTCAAAAAACAGAAAGGAAGCAAAATCGGATGTCAGCGGTGTCATCCGCTGACATCCGCAATGCCCATAGACTTACATTATGTCCGTATATCATCCGCAAACGGATGGGATGATATGCGGACATACGGAGTGGATGACACAAGTGTCATCCGCTCCGTGAAAAAAAAAAAAAAGTGCCGGAGCGGATCGCAATGCTGTCCGCTCCGTGTGAAAGAGCCCTAAGGGCTCTTTCACACGGGCGTTCCGTATGTCCGTTTTTCATCCCATCCGTTTGCGAATGAAAAACTGACATCCGTTTTTCCTCCGTTCAGTTCAGTTTTTTGAACGGAAGAGAACCCTATTTTTTCTTCCGTTCAAAAAACGTAACGGACGCAAAAACGGATGTCAGTGGTGTCATCCGCTGACATCCGTATTTACATAGAGATACATTATGTCCGTTTTTCATCCGCAAACGGATGGGATGAAAAACGGACATACGGACCGGATGACACAAGTGTCATCCGTGTCCGTTTCAAATAAAAAAAAAAGGAACTGATCGGGCATAAAAAACTGAACGCCCGCGTGAAAGAGCCCTAACTCACATTAAAAGTTACAGTTTTGCTGATTGTGTCTTTTTCATAAATATAAGCAAATAAACCCAACCCTACTGAATTGCAACTTGTTGTGAAACTATTGATCATACATTTGGTGATAGGGGTGAATTCTAATTGTTATTTATATGTGAATACAATATGCCATGATTAGACATAGACTAAACTTCACTACCACTTGTTGCCAAAAGTACAATACATATTTTCAGTGAAATAGTCACAGTTCAAAGATACCCTTTAAGTAGATGCTATTGTCCAAAGAAAGAAAATACAGTACATTTTAATAAATACACAACATTTAGGTCATCATAAATATATCTATTTTAATAAAAGTCCATACATAGTAAATTGTAATTTAGGCCTCTTATACACGATACTCCTGTTTGAGCATCTACTTTTTCCAGCCTTTTTTTTTTTTTTTATGTATTTGCACGAATTTGCGCGTATTCGTGCGTATTTGTGCATATTTGCGTGTATTAAGGCTTTAATTACTGACCAAAAATGCAGATTTTTCTATTTTGTTCTTACTGAAGAATGCACAGCACTTGTTTACATTACAATAAATGGGCTGTATTTTAGATCAGAAAAAAAATAAAAAAGCTGTACTGAGCTTTTTCAAGCTGCGAGATGGTCAAACAGGAGTATCGTGTACAAGAGGCCATAGAGGTAAAGTGAATTTGATGCCAGTCAAAAGGTTATTTACAACTCCTAAATAGAAGTAAATACATTTTAAAACAAGACCTCACTAATCTATGCAGCTGTGGACACTGTGAAGCAATTGCAATTCATCCTCACAACTCACATGCGGAAGCACTGACATAATTCAAATCATTGCCTTAGCAGCTAACACTGCTTCCTCAATTAGAGTCCCTGCAATGTGTGATTAGAAAGCTTGTGACTGCTGAATCCTAGAGGAGCTGAGCTGCTGAGAAAACAACGTTAGTGCTTTTGCTGTAAAATTTGAAGACTGACTGCTCCTCAGTGCCTGCAGCTACAGAGATTAGCAATTATAAATAATTAAATGCCCATTGTCTAGTTACAGGTTCATTTAAAATAATATACAGCATATGCATAGCTCGCATGCTCAGTTCTACATTTTGATACCCAAGAATACAATCTCACTTCACTAATATGTCAAATTATTAAAATATTCCTGATATTTGTTTGAAGGTACACTGAAAATTGAAGAGAACATCTTGAAATAAATTTAGGTAGTACAGCTGACCTGCTCAGGGCTTGTTTTTTCATCCAAACAATGATGTAGTGCTCATTTCCACCCATGCCTTTTTTTTTTATTATGGCTGTCATGGTTCTGTGTACATTGATCCGGTGCCGAGTTTTACTTCCTGTTCGAGTTGCTAGGGTTCCTGCCAATCCACCCTGAACCTAGGGATTATAAAGCCTTTGCACCTGTCTCCACACTAAAGCCAGACCCCCCTGTTCCTCTGATGTTTGCTACTGCTGAGAATTCCCGTAGTCTGTGTGTTGTTTTATCTTTTCTTTGTTCTCAGTTAGTGTGCAGTTATATTACCTTTGGTATCTGCCTGTGGATCCCTTCATTTCCTATTGCTGTGTGTGTCTCCCTCAGTATAGTCTCTGTGTGTATCCCGTGTCCTTCCTTTTTGCCTGCACTGTGCCCACACAGGTGTGCTAGAGCAGCCTTTTTCAACCAGGGTGCCCAGGCACACTGGGGTGCCTTGAGGTTTCTTCAGGGGTGCCTTGGCAAAATGCCTAAAAATGTATAAAAAATTGTATACAAGCCAGCAGGTGGATGAAGCCTGCCTTTTAGTTATACAAGGCCACGGGTTTCCATTATGCACCATTACAACTTTCTAGACACTGGCATCCTAACAACCAATGAATGACATCATCAGTTAATAAGAAAGATGTCTGTTGCCTCCACCCTCCTAAGCCCCTCTTCCTCATCACTGGGGTGACATTAGCTGACTGATGGAAAGAAATTGAGGGAGAAGAGAAACATTGGAATACTAGTCAGTACCAGTATGCAAAAGTGTATTTGCTTTGGAAGAATGAATCGCCTCTAATGTTGGGTGTCCTATGTGTGGATGTTGCTGCATTCTGTAAATCTATATGAACAATTTTTTACATTTTACAATGGGGTGCCTCGAGACTGTCCATCATTTTAAAGGGTGCCTTGAGGTTGTCTATAATTTTAAAGGGTGCCTTGACTGAAAAAAGGTTGAGAAACACTGTGCTAGAGAGCCGCATCTTGGGGGCTGCCACACAGCACAAAATCCACACGTCCAGGGAAGACTGAGTGGCTCCTTAGATCCTGCGACTCTGGCATACTTCTTTTTTAAGTGCAGTCACACTGCTTCCACATCTGTGAGGACTAGTACCTAGATACACCTGGTTAGATGTTGCGTCGGCCGATAGATCTTGAGCTACAGTCCCAAGTGATCTTACCCTCTGGTGACTTTCTTTCCTGTCTATAACATTTGAAGGTCTGAATCTGAATGATGATACAGTAGGCTACACAGCATAAGCTTCAACAGAACATGTGAGAGCCTGTATGAAATCTGTCTGTAGTGCATTGCAAAGAACTCAAATCAAGTTGAATTAAGTGACTACCTAATTTCAGTACAGTTTCAGTGTTTTCCATATAGCATTAGAAGTTCATTGCTTCCTAAATTTGCTCTTTTCTAGGATTATATTAGGTGTGTCATTGATGCACAAAAGAAAACAGTTATAGCATGAAGTATACAAATTAAAACTGGCTGGGTTCACACTATTGCAAATTTGATGCGGGTTCAATTCCAATTACAGGAGACTGTGCCCAGTTCTCAATTGAGCCGATTCACACAGCTCTGTGTTGGCTGTGGAGGGGCTTGCAGAAAAGTCCTGCATGTATTCTGTTCCATTTCAGGCCTGAATTCAGTCAAAAATTCGGACCTGAAATGGTGCAACGGGATGCACCGGACCCCCTGATACGAGCAGCTCCAAATTCAGTGTGAACCCAACCTAAAGCGTAGCCCAAGTCAAGAAATTTTTTTCCCATTTTGCATAGAGCAGGAAAGAGTTAGAACCTCTCTCTGTAAAAAACCTGTTAAAAAGTTTAACTAGATTAGCTTGATTTTCTTCTCCTTTCTATAAAGCTTCTTTTACCCAAAGACATGATACCAGAGTGTGACTTTACAAGGGGTTACTTAACTATAACTAAGATAATTACTGTTCTAGGTTTAAAAAAAAAAAAAAAAAAAACAAGTTCCAAACTTTTACATGTGTGTACAGTACATTTTTTGTACAATTTTAACAATATTATTAATACAAAATGTATTTAAAATTAAATTTGAATGTACACGCTGTATTAATTAATATGTCTATTAATTGCCTTTTTGTTTTCTTCCCTGACCAGAGTGCAAAGATGTGAACAAAGTGGCTTACTGCCCGTTGGTGCTGAAGTTCAAATTCTGTAGCCGAGCGTATTTCAGACAGATGTGTTGTAAAACGTGCCAAGGACACTGACCCATCTTACAGCATGGCAAACAGAGCAGTGTTTTATCTGTGGATGGCCCACTACCCAGACAGACAGAGAGAGGAGGGACATGTTCTTGAAGCATCCTTGAATCCTGTGTAAAACATAACCACTTCGTCAGCCCAAACTGACAGGATCCCCATTTTATTTAACTTCTGTGAAGTGAATTTATTATCCAAAGTACTGGACACACCAGCAAGGAGGAGAGGCGGATTGTGGAACGCTAGCAGCACACTACTAAAGCGCAGCAGACTTTAGAACGGCTGTGCTGTCACGACTACAGCAATCACCAATCTTACCTCCTTGTATGATTTTTGTTATGGACTTGCAAAATGACACTGAATCAATTTGTATTTAAAACTTTTTTTTTTTTTTTTTTTTTTCAAATGCTGATATGACTTTGTTTAAAAAAAAAAAATAGAGAAATTCTTCATACCTAAAAAAAATTATAAATATTTTATCTCAGTTTTACAGCACCAGAAGTTTAACTTATAAAAATGGGCTTTGAAATGTTATTTAAAAAGCAATTATAAATCAAAACTAAAGTAAGTGTATTTTGTTATTCTGCCTAAATTCTTCAGCATTTTTTTTCTGTAATACTGCTGTGAAGCAAATAACATATATAAAAGGTATACAGTTGTCAGTATTCAGAGCTGCGTCAGTGACACATGCATATAGTTGCAGGTTTACTTCTTCAGTTAAAGTTAGTATCCACACAACTTCCAATATCATGATTGTCCTTCGACAAAAAAAGAATCGCCTGCAATCCGCCATTTTACTAATGTGAAAAAAAAGAGCAATTGTCATTGGTGCTATTTTTCTTATTAGTTAATATAAATCTATTTAAAACAGGTTTTAAAGATTACAAGATGTTGTATATTTCTGTGTCCTTTTAACGTCTGTCCACTACATAGTTTATTGAGATTGTTTAACAGTTTTTTTCAATACAGTTCATATGTTGGCCCTTCCAATGTCCTCTGCCAGATGCTGAATCATTCATTTATGAAACTATTCTCAAGTTTACAAAAGTCTTTAAAGCCCACTTGAACTTTCAGCTTACACCAGCTAAACACATTCCAAGAGCATCAAAATAAAACATGGTAAAGCAAGGTCTTACAATTCATTTTCTTTAGAGCAGCCACAGCTTTTGTAGAAAAGCCTGCCCCTTACCAGCATGCTATAGAGAAGGACCATTGTGTATGTGAGAACAGTTCACTCTCTGCAGAGATCCAACACATCTCCTACTAATACAGAGCTGGAGCTCTCCAGTCAGCAAAGCTTATATTTCCTGCTGATTAAGGAGCTCTGACACAGCAGGTGCCATGGACCTCTGCAGAGAGACCACTGATTCAACACAGAGAGCACCTGGAATGTGAATAGCATTCTCAAAATGGACTTTAATGGCACAACATCATGACACAAATGTCCTAAAAAATTTTAATTTTATTCAAAAAATATGTTAAAAACTGTTTTAGGAACACATATACAAAAAGCCTTGTTATAAAAAATGTAGTGCAGCAAAGATGAGTTAAGTTAAGTTAAGTTTGTATATAACCATAAGTGAACCCCACCATACCACACAATATAATACATCGAACCAGAAACCATTTGTTCTAATATTAGAACCATACGATGACAGAGGTTTGATGGTATGTTTCCAGCGGTGGTGGTGGATTCACTTGTAAACTATGACGTTCTCAATAGAACGTTATCGCTTACAAGTGAATCCACCGCCACTGTCATCATATGGTTTTAATATTAGAACAAATGGTTTCTGGTTCTATGTATTATGTTGAATTGTGTGGTATAGTGGGGTTCACTTATGGTTATATACAAACTTAAGTCATCTTTGCTGCACTACATTTTTTATAACAATGCTTTTTGTATATGTGTTCCTAAAACATTTTTAACATATTTTTTGAATAAAATTACAATTTTTTACGACATTTGTGTCATGATATTGTGCCATTAAAGTCCATTTTGAGAATGCTATTCTATTTCCCCTACATATTAGGACGAGGCACGGAATTATCCCAGTGTCCATAGTGCCATCCTATGGTGACACTTTAAATTCTATTCTAGCACCTGGAATGTGTTTAGCTGATTTAAGGTAAAAGTTCAATTGGGCTTTTTAGAAATGCCAAATGTGAAACACATCAGCCTATTTTTTTCATGTGTTTAGTACAGAATCTAGATATAAACTTTTAAGAGGATGTTCAGCAAACCCTGTCCACTAGAACCTTTCCATGATTTCGCTACAGTGCACAAAATATATCAAAATATGGCACACCAACACCTCACTTTCTACAATATATACTGTTCAGTCACATTTCTAAAACAGGCTGTAGAAGACCACATTCAATACAACAAAATCTATACTTGTCTTAGAAATATTGGAGAGGATATTTACTAGAATGCACCATAGTACGTTATGATAGCAAACTTGCTGCAAAGAAAATGTATGTTTGTCTTAACGCACTTTATTTCATTTGTGCTCCGTATGGATCAGTTTGAGGTAGTTATAGTTTTTTTTTTATTCTGGTGCACCTGTTGCAATCTGATTTTTGCACCTGTCTTGCACAATATTTAGTTATGTAGTTAATGTTAAATTGTATATAAAATGTTCTTAAATTTCTGTACTGCAGTCTCTATCCCATATAAGATGCTTTTCAAATGCACATTTTGCATATGTCTTAAGCACAAATATTACATTCTCATTCATGCTGCATGCAGCAGGACACTAAGGCACCATTGCAGAGGCTACTTTTGACAAGTAGAAAATATAAAAAAATACAAGGTTTCTTTTAAAATTTAAAATTATAAAATGAAATGTCTTTCTTAAAGTTGCCATAGGGTACCATGTGAAATAACAGTAATTGATTCCTATATATATATATATATATATATATATATATATATATATAGTATATATTATGAATTAAGGAAGAGATAATTATTTCAAGGAAACACCTAGATATTTTATCTTCTACATTGTTAGTCTATCACAGGTATTTTACACAAGAAGCCACACAGGAACGTTTGGAGAGAGAATTGAGACCAGGCACTGCTAGGGACCTGCTTGTGAAGGACTAAATTGCCATATTTGTTATTTTTTAATCATAGTGTGGTTGATTTACTAAAGGGGTGGAGATTGTTTACTTAGCTTAGTGTGTATTCACTTTGAAGACTGAATGTTTACTAAGGCAGGCCATAGATGGTGCAAATTTCTTTCCTGCAACCGCGGGTTGCAGGAAAGAAACTTGCATCGTTCCCCCATCAACACAGACAGTGCTAACAGGGGAACCCCTCCTGCCAAGCAATTGTCTGCTTGCAGCAGGGAGTGGGGTCCGGCGGAGGAAGCTGTCCCGCCTGGAGAAGACATTGAGTATTGCTAGCAATAAACACAAGTGAATCCAGCAGACTGGTTGTACCACAGTTGATCAATTGATTCACTTGGTACATTCAGCCTGCCTACAGACGCAGTGGCAGCTGGTGCTCCATGGCCTGGGGGGGGGGGGGGGGCGGTAGACGGACCGCACCATACACCCCCCACCCCCCCTGCGGACCACACCAGGCCGCACACAGTACACACAGCATCACAGTACAGGACCCACAGCATAGCATAGCATGACATGACAGTACAGTACAGCCCCCCCCCCCCCGGCACACTCAACCATCTGTAGCAGGTGAACAGCCATGGTGGCGCGCGGCTTCTTCCCCATCTTCTGCGTCTCCTCCTCCCCCATGCCCAATGCCATGGCTTCTCCTTTCGGCCAATCGGGAAACGGGGGTCTCAGAACCCGCTTCCTGATTGGCCAGAAGGAGAATCCGTCTGACAATAGCGAATATTCATTCGCTATTGTCACACAACTGGGTGTGCTCTAATCACATGGCTAAAAAAAAAAAAAAAAAAAAAGCCCCATTGACGTCCATGCATCCGGCACCCCTCATGTAGATTAGGGGGCCGGACGCATTGATGGGGGGACGGCACACCTGCGCCCCATATGCACGAGCCGCCACTGTACAGATGGTTCGAATCTCGGCCGGTTAATGCTGAAGATGCATTGATATCCGGCCTTTTCATCAGGGACCTGCCAAATTTCAATTCACGTGTGACTATGCCTGTTCAACAGAAGTCGATTATCAAATTTAAAATTTTTCTTGATCAGCCTGCATGTAGCCACTGATCAGTGAATTCAGACAGTGCAGAGTCCGGCTATCAGAATAAAATGTCCCAGCAGGGAGGATTCCTCCATCCTCCTTGCTTGAGTGGATGGAGGAATCCATTTGTCTCTTTTTTTTCTTCAGCCCGCTGGCTGAACAATAAGTGAACATTCACTCTAGCAACTAAGCCATCTGTTTTCATCCTCTGTGTTTTCAACAAATTTTGCCTTTTTATCGAGGCAATGTATCAACTTATTTTTACCTGTATTTTAGAAATGACCTAGCTAATTCTTTGTTGCACATATTGAGCAAAATCCTGAAATGTCCTTTGCCCATATTGTCACCAGTAAATTATACCAGTACCATTATTTTTAATGGAAGGAAGCTAGAGAGACTTTTGTTAATATTTTTTTTTATTTTCTTTTTGTTTTTTTTATTGTTGATTTTACAGTTTAGTTTTTAGCATATAGCGAAAGAGTAGGGTAAATTGCAGCCCAATAAAATAATAATTATTTCATTGATCTTTGAAAATGGACCCCTTAGTTTATTTATTTCTTGTTTTACACTATACACTTAGGCACATATATATATGATGGGCTAACTTTTTTTTACAAACAGCAGATCTCTCTCTTCATGCTGCGACAGAGGAGGTTAGGGGTAGTTGGCACTGCTCCTGATTTCTATGTGTTTTGAAAGTGTGATATTAAGCTCTGCCTACTTTTTAAGACCCATCCAGTTTATGTTTAATGCCATGGCAGTGCTTTGAGGTAGGGATGTGGGACATTAGTTTTATTCAAAATGAAACAGGGTTCAAAGAACAAAATAAACAGAAAATGCAAGATAGAAACAAATGCTAATATTAAGTGAGACGTATCACAGAATATCAGCAGCACCCATCATGGCCAGTTTCCTAAATATTTGATACTGAAAAACTGCAGTCAAAAAGGAAGCAGTACCTACCTACTGCCTCAGAGTAGGGTCAGTCCACCCAAAGTTTATATTTCAGTATCGGATGGATTAGTCCTGACATCTCTTCGAGCCCCCAATGGTGGTGAATAGGGATGGATGGCTTTGGGAGTGTGGTGATTAGGGATGGGTGACATTGGGAGTGTTCATTTCCCAAAAAAATCACGAAAATTAGGTGATTTTGTTAAAATTTCTGAAAAATGCATTGAAGTGAATAATAAAATTAAAAGTTTTTTTTTAATGGTTTGTAAGGCTTTAAAGTGAAACTGAACTCAAAAAGTGAAAATCTGCTTTTTTTCAGGAACATCTTGAAATGTCTGTTGTGCCTAACCAGTACTTTGAAAGATTTACTTTGTATCTGGTATTCCTCCTGAAAATTAGAGCGCTTCCTGCTATGTGAGGATGCCGAGGCACTCCTGTGCCTATGGTCTCCTAGCTATAAATCTGTGTATCTACCAGTTTCAGGAGATATGCAGTAATATTTAGTGATGTCACAAGAGTGCTGCTCACTGTTCTCCTACCTGTAGGCTCTGACATAAGAAAACAAAGTCTTGTCTCTGCCAAGATGCCCTCCTCCACACAGAGACAGTACAAGACTGGGCATGGTAAGGCAGTAAAGGGGAAAAAATCAGCTGCAGGAAGACTGTAGTTTTTGGGCACAGCCTTCAGAGTTCAGTTCCACTTTAAGTGGCCCTTGAGGGTTGCAAAAGCGGTTACAACTTTTTTGGACTCCGCCTCCTCTGCCAATAAACAGCCTGCCCTATAACACTAAATATAATTACCGTATTTTCCGGCGTATAAGACGACTGGGCGTATAAGACGACCCCCCTAATTTTCAAGTTAAAACATCGGTTTTGGGCTATACTCGCCGTATAAGACTACCCCCCTTCCAAAGCAAGGCAACACCATTGAAAAACATCAGATTTCTCATAGATCTCCAAGGTACCCCAAGTACTGTAATACATGTAATCTTTCATAATATCTCCAAGGTACCCTAAGTATTACCAGTAGATGTAATCTCAAGACGCTGGCTGTGCGGGAATCCTGTACCGGTATACCGTGTGTACCGTAGCTTCGGCTACATACAGTATACCGCGCTGAGCCAATAACAGTGAGCGATATATTCTATTATTGAATGCAAAGCCTGCTCGGAATGGCAGTCAGAGAGGCGGGCTGATGTTACTCCGCCAATCCGAGCAGGCTTTGCATTCAATAATAGAATACATCGCTCTCCCTGATTGGCTCAGCACGGTACACTGTATGTAGCCGAAGCTACGGTACATATGGTATACCGGTACAGGATTCCCACACAGCCAGCGTCTTGAGAGATTACATCTACCGGTAATACATATACTTAGGTTACCTTGGAGATATTATACTCGGCGTATAAGATGACGCCCCATTTTTGGGGGATTTCTTTGAGGTTCAAAAGTAGCCTTATATGCCAGAAAATACAGTAATTAGGCAAACCTTAATACCCCCCCCCCCCCACCAAAAAAAAATAAATAAAAAATAAAATCCAAGCTAATTTTGTCTAAGCATCTCAATTAAGGAAATTTAGAGGTTCGCTATCTGCAAAATGTCACCATCAAAATTTTACTGAGGAAATCAATGTTGCCCAAAAACCCTGGGGGTTAATTTGATTCTGCTAAAAGAAAAATAGTTTAGAATCTTAACAGAAGAGGGGAATCCTCTTGTAATGGCCATAGCAAGTACGTGGACCTGCTTACACAACTGCAGAGATCTTGCTTTAGACCCGCATAGATATCAGAAATTATCAGGTGATTCAAGTCTTTAGCATCTGAAATTTTGGTCTTGGGTGGACACACCCATTGAAGTTCAGGTTTTCCAGCATAATCCACTGTATGCACATTGTGGAATCATATATTTGACACTAAGAAATGTATTCTGTTCTGAAAATTAAGTTATTTTATGGCACTACCGTATTACAGAGTCCACACTTACCATGCCAACCACCAGAAACACATCTTACAGATTAATGTTTGTAACTATTAAACTGTGTTAAGGAAAGTGAGCTACTAAATGTTTTATGTTCACTATATGTATTAACTAATGTGAATTATCAGAGAGGATATAGCAAATAAATTACAGTAGTTCCATGCACATACACAATTTGTGACAATCTGAAATTTTACAATGCTACCTCTTGGCACAATGTCTCAAATAGGTTTAATAAGGTTGCTTATTTCATGGTTTGATGCTGTAGATGTATCCAGCCTTGATGTAAAGGAATATCATTTGTGACATGAGGGAACACTTGCATTTATTGGAGTTTAATAATATAATTATTGTATTTTTTTTTATTAGATAATAACATGTTTAAAGTTGGAAAAAATATTTTTACCTCAAATGAAAGGGATATGAATTGTTTATACCATTATATTTCGCTATTTCCTTGGTGCTACGTAATAGATCAAGATGTTTATAATCCAATAAAGCTGCACCAAATTTAGACATTAAGAAATGTTTTTGGAAATACAAAAAAAAAAAAAAAGATTAATAATTAAAGCTGAACTCCAAACAAGCAGCTAAATACACAGATGAAATACATATATGAGATCTGTTTTACCTGTCAGGGATTCTTATTTCTGTCTACCCAGTTCTGTTATTTACACATTTTTCTCCTCTGCAGTTTGCTAGCACAGGTCTGTCCCTCCGCCAGCCTGTGACTGGACATTGAAAGGAGAAGTAGCACAATGATGAGCTCATCTCCCAACATCATTATTCTTGCTGTGCAACACAACTGATTGGCTCTTTCTACTGCTTCTCCCTCCCGCAGTCTGACCCCCCGGCTGTACAAGGGACTGCAGGAAGCTGATACCAAGTCAAATTGAGTTACTTACACTACTTGGATTTAAAAATACATTTAATGATGCATTTTGAACACAGAGCTGCATTATTTGCATATTTTATATTTGCCTGGAGTTCAGCTTTAAAACAATATTATGTCAACAAAATCAACTTCCATGTGAACAGATTAGATGTTATCCAACATTGTATTGTAATACATAATAAAATAATGCTGCTGCTACAGAATATTATTATGGTACAAAAGCTATAGTTTTTCATCATACTTCCAAACCGATTCAAATTACGTTACAAATTTTGTTGGGTTCATGGGCCAAATAGTTTTAGGCAATGGAAGTATGGTGCAGAGAACAAAAACAACATTTTGGTGCTAAAACTTCCAGGTTTGGCAAATGTTGAACTCTTACTGGTGCATACATCTTTAAAAAATGGTCGGTTTCATTATCACCTTTATTAATCGAGTGAAAGACGTATACCTATTACATTTGCAGAATGGAAATACCCATGTATTATTGTGAGTAGTTGCTTTTTATGTTGTATTCAGTATTACTTTGGTACACTGTTACTAAAATGTTTGGCTTTTTTGTAAATTATATTCTAATTTATTACCTTGTTTCCTAACACCTGTTCTCCATTTGTTGTGTTTAATTATAGCTGTAATTCAGTTACACTCTGCAGCCAACACCTTTAAACAAGGAAAAGAAAACTAGATATATTTGTAAAATAAAGGCAGGAACTTTTGAGAATTATTGTATGACCAAACTGTTCTATCCGTATACTTAGCCAATATGAGAGTATGTTTTGTGTTCACTCATCAGGTTGAGGGCCCATTCACATATATCAAGTCTATTGAGGTGTGTATCAATAAGGCAGCTCGTTAATTTAAAATTAGAATTGGCTGCCAATGCACCACAACTAACCTAAGAATGTATTTTTTTTTTTAATGCTGCTCACCACAACTGACAGTAGGTGTGAATGGACCCTAAAACTTGCAGATTACTTTTATGTGCAACTAAAGGCAACACTTTCTTTTTTTTTTTCTTATTTTAGATAGAGTAAGGGAGCTTATAACCCCTGTCAGTTTTTCTGCCATCTGTGTCTCATAGGAGAGATTTCCCTTCACTTCCGGTCCCATAGCCAAAACAGGAAGTGAGAGACTCCCGAGGTGTCACCAGGGTCACTGGTACTAGTGTCCCCATTGGAAGATTTCCCCTCTGTTACTTCTCATTTCAACCCAAAATTTGGGATTTTCTTTTACTTTCAATGGGAACGGTAAACGGGACAAATAAAGAGTGCGAACAGTAATAAAACCTGACAGGGGTTCTAATCCCTCTCCACTCTGTCCAAAAAGTTTTGTTTTTTTTTACACTTTAAAGGTAACCAGTCTGATTCTGCCAAAATGTGCAAGGGTGGGGGAGGGTAGTCAAAATGATCTGTGCCAGTGCCATTGACCTGGGAAAATCATGTAGCATGTCAAGTTGTATAGTCAAGGTGGAGTCAGACTTGATCTGCATACTTGTTTAGGGTCAGTGACTCAGAAAGAATTCACATCGAAGGATCGGGATAAAGGCCAGAGAGTCAGCAGTGACAGCCTGCAATATGTTCCTCTATCATTACAGGCTCCTTTAAATTGTCATATTATGGACATTCGAAGCTAGGTGGGTCCTAAGCTATCACTTTAAACTCCACGCAAAAGTTAAATACTCAGATAAAATAGTTATATGACAAGCTGCCTTACCTGCCAAATAACTTGTATTTCTGTAAATCCAGTCCTGAAACTTACACAGCCCTACCACACAGCAGAACTTATTGGGTGATAACACTTTCTCTGTCATAGGCTGTAATAGGAATACAGTGGTGTCCTCTTTCCACCCCCAGCCTGTTGATGGACAGTAAAAGAAACAACAGTAGGCTGATAAAGTTATCTCTCTGCTCATTTTGCTTTCTCTCCTATCACATTCCTTTGCACGCAGCCCACCTGATGTTTTTTCCAGTCTGAGAGCTGCTGTACAGGGAATCGAAAGAGCTTTATGTCAAGTATAATTTCAGATACTTACATTGGTTATATTTAAAAAAATTATTTTTAATGATGTATTAATGAATACATAGCTACATTAATTTGTGTATTTTATATCTGCCTGGAGTTCAGCTTTAACCTTCATGTCCAACTAATGTAAGTTTCTCTATCGCTCATTGACAGACGTAGTCTTCTTGATTCTCAAGAGCTGGGTTATGTTGTCTCCGCAGGAGTAGGACTAGGCAGAAAGACAAAACGTTCTGGCTCCACCTTAGGGGCAGTCCCTGAGGGTATATCCTCCCTCTCTCTGCTACAGGGAATCAGTTTTTTTCTGTCTAGTCAGGAGTAAGGACCTAAGTTCCTTGCTGGGATCTTTTGGTCCTGGCAAGACTTTTTTCTTTAAGAAAAAGAAATTTTTTAGGTAGTTTTCTCCAGTGTTTTTTCCTGTGAGATCTTCAAGCAAAAATGCCGGACTGGGCGACACTTGTGGTCACCCCAGCCGACCTACGAGCGCGCGCAGACCATGGCATTGCGCTTGGTCGGCCGCGACACATTCAAGTAAGTATGCGGGGCCGGGCGACGGGCTGGGTGTTGAGATCCAGTGGTCACCCCGGTTTCTGCCTACGAGCGCGTGCAGACCAGAGCTCCGCGCTGGGTCGGCCGCGACGGAGTCCCAGTGGAGGGACTGACCTTGCGAGTTAAAAGTCTCGCTTAGGACGCCAGGAACCAGAGAGTCGAGGCGTCCGGAGTGGTCCACAAACCCCCACCCCGGTGGAGAGGGTATTGTGAAGAGAGGGTGCCTGTCGGTTCGGTATGGTGAGTAAACGTTCCCTTTTTTCCTCGTTATGAGGCAGTATGAATTATGGGCCCCTCCATATATGGTCAGTATATATCTGATACTTACAAGTCCCCCTTGTAATACAGCATGTGGGAAGTAGACTTGGTTTAAGAGCTAACACTCTACCCAGCAGACTGTAACATTACAGCTGACATAGGAGGTATAATCCTACCTTATGTGTAGTATATCTTCTGTAGATCCATATATCGCCTCTTAGATGCGGCGTTAGACGCCACTCCATTATTGGCGCGAGCATCAGTCTCAGCAGTGGTTCTCAGGCGGACACTGTGGCTAAAAGGTTGGTTAGCCGACCAAGGTTCCAAAAAAGCATTGGCTAATATCCCCTTTTCAGGAGAGCGTCTATTTGGAGCCAACTTAGATGAGATCATTAAAGATCTCACGGGTGGAAAGAGCACCTTTTTACCGCAAAATTTTAAAGGTAGAGGAATTCGTCAAAGACGAGGGCCTTCTTTTTCTGCTCACAAGAGGTTTTTTCGTCCCGCGGGTGAAAAAACGAAGTCCTCCAAAGCTCCTGCAGGAGGCGTCAGGGGTCGTTGGTCGGGCAAGCAAAAGCCCGCCCCCTCCAGACCTGAAGATAAACCATCCAAAGCCTGAAGGTGCGCCCCCACCCATAACTGGGGTGGGGGGACGTCTTCGCCGGTTCCCGGATCCATGGATTTCCAGAATCCCGGACAAATGGGTTTGCGAAGTCATAAGGTCAGGGTACAAGATCGAGTTTCGATCTCTCCCACCGGCGCGATTCTTCCCTTCCAACATCCGACTATCCTCAGATCGTTTAGAAGATCTGCGGAGAGCAGTCACAGATTTACTACAACAAGGAGTGGTAGTCCACGTTCCTTGGACAGAACGGTTTCAAGGGTTTTATTCAAACCTATTTACAATACCCAGGAAAGAGGGCAAAGTGCGTCCAATTCTGGACTTAAGAGCACTCAATTCTTTTGTCAACATAAGAAGATTCAGAATGGAGTCCCTTCGCACGGTAGCAGCCTTCCTGCATCCAGGGGATGTCCTAGCGTCCATAGACATCAAGGACGCCTATCTTCACATTCCCATTTTCGCAGGACATCAGCGGTTTCTACGCTTTTCCGTAGAAGAGAACCACTATCAGTTTGTGGCGTTACCTTTCGGTCTCGCCACGGCTCCGCGGGTCTTCACAAAGGTGTTGGCCCCAATGTTGGCACTTCTGCGCCAAAGAGGCATATCGATCCTTGGTTACCTAGACGATCTTCTGCTTCATGCAGAGTCTCCTCAGACCTTGCTACAAAACATAGAAATTACTATGATTTCTTTACAGGAATTCGGGTGGCTGGTGAACCAGCAAAAGTAATTTCTGGTTCCCACCCAGAGGCTCGAATATCTGGGTCTAATTCTAGACACAGTCAGGACAAGAGTTTTTCTTCCGGTAGGGAAACTCCGAAAGATTCAATCAGCAGTCCAGTTGTTACTGTCCAACAGCTGGTCTTCCCTTCGGACTTGCATGAGGGTTCTGGGGTTGATGGTGGCTTCGTTCGAAGCAGTCCCATTTGCCCAGTCCCATACCCGAATTCTTCAGCAAGAGATTCTTCTCAGATGGAATCGGAATCCGGAATCCCTGGACAATCAGATCCGATTGAGCAAACAGACCAGAGAGTCTCTGGTCTGGTGGCTTCGGTCTCCGATGCTCAGCCAGGGAAAGTCATTTCTGCCAATATATTGGACGATAGTGACCACGGATGCCAGTCTATCCGGATGGGGAGGAATTCTCGGTCAGTTATCTGTCCAGGGACTTTGGTCCCCGGAAGAATCCAGGTTACCGATAAATGTATTGGAACTGAGAGCGATCAGACTTTGTCTGATTCACTGGACCGAGCAGCTCCAGGGCAGCCCGGTTCGGATCCAGTCGGACAATGCCACGGCCGTGGCTTATGTCAATCACCAGGGGGGCACCAAGAGTGTCCGAGCGGCCAAAGAAGTGGCTTGCATTCTTCGCTGGGCGGAACGATTTGTTCCAGCAATCTCTGCGGTGTTCATTCCGGGGGTGGAGAATTGGCAGGCAGATTATCTCAGCCGTCAGACCCTGGATCAGGGGGAATGGTCCCTCCATCCAGACGTTTTCCACCAGTTGTGCCTACGGTGGGGCACCCCGGATGTGGATCTGTTGGCATCACGATTCAACAGGAAAGTTCAGAGATTCGTGGCTCGCTCCCGCGATCCTCTAGCAGAAACCGCAGACGCACTGATCGCCCCGTGGGGGCAATACCAGCTAATATATGCCTTCCCTCCTCTCGCGTTACTTCCAAGACTTCTTCGCAGGATAGAGGAGGAGGGAATTCCAGTAATCCTGGTAGCTCCGGACTGGCCTCGTCAAGCTTGGTACGCCGACATGGTCAGACTGGTGGCGGACGTCCCGTGGAGACTTCCTCTCAGGGAGGATCTACTGTCTCAGGGACCGATCTTCCATCCTGCTTTACGATCGCTGGCTTTAACGGCCTGGCTATTGAGACCCAGGTGCTGAAGGACAAAGGTTTGTCAGCTTCAGTTATTCCTACTCTAGTTGAAGCAAGGAAAGCGACTTCCAGAAAGATTTATCATCGCACATGGAAGTCCTACATTGCATGGTGTGAACCTTTGGGGTTCCGTCCTCGGTCTTATTCGATTAGTCGAATATTAGCTTTTCTGCAACAAGGGGTTGAGCAGAAACTGGCCTTGAGTACTATCAAGGGTCAGGTCTCAGCATTAGCTATCTTCTTTCAGAAGCCTTTGGCTACTCATTCCTTGGTGCGGAATTTCATCCAGGGGGTGCGACATCTGGCTCCGCCAGTGCACGCGCCGTTACCCCCCTGGGATCTTAATTTAGTGTTGTCGGTTCTTCAGAAACCTCCCTTTGAAGATATTAGGGAGATTCCTCTACCCACGTTGTCCCAGAAGGTGGCCTTCTTGGTGGCTATTACTTCTGCACGCAGGGTGTCAGAACTGGCCGCATTATCTTGTCGTTCACCATATCTGGTGGTTCATAGAGATAAGGTGGTTCTTCGTCCGAATCCATCCTTCCTACCAAAAGTGGTTTCAGAATTTCATCTGAATGAAGAAATTGTGTTACCTTCCCTGTGTCCTAAGCCCAGTCATCCGCGAGAGTTTGCTTTACACTCCTTGGATGTGGTCCGGGCGATCAGGGTATACTTGAAAACGACAGACTCGTTTCGCAAGACGGATTCACTTTTTGTGATCCCAGATGGACCCAAAAAGGGGTTGCCTGCATCTGCCGCGACCATTTCCAGATGGATCAGACAGACGGTAGTACAGGCTTATTCTATTAAGGGTCGGGAGCCCCCGTTCCCTGTTAAGGCGCACTCCACTCGGGCACTTAGTGCGTCATGGGCCTTTCGCCATCAGGCGTCAGTGGTCCAGGTGTGCAAGGCGGCTACCTGGTCGTCGGTGCATACCTTTACTAAACATTATAAAGTTGATGTAATGGCATCGTCTGATGCCTCGTTTGGCCGCAAGGTTTTGCAGGCCGCAATTTGAGGAGACCAGTGGTCTACCTCGAGGGTTTTTCCGTTGGAAAATTTTTTCTTTAGTCTCATTCTTTGTTTATAATGAGCCTTTAAAACTTCTAGTTTGGCACCGGTTGGGCCTTCTAGATTGGATTTGATTTGTCAATCCCACCCCTCATTTGTGGCACTGCTTCTGGATGTCCCAGCTCTTGAGAATCAAGAAGACTACGTCTGTCAATGAGCGATAGAGAAAAATGGATTTTTGTAAGATCTTACCGTAAAATCCTTTTCTCTTAAGCTCATTGACAGACGTAGTACCCGCCCCTCTATCATTGGGTTGGGTTAAATTCTCTGTACTGCTTTAAAACAGAACTGATTCCCTGTAGCAGAGAGAGGGAGGATATACCCTCAGGGACTGCCCCTAAGGTGGAGCCAGAACGTTTTGTCTTTCTGCCTAGTCCTACTCCTGCGGAGACAACATAACCCAGCTCTTGAGAATCAAGAAGACTACGTCTGTCAATGAGCTTAAGAGAAAAGGATTTTACGGTAAGATCTTACAAAAATCCATTTATTCAACAGCAATCCACGTTTTTACACATACAAAAGGAATGAGAGGTCTTCCTTATAAAAAAAAACAGTAAAAATGACTAGTGATGAGTGAATGTGTCTGGGTTCTGTCTGCAGCAGTTTCATAGAACTAATTGTGAAATCCAAAAATGGGAACTTAAATGTGAACCTCAGTGAAATCTAAATAGGTGAATCTTAGAAATCAATTCTGGCCATTTTCAAGGCTAATCGTCCAGGGTTTGTCACAAAAAGAGCATGGAGAGCTGGGCACTGCCATGGGGGACATGTACAAATGCCAAAAAAAATTGTAAAAAGACCGTAAAGTTGGGAGAGGGTCCTCTTTTTAATGCAACTTCATTGACAACATGGGAAAGCAACAGTCTTTATTATATGCTTGTGAGTGTATGTGGTTATACAGTATTTATTATATGCTTGGGAGTGTATGGGGTTTTACAGAACTGTATGACTGGTACAGCCAGCGTCAGTCACACTGTATTCTGGCATCACATATTTTGCATGTGTTATTGATTTTCTTTCCTGTTACATTACTGCAATAGCACCTAAATGTAAAAGAAAAAAAAAACATTTTAAGATAGTTTTGGCTGTGACACCTGACTTGAATTGAATAGTGGAAGTACGAGTCCCAACAGATCTGAAAGCAGCTCTTTTCTTTTAGAATGCTGATATTCCACCTTTTTCCTCTTCTTCCTCAAAGAGCCTGCTAACCGACCCCTTTTCTCCTCTATCACCTAAAACTGCAACACCTCTGCTTTGGTTTCATAACATTCCTTTTTTTTATTTTTACTTCCTTTTTGTGCTTCTCCTACTAAAGCAGAAGTTAAACAAAAAAAATTACGGTAATAAAATAAAAACAGCTTTAGGCACATCACACACCTGTAAAAAAATATTTTCCATGTTGTACAAGCAGCTGCATCCTGGAGAAATGCTTTGTGCTAGGATGCCTGTCCTCTTCCTGTCTCTAAAGCTGCATTCTGGAGAAATCCTTTGTGCTGGGATGCCTGTCCTCTTCCTGTCTCTAAAGCTGCATCCTGGAAAAATGCTTTGTGCTGGGATGCCTGTCCTCTTCCTGTCTCTAAAGCTGCATCCTGGATAAATGCTTTGTGCTGGGATGCCTGTCCTCTTCCTGTCTCTAAAGCTGCATCCTGGGGAAAAGCTTTGTGCTGGGAAGCCTGTCCTCTTCCTGACTCTAAAGCTGCATCCTGGAGAAATCCTTTGTCCTGGGATGCCTGTCCTCTTCCTGTCTCTAAAGCTGCATCCTGGAGAAACCCTTTGTCCTGGGATGCCTGTCCTCTTACTGTCTCTGAACTTCCAACACTGTAGTGGTTAACAGCTTCAGGTCTTCTGGCAGAACAGCACAAAGATGGTTAAATGGGGACATACCCACTTCCTTCCTTCCACTTTATTGAGAGAATTTCTCTCATTAATTACACTGCATGATCTGTGAATATGGAAATTAAGACCAATCACAGGTTTCTCACCCTTAGTCTCATGTTACATGCAGTAAATCTCAATAAGTCAATCAATGCTCAATGGAGAACTTAAAGCTTTCCTTTTTCCTCACCCTCATCTTCAGCTAATCCGTTTTGTGCAATATATTTTATTTTACCAAGGCCTTTCATTCTTTTCACTGCTTTGGCAGCATACTTGTTGCTGAGGCAGGCAAAGCCACCCCTTGTTTGCAGCACATCAGTGCATACTTTTGCAGTAAAGTTGTGTGCACCAATATACCACTTATTTATTCCGCCTATTGCTATTACAAGTGTAGTGCCCCCCTGACCCTGGCATCAGGGAGGGCTGACATTTCACCTCAAGGTGTTGGTTCCCAGGCATGGGGGTAAGTGGAAAGTTGCAGGAAGTATAGTGCCAGTCACTTTTACGTTGAACAAAAGTGAGTTTATTGCTCACAACAACAAAAAAGGAGGGGAGAGAGGGTAAAGGCACAGGACACCCTAATACAGTAGGCAAACAGACCCTCAGACTCTAAAGACAAAAGGAACAGCCAGGTAGACAGCAACACATAACAAGGTCTTTAGGCTTGCATCCTACCTTCTGTATCTACTGTACGTAGCAACAGTTGTCTTTAACAGCAACTAAAAACACACAGCACCATGCAGGGTTTCCTTGGATGAGTCCCTCTTGATACTTTCCCAGCCTCTCCACAGTCCCCCTCGCATGGAAGAGTAACCTCTGGTACTTCTTCTCAGAACTCCATCCCTTTCCTCATGCCTCCAAGCAACAAACAGGCTCTCTCTGGCAGAACCTCAAGCACATGGCCAGGCCTTAGGCTCCAGGGCTCCCCCAACGCAGCTGTTTCACACACTCAAGGACCCAGATCTTTTGACATATTTCAAATATATACTCTCTTCCAGCATGCTCAGTTGTCATGAAACTCCTACTGATTGGCTGAGAGAAATATGCATATTCATAACTCAGCTTCACTGTAGGTCATCATACTAATGCCTAAGGCAACAGTGCCATCTATTGACAGAAGGGAGGAACCACAGCTAAGCCAGGTTTATTTTTTAACAATATATCATATCCTAGTTTTTTTTATTTTATTTTGTAATATTTTTAATTTTTCTCCTTGTAAGGGTATGACTGCTTTGGTCAGGCAATCACGGACAGAGAATGGCAATGCAAACTGCGTTCTGCCTTAAAAAAAGCAAGTCCGATGCCTAGACACCACATAGCCCCTATGCAAAAATAAAAAAAAGTTGGAGAGAGTGTGAACCCTTAAAATGTCCACGGACACACATCAGATCTTTACAAGAGCACCTTCCAAAGAATGATGGACTTACTGGTGGGTATTAGGGATGATCGAACGGTTCGGTTCGACCTGAACATTGACTGTTCGAGGTTCGGCCGAATTTAGAACTTTTTGCTGAAAAAGTTCGGAATTCGGCAACCAGAACCGACCAAAATGCAATGGGACAGGAACTGGGCTTTAAAAGCCCGTGATTGGACCAGAACCATAAGTAAAAGCCAATTGAGGGGGCAGGAGAATGCTAGGAATGTGATTGGAGTGACTAGGGGGTCCAGAGGCCAATCATTAGTGAATACGCCCCCCAGTATATAAGATAGCCCCGCCAAATTCCTAGCATTGTACAGGGACGTGGAAGAGAGTGGAAGCAGTTCTGTTACTTCTGCTTCAAAAGTGTCATTTAGCAATTATTAGTGTGAGGAAAGGGATATCTAGTGTAGTTAGGGTGCTATTTTCCACTTTAGTTAGATTCAAAAATCTAGTTTCTGTAGTGAAAGTGTTAAGTGCCAGGGTGACCGTAGTGTAGTGAAGGTCGAACTGACACTGACTGCTATGGCAGGGTGACCAAACCTTCCATTTCAGGGTGACCGCTATAGAGAGAAGTTTGTTTCTCTTAGGTGACTTATAGAACAGTGTTATGGCTTCTCGCCTGTCAGCCTGCTTTTTGCTGCAGGCGTTCATAGGGTTTTTTTGAGGACATGTTTGGAGTCAGGCATGACATCTGAACTTCTGTATAGGGGTATATATACACACACATGTATGTACAGTGCCTTGCGAAAGTATTCGGCCCCCTTGAACTTTGTGACCTTTTGCCACATTTCAGGCTTCAAACATTAAGATATAAAACTGTAATTTTTTGTGAAGAATCAACAACAAGTGGGACACAATCATGAAGTGGAACGAAATTTATTGGATATTTCAAACTTTAACAAATAAAAAACTGAAAAATTGGGTGTGCAAAATTATTCAGCCCCTTTACTTTCAGTGCAGCAAACTCTCTCCAGAAGTTCAGTGAGGATCTCTGAATGATCCAATGTTGACCTAAATGACTAATGATGATAAATAGAATCCACCTGTGTGCAATCAAGTCTCCGTTTAAATGCACCTGTAATGTGATAGTCTCAGAGGTCAGTTTAAAGCACAGAGAGCATCATGAAGAACAAGGAACACACCAGGCAGGTCCGAGATACTGTTGTGGAGAAGTTTAAAGCCGGATTTGGATACAAAAAGATTTCCCAAGCTTTAAACATCCCAAGGAGCACTGTGCAAGCGATCATATTGAAATGGAAGGAGTATCCGACCACTGCAAATCTATGAAGACCTGGCCGTCCCTCTAAACTTTCAGCTCATACAAAGAGAAGACTGATCAGAGATGCAGCCAAGAGGCCCATGATCACTCTGGATGAACTGCAGAGATCTACAGCTGAGGTGGGAGACTCTGTCCATAGGACAACAATCAGTCGTATACTGCACAAATCTGGCCTTTATGGAAGAGTGGCAAGAAGAAAGCCATTTCTTAAAGATATCCATAAAAAGTGTAATTTAAAGTTTGCCACAAGCCACCTGGGAGACACACCAAACATGTGGAAGAAGGTGCTCTGGTCAGATGAAACCAAAATCAAACTTTTTGGCAACAATGCAAAACGTTATGTTTGGCGTAAAAGCATCACAGCTCATCACCCTGAACACACCATCCCCACTGTCAAACATGGTGGTGGCAGCATCATGGTTTGGGCCTGCTTTTTTTCAGCAGGGACAGGGAAGATGGTTAAAATTCATGGGAAGATGGATGGAGCCAAATATAGGACCATTCTGGAAGAAAACCTGATGGAGTCTGCAAAAGACCTGAGACTGGGACGGAGATTTCTCTTCCAACAAGACAATGATCCAAAACATAAAGCAAAATCTACAATGGAATGGTTCACAAATAAACATATCCAGGTGTTAGAATGGCCCAGTCAAAGTCCAGACCTGAATCCAATCGAGAATCTGTGGAAAGAACCGAAAACTGCTGTTCACAAACACTCTCCATCCAACCTCACTGAGCTCGAGCTGTTTTGCAAGGAGGAATGGGCAAAAATTTCAGTCTCTCGATGTGCAAAACTGATAGAGACATACCCCAAGCGACTTATAGCTGTAATCGCAGCAAAAGGTGGCGCTACAAAGTATTAACTTTAGGGGGCTAAATAATTTTGCACGCCCAATTTTTCAGTTTTTTATTCGTTAACTAAGTTTGAAATATCCAATAAATTTCGTGCCACTTCATGATTGTGTCCCACTTGTTGTTGACTCTTCACAAAAAATTACAGTTTTATATCTTTGTTTGAAGCCTGAAATGTGGCAAAAGGTCGCAAAGTTCAAGGGGCCGAATACTTTCGCAAGGCACTGTATATATACACCTACACATATATAGGTGTTAAAGTAGCAGAACACTATGCTTGCGCTGATGAAATAATTAACAGGCATATGGCTCCGCTCCTATCACACCTATATATGTGTATAAATACATATAAGTGTGTGTGTGTGTATATATACCCCTATACAGAAGTTCAGATGTTTTGCCTGCCTCCAAAGACCCACAAAAAATGCCCAAAAAAACGCCTGCGCCAAAAAAAACGCCCAGATGTGTTATTGCAGGCGTTTTTTTTGGGCATTTTTTGTGGGTCTTTGGAGGCAGGCAAAACATCTGAACTTCTGTATAGGGGTATATATACACACACACTTATATGTATTTGTACACATACACATATATAGGTGTGAAAGTAGCAGAACACTATGCTTGCGCTAATGAAATAATTAACACCCATATGGCTTCTCTGCTATCACACCTATATGTGTGTATGTGTTTAAATACATATAAGTGTGTGTGTATATATACCCCTATACAGAAGTTCAGATGTCTTGCCTGCCTCCAAAGACCCCAAAAAAACGCCTGCAATAACACACCTGGGTGTTTTTTTTTTGGCGCAGGCATTTTTTTGGGCATTTTTTGGGGTCTTTGGAGGCAGGCAAAACATCTGAACTTTTGTATAGGGGTATATATACACACACACTTATATGTATTTATACACATACACACATATAGGTGTGATAGGAGCGGAGCCATATGCCTGTTAATTATTTCATTAGCGCAAGCATAGTGTTCTGCTACTTTCACACCTATATATGTATATGTGTATGTGTATATATAGATATAAGTGTGTGTGTATATATACCCCTATACAAAAGTTCAGATGTTTTGCCTGCCTCCAAAGACCCCAAAAAAATGCCCCCAAAAAAACGCCTGCAATAACACACCTGGGCGTTTTTTTTTTGGCACTGGTGTTTTTTTGGGCATTTTTTTGGGGTCTTTGGAGGCAGGCAAAACATCTGAACTTCTGTATAGGGGTATATATACACACACATGTATGTATATACAAACTCAAGGGCCCTTTGGGTCCGGGAAAAGGGGGGTAAAAAGGGGAAGGGAGAACGCACACCCCAGGGACGGGCGATAATTGGTTTTGTGTCTCTTTTTCTTTCTCTATCTACAGCCCAAACCCGCAGAAGCTACAGACACGTCAGTTAAACCAAAGAAAAAGCACTGCCGCATTTGCGGGACAAAAATACCAATGGATTCAGACAAACTACTGTGCCAAAAGTGCATTAAGAAAGTTGTCAGCGAAGAATCCAAGCCACTAGGGAAGGATTTCCTCGATTTCAAAAAAGAAGTCACATCCACTCTAAAATCGCTACAGTCATCCATAGAAGGGATGAAAAGAACAGACCAACCATCCACGTCAGGATACCGCACGAAAACGGCAAGGATTCAAACGGTCGCCAGGCTAATGGAAGAATCCTCAGAATCAGACTCCCAAGATGAGGAAGGAGAACTCCTGGGAGGGGACAGCTCAGACTCAGAAGAGCATGACAGCGAGGTACAGGAAAAAGTGACCAGACACCTATTCCCAACAGAAGAGACAGAGGAACTACTGACAGCAATATATGCAACAGAAGACCTACAAGAAGAGGAAGAACCAAGATCGGTAAGAGACCGACTAGGCCTACAGGTTCCGAAGACACGTACCTTTCCGGTCCACCAATCCCTGAAAGGGATTATTAAGAAGGAGTGGGAATGTCCCGAAAACAAGCTTTTCTTCCCTAAAGCAATGAAAAAGAGATTCCCCTTTGAGGAATCAGTAGGTGTTTGGTCCAAATGCCCAAAAATTGACGCACCTCTAGCCAAAGTGTCAAAGAAGTCGGACTTGTCTTTTGAAGACATGGGCCACTTAAAAGATCCGATGGATAAGAAGATCGATGTGACACTTCGGAGGGCTTATGAGGCGGGGGCAGCATCTTTTCAGCCAAATATGGCAAATACCTGCGTGGCTAGGAACGTGTCCTTCTGGCTGGAACAGCTAAGGGGACAGTTGGAAAAGGTCCCAGGGAGCGAAGAGGCACAGGATTCCCTCCTCTTGATAGAGAAAGGGGTGGCCTATATGGCAGATGCAGCAGCGGAAGGGGTACGAATAGCAGCCCGAACCACTGGTTTAGTAAACTCCGCCAGAAGAGCCCTCTGGCTCAAAACATGGGAAGGCGACTACGCATCTAGAAATAAGCTGTGCAGTATCCCTTTTGACGGGAAACTACTCTTCGGCCAGGAACTGGACAAGGTCCTGGAAAGATCGGCAGACAAATCAAAAGGATTCCCCGCTAAAAAGAAGGAAAAACAGAAGAGATTTTTTCGCCGCCCGAGAGGCGATACACAGTCCAAGGGAGGAAAACCAAATACCCAGAGGAAGTGGGTATACAATAAGGGCAAGGGTAGACCAAACAACCCCTTCCCCAATAATAGCAGCAATGTCAGCAAGCCTCAGTGACGCCAGACGGCCGGTAGGGGGGAAACTGAGATTCTTCTCCCCCCAATGGGAAGAATTCTGCACCAACCGTTTCATAGTACACATCCTCAAGGAAGGTTACAAGATAGAATTCGTGACAACTCCCCCTCACAAATTTCGGGGTGCCACTTCCATTCGGAAACTCCTCGGCACCAAGAATCTTTACCAAGATTATGGCGGAGGTAGTCCAGGACCTTCGAGTAAGAGGGGTCCAGATAATTCCTTACCTAGACGACTTCCTGATATACGGCAAATCAGAAGCAGAAGTGTTGGAAAATCTCAGAACAACAGAGGATTTCCTCACATCACTAGGGTGGGTGATCAACACCCAGAAATCCAACAGATTCCCTTCACAGGAGACAGTGTTTCTAGGTTATCGAATCAACACAGTGACACAAAAAATCCTGTTACCAGAGAACAAGATTGTAAAGCTCAAAGAAGCTACGAGACGCCTAATAGAGTTACGCCGTATATCAAGAAGAGACACTATGGTGGTCCTGGGCCTCATGTCAGCAGCCATCCCAGCAGTACAGTGGGCTCAGCTACACGAGACCTCTACAGAGACATCTCTTGAGTCACTGGAATGGGAAAACCTCGGAACTGGACGGTCTAATATCGATTCCACCAACCGCAAAAAAGTCGCTAACCTGGTGGCTAAAGGAAGACTCCCTATCTCAAGGGAGACTCTGGATGCCTACAGTACAGGTCATCATAATGACGGATGCAAGCCTTTTCGGCTGGGGAGCCCACATAGGACATCAGGTGAGACAGGGAACCTGGTGCCAATCTGGAGAAGAAGTGTCCTCAAATATGAGGGAACTGGCGGCCGTAAGAGAAGCTCTGGTAGGATTCCAACAAGAGACAAAAGGAAAACATGTCCAAATTCAGTCGGACAACGTGACGACAGTCTCTTACATCAACCACCAAGGTGGTACACGCTCAAAGCACCTGATGAGAATAGCGCAAGACATCCTATCAGAGGGGGAAGCAAACCTTTTATCCCTTTCGGCAGTGCACATAAAGGGATCAACAAATGTGCTGGCAGATCTACTGAGCCGGAAGCACCTGGACCCAGAGGAGTGGGAGCTAAATCAACAGGTTTTCAACCGGCTTGTACAGAGGTGGGGCACACCGGAGGTGGACCTTTTTGCCACAGAAAGCAACAGAAAAGTAAGGACGTTTTTCTCCCTACACAAGGAAAGAGACGCATTGGGCATAGATGCCCTAGCATTCCCCTGGAGCTTCGGCCTGGCGTATGCATTCCCCCCGATCCAACTGATTCCAAGAACAATCAGGAAGATCCATCGAGAGGGGACAAGGGTAATCCTAGTGGCACCCTTCTGGCCAAAACGAGCATGGTTCACTCCACTCTGGAAAATGGCGGAGGAAGAACCCTGGATTCTACCAGCTCAGGAAGATCTTCTGGCCCAAAAGGGAGCACATCACCCTTCCAGTCAGACGCTACAACTAGCAGCATGGATCCTGAACGGAGCATACTACTAAATAAAGGACTATCTACAAGAGTCACGGAAGTACTGCTCCAGAGCAGAAAACCTGTAAGCAGGAAAATTTACAACAAGATATGGAAGACATACAGACTTAAAATGGAGCCCAGCAACAAGAACCTAAAAGATATTAGCACTGTGCTAGAATTTTTTCTAGACGGAGTAGACAAAGGTCTGGCCGTAAACACCCTTAAAGTGCAGGCGGCAGCTCTGTCAATCTTTCTGGAAAAACCTATAGGAGAAGATCCTTTAGTAAAGAGGCTTTTTAGGTCCATCCAAAGATCCAGGCCTAGCAAAGATCTTAGCTTGGCCCCATGGGATCTAACACTAGTACTACAGGCACTCACCAAAGCCCCTTTTGAACCATTAGGAGAATGCAACCTAAAGAATCTTACTCTGAAAGCGGCATTTCTTGTGGCAATTACATCAGCCAGGAGGGTGAGCGACCTACAGGCCCTTTCCATTAAGGAACCTTTCCTAAAGATTTTTCCGGATAAATTAATCCTGAGGACGGACCCTATTTTTCTTCCGAAGGTATCATCAGAATTCCATCGGACACAAGAAGTAGTCCTTCCATCATTCTGCCAAAACCCAACCTCACCAGGGGAGGAGGTTTTTTCTACTCTGGACGTCAAGAGGTGTATGCTACACTACATAGAAGCCACCAGAGAAATCAGGAAATCAGCTAACTTATTTATACTTTTTGGAGGCACTCAGAAGGGGAGGGCAGCCTCAAAATCATCCATAGCCAGGTGGATCAAAATGGCTATCTGCGCAGCCTACACAGTGCAAAACAAAAGTTTACCAGCCGGTATCAAGGCACACTCCACCCGAGCGATATCAACATCTTGGGCAGAAAAGGCTGGGGCCTCAGCAGAGCAAATCTGCAAAGCAGCCACCTGGTCAAGTGATCTGACGTTTGTCAAACACTACAGGGTCGACCTGGTCTCCGCCCAGGATCTATCCTTCGGTCGCCAAGTGCTCCAGGCAGTAGTCCCACCCTAGGTATGCATCGTTGGGGTCTCATGTGACCGTCCTGGAGGATGACTTGGGAAAGAATAAGTTATTACCTGATAACTCCCTTTCCAGGAATCCTCCAGGACGGTGGACCCCCACCCTATTAATAAATTGTATACTTAGAAATTATAGTTTGAGCTAGTCGCTTAAGCAGGCCAGTTCATCTTTTTACAACTGTGGGGCAGCCTGTGGGGCGGCCTTTTAAACTTAACTGTGCTTGTGTTTCCTGTAGGAGGAGGAGCCATCTCTCATGTGACCGTCCTGGAGGATTCCTGGAAAGGGAGTTATCAGGTAATAACTTATTCTTTTTTTTTCAATAATTTTTTCAATAATTGGCTCTCTATCAAAAATGAAAATTTTTAGGAACTTTTTTTGTGTGATTAATAGTCTCTGGTGCATGACCCAGAACCCTAGGCACTTTTTAGAGGCATTTATTGGGTTTTAGGGCTTCAGAATGGGGTTTTTTGATTACCGAAGTTCGGGACCCATTGATTTCAATGGGGTTCTGAAATCCGGGCCGAACTTTCTGGAAGTTCTGGTGTTCTTGAAAAGTTTGATCATCCCTAGTGGGTATATGCCTATGCAGTTAACAGTTGACCAGGAATAGAGCTAGAGAATTATACATAGTCGGCATGTAATATCAGAAAAAGGGCATGGTAGGTGTTGAACAATCATAGTTGGATGAAAGTTGAGGATGGTAAATGGAAAAACAGGTGCACAATAAATAACATGGGTTGCGTGACAGTTATACCTCCCAGCCCTGAAACCTGAGCTTTGATAGTGCTGAAAGCCAAATGCCGGCGCAGACCCTGCTATTTTTCTATTTGCCACCACTATTTTTTTAAAATCTAAACTTATTTATTACATTGTTTAAGGATTAGCAATTTTTACCTGTTTTCATTTAATATTTTTAAACCTTTCTTTCTCTATCGCTCATTGACAGACGTAGTCCTCGGTGATACAGCACCTTCGGGTTATGTTGCCTCCACAGGAGCAGGACTAGACAGGAAATTAAAATGCTCTGGCCACACCCTAGGGGCAGTCCCAGAGGGTATATCCTCTCTCTCTCTGCCTCAGCAAATCAGTTTTTTTCTGTCTAGTCAGGAGTAAGGACCTAGATACCTTGCTGGGATCTTCGGTCCTGGCAAGATTTTTTTCTTAAAAAGATTTTTTAGACAGCTTTTTTTCTCCAGTGTTCCTGTGAGATCTTCAAGCAAGAAAGCTGAACTGGGCGACGGGCTGGATGTTGAGATCCGGTGGTCACCCCAGTTCAGCCTACGAGCGCGTGCAGGCCATAGCTCCGCGCTGGGTCGGCCGCGACAAAGTCCCACTGGGGGACTGACCCCGCGAGTTAAATGTCTCGCTGAAACGCCAAGGACCATGAGTCACGGCGTCCTTATTGGTCGACAGCCCTCCCGCCCCGGTGGAGAGGGGTACTGTCAGGAGTTGGTGCCCGCCTGGTTCCGGTATGGTGAGTAGTATGTTCCCCCTTTTCCCCCTGACGGGTCTTGTGGTGAACGCGGGCCCCTCTCTGTATGGTAAGATAGAGTCCCCCTCTATCCTATAACTTGGCACAGATCCCCCTACTTTGAGTGTGATTTTATGTGCAAAAAGCCAGGAGGCTTGGTTTGGGAGCTAACAATCTAATTGTATACATGTTTAAAAGATTGTAATCAGTGGCAAATAAGGTACCTACCAGTCAGAAGCCACGGACATGTAGACTGCCTTCCTAGTCAAATCTCCAGCTATAGCAGGCCTTTCGAACGGCCAGGCGGTCCGCCAGGGCCGGTACCGCCAACCACGCCAGATCCCCATGCAGAGAAGGTGTTGTGTGCTCTGCAGCACACCGCTATTCGGTACAGGCCGCCGCCATTTTTTTTGCTGGATCGCACGAGCCGCCATTTTGGTGTAGCCTCGTGTCTCCAGCATGGGGGCGGCCATGTTTGAGGTGATCCAAACACCTCGTGGAGCTAGGGGAGGCGCCGGAAGGCGTGCAGAGGGGCGGAGCCGCCTCCTTTCTTCCTGGGCAGCCAGCCAAAAGACTTCCTGTTTGTGAAGACAGCGCTGTAACCTGTTGCAGTTAAACTCTGAGCATCAAGTGGTGAGCCTGGGGGTCTATCTCTCTCTCTCTCTCTCGATCGATAGGGATCCCTAGCAGGTAACACTAAGGGGCTTTTGTGGCGCTGGGGGTCTGAAAAAAAAAAAAAAAAAGTTTTTTATTTTTTGAATTGTATTATCCGGCAAGTGACTGGAATAATCATGGACCCTGCCACACAAATTCCCCCACCTGTTTCCCTCGAGGGGGCCACGGGATCCGCCGGTGCACAGAGTGTGGAGGCATTTACAGCAATTTTGGAATCTATGGTGGCTCGGGTGGAGGCGGCCTGTCAGGGACGAGGGTCAAGGAAGCGACCCCCGCCTACCCCTATATTATCTGACACCTCTGACTCAGATTCAGAGATGGTCACTGCAGCTGCAGGTCCCTCTGCAAGGGCTGTTACCTCAGGTAAAGCTCCCTCAGACAGTGAGGAGGACGTTCCTTCTCCCGCTATAATTCAGGAAGAAGCATTGGTGGACGCACTAGTTGTGGCAGTGCGGGAAACCTTAAGACTTGAGGTTTTACCGGCAGAAGCAACTGAAACAGAGATTCCCTTTGGTACTAACAAGCCCATCAAAACGGTGAAGGTTTTTCCTTTACCCAAGTGTTTTGGTAATAAAATTAAAGGAGAATGGGAGCATTCTAAGGGTACCTTTACGATTTCCAAGCGTATTGCTAGACGCTATCCATTTGAGGAATCCTTCATTAAGAAATGGACGGTACCACCAGTGGTGGATCCACCTATTTCCAGGCTGAATAAAGCCTCGGTTATCCCAGTGGAGGACACTTCGTCCTTTAAGGATCCGGTGGATCAAAGATGGAAGCAGAGTCCCGCACTATCTTCTCTCTGATAGGGTCAGCATTTAGACCAGTAATTGTTATTGGTCTAGTTTCCCAGACACTTACGGAATGGGCGAGATTGGTACGCCAAAACCTTAGGGGAAAAGATATTCCCCAGGAAACATCTGATTTGATGGAACGGATTATACAAGGGCTACAGTTTATCTGTGACGCAGCCTTGGACACTACTCCCCTATTAGGGCCTGCATCTATGTCAGCGGTAATCCTCAGACGTGTGCTGTGGTTAAAATGTTGGTCAGCTGACCTAGGTTCCAAAAAGACCTTGACGAATCTCCCTTTTCAGGGGAATCGTCTATTTGGGGCCACCCTAGATGAAATCATTAAGGATGCCACGGGGGGCAAGAGCACTTTTTTGCCACAGGCTGCTAAAGCTAAGGGACCTCGCAACAAGCGAGGACCTTTCTTTACCGCCCATAAAGGGTTCGTACGCCCGGCTGGAACAAGCGGGAAAGGCAAGACTCCTCCAGGAGGGTTCAAGAAGGGCTGGTCGGACAAACAGAGGACCGACTCAGCCAAACCCGAAGCAAAGGATTACACAGCCTGAAGGTGCGCCCCCACCCGGGTTGAGGGTGGGGGGACGTTTTCACCGGTATTCAGGACATTAGATCGAGCATCGACTACTACTACCGGTGCGATTCTTCCCTTCCAACATTTAAGTACTACAGGGAGCGGTAGTCACCGTTCCCTGAATAGATCTTTTCCTTTACCTTTTCCTAAGATTAGTCTCTATTCCCCACAGGAATCGGATCTGGTTGACCAGACAGACCAAGAAGCCTCTAGCCGGGTGACTTCGGTCCCTGAGGTTCAACCAGAAAAGATCACCCTTCCTGATAGGAATCAGGTATCTGATAAATGTGTGGGAACAGAAAACGACCAGACTTTCTCGGATGGTCGAGGCCAGATAGCTCTAGGGACGCCTGGTTCAGATCCAGTCAGCAACGGTGGTCCTAGAAATTCTAGGCTGGCCTCGCCAAGCCGGCCTGGCCGACTTGGACATGCTAGTCGCAGACGTTCCGTGGAAACTTCGTCTCAAGGAATGTCTGTGGTCTCAAGGACCAATTTACCATCGTGCTTTACAGTCGCTGGTTTTAATGGCCTGGCCATTGAGACCCAAGTACTGAAGGACAGAGGTTTGTCAGCTTCAGTCATTCCTACCCTTATTAAAGCAAGGAAAGCGACTTCCAGCAAGGTCTATTATCACACATGGAAGACTTATATTGCGTGGTGCGAATCTTTAGGATTTCCTCCACGTACATATTCGGTGACTCGAATATTGGCTTTTTTGCAAAAAGGGGTTGAGCAGAAACTAGCCTTGAGCACCATCAAGGGTCAAGTTTCAGCATTAGCAATCTTCTTTCAGAAACCTTTAGCTACCAGGTCCTTGGTGCGGAATTTCATCCAGGGGGTGCGGCACCTGGCTCCACCAGTCCGCGCGCCCTTACCGCCCTGGGATCTTAATTTAGTTTTGTCGGTTCTACAGAAACCTCCCTTTGAAAACATCAGGGAGATTCCCTTGCTTACTTTATCCCAGAAGGTGGCCTTCTTGGTGGCTATCACTTCTGCTCGCAGGGTGTCAGAACTGGCTGCATTATCATGCCAGTCCCCATACCTAGTGATTCATAGGGATAAGGTAGTACTTCATCCTAAGCCATCCTTTCTTCCTAAGGTGGTTTCAGATTTTCATCTGAATGAAGATATTGTACTACCTTCCTTGTGTCCTCAGCCCAATCATCATCGGGAACATGCGTTGCATTCCTTGGATGTGGTTCGGGCAATCAGAGTATACCTGAAAGCTACGGAATCATTCCGTAAGACGGATTCACTTTTTGTGATCACGGATGGCCCCAGAAAGGGTTTGCCTGCATCTGCCGCGACCATTGCCAGATGGATCAGACAGACGGTGGTACAGGCTTATTCTATTAAGAGTCAGAGCCCTCCGTTCCCTGTTAGGGCGCACTCCACTCGAGCGCTCAGTACTTCCTGGGCCTTTCGCCATCAGGCGTCAGTGGTCCAGGTATGTAAGGCGGCCACCTGGTCGTCGGTACATACCTTTACAAAATTCTATAAAATTGATGTGATGGCATCGGCGGATGCCTCATTTGGCTGCAAGGTTTTGCAGGCCGCAATTTGAGGAGACCGGTGGTCTACCTCGAGGGTTTTTTTTTCTGTTTGAAAAATTTCTTTTTGTTGAGTCTCATCATTAAGGATGAGCATTGTAAACTTCTAGTTGGCACCGGTTGGGCCTTCTAGATTGGGATTTGATTTCCATTTTCCCACCCCTCATTTGTGATACTGCTCTGGGACGTCCCGAAGGTGCTGTATCACCGAGGACTACGTCTGTCAATGAGCGATAGAGAAAAATGGATTTTTGTAAAATCTTACCGTAAAATCCTTTTCTCTTAGCTCATTGACAGACGTAGTCCCCGCCCCTCTGTTTTTGAGTTGGGTTGGGTTAAAATCTCTAAAGACTGCTTTTGTGACATAACTGATTTGCTGAGGCAGAGAGAGAGAGGATATACCCTCTGGGACTGCCCCTAGGGTGTGGCCAGAGCATTTTAATTTCCTGTCTAGTCCTGCTCCTGTGGAGGCAACATAACCCGAAGGTGCTGTATCACCGAGGACTACCTCTGTCAATGAGCTAAGAGAAAAGGATTTTACGGTAAGATTTTACAAAAATCCATTTTTCCTCGTTAGGCTATCCCTGCCCTGTTTAGGCAAACACGACAGGCAGGGGTGGCTAGGCTGTAAGTAAATCGCTTACGAGCAATCCTATCTTCTGATTTAAAGGCAGCAGATTAAAACTCATGAATATTTTCTGGTTGTGTAAGGCCTAAAGCCCTGTACACACGATAAGAAAGTCGGCCGGGAAATTTCGTCCGACAACCGATCTGCCGATTTTCGGCTTGTAAGTATGGTGCTTTCGACAGCCGACTCCGACTTTTCGGCTGACAAAATCCTGGTGTGCAGGCATTAAAATTTTTGTCCTCCATCAAAACACGTCCGATTTTCGTCTCATATGTACAGATTTTGATGGGGCAAAACTAGGCATGCTCAGAGATGAAAGAAGACATAGAAAGCAATCCAACACATGACATCACTTCTGAAGTAGAATTCTGTCGTACGGGAAAATTTGTGTGCAGTCTAGAGCACATTCCAACCAACAGACACGCACTCTGGACAAAAGACGGACGACCGGTCGGTGGAAATCGTTGCGTGTGTACGAGGCTTTAGTGTGTTTAGGCAGCTACTAGCATAACTAAAGGATAGAATGGAGAGGGATTAGAACCCCTGTCAGTTTTTATTGCTGTCTGTGCCCCCGATAGGTAGATTCCCCCCTCTCTGTTTGTCCTGCTTACCATTATCATTGAAAGTGAAAGTAAAAGAAAATCCCACATTTTGAGTTGTCCCTAGAAAAGTCAAAGAGGGGAAATCTTTTAGTGGGGACACTAGTTCTGGTTACCTGGGGGTCCCCAATGGATTATGTTAATTTGCAGTGATTTCCTTTCACTTGTTTGGCTTTGGAACAGGAAGTGAAGGGAAAATCTCTGCAATTGGACAAGGATGGCAAAAATAAATCTTACAGGGGTTATAACCCTTCCTTACTTTATCCAAAGTGAAAAAAAAGTTTTGTTTATAGTTATACTTTAAATTAATTAAAAAAAAAAAAAAAGAAGATACCACAGAGGTTTCATCAGTGTAAACTGGTAAGCATCAGGACAGTATAAATCATACTTTTTCAACCAGGGTCCCGGGAGCACTAGGGTTTCTCCAGAGGTTGCCAGGGGTTCCTTTAGCAAGGGGCAATCTCTGTCACTCAGATTATTAACCATTGAAGCCAATGATCTTTTTATTTATCTGTAAGAGGATGATTATTCCCACTGACCCCAAATATAGGCAGCATTCTTCACCTTGACTTCACCTTGACTATCCACAATCTCCACAATCTCCTGCCTCTGCAAATCGTCCTGCCACATGCCTTCCCAAAGGACAACCTGCTTATACATATTGCTCAGAAATATTTCATAGTTTTTTTTTTTTAACGATGCTTGCAACAATTCTTTTTTTTTTCAATTGGACCATACGAGAACTCTGGAATCTCAGAGTGTTACTTATATCAAATGGACATTACTTAATTTGTTTTGTTGAATTAAAGCCAAACTTCAGGCAAAACTGTGCTTTTTTTTATAGTGTGGGGGGAAGTGTTAAAACCTTTCGCCATTTTTTATTGTTGTCTGTGGCTCCATCAAAGAGATTTCACCTCACTTCCTGTGCTGTTGACAGAGAGTCAGTAGGACAGGAAGCAATGATAAATTTCTACAAATGAAACATTGTCTAGTGGGTAGAAGCTTTGTAAAAAAGGTGCGTGTACCATTAACCTTGGGATTTTTTGACACCTTACATTAAATAATTTTGCTGAAATACATATCGTACTATTAGACGTATTGTGCTTTGTAGGCAGAATCCCACTTCAATGTTACAGTTTTTCATTTAGTAGCTTGCAAAGAAAAAGATGAATAAGGCAACAGAGAAAAAATTGTAATGTGTGATCAGGAATTATGTTGCTCATTGTACATTATTCATCTTTTACTGACTTATCTACATAGATGCAATTATGAACAACAATAATATAAATAAGGAAAGTATCAAAGTCTGCATATAGAAGTTTGGTACTGTCCCTATGGTGAATCCAGGTCCTTTAAGACATTCATGCCGAGAACAGTAGGAACTGCTGAGCTTACTGGGCAATGAGTCACTACTACTCCTATTCGGTCCACCACTTGACAATCAATCTGGGTCCTCAAGCAGGTGACACCTTCTACCTGGATGGGCAGATGGCTGGCCGCCTTGAGGGATAGCCAGGAGGGATCCAGTTGGTCCCATGTCTCAAACTGCTGGGCATATAAGCCATACTCAATGACAGTGACCTTTGAATCTGTGTCAATTAAGCACGGGACCTCTTGTCCATTAATGAGGTTTGCCACCACTGGACTTAGTGCGACCATACATCCTGGTTTGCAGAGACCTTGTGTTGACTGTTCTGGAGGTTGTCTCTCTTCCGCGGGAGTCCGCCACCACATTATGAAAATAGATAGTGGGTTGTGCTCTGATTCGCTCTTGTAGGGCCCTGACTGGGCAAGCTTTCAATTCTACTATGAACTGGTTCCTCAATAGGAGACCTGAGTCTGTGATATTGGCACAGCCATGTGCATCCCTCTTCTTCAGGTGTTTCCAGAGGTTATGAAGTGCTACCGCAAAGTAAGTGAGACTGTTGCCTCCAAACAAAGAATTTGTGCTTCAAGTTAGGAACAGTTACGTTCTCTCCAAACAGGCCCTCTAGGCGAGTCATGATTTGTTTTAAGGTGGCCCAGTCCTCTTCCCCTCTTCCGAGAGCACCATCACGGCTTGGTGGGCGTCATCCTCCAAGGAGTTCATAGCCAGGCTCTGCAATCAGCCATGCGGGAACCTGTTACAGGTGCACAGCACTTCCAAGTCTTTCCTCCAACTCAGCTAGAGGAATATTGGAGACATTAAGCTTGGGCATCAAAACCAGGACCGATTCTGCCATGCTGTTTCATGCACTTCCTTTTGCACCCGCTGCAAAAAGGGACATATCCTGCTGACTGCTGCCAAGTGTGTGTGGGGGGGGGGGGTGCAGTGTGGTGCGGCTGCAGTAAATACTTAGAGTCTATTAGCAGAGAACAGAACTTGTATTAATGTAAAGGTTCAGCAGTTTGCAACAAGCCCAGTTGGAATGCACCCCACCGGGAACATCACAGAATGTAGTAGCATGGTGTAGCAGAACAGGTCTGGTCGTGCCGACAGTGTCTGTCTTGAGGGGAAGATTGTAGCCTGGCAAGTCTGTACTCAAATAGGAAGGTATCCAGGAAAAATGGTGTGTCCCTGTCCTTTCCCTACTCGTCTGTAACCTATCCCTGCCAGTAGTCACTGTCAGACTGGTGATCTGGTCCTACAACACTACCCACACGTAAAATGGATGCCAAACCTGGGACCCAGGGCCTTAAATAGGCTCTGCTTGACTCTAGATGGCTGTCCGAGTTACATTGGGTGGCAGCATCCAATCAGATAGCTTCCCCAGTGACCCAGGAAACCATAGAGGAACCATGATACACTTGACTTTGCCTCCAGCTGCAGTGCTGCTGTGGACGAATGCCAAATACTATGGAGAAAGTAGACTGCACCTGCCTACACACTGACACCATACATTGGGCTTCTTTTACAACCACAAAATCAGCAAGGCATAGGGGGAAAGGTTTGATGCTTCAAGCCATTTTTTTTAAGCCACACCCACTTTATTGATCATGTCTCATAGTGTCTGGTGGCCAGTGGGCCACATTTACTTCTCAAGCCCTTCAAGGTCTACTTCCAAATTTTTTCAGTTGGAAACTATGCTAATACCCAGGGCTTTTTTTTTCAGTAGGAACACAGGGAAACAGAGTTCTGACACCTCCAGCACTGAAAGTGTGTAATAGCAGGGGGTGCTGGGGTGTTCTTAGGGGGGGCCTATGCCGGCTGTCCGGGATCTATTGTTGCTTGAGTCTGTTATTGTTGAGGGTCTTATGTTGCTGGGGGGCGGAATCTGCTGTTGAGGGAGGGGTCTTTTGTTGATGTCTTCTAGACGGTGTATTGATGATGGCTGTTGGGTAATATAGTTGGGTAATATATATTGTTGCTGGTGGGGGCCTCATGTTGCTGGAGGATTATTTTGTTGCAGGGGTCCATTGTTCCTTGGAGATCTATTGTTGCTGTGAGGGCCTATTGTTGCAGGGGGATCTGTTTTTGCTGTAAGGGTATTTTTTTGCCGGGGGTGTATTGTTGCTGGCTAAAAGGGATCTATGTTACTGCTTTTCTTGTTATCATTAACAAATTATGTACAAATTACTCAGCACTACAAAATTATACTTAGCTTTGTATTCTCTAAAAGGGGCAGTACTGGGAGGTGGGTAGGGGGTGGAACCAAGGAACACTGCTCGGAGGTGGGTAGGGGGCGGAGACAAGAGGGGGACTCAGAAGGGGGGAGTACCTCCACCTATTCTTTGAGAAAAAAAAGCCCTGCTAATACCTAGTTAGAACAACAAAAACATTTGAAAGTGTACAATGCCTTTAAGGCGGCATATGACTAAACATGATCAAAGAGAGCAAAATAGCTGACTTGTGTAACCACGCAAATACAGACTTGATAGAATGAGCTGCTTTATCTGAACCTCTGTTCTTGTCTGGTTCACTCTTTGATTTACTGGATCTGAATAATAGTTCTTAGCTAGTTACGTGTTGTTTTCATATGCAGCACACTAAGATAAAATAGTGTCAGCCCTGGTTTGGTTTATTGATGGCAGTAACAGCTCAGCACATTCTGCTTCATTACTTGACCACCTATTCTATAACACTGCGATCAACGCTGGAGGAGAAGAATGCCTTAAATAAGTAATTTGATATAGAAATGGCAAAATTTGGATCATGCTTTGTATTATGGCATAAACATGTTTCTCTGCAGAGAGTTTAATGAGGTGCTTGTGGGTTTTTTGTATAGTCTTGGTCTGGTTTGTTGTTATGTAGTGCTGGATAAAGCATAACTCATTCTACTGTAGACTTGTCAACCAGAGGATAAAATCTCTTCTCTGACACGCCTTAAAGGGAAAAGGCACCTAAATGTGCCCATTAAAGTTATTTCTTTGTTTTTACAGGCACCTATTAATTGGCTATGCTTCAAGGGGTGTAGTATACCTATAAATACACTGGGGCTATATAAAACTATAGCTAAAAATGAAATAAAAAATACATTCCTGCCTCTGTAAGATCCAGAAAGTGACCACACATAACTTTCTACAGTGAACCTTTCAACTGTTTGTAAATGTTTGGTATTAACCACTTAAGCCCCGGAAGATTTTACCCCCTTCCTGACCTGGGGGTATTTTGCAATTCGGCACTGCGTGACTTTAAAGGACAATTGCGCGGTCGTGCGACACTGTACCTAAACGAATTTGACGTCCTTTTTTTCCCACAAATAGAGCTTTCATTTGGTGGAATTTGATCAGCCTTGCGATTTTATTTTTTGCAATATAAACAAAAAATGAGCAACAATTCTGAAAAAGAAAAACAATATTTTTCACATTCTGCTCACATTCCCCAAAAAAAATTAAAAAATCTAAATTTTTTTAACATTCTATGCCATTTTTCTGCTACGTATTTTTGGTAACAAAATCTCAATAAGTGTATTTTGATTGGTTTGAGCAAAAGTTATCGTGTCTACAAACTACAGGAAAGATTTATGCCATTTTTATTGTTTTTTTTTTTTTTTTTTACTAGTAATAGCGGTGATCTGCGATTTTTAGCGGGACTGCGACATTGCGGCCGACAGATCGGACCCCTAACTGACATTTTTGACACTTTTGAGGGGACCAGTGACATTACTACAGTAATCAGTGCTAAAAATATGCCCTGTTACTGTAATAATGGCACTGGCAGGGAAGGGGTTAATACTGTGGGTGATCAAGGGGTTAAATGTGTACCTAGGGACGTGTTTCTAACTGTGGGGGGGCGTGGCTTGTGAAATGATCACAGAGACATGTGATCCTACATAGAAGGATTACGTGAGCTCTGTGATCATTCTAGAGAGAAGAACAATCAGCTGTGTTTACAACAGCCGACTGTCCTTCTCTCTCAGCAGGGAACGATCATAGGTGTCAGGTGGCAGTCAGAGCCGCCTGCCCCCTGCATCGGAGTCCTCTAGCTGCAGGCACGTGACCGACGTATACCTACTTTGGTTTGTGCAGGAGTGGCTGCCTGCTGCAGTATAACTGCGGCGGGCGGTCGACAACCGGTTAAAGCAGAACTAAACTCTCCTGATCAACACAAACGACATTATATTACCAAAAGTATTGGGACACCTGCCTTTCCACGCACATGAACTTTAATGGCATCCCATTCTTAGTCCGTAGGGTTCAATACTGAGTTGGTCCACCCTTTGCAGCTATAACAGTTTCATCTCTTCTGGGAAGGCTGTCCACAAGGTTTAGGAGTGTGTCTATGGGAATGTCTGACCATTCTTCCAGAAGCGCATCTGTGAGGTCAGGCACTGATGTTGGAGAGAAGGCCTGGCTCGCAGTCTGCCCTCTAAGTCATGTTGGGACAGGAACAGGAAGGGCCAACTCCAAACTGTTCCCACAAAGTTGGGAAATTTTCCAAAATGTCTTGGTATGCTGATTCCTTAAGAGTTCCCTTCACTGGCCCAACCCCTGAAAAACAACCCCACACCATAATCCCCCTCCACCAAATGATTTGGACCAGTGCACACAGCAAGGTCCATAAAGACATGGATGAGCGAGTTTGGGGTGGAGAACTTGACTGGCCTGCACAGAGTCCTGACCTCAACCCAATAGAACACATTTGTGATGAATTAGAGTGGAGACTGTGAGCCAGGCTTTTTCTCCAACATCAATATTCCACGTACCTAAACCTTGTGGACAGCCTTCCCAGGAAAGTTGAAGCTGTTATAGCTGCAAAGGGTGGGCCAACTCAATATTGAACCTAACGGACTAAGCCTGGGATGCCATTAAAGTTTGTGTGCGTTTAAAGGCAGGTGTCCCAATACTTCTGATAACATAGTGTATTTTTAACCTTTATGTTAACCTTTTACATTTCTTCAGTTGCTTCCTGGTTTCTAGCCTATGCCAAAATGATGTCATACATTCCTAGAGTCTTCATGGTTTTTTTTTTTCATCTGGAGAAGGGGAGGAAGAGGAGGAGAAGTGATAGGGGCAGAAGGGCAGATGGATTCCAGGAAGTAAATACTACATGAATCATCTGCCCATACTCAAGTATGGAAACATGATAAACAGACCTGAATCCAATAGAGTGCTGAGTGAAAGCAAGAAGAAATAGTGTCCAGGCCCATGTGTGGCAGCATACCAGTGAGCTTACATTAGCCTTTTGCTCACTCATGCAGATGTAGCTTGATTTTTTATTGAATGTATCGTGTATGACTGTCCACCATTGTCCAGTTCTGGAGACCTCACTTACAGAAAGATATTAAAGATGATAAAATAGAATGAGTCGAGAGGCGAGTAACAAAAATAGTAAAAGGTTTTAGGGATAAAAAACATATCTTGAGGAACTTAATATGTACAGTCTGAGGAACGAAAGGGAAAGGGGAGACATGATTGAAACCTTTAAATACATTAGGGGGTGAATAAGGTTCAGGAGGGTAGTTTTTTCAATATGAAACCAAAATCAAGAACATGGGGACATGACACTTAAAGCAACTGGAGGAAAGTCCAAAATTAATTTTAGAAAGTAATATTTTACTGAAAGGGTAGTTGATGCTTGGAATAAATTTCCAGCAGAGGTAGTGAGACAGTCAACAGTAAATGGCCTTAAACATGCTTGGGACAAATATAGATCTATACTCAGACAAAAAATATGGCCGAAACGGAAAAAAAAAAAAAAATTGGCAGGCTCGATAGACTACTTGATCTTTTTCTGCCATCACTTTTCCATGGTTCTAAGATGGCAGCAACTAGAAATGCTAGTGGGGTGTTTTTCAAAGTGATTTCTCAAGAAATGAAGCATAGAGACACGGATGGATGGATGAATTTGCTTTAAATAATAAAAATGAATTAAATAGCCTTTCAGTTTGTGGTGCTCAGATACAGTTGAGTTCCGCTTTAGGACACCACACAAAAACATGATGCCATTTTTTGCCTTTGTTAGCCAGAAAACCCTCATGTCCATGTGCAAAAATCGTTTCACTTTGTACCTAAAGGCCATATTTTGGGACAAAGCAATGTCAATGCCCTTCCCCTATCCAATCAAAGTTAGTTTATGGTTCTAAAGGGTATATTTTGGAACAGGGGAATGGCAGTTAGCTGGTTCTAGGCCTTAGACCTGACACTTATGTATGTATGGAACAACGTGTTGATGTGCTTTAGTAACACACATTGTTTTGGGAGGCATTTGAATTTATAATAGGTCATTGTCAACACAGTAAATACCATTTCTGATGCTTCAAAGCACCACAACCTATGGATTTGAATACGCATTAGTGTGCTGCATTGGCAAAAAATGTTACAGGTATGCTCACTAAGGGTCCATAGAAAATGAATGGACTGCTCCAAAACAATGCACATCAATTCAATATACCAAGGAATGCACCCCAACCCATGGTAAAATACGCCCACATCAATGTACAGTATATGGACTCTAAAGGAATCCTGTTGTGAGTTTAGTGGCTGCCATTGGTGCCTTCTCCTGAAAATACCGGTTCTTTGGCTTTTATCGATGATCTGACATCTTCAGTACTTTACAAGTCACTTTCTCGGGGCAAGTATCCAGACTTTAGTCTCCCTCAGCCTTCCTGATGTGTATGCTTATTCTAGGTAAGAATAGTAAAACACTGAAGGCAGAGTAGCATTTTCATAATATCTTCAGTTGTGGGAGTTTTTATTAAAGCACAGCTGCACTTTTATTTTAAATCAGCTGAATACATTCCAGGTGCAACAAATCAGGGAGCATGAGCTTTAGGCCCCTTTCACACATGCTGTCCATTTGTCAGTTTTTCATCTATCCGTTGACGGATGAAAAACGGACATCAATGTATCTCTATGTAAAAATGGATGACAACAGATGATCGTCAGTTAACATCCGTTTTCATCCGCTTCCATCAATTTCCGTTTTTTTGAACGTATGAATGCCCTATTTTTCATACGTCAAAGAAACGGATCGGACGAAAAACGGATAACAACTGATGAAAAATGGATGAAAACTGATACATTTTGACGTGACTGAACTGATGAACTGAACGGACCGTATGTGTGAAAGGGGCCTTAGGCCCCTTTCACACAGGAAGACCATTCAGATCCGCCTGTCTATTTTTTTGGCGGATCTGAACGGTCCCCCCATGCATCTCTATGGGGGATCGGATGTCAGCGGAGACATGTCCGCTGACATCCGACGGTCCGTTCGCATCCGATTTCCCCCATAGAGATGCATGGGGAACTGACAGCTGTGTCTCTGCACACAGCACGGAGACACAGCTGTCATCCTGCTGCTCAGCGGGGGATCAGCGGCTCGATCCCCCGCTGATAAAAACGGAATCCGTCCGAAGGACGGTTAGTGTGAAAGGGGCCTAAGGCCCCTTTCACACTGGCGCACCGCCCGACGGAGTCCGTTCGGCTCAGCGGGGGATCGATCTGACGATTCTTGCTGAGCAGGCGGATTACAGCTCCATCGCTGCTCTGTGTGCAGAGATGGAGCTGTCAGATCCCTGCTGTTCTCTATGGGAAGATCGGATGAGAACGGACCGCCTGTCTGTTCTCATCCAATCCCGTCCGATCTGATCCTCCAGACGGATGGAAAATAGGGTTTCAACCCGTCCGGATTTCAGGGACAGGATCGGAATCGGAAAGCAGCAGGTGTCAGCAGAGATGTCTCCATTGACACCCACTGCCCCATAGGGATTTATGAAGCATCCGATCAGGTCTGCCTGAAAAACTGACAGGCGGATCGGATCGCCCGTGTGAAAGGGGCCTTAAAGAGTGATGGGATTGAATCTGTGAAGCCTTCAAAAAAAGCCATGGTCCTCACCTCTATATAAATTTGAAATGGGTATCTTAGGAGTTCTTTTGTGATGGACCTCAGCAAAAAAGTATATTTATATATTATTATATACAAAACAGGAACACATACGTGGCGTCCGTATTGTTACATAACAATTTTTCCATTATGGAAAATGAATTGCTCCCAACTTTGTGAGAACAGTTTGGGGAAAGCCCCTTCCTGTTCCAACATGACTGCCCACCAGTGCAAGTAATATGCAAGTAATTGGCCATAAAATGGGTATGGGGGTCTGGGTACTGCAGTGGGTAGAAGCAGTGATTTTCGTTATGATTAAAGTGCAACAATAAAAATTAGAAATCCCTTTAAATATAGTGCCTGGGTGGGTCCACTTAATGTGCCTGTAAAGTGGTACATCTGTAGCAAAAAAACACGCTGCAGAAAAAATTACATTTCTAAAGAAAAAAAAAACAAGTAAAATCCCATTTAAAATGATTTGCGGTTACCGGCAACTGGCTATTGAAAAACGACAAAAAAAAAAAAAGGCGTGGGCCCGCCCTAAATCCATACCAGACCCTTACCTGGGCATGCAGGCTGAACCATACCAGGCCACATTTCCTCGATGTGGAGGGGTGGGTGCTTTGGGGCAGGGGGGCTCCCCCCACCCCAAAGCACCTTGTCAAGGACAAGGGCCTCTTCTCGACAAACCCTGGGCTGTGATTTTGTCGGGTTTGTGGGCGGGGGGGGGGGGGGTTTATCAGAATCTAAAAGCCTCCTTTAACAAGGGGGTGCCCAGGTCCCGCCTCCCATGTGAATGAGTATTGGGTACATAGTACACATTTACCAAAAAAAGTGACAAAAATGTAAAAACACAAGAGACAGGTTTTGTCAACATACACTGTAACGCTACGCTGTACTGTAAGTTCTCAATATGATAAGTAGTGTTAAAACCTCTTCATTACAGAATATATACTGTATATATTCGAGTATAAGTCGACCCGAATATAAGCCGAGACACCTAATTTTACCACAAAAAACTGGGAAATCGTATTGACTCGAGTATAAGCCTAGGGTGGGAAATGCAGCAGCTACTGGTAAATTTTTTGTTTTGGTCCAGGTTTCTAAACCTTTCGAAGCTAATTGCTACTACAACCTTTTTCAGGACCAAATCCATGTTTTTCTCTTTCCTCCTCAGTTGTCCCTTTTTTTGATCTGATGTACAGACCTCTATATAAACTGCAGTGCCTAACTATCAAAAGTGTCAATGACACACTGAGGGAGGGAGAGGCCTGACGATGGCGCCAGCAAGGAGCTGCTGAGGTGCTCTGGGAGATCCCATCTCGGACATGTGCTGAAGCATTTGATATAAAGAGACCCTGCGAATCATCCACCCCTGTTCAGCAGCTACCCCCCCCCCCGATCATCTGGCATACCTGGGGTCATAAGAGGTTTTGGGCGCTGCTCCGTTTCCTTTGAGAGAGATGGGGCTGGACAGGAGAGGAGGAGACGCCGGGAAGACACGTGTGCCCAGCGCCCACTGCAGAACCACCAAATTGAACACACTTACTCCCCATTCACACCTGAGAACTTGTAACACTAACGAGTCACATGACATCGGTGAGGGAAAATGGCTAATTGGGCCCAATTTGTACATTTTTACTTAGGGGTGTACTCACTTTTGTTGCCGGTGGTTTAGACATTAATGGCTGTGTGTGGAGTTATTTTGAGGGAACAGTAAATTTACACTGTTATACAAGCTGTACACTCTCTACTTTACATTGTAGCAAAGTGTAATTTCTTCAGTGTTGTCACATGAAAAGTTATAATAAAATATTTAAATATGAGGGGTGTACTTACTTTTGTGAGATACTGTATATTTGCTCTCTGGATGCCATAATCCTTTTATTTGGAGATAACAGAGGAGAAGGTTGGAGGAACTGGTTGTAGCCTGTGATAGGCTAAAAGGCTATTTCTGACCAGTGGCGGCCCGTGCATAGGGGGCACCAGGGCGCCGCCCCCCCCCTAAAAAAAAGAAAAAAAAATGACAAAAAGAACAATAAAGTTATGAAAAAAAAATCCGTTTCACCGGCCTATGTGGTGGCTAAAGGGGGGGTGGGGTCTACGACCCAGAAGAGGCGCCGATTGGCTGCCTTCTGGGAGCGTAACCTGGGCGCAGGAAAGAGCGCTTGGCCACCCCCACCTTCGTGATATCCTGGCTGTGATTGGTCCAGTCTCCAGCCTGGACCAATCATCATCCAGGACATCCGATCGCTGACGTCGCAATGGGGGCGGTGCCGATGCGTGCGTCAGTCACTCACCGTCACCGCCGCTCACCTTCCCCCCGGTTCCCGCCGCAGAGAAGAGGAGAGGCCGAGACGAGGGAGAAGCCGATCACCTTCCCGCCGCCGCAGAAGAGGACGAAGTATCGAGGAGGGGAGAAGCCGCCGCCGGGAGCCGAGTCACCGTCAGGTAAGTGCATTGGATTGAAGGGAGCATGCACGCTGGTCTCTGCATTGATTGGGGGACAATGCTGTGGGCACTCTGTAATCATTGGGGTACAATGCTGTGGCACTCTGCAATCATTGGGGTACAATGCTGTGGGCACTCTGCAATCATTGGGGTACAATGCTTTGGGCACTCTGCAATCATTGGGGTACAATGCTGTGGCACTCTGCAATCATTGGGGTACAATGCTGTGGGCACTCTGCAATCATTGGGGTACAATGCTGTGGCACTCTGCAATCATTGGGGGACAATGCTGTGGGCACTCTGCAATCATTGGGGTACAATTCTGTGGCACTCTGCAATCATTGGGGTACAATGCTGTGGGCACTCTGCAATCATTGGGGTACAATGCTGTGGCACTCTGCAACCATTGGGGGACAATGCTGTGGGCACTCTGCAATCATTGGGGGACAATGCTGTGGGCACTCTGCAATCATTGGTGTACAATGCTGTGGCACTCTGCAATCATTGGGGTACAATGCTGTGGGCACTCTGCAATCATTGGGGTACAATGCTGTGGCACTCTGCAATCATTGGGGGACAATGCTGTGGCACTCTGCAATCATTGGGGAACAATGCTGTGGGCACTCTGCAATCATTGGGGACAATGCTGTGGCACTCTGCAATCATTGGGGGACAATGATGTGGGCACTCTGCAATCATTGGGGACAATGTTGTGGCACTCTGCAATCATTGGGGACAATGCTGTGGCGCTCTGCAATCATTGGGGACAATGCTGTGGCGCTCTGCAGTGATTGGGGACAATGCTGTGGCGCTCTGCAGTGATTGGGGACAATGCTGTGGCGCTCTGCATTGAAAGGGGCTCGCACGCTGAACTCTGCATTGATGGGGGCACGGAACAGTGTTCATTGCATTGAAGGGGGCACAGCACAGTTGCATTGAAGGGGGCACGCACGCTGAACTCTGTATTGTGGGGGCACAGCACAGTGTTCATTGCATTGAAGGGGGCACAGAACAGTGTTTATTGCATTGAAGGGGGCACAGTGTTTATTGCTTTGAAGGGGGCACAGCACAGTGTTAATTGCATTGAAGGGGGCATAGCACAGTGTTCATTGCATTGAAGGGGGCACAGCACAATGTTCATTGCATTGAAGGGGGCACGCACGCTGATCTCTGCATTAAAGGGGGCACGCACGCTGGTCTCTGCATTGAAAGGGGGCATGTACGCTGGTCTCTGCATTGAAAGGGGGCATGTACGCTGGTCTCTGCATTGAAAGGGGGCATGTACGCTGGTCACTGCATTGAAAGGGGGCATGTACGCTGGTCTCTGCATTGAAAGGGGGCATATACCATCTCCTGTACCATGACCTGTGCCATGCCTATACCATATCTGTGCCATGCCTATACCATATCTGTGCCATGCCTATACCATCTCCTGTACCATCACCTGTGCCATGCCTGTACCATCACCTATGCCATGCCTATACCATCACCTGTGCCATGCCTGTACCATGACTTCAAAGTCACGCAATTTTTTACTGCGTTTTTTGACGCAAAGCAATACCTATTACATTTTTCTTTTTGCGCCCCCCCCAAAAAAAATTTTGAGCACCAGCCGCCACTGTTTCTGACCCTACTTGACTGTGGTGGTCACACCACCCCAGGTGAGATTGTTTCTGGTAGGGGGAGCACTCTGAGGTGACACACAATTTTTTGAGCACGGGAAAGTTGAGTGGTGGAGAAGCACCTTTTGTGGATCATCGCTTGGAGAAAGTTGCATATGTTTTTATGTTTGCTTGGACATTTATGATATACAGTATAATTTTTTTGGGGGGGGGGGTTGCACAAACAAATATATATTTTTTGGATTGCACTATATTTATGTTCGATTGCACTCACGCTTGGTTTAGTTTGAGTATATTGGGAATAAATATTTTTGAGATATATGGTTTGGCTTATAATGACATTTGACACTTGTAATTATTTATAACTAGCACCAACTATATATATCTTTTAACCACTTGCCGACCGCCGCAAATACATATACTGCGGCAGTCAGCCCCTCCTGGGCAAAGTGACGTACCGGTACGTCACTCGCCCGCGAGCCAATAGGGGGTGAGCGCGAGCCACCGGAGGCGCGCTCCCACCCCCGCTCGTTCACTGGGATCCCCGCGCGAGTGACCGGTGGCTCCGATGTCCGCCGGCCACTCGTGATCTCCCGCTGGAGAGGGAGAAAGGCAGATGGCTAATGTAAACAAAGCCGCCTGTCATTGTCCCTGGTGTAACTGCAGAGATCATATGATCCTGCTATGTAGGATCGTATGTCTCTGTGGTTACATCAAAAGCCACGCCCCTTGACAGTTCGAAGCACGCCCCTAGGGACACACTTAACCTCTTGATCACTGATAAAGTTAACCCCTTTCCTGCCAGTGTCATTTTTACAGTAACAGTGCATATGTATAGCACTGATTACTGTAGTAATGTCACTGGTACCCCCAAAAGTGTCAAAAATGTCAGTCAGGGGTCCAATCTGTCCGCCGCAATGTCGCAGTCCCGCAAAAAAAAAACCGCAGATCGCCGCCATTACTAGTTAAAAAAAAACAATAAAAATTACATAAATATTTCCCGTACTTAGTAAACGCAATAACTTTTGCGCAAACCAATCAAAATACATTTATTGCGATTTTTTTTACCAAAAATATGTAGCAGAAAACAAATTGGCCTAAAATGTTAAATAATTTTGATTTTTATATTTTTTGGGGGAATTTCATAAAAAAAATTTGAAAAATATTGTTATTTTTTCAAAATTGACGCTCTTTTTTTGTTTATAGTGCAAAAAAAAAAAAAAATCGCACAGGTGATCAAATACTACCAAAAGAAAGCCCTGTTTGTGGGAAAAAAGGACGTCAATTTAATTTGGGTACAGCGTTGCACAACGGCGCAATTGTCCGTTAAAGTCACGCAGTGCCGAATCGCAAAATAGGCCCTGGTCTTTGAGCAGCCAAATCCTCCGGGGCTTAAGTGGTTAATGAAGAGGTTTTAACACTACTTATCATATTGAGCACTAATAGAGCGGCATTACAGTGTATGTTGAGTGTTTTAGCACATAAATGGGATTGTGATCATTGCCAGCAGCTCAGCTCGTCTGATTATTGGAGCAAGTAGCTCGCAGGATTAACCGCCTGCCGCAGTGTATCTGGCTCGGCTGCGCAAACTGACGTATGGGTACGTCGGTTCACAATAGCTCTCCTGGGGGTGAGTGCCGCCGCCGCCGGAGGCGCGCGTCCACCTCCACTAGACTGCGGGGATGCCGATCCATGGGAGCCAGCGGCTGCGACCGCCGCCAGGCACCCACGATCGCTCCCCGCTGAGAGAGAATTAAATTCAGCTTTTGTAAACACAGCAGTTGTTCTCTCTGAAATGATCACAGAGCGCCTGCAATCCTCCTATTTAGGTCTCTGTGTTCATTTCACAAGCCCCTCCCCCATACAGTTAGAAAACACCCCCCTAGGCTCACACTTAACCCTTTGATCACCCCAAGGTTAACCCCTTCCCTGCCAGTGTCATTATTACATTTTTTTCAGAATTGCAGCTCTTTTTTTTGTTTATAGCGCAAAAAATAAAAATCGTACAGGTGATCAAATACCACCAAAGAAAAGCAGAATCGCACGATCGCGCAATTGTCCGAAGTATAGCAATGCCGAATCACAAAAAATTACCTGGTCATTAGGGGGGCAAATCCTTCCAGTCCAGAAGTGGTTAATATATCGTTAGGTTTTGACAAATCGTTTATTAAAAAATAAAAAAAATAGTGTTCCACTATGTAAATCCATCGTCAATCCCACCGCCCGCTGAACCCAAAAAATAAAAAAATGAATAATGCTCTTGCTTCCTGTATTCTCGCTCTGCGCTTTAAAATTTCTAACAATAGACAAGGGGTGGCAACCTGGCAACGTCATCCGGTGGCACCGCCCCCTTCTGATGTCACATGCCCAGGATGCACCACTCCGTGATGATAGATTTACATTGAGGGACACTATTTTTTAAAAATTTTAATAAACGATTTGTCAAAAAACTGTCTCTTGTGTTTATTACTTTTTGACACTTTTTAGAGATACTATGTACCCATACCCATTCACATGGGGGGCAGGATTTGGATTGTTAAAGGGGGCTTCCAGAATATGATAAGCTCCCTGCCCACAGACCCCGACAACCACAGCCCAGGGTTGTCGGGAAGAGGCACTTGTCCCTGGCCTGGTATGGACTGGGGGGGGGGGGGGGGTTCACGCCCTTTTTTCTTTTTTTTTTAATTGTTTATCTGTTAGCGGGGAAACCCATTGACAGCTGATAACTCATTAGATGTTAGGAACGCTGCTAGGAACGCTGTGGCGGGCTTCCTGGCCCGTTCCTTAACAACCAGCTTACACTGCGCTCTGATTGGGCAAAGCTTTGCCCAATCAGGGTGCAGGATGCACTGTGCAGTGCTCACCCATCCCTAGTATTCACATTCTTTTTATGTGTTATACAGTGGGTATGGAAAGTATTCAGACCCCCTTAAATTTTTCACTCTTTGTTATATTGCAGACATTTGCTAAAATCATTTAAGTTCATTATTCTTCCTCATGAATGTACACATAGCACCCCATACTGACAGAAAAACACAGAATTGTTGACATTGTTGCAGATTTATTAAAAAAGAAAAAATGAAATATCACATGGTCCTAAGTATTCAGACCCTTTGCTGTGACACTCATATATTTAACTCAGGTGCTTTCCATTTCTTCTGATCATCCTTGAGATGGTTCTACACCTTCATTTGAGTCCAGCTGTGTTTGATTATACTGATTGGACTTGATTAGGAAAGCCACACACCTGTCTATATAAGACCTTCCAGATCACAATGCATGTCAGAGCAAATGAGAATCATGAGGTCAAAGGAACTGCCTGAAGAGCTCAGAGACAGAATTGTGGCAAGGCACAGATCTGGCCAAGGTTACAAAAAGATTTCTGCTGCACTTAAGGTTCCTAAGAGCACAGTGGCCTCCATAATCCTCAAATGGAAGACGTTTGGGACGACCAGAACCCTTCCTAGAGCTGGCCGTCCGGCCAAACTAAGCTATCGGGGGAGAAGAGCCTTGGTGAGAGAGGTAAAGAAGAACCCAAAGATCACTGTGGCTGAGCTCCATAGATGCAGTCAGGAGAGGGGAGAAAGTTGTAGAAAGTCAACCATCACTGCAGCCCTCCACCAGTCGGGGCTTTATGGCAGAGTGGCCCGACGGAAGCCTCTCCTCAGTGTAAGACACATGAAAGCCCACATGGAGTTTGCTAAAAAACACCTGAAGGACTCCAAGATGGTGAGAAATAAGATTCTCTGGTCTGATGAGACCAAAATAGAACTTTTTGGCCTTAATTCTAAGCTGTATGTGTGGAGAAAACCAGGCACTGCTCATCACCTGTCCAATACAGTCCCAACAGTGAAGCATGGTGGTGGCAGCATCATGCTGTGGGGGTGTTTTTCAGCTGCAGGGACAGGACGACTGGTTGCAATCGAGGGAAAGATGAATGCGGCCAAGTACAGGGATATCCTGGACAAAAACCTTCTCCAGAGTGCTCTGGACCTCAGACTGGGCCAAAGGTTTACCTTCCAACAAGACACTGACCCTAAACACAGCTAAAATAATGAAGGAGTGGCTTCACAACAACTCCGTGACTGTTCTTGAATGGCCCAGCCAGAGCCCTGACTTAAACCCAATTGAGCATCTCTGGAGAGACCTAAAAATGGCTGTCCACCAACGTTTACCATCCAACCTGACAGAACTGGAGAGGATCTGCAAGGAGGAATGGCAGAGGATCCCCAAATCCAGGTGTGAAAGACTTGTTGCATCTTTCCCAAAAAGACTCCTGGCTGTATTAGATCAAAAGGGGGCTTCTACTAAATACTGAGCGAAGGGTCTGAATACTTAGGACCATGTGATATTTCAGTTTTTCTTTTTTAATAAATCTGCAACAATGTCAACAATTCTGTGTTTTTCTGTCAGTATGGGGTGCTATGTGTACATTCATGAGGAAGAAGAATGAACCTAAATGATTTTAGCAAATGGCTGCAATATAACAAAGAGTGAAAAATTTAAGGGGGTCTGAATACTTTCCGTACCCACTGTATCAGAAAAAATGAAGACATTCTGTATAAGCAACAAGTTGTGCTGCTTTTCTTTTTTTTTTTTCATGTAAAGCATTATCGCTGTTTTGACACAGAGACAAGAGAAATGACGAGGGGCCTTTTGAATTTTGACTTTTGATCTTGTAGATGGGTTCATGTGAGATGCGCAGTTATCAGTAATTATCTTTTGTTTTCTCTTGTGCAATTCACAGCTGTTAGGTGATTATAAGACATTAATGTACTGAAACTATTAAGAAACAATTCTGGAACAGTTTCAAAAACGAAACATTTTTTTTTTTTCAGTAGTTTGTCTTGATTAACCACTTAAGCTCTGGAAGATTTTACCCCCTTCATGACCAGAGCATCTTTTGCTATTGGGCACTGGGCTATTTTAACTGGCAATTGCGCGGTCATGCAACACTGCACGCAAATTACATTTATATCATTTTTTTCACGCGAAAAGAGCTTTCTTTTCGGGATATTTTGCTCACTACTGGGTTTTTTATTTTTTTTACATAAATAAAAAGACCAGAAATTTTGGAAAAAATATTTTTTTACTTTCTGCTATAAAACATATCCAATAAAACAAAAAATAAAATAAACTTATTTCTTTATAAATATAGGCCCAATGTATTCTGCTACATGTCTTTGGAAAAAAAAAAATCCCAGTATGTGTATTGATTGTGCGTGAAAGTTATAGAGTCTGGATGGACTGGTCGATTTATTCAACCTCATTTAGTGCCGGTTCACACTTGTGCGATCACAGAGATCGCATGTAATTCGGAGCGCAATGCTCCTAAAATTACATGCGATGTCTGTGCGGTGCAAATTCAGCCATACAATTTGTATGGCTGAATTCGCACCGCAATCGCACTAAAACACCCACAGGACCCTTTTTTTGGTCCGCAGCAGAATCTGATCGCATGGGGGTTCACACTTGTGCGATCCGATTCTGTGCGTACTTGCAGATCGCACTGAGATATACGATCTGATCTGGGGGTGTCGTTAACTCTTACTTGACACCCCCAGCATATCGCATATGGCAGTGTGAACTGCCAGGGGTGCGGATGCGATGCGGGTACACGCTGTATATTTGCAGTGTTCGCAGAAATGTGAACCGGGACATATACTGGCATTTTTATTTAATAAAAGCAGCTACATCTCTGCTCTGTGTACAGAGCCCTGTGTTGTTAGTAAATACAGAGCTCTGTACTGTGATTTGCTAAGCCTATCAGCAGGTCCCGGGCATAAGTCATTCTCTGGGGCCAGCTAATTGACATGTGCTGTAGCGAATCACAGCACAGATGGGGCGGCACATGTATGTGATCTAGCACAGAGCCATTTATGTGCATGGGGCAGTCCACAAGAGGTTAATGAAGTGTTACATCAGCAGGTATCAGAATGATTGTGCAATGCTATCATAGGATGCAGATTAAAGTGTATGCAAACCTTAACAGAATGACTTTTACAGTAGATTGTTAGAGTATTGTTTAAGCATTTGCCGACCACAATACATATATATTGTGAGATTTGTGGCATAGTCATTTGAAGTATTGAAGTTCTGTAACATTGACATGCAGTGTATACAGCGAATTGGGTGAGATTGTTTCATTATCCTCCTTTAAAGCAGTATTAAACCCCAAACCAAGAATGTAATATATTGAAGCTTACCAAATACTAGATGTGATGGCTGCATTACTTTTTTTTTTTTTAGGCTTTTTTCCCTCTATATTCACCTGGTGATCTGGCCTGTATTAAAGTGCACCCACTCTAGATGAAGGAGCAGAGGGGGCACAGTAGACAGCAGCATTGTCAGTCGTGGGGAGAGTAGTGTTAAATATACTAGCAGATTCAAATACAATAATAAATTGAAGCCAAATTTTAGCTAATACTTTATGTCGTTTTTTTATTTTTGGGATAAAGTTTTTTACATGAATAAATAAAAGCTGATCATTGTAAGCACCCCTGTCAGTGGTAAATGGTTTGCCTCATCCCTGTAAGCTGAGACATTTGCAGGAGAGCTTGTTCTGTTAAAAAAAAAAAACACAGACTTACTGTTTGGATTACCTGATGAAAACAGAAGAAAAAAAGCCTTAACTAATGCAGCCATCACATCTAAGAATCAGTAAACTGCAATATAAAAAATTATCACTTTTCTGCTTAATACTGCTTTAAGTCACTCCCACTGTTAGGTGCAACCCGACCCTGACTACTGTTTGTCAGTGCACCACGCACACCACAGGACATCTTTTCTGCCCCATCCCTGTGTTCACCAGGTTTTTCATAATTCTAGTCATGCTCACATTTGTTGTGCTGTTTTAATTTAACCATTTGCCGACCGCCGCAAGTATATATATTGCGGCGGTCAGCCCCGTGCAGGCAAAGTGATGTACCGGTGCGTCACTAGCCTGTGAGCCAATAGGGGACGAGCTCCCGCCCCCGCTCGTTCACGGACACCTCCGCGCGAGTGACTGGCGGACCCGATGTCCGCCGGTCACTCGCGATCGTCGGTTACACCGGGAGAAAGGCAGGCGGCTAATGTAAACAAAGCCGCCTGTCATTCTCCCTTGTGTAACAGCAGAGATCATACGGTCCTGCTATGTAGGACCGTTGATCTCTGCTGTTACATGAACAGCCACATCCCTGCACAGTTAGAAACACGCCCCTAGGGACACACTTAACCCCTCCTTCTCCAATAAAGTTAACTCCTTCCCTGCCAGTGTCTTTTTTACAGTAGTAATGTCACTGGTACCCCCAAAAATGTCAAAAATGTCAGTCAAGGGTCCGATCTGTCCGCCGCAATGTCGCAGTCCCGCAAAAAAATCGCAGATCGCCGCCATTACTCGTTAAAAAGAAAACAACAAAAATGACAAAAATCTTTCCCGTAGTTAGTAAAGGCAATAACTTTTGCGCAAACCAATCAAAATACGCTTATTGCGATTTTTTTTTACCAAACATAGGTAGCAGAAAACAAATTGGCCAAAAATGTTAAAAAAATTAGATTTTTACATTTTTTTGGAGGGGGGGGGGAATTACATATAAAAAAATGTGAAAAATATTGTTATTTTTTCAAAATTGACGCTCTTTTTTTGTTTATAGCGCATGATCAAAAAATCGCACAGGTGATCAAATACCACCAAAAGAAAGCTCTGTTTGTGGGAAAAAAATAACGTCAAATTAGTTTAGGTACAGCGTCGCATGACCGCGCAATTGTCGGTTAAAGTCACGCAGTGCCGAATCGCAAAATAGGGCCTAGTCAGGAAGGGGGTAAAATCTTCCGGGGATTAAGTGGTTAACTTTCCTATTGTAAAGCCTAGCAGATTAATTGCCATGGGTATCCTTCATATAGCGTATATTCTATAAATATCAATTTCTTTTTGTTTATGATAGGAGTTTCTGTCATATTTAAGGCTGTCAGTAAAAAATGTGCTCTGTAAGTAAATTTTCCACAGGGAGGGGACCTGTAAGTTGAAGTGAAACTGCAGCAGAGAAAAAAAATCAGGTCCCTGTTCCTAATAAACAGGGCTGTGCTATGTGGCAGAGCTGAATAAACCTCAAGACTGGATGAACAGAAGCCCAAATCCTGGGGCAGATAAAACAGCTCACATATATGTATTTTATCCATAGGTGTGCGCAGCCCATTACGTTAGAGCTCAATACACATGCCTTTCTCTGCAGCCTCAGCTGCACTGGACAGTGAATGAATGGGAAGTGCTCTGCACTGAGCGGCTTCCTGTTCATTCACAAACTGAAGCATAGTAAACACAGCTTACTATGCTTCATTTATAAATGGGCACAGTGAGCAGGTGTGCTGACTGTGTTCAATCAGAAAAGGAAGGGACTGGTAAATTACATATTTACTAGCCCCTTTCCCCCATTCTCCATCCTGAAAGCAGCTGGGGGGAGAGGAGAGAAGGGAAGGCAGTAGCACTGCGGGGTGGAGGGGCCAATAAGGGGGGGGGGGGATCTGCACCACACATAGTGATTAGGGTGTGCCCAGGCACACCTGGCACACCACCTGCGCATGCCTATGATTTTATCTGTTTTTAGCTGTTTTTTTATTTCAATACTTCTTTATCATATTTTTTCAAAATAACAATACAACACAACATACCAACGTCATGAATAAGAAAATATATACACTCAAAGGGCCATAATCCAAAAAAATTCCTAATTATTCAAGTAGGACATTGATATCCTAAGGGCTTCTCCTTTATACCCGTAAACCATTTTTATAGTCACAACCAATAACGATGAAGAGAAAGAAAGAAAGGGAAAAAAGAAGAAAAAAAAAACACCCCCCCGGTCTCTTTCCTCCCTCCCTCCCTCCAGCCCCAATCCAACCATAACAAGAACCAAAGCAAACCTCTGGTTATACTATTCCTAATACAGTTCCTTTCTACTTAATCAGTCTCCACTGTGCATCTGGAGTGTTTCATCCATACGTTCCATCTACCCTCAAACACCTTCTTCATCAACCCTATAGTAGCCAACATCTTTTCCATCTCACACTGCCGATTAAGTAACACGACGGTGTCAGAGGGAGATGGAACCTCTTGGGATTTCCATCGTCTTGGGATTGAGATCTTTGCCGCCAGCAAAAAATGTAATGTCACTACTCGATAGCTAAGCGGGATCTCATAAATATTCAAATGCAGAACAGCCAATTCAGGGTTCGGGATCATACCGTATCCAACAATCTCTGAGATCACAGAAAATATCCTATTCCAATATGACCTGAGGGACTTACAGGACCACATTATTTGTAACAACATGTCCTGTTCGCCACAGTTCCTCCAACAGAGATCTGATCGTGAAGGATAATATTTAGTTAGTTTAATTGGAGTTAAGTACCAAAAGTTCAGAATTCTTTGATATAATTCCCAGTGATTAATACACTTTGAAAATACATACGTAGCGGCATAAGCTCTCAACCAACTCGTTTCCAGAAAGGAATAACCAAGTAATTTTTCTCATTTAATAACAGTGGATACCTTAGAATACACATTATGATCATTCAATATATCATAAAAAACCGAGATACCTTTCATAACTACTCCACTTACCTGAAAGAGTTTATACATCGAAATTGGAAATTTCAAATATAAGGGTAAGGAACTTTTCCGTAAAAATGAACGCATTTGAAAATAGGTTAAATAGGCCGAGACTGGTATTTTATAATGTTGTACAAAATACTCAAAGGGGGAAATCTCTGTCTCAGTATATAAATCTTTCAAGGATTTAATACCCCTCTCTAGCCATACCTTTATATCAATATCGGAAATAAAAGCAGGAAGAACTGAAAGAGGGATGGGGATTTCCCAAGTCGCCCCGCCTCCAAGCATATGGAAGACAACTCTCCCCAGACAGAATAAGCAGCTTGTATTGTGGGAGATAGAACAGAAGGTGGAACTGCTCCAATTTTTACAGCTATCATTGATGTCCTAAGGTCCCTCTGCATGCACCCCTCTGATTCGAGTCCCAACCATAATTTATAATGCACAGGGGACCACCAGTACTTCAATTGATCCAATACACATGCTTTATAATAAGCTGCGACATTTGGAACCCCCATCCCTCCATGTCTCCTATGTTTCCTCATAATAACAGAGGAACATCTGGGAGGTTTCCCTTTCCATATAAATTGATTAAGGTGTTTTTGGACAGTAGTACAATATTGAGCCGGTAAAGGGATTGCCAATGTACGAAATAAATAGAGAAGCTTGGGGAGTATAATCATTTTTAAAGTCGCTACTTTACCAGCTATAGTCAACTCTTGCACCTTTAATCCAGTCAACTGCTGCGGCAAGGTATCCAGGAAGGATTTGTAATTATAGTCATAAAGTAGGGAAACACACGAAGTCAGAGAAATTCCCAGAAATGGGATATACAACGGAGACCACGTATAAGAAAACGTCTTACTTAAATGTGCCTGCATTGACGCAGAGACATTAACCACTTGCCGACTGCCTAACGCCGATCTACGTCGGCAGTCAGCCCCTCACAGGCAAAGTGACGTAGGGCTACGTCACTAGCTTGTGAGGGTCTAGGGAGCGAGCACGCGCCCCCGGAGGCGCGCTCCCGCTCCCGCGTGGTCACGGACCCCCCCGCGCGTGTGACCAGCGGACCCGATGTCCGCCGGTCACTCGGCGATCGGCGGTGGAGAGGGAGAAAGTCAGGCGGCTTGTGTAAACAAGCCACCTGTCATTCTCCCCGGTGTATGAAGGCTGATCATACGGTTCTACTATGTAGAACCGTCGATCACTCTTCATACATCTGAAGCCACAGCCAATCACAGTAGAAAGCACGCCCCTAGGGACACACACAGCCCCTCCCTCTCTAATAAAGTTAACCCCTTCACTACCAGTGTATTTTTACAGTAACAGTGCATATGTATAGCACTGATTACTGTAGAAATGTCACTGGTAACCCCAAAAGTGTCAAAAATGTCAGTCAAGGGTCCGATCTGTCCGCCGCAATGTCGCAGTACCGCAAAAAAAAATCGCAGATCGCCGCCATTACGCGTTAAAAAAAAAACAACAAAAATTACAAAAATCTTTCCCTTTGTTAGTAAACGCGATAACTTTTGCGCAAACCAATCAAAATACGCTTTTTGCGATTTTTTTTACCAAACATAGGTAGCATAAAACAAATTGGCCGAAAATGTTAAAAAAATTAGATTTTTACATTTTTTGGGGGGGGAATTTCATATAAAAAAATATTGCTATTTTTGCAAAATTGACGCTCTTTTTCTGTTTATAGCGCGTGATCAAAAAATCGCACAGGTGATCAAATACCACCAAAAGAAAGCTCTGTTTATGGGAAAAAAAGGACGCCAAATTTGTTTAGGTACAGCGTCGCACGACCGCGCAATTGTCCGTTAAAGTCACGCAGTGCCGAATCGCAAAATACCCCCTGGTCAGGAAGGGGGTAAAATCTTCCGGGGCTTAAGTGGTTAAAGCTTAATATTTGTGATTTTCTAGTCTTCAGTTTATAATGAGATACTTCACTAAATTCATTTAATATTTTTTCAACCTCTGTTAGTGATGCCAATGGGTTTGTAAGGATAAGCATAACATCATCAGCAAAGAGACTAATCTTATGTTCAGCTTCAGCTATCTTCACGCCATTGATCTTCTCATTGCTCCTAACAGTTTGAGCCAATGGTTCCATAAGCAGCGAAAAGATCGCTGGAGACAGGGGACATCCCTGCCTAGTCCCATTAGTTATCTTAACTGATCTAGACAAAACCCCCGATGTAAGTATACAGGCCGATGGGTTAGCGTAAAGGGCCATTATAGCTCTCTTTAGCCAGCCTCCAATCCCAAATTTATCAAGAACTGCCCCTAAATATCCCCAGTGTACCCTGTCGAACGCCTTCTCCACGTCCAATGATAGGAGCAGAGAAGGCGTCCTGAAAGGAGATTAACAAGCCACCTCGTGCCGTCAGGGGCCTGACGTCCCGGTACAAACCCCACTTGGTCCGCGTGCACCAGTTGGGGCAAAACTTTCTGCAATCTAATCGCCAACAACTTGGCATAAATTTTAATATCTGCATTAAGGAGAGCAATAGGTCTATAATTGGACGGGTCTGCAAGATCTTTATTTAATTTTGGGATTGTTACAATTACTGCCTTCAACATTTCAGATGGAAAAACCCTAGAGGAAGATGCCAATTCAAAAATTGACTATAAATATGGAGCCACCTCTATACAAAGGCTTTTATAAAATTCATTAGAAAAACCATCATCTCCAGGGGATTTATAAATAGGTAATTTATTAATTACTGAGCTTATTTCCTGACTTGTTGATGATAGGAGAATTGTTGCGATATAAAGCCTAATTGATCCTCTTAGAGTTTTGGCAATGCAATCTTTTTTAGATAATTGAAAATGGTTTCTGAGGTAGGTTGGTTAATAGTTACATCCGTACGGAGATCATGAAGCGCCTGATAATAATCTGCAAAACCGTTAGCAATATCTTCAGGAATTACCAACATCTTATGTGAATGGGTGTGTATCAGTGAAGCTATTTTTTGATGAAGATGTTTTTAGCTGTTTTTACAGCCCAGGCGTGGTGTGTTTGTATTTATATATATATATATATATATATATATATATATATATATATATATATATATATATATATATATATACTGTATATATATATATATATATATATATTCTTCGTAAATATATCCTTTTCATTCTATGTCCTTGTCTATGACTTCCTCCTTTTCTTATTGCCTTTCTTCCTTTCTTCTCCCCTCACCAGAGAAAAGTCTGCAGATTTTTTATCCAGTCCTGAAGCCATGTGGAAGCCTTGTGGAATTTTGAGAAGCATGCTAATTAAAGTTAAATATATTCTCAGTCTGCAGGTCACCTTGGCTTCTGAACATCTAACTCGTAGGCCAATGTTTAATAACAAACGGTTATTTGCTGGAATTTATCTCCATAGTTGGTCAGTAGACAGTATTTATAGTTAAAACAATGATTAGCCTAATTGTTCCTTATAAGTACACAATAAAATTAAACTGAAGTAGAACTACAAAAGAAACAAAAGTTGGCTGTTTTATGACTGTTATATCTGCTCCGTGGTATATAATGCCAAGCAGGATTATTAGCAAAGCTCTTGTTTTACTCAAGCGCTGTGCTTGACATGCATTGCATCTTTTCCAATGTAGTGAAATGATGTGGCAGTTATGGCACTGTTCAAAGGGGAAATTAGTGGGACATATATAATATGTAGCATAGTGGTACATTTCTTCCAATGTTTTTACAGGTACCAACCAATCCTTTTCCTTTTTCTGTCCATGGTGCTGATATGGCAGTTAAGGTGCACTTGTTAAAGTTTTTCTAAAGGCTGAAGTTTTTTTTTTTTTTTTTTACATTAATGCATTCTATGCATCAAAGTGGAAGTAACTCTCTCCCATCACTTTAGTACATATATATGTCAGCATTAAAAACACTACTGATCGCTGTCCTCAGATGTAATTTTACTTGCTCAGTTTTCTTGTAATCCATCCCAATATCTGTAATGATGTCACAGGTGCATGCACATCTCCCCCGCTCTCTCCTGCTTCTTGTTCTCCAGAGCCCCTCCTTACTCCAGCTGGCAGCCGCTGAGGCAGCCACTGAATGTTGCCATCTCCACTTTCCATTACAGATTGGAACCTACAACACCCCTCCCCCCTTACCACCCTTTTACCATATATCCCCATTTACCACCTACCTATACCAGTAGAGCGCCATGATATACTATTTGTCCATATCTGCTCCCTCTGGCACTGTGCTCCAATACTGTGAGACTACATTTTCAACCTTGAGAACTAGAAGGAGGATTTGCTGAGAAACTATCGCGCATGCGTGGTATTAAAGCAAGGGCTACGTGAAAGGGCAGAAGTATTTTCTACCTCAGACACGGAAAACAACACCTATTATGGCACTGGCTTATCCCGAGAGAAACAAATTTATAAACATCTTTAACAGTAATACTGAGATGTACTTGAGAGAACAAGGTGGCTGCAGACCTAAGAAGTAGGAGGCAAATATATTTGGTGAGTGGTGTGCACTCTTTTGCTACTTTTCAATAAGACCAAGGACTGGTAAATTATTATATGTGATTCAGGCTAAATTATATTGTATAATGTGTTAGAAGAATTTAATATAATGGTCTTATTCAAAAGCAGCATAGGAGTGCACACCACTCACCAAATATATTTGCCTCCTACTTCTTAGGTCTGCAGCCACCTTGGTCTCTCAACTACATCTCAGAATCACTAGGACTCAGGGCATAAAAAAAAGGATTCAATAGCACATTCCTACAATCACTCATTTATTAGTTAAAACTAGTGATGAGCCAAACACCCCCCTGGTTCGGTTCGCACCAGAACACCGAGAACAGTGGAAAAGTTTGTTCGAACAAACAAACCCCATTGAAGTCTATGGGACTCGAAGCTCGAAAATCAGACGGCCTCATTTTGAAGGCCTCAATGGCAGTTCTTGCCCCAAAAAAGTGTATGGGGGTCTGGGTCCTGACCTGGGGAACATGTAGCAATGAAAAAAAAAGTTTTTAAAAACTATTGTTTTTAAAGGAGCACTGATTTACTGATTTTAATGAGGCTTAAAGTGAAACTATAAAAATGAAAAATTCCTTCAAATATCGTGCCTGGGGGCCTGGGGGGGGGGGGGGAATGTGCCTGTAAAGTAATGCGTCTCTATGATGTACTGTATGTAGCCTGCTGCAGCAATACTGACATTTCTAAAGCAAAAAATGTCATATACAAATATACATACAAATTTAAAAAACGCATGTACTTGTCATAAGGGTGCAGAAATTGGGCCTTGTTTGTTGGTGGTGCCTGAACACTGTAACCCCTTGCAGTTTCTCTTGCTGGGCACAGGAACGGGCCCTGCGGCTAAAAAATCCATACAAATTTAAAATCGCATGTACTTGTCATACAGGTGACAAATTGGGGCCTTTGCTGTTGGTGATGCCTGAACACCGTAACCAAGGCCTCGCAGTTACTCTTGCTGCGTGCAGGAACGGGACCTGCTGGTAAGAATTGCATACAAATTTGAAATTGCATGTGCTCTACAGATGCCAAAAATTGGGCCTTTTCCGTTGGTGGTGCATGAACACGGTAACCAAGGCCTTGCAGTTACTCTTGCTGGGTGCAGAAACGGGACCTGCTGGTAAGAATTCCATACAAATTTGAAATTCCATGTGCTATACAAGTGCCAAAAATTGGACCTTTGCCGTTGGTGGTGCCTGAACACCGTAAACAAGGCCTCGCAGTTACTCTTGCTGGGTGCAGGAACGGGACCTGCTGGTAAGAATTCCATACAAATTTAAAATTGCATGTGCTATACAAGTGCCAAAAATTGGACCTTTGCCGTTGGTGGTGCCTGAACACCGTAAACCAAGCCCTCGCAGTTACTCTTGCTGGGTGCAGGAACAGGACCTGCTGGTAAGAATTGCATACAAATTTGAAATTGCATGTGCTATACAAGTGCCAAAAATTGGGCCTTTGATGTTGGTGGTGCCTGAACACCGTAACCAAGGTCTCACAGTTACTCTTGCTGGGTGCAGGAAGGGGACCTGCTGGTAAGAATTCCATACAAATTTGAAATTGCGTGTGCTATACAAGTGCCAAAAATTGGGCCTTTGCCGTAGGTGGTGCCTGAACACCGTAACCAAGGCCTCGCAGTTACTCTTGCTGGGTGCAGGAACAGGACCTGCTGGTAAGAATTCCATGCAAAATAGCATGTACTACACAGGTGCCAAAAATTGGGCCTTTGGTGATGGTGGTGCCTGAACACTGTAACCCCTCACAGTTAGCAGGGCACAGGGAGAGAGCCTGCTGTTAAAAATTACATACGACATTAAAATTGTATGCACCTGTCATACAAGTGCAGAAAAATTAGGCCTTGGGGGTTGGTAGTGACCTAAACCAAACACATTGTTGGAAGCTAGCAGAATCAAGGTAGAGGAATAGGATAGGCAGCATATGCAGTCTTCAATGGATGGCATACCCCTAGCAAAAGTTACATCAGCATCAGGGGACTGATAGCTCTTGTTCATCCAGGACTGGTTCATTTTGATAAAAGTCAGCTGGTCAACAGAATCTGTGGACAGACGCACTCTTTTGCCTGTCACAAAACCTCCAGCAGCACTGAACGTCCGTTCAGAAAGCACGCTGGAAGCAGGACAGGCCAGTAGCTCCATTGCATATTGAGCAAGTTCTGGCCAGTGGTCCATCCTCAAGACCCAGTAAGCCAGTGGATGCTCAGCTGGAAAGTTCTCCAAGTCTGCTCTTGCGCCTAGATAATCATGCACCGTATGATGGAGGCGCTGCCGATGGTTGCTTAAACCTAACAGCCCTGGGTGCTGCTGAGGACAAAAGAACTGTTTAAAGGCATCGGTCAGCTGGCTGCCTTCTCCACCGCTCCTCCTTTGGCTGAACGATGCCTCAGAAACACGTCCAGAGAATGTTGACCTCCCAGTGTCTGGAAAGGCGGTACACAAATTTTTTTTCAAGGCCTCCTCTGCGAAGACAGGATGAGCTCTGCAACTTTACCCTTGTAACATGGATCAAGAAGGGTTGCCAACCAGTAATTATCCCTCTCCTTGATAGCACAAATCCTCTGGTCCTTTCGCAGGCTTTGCAAAATCAGGGAGCCCATTCAACGTAAGTTGGAGGAGGCATGAGCTTCAGAGTCCTCTGGGTCACTAAGGATGACATTGTAAGCAGGAGCAACCTCTCCCCAACAAGGTACAACTCCTGTGGTTTCTGCGGAATCAAAACCATCCCTTGAAGACTGCTGTATGCTATCCTCTTCCTCTACATTCATTCTGTCGAAATCCTCATCCCCCTCCTCCTCTTCCTCCTGTGTGTTTTGTGGCTCTGCGGGAATGATATCTGCATAAGGGGGGCCATGTGAGGAAAGGAAGTCCTCCTCTTCCTGCCGCAGTTCTGCATCAAGTGATTCCACACTACATGTCCTCCAGCAGGTAGACTAGGGGGATAGTATCACTGATGCATGCATCGTCCTGGCTCACCATCCTTGTGGCCTCCTCAAATAGTGATAGGACGATGCATGCATCCTTAATCAAAAGTCACTGCCGTGGCGAAAAAAAGCCAAGCTCCCCTGACCCTGTCCTTGTGCGATACTCACACAGGTACTCATTGATGGCCCTCTGCTGTGTGTGCAGCCACTGCAGCATTGCCAACGTTGAGTTCCACGTGATAGGCACAAATGAGGCAGTTGGTGGGCAGGTTGAATTCCCGTTGAATGTCAGATAAGCGAGCACTGGCATTGAACGAATGGTGGAAATGTACAACAGACTTTCATGGCCTGCCTCAGGAGATCTTGGAAGCCCGGGTATCTGCTCAAGAAACGCTGCACCACCATATTCATAACATGTGCCAAGCATGGAACATGTGTCAAGTGTCCCTGTCAGAGGGCAGAGAGAAGGTTGGTGCCATTATCGCATACAACCCTTCCTTGCTCAAGCTGTCATGGCGTCAACCATCTCTGAGCCTGCCCCTGCAGAGCTGACAGAATCTCTGCACGGGTGTGACTCCTACCCCCTAGACAGACCAACTGAAGCACAGCATGGCATCTTTTAGCCTGACTACTTGCATAGCCCCTTGAATGCTTAGGGAGCACTGCTGCTGCAGAGGAAAATTGAGCAGAAGAGGACATGGATGAGGAGGAGGAGGAGGTGGTGGAGTAGCCAGATGTGACAGAACCAGCACCAGCCTTTTGGAGGCATGGTGGCAAAACAAGCTGCAACACCGAACCCTGTCCTGCATCCTTCCCAGCTGCCAGCAGAGTTACCCAGTGCGCCATTAAATAAATGTAGAGTCCCTGTCCATTCCTGCTGGACCAAGAGTCAGCAGTAATGTGCACCTTCCTGCTGTCCAACTAGGCCAAAACACTACCTTCCACATGACGGTAGAGAGCCGGAATGGCCTTACGTGAAAAGAAATGCCTTTTTGGGACCTGCCACTGTGGTGCAGCACAAATTTGCGAAAGGGAACCGAGTCTACCAGATGAAAAGGCAGCAACTGTAATGCTAGCAATGTGTCCAAGCTAGCATTAAGACGCTGAGCATGTGGATGGCTGGAACAGTATTTCTTTCTATGGTTCAATTACTGGGGTAGTGAAATTTGCCTGCTGCTCAAATCAAGTGGTGGTGTACTGCTAGCAGATTGGGTGCAAGTCTCTGTAACCACTCATTGCTATACCATCATCCCTCTCAATGCTGGTATTTGAGAAGGCATGAGGTATAGTAGGGTTAGAGATTTCAGATGAGGTGCAAGGTAATGTATGCTTGTTTTGATCTGGTGCCTCTTTCAGGTGCTGTTGCCAATGGACTGCATGGCAGGTCATCATATGCCTTGTCAAGAATGTGGTGCCCAAGCGGCTGGTGTTCTGTCCACGCTTGATCCCCTTTAGACAGATGTTGGTTGCAAACAGCAATGCCCCGATCTAATGCACAGATGCTGAAAAAAGCCCACACTAATGAACTTTTTGGAGTCTGCGGGGATTTTTCAGCACCCTGAACCTGTGGAGCTCTGTGCTGTGATGCAATAGGTTGGCTACTGCTATGACGGCCCCTGGAGCACATCCTGCCTCGTTGGAGTTGTGCCTCCTCCTCATCCTCCCCCTCCTCCTCCTCTTCTATCCTGTCAGGCACCAAAGTACAGTCATTGACCTCATCATCCCCTCCCTCCTCGTCACTAGAGCAAACTTGGCAATATGCTTCCGCTGTGGCAACATGACTGCTGGTTTCTTGTCCGTCATTGTCACCCCCTCTCTCTAGGCACACGTTATTCCCTTCATCAACCTGGGAACCAACATCACAGCTTTCAAATTGCTGCGCATCCTCCAGGAGCATGTCACTGACACTATGATCGAATAGTTCAGGTGACTTCTCCGTGCATGATGGTGGGGCGACTGAAGGAGTAGCTGTGGAGAAGGAGCCTGTGGAACGGGCCGCTTTGGCAGCTACTGGGAGTGTGGGTGTCAGAGGAAGAGGAGGATGAGGATGGCTTATTGATCCACTCCACCAACTCTTCCACATGTTGTTGATGAATAGCACGGCAGCACCGGAAATAAAGAACAGACGTGCCCCGCCTGCAGAGGATGCACTATGTCGACTGTGACCACCCCTTTTCACAATGGACACAAAGGCTGGCCCTCTTATCGTGGCCTGTGAGCGTCGGCCTCTCCTTGTCGGCCTTTCGGACATGATGTTGATACAAATCAATATAGGGTATACGCAACTGACCAATAGATACTCAATGACCTGATATGATGTAATTGATAGCCCTATAGATGAGCTGAGGTGGTTACAGATGTACGCAAGTGACCGATTATCAATACTCTCTCTGATATCTGATGTAATCTAAAGTGATCTATAATCCTATAGGTCTGTGATGATTATAGAATGTTCCACAACTGACGAATTAATACTCTGGCCGATATCTGTAATGATCTATAATCCTATAAGTCTGTGATGATTATAGAATGTTCCACAACTGACCAGTGAATACTCTGGCTGATATCTGAAGTGATCTATAATCCTATAGGTCTGTGGTGATTATATAATGTTCCACAACTGACCAATGAATACTCTGGTTGATATCTGAAGTGATCTATAATCCTATAGGTATGTGATGATTATAGAATGTTCCACAACTGACCAATGAATACTCTGGCTGATATCTGAAGTGATCTATAATCCTATAGGTCTGTGATGAATATAGAATGTTCTACAACTGACCAATGAATATTATGGCTGATATCTGAAGTGATATATAATCCTATAGGTCTGTGATGATTATAGAATGTTCCACAACTGACCAATTAATACTCTGGCTGATATCTGAATTGATCTATAATCCTATAGGTCTGTGATGATTATAGAATGTTCCACAACTGACCAATGAATACTCTGGCTGATATCTGAAGTGATCTATAATCCTATAGGTCTGTGATGATTATAGAATGTTCCACAACTGACCAATGAATACTCTGACTGATATCTGAAGTGATCTATAATCCCATGGGTCTGTGATAACTACAGAATGTTCCACAACTAACCAATGAATACTCTGGCTGATATCTGAAGTGATCTATAATCCTATAGGTCTGTGATGATTACAGGAAGTTCCACAACTGACCAATGAATATTATGGCTGATATCTGAAGTGATATATAATCCTATAGGTCTGTGATGATTATAGAATGTTCCACAACTGACCAATTAATACTCTGGCTGATATCTGAATTGATCTATAATCCTATAGGTCTGTGATGATTATAGAATGTTCCACAACTGACTAATGAATAATCTGGCTTATATCTGAAGTGATCTATAATCCTATAGGTCTGTGATGATTATAGAATGTTCCACAACTGACCAATGAATACTCTGACTGATATCTGAAGTGATCTATAATCCTATTGGTCTGTGATAACTACAGAATGTTCCACAACTGACCAATGAATACTCTGGCTGATATCTGAAGTGATCTATAATCCTATAGGTCTGTGATGATTATAGAATGTTCCACAACTGACCAATGAATACTCTGGCTGATATCTGAAGTGATCTATAATGCTATAGGTTTGTGATGATTATAGAATGTTCCACAACTGACCAATGAATACTCTGGCTGATATCTGAAGTGATCTATAATCCTATAGGTCTGTGATGATTATAAAATGTTCCACAACTGACCAATGAATACTCTGGCTGATATCTGAAGTGATCTATAATCCTTTAGGTCTGTGATGATTATAGAATGTTCCACAACTGACCAATGAATACTCTGGCTGATATCTGAAGTCATCTATAATCCTATAGGTCTGTGTTTATTAAAGGAATGTTCCACAACTGACCGATGACCAATACTCTGACTGGTATCTGATGTAAAGAAAGAAATCTCTCCCTACCTCACACACGTACCTGGCCCTCCCTACACTGCTATTCACCCACTGGCGCTGCACTGTCTGATATGATGTAAAGAAAGAAATCCCTCCCTACCTCACACACGTACCTGGCCCACCCTACACTGCTAACAATGTCTCTGCACTGTCTGACAAACTACAAAAAAAACGACTCTCTCCCTGCCTCAATCGCTTGCCCGTCCCTGTCTCATCGCCCGCATAATGATACTACATGCTGCAGCTGCGCGAGCAGCCATTATGTAGTGTGGGGCGTGTACTTGGCCCCTGAGTCATGATTGGCTAAAGGCCGCCTGCCTTTAATCCAATCATGGCAGAGATCATTTGATTGGCCAAAGCAAGAGGTCAGGATGCATGCTTTTGCCAATCACATAACGCGCTGCACGCGCAGCCACACGTGCAGTGCATTAGAAGCACATTTGTTTGTCATTCGACGAACGATCGAACAAGCGATGCTCGAGTCGAACTTAGCCTCGCTTTGAACTCAAAGCTCATCCCTAATTAAAACCCGTCCTCAGTTAACACAACACAAACATAAACATAGTTACAAGCACATCAATGCTATAAACATGTGTCAGAACCGCCAGCATCGGCCAGGTTGACATGCAGCGTGTCTAATCCAATCCCCCAGTTGCATCACTTCCGGTCGCCAAAGAGACCCACCCTGACAGGATTCGTCCTTACGACTTTGTCAAAGGGAAAAGCTGTAAGACAAAGTCAAAAGGATGAAATGCATCAGAGCGGAGGTATATGGCAAACGGAGCGGAAGTGACACAACCAGAGGATGAGACACACTGCATGCCAACCTGGCTGATGCTGTAGGTACTGACGCCACATGTTTAAAGCATTGATGGGCTTATGATTTTATTAAGTATATGAGTGTTATTTTAACTAAAGACGGGCTTTAATTAATAATTGAGTGATTGCAGTAATGCACTATGGGATCCTTTATTTTATCCTCTGAGTCCTAGTGATGTTGAGAAGAAATTATATATGGTGATTTAGTGTGTGCATTGGTATAGGAAATGACTGTGGTGCACTAAGAGGTGAGTCCCTTTGGTTGGGGGGCTTGTGGAACCCAGATTGCTTTAGGGAGGTTGGGAGACTACTTGTCCAGCTTCCCCAGCCTCTCTTATGTGCAAGTCACCCTGTGTCTATTAGGGGCACAGGGGGACCAAGAACCTCAGTCGGGTCTGCACTAATCAGACTCGCTGTACAACCACACTGGACTCAGCCTTTCGTGTTTACCCGGTTATCCTGGGTTCTATATGTGTGGTTTGTGTTGGGGGAGTGAGGGGCTCTTTCACTTGGGACTGTAATATTTCTGAACAGTGTCCCTCAGGAAATATATAAAGATATATTGCAGATTGCTAGGATATTGCATAAAGTGTTGTCATAGACCCTTGCTAGTGGGGTGGGGGTTTGTTGTTGTTGAATACCTGCATTTCATTGTTCTATTGTTCATGTCTGCCTTGAGTAAGCTTATTATGGGATGTGTATGTTTGTGTGGATTGGCTAAGGGGGAGGGTTTGTCAGAGTGTATATCTCCTTCTGCTTTGTGTTTCAATAAACAGTTTGATTGTGGTTTGACTCCAAAACTTGTACTGTCAAGTTCTTGGGGTAACTATAGCCAGATTCACGGATCTCGGGTTCCAGAGCTTAGGAAGCAGGTTCTTGGCAGAGATACCCAGTCAGGGTGTCTGGATTCCATCACAATATTTAGAGACCCTTTCTTTGAACTTGATAATCATGGAGATTTAGGTTAGTACTGGTAAAGCACTGTGGACCATTTAGTAGAATTTGATGGAGATTTATTTAAGTTGTTATTTCTTATGTATTGTTTTTGTGCTACCTGTGGGGAAAGATACTCTACTTCTTGGTTATTCTAATGTTTATATACTGTAAGGTGGCAACGTTTGCACAGAGATTGCACTACTACTTAGCATGGGGGTAATTTGGTTTGTAACTCCACTCATTAGATTATTAGAGGAAGGTTTTCTCTAAAAGGAGCCTAACACTCAAATACCACATTACCTATACTATACTGGGAACAGAGCTATCTAGTGGCAAGCAAGCTAACTGCACCTGCCAACATGCAGGAGACCAGATTTTATACGTAGATGTGCATCAGCTAGGCTCACAGTATGACTTCACTTAAGGAAATCAACAGTAAGTGGCAAGCTTATAAAGGCCCACACAAATGCAGAAACAACTAAAGTGTGAAATTGCTTTGCTAGAAAATAAGCAGAAATGGAGACTCAAAAAATTCTCAAAAATTAAAAAGAAACAAGCAGTTTCCTTGGCAAAGTTGAAAGCAATGAGAGAGAGTAATGATCCAAATTGTTTTGTCCCAACAGAATTGGAAGATCCAGCTGATTGCACCAGTGGATATGTGAAAGCATACAATTTACAATGGTACAAAGCTCTCTCTTGTACCCCCAACTAGCAATACTGTCTTTCAATATGGAGACCACTAAGCTGCAAATGCATGCACCACTTCATATTCACCACACAGATGTATTTACACAGTGAAAGATATTGCCTTCTATTATTACAAAAGGTGACTTCCATTCACAAGCCACAGTTCAAACTACATCCAGCAGAAGCCCTAGAGACTAAAGCTGCCCATAGAAGGTTCCAATCCCGACAAGTTCAGCAGAAACTGGGCACAATATAAAACCATGTGTGGGCAGGCTGAATGTATCAATCGCCTGCCAGATTCACTTGCAATTATCGCTAGTGGCTGGGAATAGGGGAATCATACAAATCTCTTTTCTGCAACCCATGGTTGTAGGAAAGCAATTTGCACCATCTATGGCCTGCCCTAATCACATTTAAATGCCCTTCATCATTTTGTCCTGGTATACCCACCTTTATACACCAGGGAACTTACACATCCAAGGGGTTTTACAAGTTATTTTGGCATCAGAGATTGAGGCATTAGATCTTTGTCAAATATATGATATGCTGTGAGCTCGTAAATAGTAGTCCCTTGGCTCTCAAGGCTCAACAGCTAATGTACTGAAGAACCAGTGCAGGAAACAACTCAAGATGTACTGACAATGATAAAAGAGGTAATGGTTAAACTTCCATTGCATAAATGTTAATGTAAGTGTTAAACCTACAGGCCAATAGAGATGATGAAAATCCAGCCCATAATTTGGTGGCGAACAGAGATCACTGTGTGATGCAGCCACTAAGAACTGTGAGGAGGAGCTAGCAGTGGTGGATTCAAATCCAGGATGCACACTGACAATGAGTGCAGAGAGGCTGAGTGGCAGAGTGTAACGCTCCGGCGTTTATTTGTGTGGTGTGGATTTGCAGCTGCGGAAGTTACACTCGGTAGTCATGTAGAGATGTGTTGAACTACCATATCCAACTCTCAAGACTCATCATTGTGCATCAGCCTGTCTCAGCAAGCACATACACAAACACAGACACTCATTAAAGATGTTCCTGGAGTGATATGTTTATATGTGAAAGTATAGAGGTGATACTGAGGGGACAGGCGTGGATAGTGATAGCAATGGTAAGAGGTAACAGATGGTGATAGTAAGCACTTAGCATAGCAATCATGTACAGGTAACAGGTGGTAGTGAAGAGCAGAGGAAGTGTACAGGAGATGCTAGGCTAGTGCAGTGACAAGATGGTAATAGGCTCAAGAGCTTGCAATCTAAGTAGCGGTGCAGATGTTAGATGTAACAGTATAGTTCTTAGAGTAGCAATAGTCTTTAGTAAGCAGAGTAGTAGTGAAAGTAGATTAGGAAGGTATTCCCCTGTGGGGTACTTATCACTGGTAGGTTTGTAAGGAGAGGGTTCCGGCGGTGAGGTAATGATCTTGTAGCGAGATACAAGATGTTGTAGCAAGTCTTCGGTCAATCCAGGTATTAGGGAATAGCTGGAGGATTCGGCAGCGTTAGGTAATGCTGTAGCAAGCGGTTTGCACGAACACATGTGAGTGAATGCCGGCGGTTGAAATAGCCGCTCAGAGCGGCACTCACTGATGAGGTCATGGAATTTAAAGGGACAGGTACTAGATGCGTTCCACCTATCTATATGGTGGAACGTAATGTACAAATAATAGGCTGGAAGGGTAACGCAGGTACCAGGATCTTACAGTACCCCCCCCTAAGGCCGGCTCCGGAAGGCCTATAACACTGGTCTCTCCGGGTATTTGGAGTGGAACCTTCATATAAGCCTGGGTGCGTGGACGTCAGAAGCATCCAACCAGGTGTCATCTTGGGGACCATAATTTTTCCATCTTATGAAATATTGGAGCTTTCCTCTATGGATACGAGAATCCAAAATTTCTTTAATCTCAAATTCTTCTCCACCTTCAACTTGTATTGGAGGTGGAGGCGCGATGGTAGGTCTAATCCCTTGCTTGGGTGTATGTGGCTTCAATAGAGATACATGGAACGTGGGGTGTATTTTAAGATCTGCCGGTAAAGTGAGTCGAACTGCAGATTCCCCAATGAGCTTCTCAATTGGGAAAGGTCCCAGGAATAGAGGTCCAAGCTTTTTACTAGGAATTTTCAACCTCAAGTTCCTCGTAGATAGCCAAACAAGATCCCCAATAGCATATTGAGGTGAAGGTCTTCTGCGGAGGTCATAGTACCTCTTTTGTTGGCTATAAGCATGTGAGATGGTGGTGTTAAGTAAGCCCAAAGAGTCTTTTATTTGGGTGAGATAGTCAGAGGCTACTGGGTTACTTGATGGTAGGATGCGTGGTGGAAGAATTGTGGGATGGAACCCATAGTTCAGGTAGAACGGACTTTGCTTAGTAGTACTGTGGGTTGCATTGTTATAAGCAAATTCTGCCAGAGGGAGGAGGTCAACCCAATCATCCTGTAGGTATGAGGTGTAGCAACGCAAATATTGTTCAATACACTGGTTGACTCTTTCAGTTTGTCCGTTGGTCTGCGGGTGATAGGGGGAAGTAAGTTTTCGCTCAATGTATGTGACATAGAGCTTGCCAAAACTTAGAGATGAACTGCGAGCCCTGGTCAGATAAAAGAGTCTTTGGAATTCCATGTAGTTTGAACACATATTTTACTAGCAATTCCGCTGTTTCCTTAGATGAAGGTAGTCTGTGAATGGGAATGAAATGTGCCATTTTTGTCAGATGGTCCACTGACAATAGGATGGTAGTGAATCCCTTGGACGGTGGTAATTCCACTATGAAGTCTAAAGAAACAACTTCCCATGGAACTTTGGGTATTGGTAGACTGCAAAGTAAACCAGAAGGTTTTGTAGTGTCAATTTTGGACCTTGCACAGATGTCACATGAAGAAATGAATTTTTGTACAGACGTCTTCATCCCAGGCCACCAAAATTGCCTAGTGAGCAAATTAAATGTCTTAGTCATACCCATATGTCCTGCCATATGTACGTCATGGGATAACTCCAAGATTTTGGTACGCATACCGGGAGGTATGTAGAGTTTGTCGTTAAAGTAGCGGAAGCCTTCTGCATCAGTACTTAGTTGAGGTGGTGGTGAATCCAGTCTTAGACTGTGCAGAATCTCTTCCTTTAAGGGACGAACAACACCAATAATACGGTCATGGGGTATTATAGGTAATGAAGGAATTTCGGCACAGTTATCTTCGGTTAACCGTGATAACGCATCTGCCTTCTTGTTTTTGTCTGCAGGTGTATAGGTCACTAAGAAATTGAATCTTAGGAAGAATAGCGACCAACGTACCTGTCGGTGGGAAAGGGTCTTGTTGGTCTGGAGATATTGGAGGTTTTTATGGTCTGTATATATGAGTATTGGCAACCGGGTGCGCTCAAGTAGATGTCGCCAATTCTCCAGTGCCAACTTCATGGCAAGTAACTCTTTTTCACCCACTGGGTAGTTCACCTCTGGGTTACTTAGTGATTTAGAGAAGAAGGCAACTGGATGAAGTGGTGAAGTATTCGTAGGTCGTTGGGAAAGAACTGCTCCTACAGCCATATTTGACGCATCTACCTCCAGGATGTATTGGAGGGATGGGTCTGGATGGCGTAGTATGGGAGCGGTAATGAAGCTTGATTTCAACAAGCTGAACGCTTTATTTGCTTCTTCAGACCATTTAAATGTTTGCTTAACACTTGTAAGTTGTGTGAGTGGTCTCACAATAGACGAGAAGTTCTTGATGAACTTCCTATAGAAGTTTGAGAATCCAAGAAATCGTTGTAAGGCCTTACGAGTTGTTGGTACAGGCCAATCCAGAATACAGGATATCTTGCTCATATCCATCTTGATGCTGTTCTTGGATATGATGTATCCTAAGAATAACACCTCTTCCTTATGGAATAGGCATTTCTTCAGTTTTACGTACAAGTTGTGTGCGAGCAATCTGGACAACACAAGTCTTACATGTCTTTTATGTTCAGACAAGGATTGAGAGTAAATGAGTATATCGTCCAGATATACTACGACACAGACATCGAGTAGATCTCGTAAGATGTCGTTTATGAACCGCTGAAATGCTGCGGGAGCATTACACAACCCAAACGGCATCACTAGATATTCGAATAGTCCGTATCTAGTTCTGAATGCCGTCTTCTACTCATCCCCACTACGGATGCGGATGAGATTGTAAGCCCCTTTAAGGTCTAACTTTGAGAAGTAAGTGGCTCCACGCACTTGTTCAATCAGTTCCGGGATGAGAGGTAAGGGATAGCGATCCTTTATCGTAATAATATTTAATTGCCTATAGTCAATAATAGGCCGAAGGCTTAAATCCTTATTGCGGACAAAGAAAAGTCCTGCAGCTGTAGAGGAAGTAGAGGGTCTAATGAACCCTTTCGCTAAGTTCTCATCCAAGTATTCCTTGAGATGAGAAAGTTCATCCTGAGAAAGAGGATAAACATGACCGAAAGGTAGCTTACTATTAGGGAGTAGGTCAATAGAACAATCGTAGTCCCTATGGGGAGGCAACACTTGAGCATTTTTCTCAAGGAAGACTTCTGATAAATCCTGATAGCATGGTGGTGGTGTAATTTCCTCTGACACCATGGACAGGATTTTCTTTTGAGATTGGAGGTTACACGTGGTCTCGCAATAGTGAGAAGGGAAGGTTAGGGACCGTGTCTTCCAATCAATAGTTGGTTGATGTATATGTAACCAGGGAAGTCCCAAAATAATGGGAAAATGTGGTGAGGGTAACACATCAAACGTGGTGGTCTCAACATGAGACTCGTTAGCAGTAGCAAGGAGTGCTTGTGTCTGAGTACGGAATACCGTTAATCAAACTAACAGAGACAGGTTTGGGTTTTGAAATAATAGGTATTTTATTTAAAGCAACAAAACTAGTGTCAATGTAGTTCCCACAAGATCCTGTGTCGATCATGGCCTTGGTGGTGATCCTAATTTGGTCCCATTGTAGGATCAAACGAATAAAGAGATAGGGATTAGTAAAAGAAGTCGTTAATCCCCCCAGCAAGACCTGTGAACACTCACCCTTTTTCTTGTGGACAAGGGGACAAACGCTTATCAAATGTTCGGCGGAGGCGCAGTACATACAGAGATTTTCTGTTCTTCTCCTGGCCTTTTCAGTAGATGATATTGGTGGGCGGATGGTTCCTACCTCCATAGGAGTAGGATCAAAGGACGACTCCCGAGAAGGGGTGGGTAATGGGATTCCCATTTTCTCAGCCTTCCTCTCTCACAATTGTCTGTCTATTTTGATACTAAGTTGTATCAAGGCATCCAAGGTGCCAGGTAAATCCGCTCAGGCGAGCTCGTCTTTTATGGCTTCAGATAACCCAAGCCTGAACTGGGTTCGCAGAGATGCATCATTCCACCCTGAATCAAGGGTCCATCTCTTGAACTCTGCTACGAAATCTTCAACAGGTCTCCTTCCTTGTTTTAAAGCCCTCAATTGGCTGTCAGCAGTACTCTGCCTATTAGAGTCTTCATATAGGCTAGAGAGCTCTGCTAAAAACGTAGGATAGGAGTTGAGAAGAGGGTCATTTTTCTCAACAAGAGAGTCTGCCCAAGCCCGTGGATCACCTGACATATATGATATAGTGGTGCAGACGTTTAATTGGTCTGTAGTGTAAGTACGAGGTTTTAGATTAAAAAGCAATTGACATGCGTTTTTAAATTCACTGAATTTTTTCCGATCACCCGTAAACACTTGTGGAGGGTTTATTTTGGGCTCACGGGGTTGGGCAGCAGTGAGCTGTGAAACACGGGCTATCTGCTGTCTCAAGGTCTGGTTTTCATTTTTCACTTCAGTAAGTGAAAGAATTAATGAATCTACCTTTTGTGATAGTTGTATCACATGTGTAGCTATTTCCGCTGAATCCATTTTTCTGGTTCGTGCAATCTGTAACGCTCCGGCGTTTATTTGTGTGGTGTGGATTTGCAGCTGCGGAAGTTACACTCAGTAGTCATGTAGAGATGTGTTGAACTACCATATCCAACTCTCAAGACTCATCATTGTGCATCAGCCTGTCTCAGCAAGCACATACACAAACACAGACACTCATTAAAGATGTTCCTGGAGTGATATGTTTATATGTGAAAGTATAGAGGTGATACTGAGGGGACAGGCGTGGATAGTGATAGCAATGGTAAAAGGTAACAGATGGTGATAGTAAGCACTTAGGATAGCAATCATGTACAGGTAACAGGTGGTAGTGAAGAGCAGATGAAGTGTACAGGAGATGCTAGGCTAGTGCAGTGACAAGATGGTAATAGGCTCAAGAGCTTGCAATCTAAGTAGCGGTGCAGATGTTAGATGTAACAGTATAGTTCTTAGAGTAGCAATAGTCTTTAGTAAGCAGAGTAGTAGTGAAAGTAGATTAGGAAGGTATTCCCCTGTGGGGTACTTATCACTGGTAGGTTTGTAAGGAGAGGGTTCCGGCGGTGAGGTAATGATCTTGTAGCGAGATACAAGATGTTGTAGCAAGTCTTCGGTCAATCCAGGTATTAGGGAATAGCTGGAGGATTCGGCAGCGTTAGGTAATGCTGTAGCAAGCGGTTTGCACGAACACATGTGAGTGAATGCCGGCGGTTGAAATAGCCGCTCAGAGCGGCACTCACTGATGAGGTCATGGAATTTAAAGGGACAGGTACTAGATGCGTTCCACCTATCTATATGGTGGAACGTAATGTACAAATAATAGGCTGGAAGGGTACCGCAGGTACCAGGATCTTACACAGAGTAGCCTTGTAGCAGTATACATACTGTGTACAGGGCCAGGGAAGCTTCATTCGGGTTGTTCAGAAGGAGGGCATCTTGCTTGCTAAGACAACATGGCACTAACATGGAGCTGTTGCTCTGTTGTCTAGTCCCCTTAAGATATTCTGCAACACCCTGATGCATGAGTACACTTTTGAAATTAGCACATTCTTTTGTTTATTGTCCTCAAGGTTCAACAACTGTCCAGTTAACTGCAGGACCTTGAACTATGTTAGGGGACTTCATTTGCTTATTAGGTGATAAGGGTCACAATATGATGAACACGTTAAGAAACTGAGAGCAGTACATGTGGATTATCCAGAAGCAGGCCTTGCTAGTGCAAGGGAAAGACTTTAAAATGCCTATGGTAGCTATGAAGCCAAAGAAAGAGCTGTGTTTCAAGAAACTACATACATTTCCAAAAACAATTAATAAGAATCATTGCAAACTCTAAGAAACCTGCTGAGGAATCTAGAGTTGACAAAGGCAGTCTATCGCTTGCCAGGACTAACCTATTTGGATACTGATCATGGCATAAATCAGTTGGTGTCAAAACTGCCATACAATCTGCAGGAGAAATGGGCAGCATAGGACTCAAAGTATAACAGAGGTAATAATGTATTCCTTCATCCATTCCTATATTTTTGTAGGATTTTCAGCGTTACAGCCTGAATAAGGTATGATCCCAGCTAAATATAGAGACTTAAAGCAGTTTTAAAGTCAGGAAGGTTTTTATCTTCATGCATTCTATGCATGAAGATAAAAAGCCTTCTGTGTGTAGCAGCCCCATCAGCACCCCCTAATACCTGTGCCCCCTCTCTGTCCAGTGATGTCCACGAGTCCCTAGGCCATCCTGAGACTCTCCCTTCTGATTGGCTGAGATACAGCCGTGGCGCCATTGACTCCCGTGGCTGTCATTCAAAGTCAGTGAGCCAATCAGGCGAGAGAGAGTGGGTGGGGCTGAACGGCAGCTCCATGTCTGAATGGACACACAGAGCTGCAGCTCAGCTCAGGTGCCCCCATAGTCAACTGCTTGCTGTGGGGGCACTCGATAGAAGGGAGGGCCTCCTCAGTAGTGATGTCGCGAACATAAAATTCGCTGTTCGCGAACGGCGAACGCGAACATCGGCGAATGTTCGCGAACCGGCGAACATTGCGAACCGCCATAGACTTTAATAGGCAGGCGAATTTTAAAACCCACAGGGACTCTTTCTGGCCACAATAGTAATGGAAAAGTTGTTTCAAGGGGACAAACACCTGGACTGTGGCATGCCGGAGAGGGATCACACAAAAAAAAGTTCTTAAAAATTGTAATTTTTTGATAGAGAGCCAATTATTGGAAAAATTAAAAAAAAATAAAAATAAAAAATTTCTTTGGATTTAGCATCTGGGGGGGTCTAAAAAGTGTACCTGTGAAGTTTCAGCTCTGTAGCATGTCCGGAACCAGAAAAAATTAGGAATTAGGGTTAGGGCTAGGGTTAGGGTTAGGGCTAGGGTTAGGGTTAGAGTTAGGGCTAGGGTTAGGGTTAGGGTTAGGACTAGGGTTAGGGTTAGGGTTAGGGTTAGGTTTAGGGTTAGGGTTATTTTTTTGGCTAGGCTTAGAGGGTTAGGGTTAAGGTTAGAGGGTTAGGGTTAGGGTTAGAGGGTTAGGGTTAGGTTTAGTGTTAGGGGCTAGTGTTAGGGTTACGGTGAGATACTTAGGATTAGAGTTAGTAGCCCTACCCCTACCCCTCTAACTCTAACCCTAAGCACTAAAAATAACCCTAACCTTAGCCCTGACCCTAACCCTAGCCCTAACCCTAACCCTAGCCCTAACCCTGATTCTATTTTTTTTCTGGTTCTGGACATGCTACAGAGCTGAAACTTCACAGGTACCCTTTTTAGACCCACCAGACAATAAATCCAAAGAAATTTTTTTTTTTTAAGTTTTTTTTTTTTTTTAAGTTTTCCAATAATTGGCTCTCTATCAAAAATGACAATTTTTAAGAACTTTTTTTGTGTGATTTAGTGTCTAGGGGGTCTAAAAAGTGTACTTGTGAAGTTTCAGCTCTGTAGCATGTCCAGAACCAGAAAAAAAGATAATTTTTCAGTAGAGCAGGGATGGTGGGAACCCCTTTTACACCTATATGATCTTTTTTTCCTGGTTCTGGACATGCTGCAGAGCTGAAACTTCACAGGTACACCTTTTAGACCCCCAAACAATAAATCCAAAGAAATTTTTTTTTTGTTAAGTTTTTTTTTTTTTTTTAAGTTTTCCAATAATTGGCTCTCTATCAAAAATGACAATTTTTAAGAACTTTTTTTGTGTGATTTAGTGTCTAGGGGGTCTAAAAAGTGTACTTGTGAAGTTTCAGCTCTGTAGCATGTCCAGAACCAGAAAAAAAGATAATTTTTCAGTAGAGCAGGGATGGTGGGAACCCCTTTTACACCTATATGATCTTTTTTTCCTGGTTCTGGACATGCTGCAGAGCTGAAACTTCACGGGTACACCTTTTAGACCCCCCAAACAATAAATCCAAAGAAATTTTTTTTTGTTAAGTTTTTTTTTTTTTAAGTTTTCCAATAATTGGCTCTCTATCAAAAATGACAATTTTTAAGAACTTTTTTGTGTGATTTAGTGTCTAGGGAGTCTAAAAAGTGTACCTGTGAAGTTTCAGCTCTGTAGCATGTCCAGAACCAGAAAAAAAAAGATAATTTTTCAGTAGAGCAGGGATGGTGGGAACCCCTTTTACACCTATATGATCTTTTTTTTCTGGTTCTGGACATGCTACATATATATATATATATATATATATATATATATATATATATATTAAAAAAATACTCAAATACCAGCCCTCAAAGGGGCTTTTGGGGACAATATATATATATATATATATATATATATATATATATATATATATCACAGAACAAAAAAAATTACACAAATACCAGCCCTCAAAAGGGCTTTTGGGGACAATAGATAGATATATATGTATATCCAAAAAAAAACTCAAATACCAGCCCTAGGAAGGGCTTTTTGGGGTGCTGTCCTTACAGCAGGAGTGTACCAAGAACACTGGCTAACAAGACCGGGAACTGTCCCCAGCTATAACAGCAGCACCAGCACTTTCCCTGCTCTCAGTAACACAGAAATGATCTAAGATGGATGCTGCCCTTGCTTATTTATAGGAGGTGGGAGGGTGTGGGAGGGAGGTATGCTGATTGGCCTGGAATGTGTCTGCTGACTGTGATGTTCAGGGTCAAAGTTTGCCTCAATGATGATGTATAGGAGGCGGACCGAACATCGCATATGTTCGCCCACAGCGGCGAACGCGAACGTTCGAAGTTCGCTGGGAACCGTTTGCCGGCGAACCGTTCGGTACATCTCTACTCCTCAGACCATTTTACACCATACTAGATGAATAAAGCAAGAGATCCTTGGTTGAACCAAAATTATTTGAAATATTTTGCATTAAACGACATGCAACACCATAATCTCTCAACACCAGTTCTGGTCAAGTAGAAACTTTTGGCAGACGGGGTAATGGGTACATTGTCTCCTTGATTTAATAAAATATGCACATACCAGTGCCAACATTTTTGAATGTGACCAGTTACTGGATGACAGGAAGAAACGTAAACTCCAGAAGCTGCATATCATCATCCCCATTTAAGGCACCTGGCTGATCAAATTCCTTCTATGTACATGAATGCCAAAATTCTACTGTTGCTGGAAAGAGAAGTTCTTAGAGTACATATGGTGTGCCAGCAGTTAAATGGTCATGACAACTTCCCATATGCACAAAGAATTGATCAAGGTTAGGTCATAGTGATAATGTGTGTTTGGACAAGATGTGCAAATCATTACTTTAAAACTGTTATTTTAGAAAATAGATGTAAAACATATTTCAGGCCAAGATTTTATCATTGTGAAGCAAAGGAGAAGCCTATAAACATCATCCAAATACCTGATGTTTCTCCTAACCCATGTGATTACAAGTTAGAGAACACAGGGTTTTGTACTACACATAATGACAATAAAATAGCTCTGTGAGTTGAGGCCCGAGAATTAATCAAACAATTTGACAATTAATTCTTCAATGATGACTCTTAACACCTTAGTTGTACCCTGCTTCAAGAGTCAAGCTTCCAAACAATCGCGAGCAGGCTTTATCCAGATCAGTCTCACTGACGCAAACACTTAAGAACAAGCCCGAAATAAAAGACCATTTTGTTGCTTTTATGAAAAAGATATTTGACAATGATCATGCCGAGCCGGCTTCATCTTTACAAGAACACCATGAGTGCTGATATCTCCCTTTCTTCGGAATGTATCACCCGCGTAAAGCTAAACAAATCAGGGTAATGTTTAACTTCTGCAGCAAGTATCAAGATATATCGAATGACGTTCTCCTCCTTGATCCTAATCTAACCTACGGCCTTGTAGAAGTACTTATGAAGTTCAGATGAGAGCTAGCTGCCATTACATTGAACAGTTGTTCAATTCCTTTATTGTACAAGAAGACCATAGGAATTTCAGGTTTCTGTGGTACCATGATAATACCATAAACAACAAAGTTATTGATGTCTTTGTTAACAGCCTCTCACCTTCTGTTGTGAGTTCTGGCCTATGAAGGACTGCTCTTGATGGTGAAAGACAACATGGAGCAGAAACTTAACACTTTGTTAAGAGAGACTTCTACATCTATGATGAACTTACCCCTTAAGCCACAAATGAGGACCTGCTCCAAAAGACAAACTTTGCTTTCTGAAGCCAACCTTAAACTCCATAAGCCTCAAACAGTGCTGTTGTTATGAAAGCATTTCAGCCTGGCGGTCATGTCAACAGACTTAATGACCTAAATTCGGGAAAGGGTAAGCCACCTGTAAAGAGAAGTTTGAGTTTGTGATGGAACTTATTGAAATACTTCTTTGGCTTTCAATTTAGCTCTATAGACAAGTCATATACAAAATGCAGTATTCTCTCAGTAGTGAGCAACCTACAAGATCCACTGGGGTTCAGAGCTCCCATCACCATACAAGGCAAATCCTTTCTAAGACAGTAACCGGAGACTAATAAAGACTGTGACGCTTAACTACTAACTGACAGACAATCAAAATGGGTGTCCTGGAAGCAACCTGTAAATGCCTTACACGGGATTCACATACCACGCTGTTACACTACAGTTCCTTTGCTGCAAGTCAGAGAAAGGACATTTTCATTTTCTCAGATGCATCCATTAAGGCCATAGCAGCTGTTGCCTACCTCATGATAATCTTGCAATCAAACCCATGTTGGCAAAGCTAAGTTAGCACCTACAGTGGGGATCAAAAGTTTGGGCACCCCAGGTAAAAATTTGTATTAATGTGCAAAAGAAGTCAAGGAAAGATGGAAAAATCTAATTACAGATTAGACATTCTTATAATATGTCAACAAAAGTTAGATTTTATTTCCATCATTTACACTTTCAAAATAACAGAAAACAAAAAAATGGCTTCTGTAAAAGTTTGGGCCCCCTGCAGAGTTACTTGCACCTTTGGCAAGTATCACAGCTTGTAAACGCTTTTTGTAGCCAGCCAAGAGTCTTTCAATTCTTGTTTGAGGTATCTTTGCCCATTTTCCCTTACAAAAGTCTTCCAGTTCTTTGGGATTTCTGGGCTGTCTGTCACGCACTGCTCTTTTAAGGTCTATCCATAGATTTTCAATTATGTTGAGATCAGGAGATTGTGAAGGCCATGGCAAAACCTTCAGTTTACGCCTCTTGATGTAATCCCCTGGATTTTCCCCTGTGTTTAGGATCATTTTTCATTTGTAGAAGCCATCTTCTCTTTAACTTTAGCTTTTTCACAGATGGCATCAAGTTACCATCCAAAATTTGCTGAAATTTTATTGAATTTATTTTTCCTTCTACTCGTGAGATGTTCCCTGTGCCACTGGCTGCCATACAACCCCAAAGCATGATTGATCCACCCCCATGCTTAACAGTTGGACAGAGGTTCTTTTCATTAAATTCTGTGCCCCTTCTTCTCCAAACGTACCTTTGCTCATTCCGGCCAAAAAAGTAAAATTTTAACCTCATTGGTCCACAGAACTTGTTTCCAAAATGCATCAGGCTTGTCTATATGTTCATTTGCAAAGTTCAAACGCTGATTTTTGTGGTGAGGACGTAGAAGAGGTTTTCTTCTGATGACTCTTTCATGAAGACCATATTTGTACAAGTATCTCTTTATAGTGGAATAGTGTACCACAACTCCAGTGTCTGCCAGATCTTTCTGGAGGGATCGTGCAGTCAAACGTGGGTTTTGAATTGTTTTTCTCACAATCCTGCGAGCTGTTCTGTCTGATATTTTTCTTGGTCTTCCAGATCTTGCTTTAACTTCCACTGTTCCTGATGACTGCCATTTCTTAATTACATTCCGAACAGAGGATATTGACATCTGAAAACGCTTTGCTATCTTCTTACAGCCTTCTCCAGCTTTGTGAGCATCAACTATTTTCAGTTTCAGTTTTCTAGACAACTGCTTAGAAGATCCCATGGTGCTGATTGTTGGGGCAAGGTCAGATGAGTCTGGGTATTTAAAACCTTTGAGATTGAGATCTTCCCAGACGATGATTGAGAACAATCCATGACACTGGCAGGTCTCAGGCTTTGCAAAGGGGGCAGTGCATGCTATAAATTCTGCAGGGTGCCCAAACTTTTGCAGACGCCATTTTTTTGTTTTCTGTAATTTTGAAAGTGTCAATGATGGAAATAAAATCTAACTTTTGTTGACATATTATAAGAATGTCTAATCTGTAATTTGATGCCTTTTGGAGATTTTTCCATCTTCCCTTGGCTTCTTTATGCACATTAATACAAATTTTTATCTGGGGTGCCCAAACTTTCGATCACCACTGTATACCGGAGGATCCAATTCCTAGGCTTGAGTGTTCTAGCTATGGAAATTGCAGATTTCATAATGCAAGTGCTAGACACTCAGGTTGATGACATCAAGTTCTACACACACATCAGTGTTGTTCTGGGCTATATGCTATATACAATCAAGATACTTGTATATCTATGTCATTAATCAGGTAGAAATGATTAGGTAATCCTACAAGCCTGAACTATACCCTTATTTTCCATTTGAAATTAATCCTACAGACAATGCCACCAGGCTAGTATCTACAAGTGTTTTTGCATATTCTTCCTGGTCAAGAGGTTCAGAATTCCTGCTAGTTCACACAGAGAGAAGAACAACTGCTTATATCTTCAATCTCTCAGGACCCTGACATAAATCTAGAAGTTAGTCCTGATGTCAAACAAATCTACAAGTTGGACACTTCTTTTTGCTGAAAGACCAACAAACTGAGAGAGTTAACTGACCCATGGACATCATTAAGATTTCCTAGTGATTGTACTTACACATGGCAGAGGGGAATGTTACAAGAAATTGTACTGTTAAGATTTTATCAGACCCATCACTTAACTTGTATTGCTTTTTCCATTTGGGGACTGAACCTTGTTTCACCTGCATCTCCACTTGAAGAAAATATTGTTCTGACATGCAAGAATATGCCAAAAACATTCAGCTGAACCTGCAAGTTGAACCTAATACCACTCCTTCACCTTTAACGTTGTCTTAAAGCGGAGTTCCAAAAAAGAAAAGTCTTCAGCTACAAATTCTGTAGCTGCTGACTTTTAATATAAGGACACTTACCCCTCCAGGGAGCCCGCAATGTCGGCACCCCAAGCTGATCTGTCTATCGGCTTTGGATGCAGGCACCGGCATTGCAAGTAAGGGAAACCTTACCTACTGCGCATACGCGAGTCGCATGGAGCTTTCTGATGTATTGAATGCTTGTTTTTTCTTCTTTGTTCTCTTAGATTTTCAAGACAACTATAGCAAATTGCACTGTTGTTAATCAGTTTTCACATAGCTTTCATTATTATTTATAGTGGTATCTGACAAATGTGGGCTGCCTTCAGCAGTTAAATGGCCAATGCTATAGCATTTATGTTTACTTCTTAAGTGTTTCCACAATTGTTCATTGTTATGCTGTGACCTTGCAGGCACTGTGTTTGCTGTGAATCCTCCCATCTGTGTGATGCAATTTCCTCCTTCCTCTTTTGTGAGTTCCTGCAAGATGCGCACATTGGGGCTGGAGAGAAAAATTTCCTTTGACCTTCACATGTTACAAATACCAATATCTATCACATCATATTGTTTGCCTCAACCTCTCTGCATTTAAATAAAGATATTTGTGAATTCTAATGAAGACTGTCTGCAGGGATTACCTCTGCTAAATTTTGAGACCAGGCAAAGGGGTCTCAGGAAGGGATAAGTCACTATTACAACAACTGGAGTCAATATAAGTATTCACAATGGGGTTGATTTACTAAAACTTGAGAGTGCCAAATCTGGTGCAGTTCAGTTTCCAGTTTTTCTTGTCAAATCCTAATTGAACAACATGAAGTTAGAAGCTGATTGGCTACCATGTACAGCTGCACCAGACTTGCACTCTCCAGTTTTATTAAATCTCTCTGGAGAAGGTAATTTGGATTCCGCAAAGCTACCGAGCACTGTCTAGTTTAAGAGTCCACTAACAATTAATGCACTTAAAATATGGCACACAGTTCATATACAATTTAAATAGAGCACAATTCACCTTTATTACCTCTTATTGGCACAAATTCTACCAGGGAAAGAGGATTCATTTTTAATATGGACACAAAATAAGTAGCAGTTAAAGGATTTTATGAACAGATCAAGGGTATGCACACTTCAAGAATTACATCATAAATTAGGTATTACTTCTTTAGATGAGTGGTAACATTGCCAGTTGAGGTACTGTGTAGCATCATTACCTCATACGTTACATGCAGGGGAAGATTTACTTCCCTTCTCGAGGTTGCTCAATTCATAGATTACTCCAACCCATTGTCTTTCCCAAATCTATAGGATATATACACCACACTCGTGGAGCCTGGAATACCACCATACATAGGGAAATGAGAAAGAGAACCTGGAGTAACTTTAAATGAGCAACAGAGTGTAATGGTGCTCAAATTGACGCATACCTGTATCTCCTTAATAGATGCAAATGTAAAAGAAATTGTAAATTCTGTATAAAATGGTATTCTATTTTGTATGCCTTGCTTATGTATTGCACACTTCACTCATTGTGCACACAGCACTAATAATGTTTTGATTACACTTGAATTCTTTCAAGTCCTGATTAGAAATTAGCCTGCCTATGTAACGCCCCTTGTTACCATAAAAGTACAATTGTAACATTAATGTGATACCTACGTAAGCATGTGTATAAAAAACCTTGATTGCGCCAAATAAACAGAACAGTTATTTGGAAAGATGCTGACTGTATCTTTGTGTCGGTTCTCTACTGCAGTAGTTATTATTAATTTTGAACCACTTATCAATATGAGGATAGGATTTGCCTATATATAAAATTTCCAGAACAATTTCCAGAAAACTTTCAGGTGATCCTGAGAATCCGAAACAAGGTGCTTGAGACGATCTGGGGATTTCTGATAATCAGCTGACTGAGGTAAGTCCTTTGCTAACATTTCAGTTATCAAACTTCCATGATCAGTAAGGCATTTTCATGGCAAAGGGTACATATTTTACTACTTTTAATTGAACTGTATTGATTAGTGGTTAGAGGTTATGTCGTCACTGTCTACTGTCTATTGGAGTGTTATAGATAAGAAAAGGAAGAAAAGTGCTGTTATTAGGTTACATGAAGTACACATCTGCTGTAATTATAGTTTAGAGGCAAGAGGGTATAAGCACAGGTAAAGAAGAGAAAAAGACTGGCCAGTCATTATGGGCATTAAATGAATTAGGGAATAAATAGATAAGAGACCCTCAAAAATCCCCAGCACAAGAGAAGCGCTAGAGAATATATGAACCAAAGGTGCGGTTCTGCCTATACTGAGTCCCTAGATCAGGGATCTCCAAACGAAGGCCCTCCAGCTGTTGTGGAACTACACGTCCCATGAGGCATTGTAAAACTCTGACATTTACAGACATGACTAGGCATGATGGGAATTGTAGTTCCTGAACAACTGGAGGGCTATGGTTTGGAGACTCCTGACCTAGATAAATGGTTAAAGTGGACAGGGATCCACAATGGGTAACAGTGTTACCAAGTCAACAGGGACTGAGAATCATGAAGATTAAATAGCCAGAGAAACAGCTATCTATTTGAGCAAAATGGATCAAGACAGACAAATTAACACTAGAAATAAAGGGAAATTTTGATGTTAAGTTGTGGAATGAATTTAGGGTCAGGCACTTCAATTAGTAAATTCTAAAACATGAGAAAAAGCCAAAACAGAGAAATGAGCGTCAAATTGTATAGGAGTTACATCGTTTTTGGTCCTAGCCCAAAAAGTATACTTTATATGTGGTTAGAGAAGGAAGATGGGATAAGTACTATGGCTGTTCATCTGATCATAGGAGACTAGACTTGAAAAAACATAAATAAGTCAACAGGACCAGAGGGCTTACACCCGAGGGCCCTTAAGGAACTCAGCCAGGTAATAGCCAGACTATTGTTCCTAATTTTTATGGACAGTCTACTGATGGAAATGGTACCAGCTGACTGGAAAATAGCCAATGTGGCACCAATATTTAAAAAAGGGCCGAGATATATCACTGGGAACTTCAGGCCGGTTAGCCTAACATCAATTGCCTGCAAGCTATTGAAGGGGAGGATAAGGGATTATATACAAGATTTTAGTCATAAAATTGGTATCATTAGTAGTAATTAGCATGGAATCATGAAGAACCGTTCTTGCCAGACCAATTAATTAACCTTCTATGAAGAAGTGAGCTGCCATCTAGAAAAAGGAAGGCCTGTGGATGTGGTGACTTTGCAAAGACATTTAAGGCAGTTCCCCACAAACGTTTACTGTACAAACTAAGGTAGGTATGGACCAAAGGGTGAGTACCTGGATTGAAAACTGGCTTCAGGGGCAAGTCTAGAGAGTGGTGATAAATGGCGAGTTCTCGGAATGGTCTGGTGTGAAAAGTGGGGTCCCCCAAGGATATGTCCTGGGACCAATCCTGTTTAATCTCTTCAGAGGATGGGATAAGCAGTAGTGTTGAGCGAACACGGACTGTTCGCTCAACACTACTGCTTATCCCATCCTCTGAACTGTTAAGCGAACACAATTATTCGGTACGAACAATTGGATTTTTGTTACCCGAATGTTCGGGTTTAAAATCCGTGTTCGGTCATTTTATTTCCGGGTTTGTATGTATTGGCGCGCTTTTAATGGCGGGCTTTCAACAGCCAATCAACAAGCATTTAACTGGTGTGCCTTAAGCCATCCCAGCCATGCCTACAAATGTATTAGTAGCTGTGATTGGCCATCTGAAGCATGTGACCAAGTCTTTATAAGTTTGAGACCGAGCGCCGCTGCGTCATTCTGCTGTAGTACAGGGACAGAGCACACATCATACGTGCTGGCTGCTGATTAGGGACAGACAGTCATAAATTATATTGTGTCCGAAAAGAATTCAGAATCAGGGACAGGTCGGAGTGCTGCAGGCAGGGCGAGTTGTTAGGGCATTTTAGGGCGAGGCTGGAGATAGGCAGGGTCAGTGTTCTACAATCGATTTTGCTGTGTGGGGGGGGGGGGGGGGTTTGCAGTGCCGGCAGTGACCGATCTTATCGATCATTTTAGGGCCAGGCTGGAGATAGGCAGGGTCAGTGTTCTACAATCGATTTTGCTGTGTGGGGGGTTTGCAGTGCCGGCAGTGACCGATCTTATCGATCATTTTAGGGCGAGGCTGGAGATAGGCAGGGTCAGTGGTCCACATTGATTTTGCTGTGTGTGGGGTGGTGTGAACACAATCTTTTTGCCCGCTGAGGAGGAGGGGGAAAAAAGTATTTTTTATCAGTCAGTTGTGTGCAGCGTTTTTCCTTCAGTGCTGCTGACTGTGATAATACACTGCTGTGTTCACATGTGCTATTATTGAGTGATTTCAAAATGTATACACTTTTTTCTATTCCACTATTCAATATACACCCTTTTGGGTTAAAAAAATAAATTGTGGCATAGTCTGTACTAATCTATTTAAAAATTACAAACTTAAAAGGGGAATTTTCTTTTTTTTTCCCTCCATAGCCTGCAGCAGAACTGACTGATATAAGACACTGCTGTTCACATGTGCTATTGAAAAATCACCAATTTTATATCATATTTTCTATTCCGCTATTCAATCTACACCCCCTAAAAATAATTAAATTGCCTTTGGGGGTACAAAAAATAGTAATTTGGGCCTAGTCTGGGTCTGTACGTGTGAGATACATACACCTTTTGATATCATATTTTCTATTCCGCTATTCAATCTACACCTTTGGGGTAAAAACAATTAAATTGCGGGATAGTCTGTATCGGTACGTGTGAGATACACCTTTCCAATTTTTGGGGCGCATCTCATACCGCCGAGGATTGCAGGGTGCTTCAGTGTGCCTCCTGCCTGTTCCGAACTCCTCCTACTCCTCATCCTGCCTTTGGGGGTACAAAAAATAGTAATTTGGGCCTAGTCTGGGTCTGTACGTGTGAGATACATACACCTTTTGATATCATATTTTCTATTCCGCTATTCAATCTACACCTTTGGGGTAAAAACAATTAAATTGTGGGATAGTCTGTATCGGTACGTGTGAGATACACCTTTCCAATTTTTGGGGCGCATCTCATACCGCCAAGGATTGCAGGGTGCGTCAGTGTGCCTCCTGCCTGTTCCGAACTCCTCCTACTCCTCATTAGTGATGTCGCGAACCTAAAATTCGCCGTTCGCGAACGGCGAAAGCGAACATCGGCAAATGTTCGCGAACCGGCGAACCTGGCGAACCGCCATAGAGTTCAATAGGCAGGCGAATTTTAAAACACACAGGGACTCTTTCTGGCCACAATAGTGATGGAAAAGTTGTTTCAAGGGGACTAACACCTGGACTGTGGCATGCCGGAGGGGGATCCATGGCAAAACTCCCATGGAAAATTACGTAGTTGACGCAGAGTCGGGTTTTGATCCATAAAGGGCATAAATCACCTAACATTCCTAAATTGTTTGGAATAACGTGCTTTAAAACATCCAGTGTGTGAATACGATCAGGTATAATGTTTTATCGGTCAAGTAGTGTAAGGGTTACGCCCGCTTCACAGTGACAGACCAAACTCTGACAGACCAAACTCCCCGTTTAACAACAGTCAGTCAGTCCATTTGCACAACCGCAAACTCCCCATTTGCACAAGGTTGGATACCAAGCTAGCCATGTCCCGTTCCTTGTCCTCACTGACATTATTGAAGGTCTCTTCCTCCACCCAGCCACGTACAACACCAAGGGTCCCTGAAAGGTGAGAACAAGCCCCCTGGGACGCCTGCTGTGGCTGGTATTCCACCTCCTCAAAGCCACCTTCCTCCTCTGACTTCTCTTCTTCAGACTCCTCTCTCTGCGTTGCCACAGGTCCAGCAATTGACAACGACAAGGCTGCTTCTGGTGGTGATGGGGAGTGGACCACAACTCTTCCTCTTCATGCTCATCTACAGCCTGATCCAGTACTCTTCGCAGGGCACGCTCCAGAAAAAACGCATATGGGATGAGGTCGATGATGTTGCCTTGGGTTTGACTGACCAGGTTTTTCACCTCCGCAAAAGAACGCATGAGCCTACAGCCATTGTTCATGAGCATTCAGTAACGCGGCCAAAAAATACCCAGCTCCGCAGAAAGAATGAAAGAAAATGAATGTTTTTTCTATGAAAAATTATCCTGCGGATCGCTTTTGGTCTGTTCACAATGAAGCAACGACCTTATAAACTGGGGTGTGCCAACACACTCCTAGAGGTGATCGCTTCATTGTGATACGCAAGCCCCTTCACCACGACAAGGTAACGATCACGAAGGGGAATTGACACATGTATGTGCCTTTTTTTTTGTTTTTTTGCAGCCACAGAGGCCAGAAAAATTAGGCATGTACACATGCAGGAAAAAGCAGGTATTGTTGCAGCCGCTGCCGTAGCAGCGGCCTGAAAAATTGAGGTTTTCAAGGCAGAAAGTGCACTAAAACATTGCGGCTTGACCCGTAGTTGGTGGCGGAGACGTCACGTAAGTCATCCGGCATGCAGAGAATGATTAAAGACAGCAGCGTGTGGACCATTTTTAGGCCAAGGCATCTCAGTCATCACCAGGCCTTTTTTAGTCAAATGCATCCCCCACTGTCAGTCCCTTCGGGATCCATGCCTCATTCATCTTAATAAACGTGAGGTAATCAAGACTTTTTTGACCTAGGCGACTTCTCTTCTCAGTGACAATACCTCCTGCTGCGCTAAAGGTCCTTTCTGACAGCACACTTGAAGCGGGGCAGGCCAGAAGTTCAATGGCAAATTGGGATAGCTCAGGCCACAGGTCAAGCCTGCACACCCAGTAGTCAAGGGGTTCATCGCTCCTCAGAGTGTCGATATCTGCAGTTAAGGCAAGGTAGTCTGCTACCTGTCGGTCGAGTCGTTCTCTGAGGGTGGACCACGAAGGGCTGTGGCGATGCATAGGACTAAAAAAGCTCCGCATGTCCTCCATCAACAAGACGTCTGTAAAGCATCCTGTCCTTGCCGGCGTGGTTGTGGTGGTAGGAGGAGGATTACCTTCACCTCTTCCCCTGTTGGATTCCCGTTGTGCTGTGACATCACCCTTATATGCTGTGTAAAGCATACTTTTCAACTTATTTTGTAGCTGCTGCATCCTTTGCGACTGCCTGTAATTGGGTAACATATCAGAGACTTTCTGCTTATACCGGGGGTCTAGTAGCGTGGCCTCCCAGTACAGGTCGTTCTCCTTCAGCCTTTTTATACGAGGGTCCCTCAACAGGCATGACAGCACGAAAGACCCCATTTGCACAAGGTTGGATGCCGAGCTACTCATGTCCAATTCCTCGTCCTCACTGATGTCATTGAAGGTGTGTTCTTCCCCCCAGCCACGTACAACACCACGGGTACCAGATAGGTGACAACGAGCACCCTGGGATGCCTGCTGTGGTTGGTGTTCCTCCTCCTCAAAGCCACATTCCTCCTCTGACTCCTCTTCCTCACACTCCTCTTCCAGTGTTGCCGCAGGTCCAGCAAGCGATGGTAAGGCTGTTTCTGGTGGTGGTGATGGTGACCACAACTCTTCCTCTTCCTCTTCACTCTCATCTACGGCCTGATCCAGCACTCTTCGCAGGGCACGCTCCAGGAAAAAACATATGGGATGATGTCGCTGATGGTGCCTTCGGTGCGACTCACTAGGTTTGTCACCTCCTCAAAAGGACGCATGAGCCTACAGGCATTGCGCATGAGCGTCCAGTAACGTGGCAAAAAAATACCCAGCTCCGCAGAGGCTGTCCTAGCACCCCGGTCATACAAATACTCGTTGACCGCTTTTTCTTGTTGGAGCAGGCGGTCGAACATTAGCAGTGTTGAATTCCAACGTGTCGGGCTGTCGCAAATCAAGCGCCTCACTGGCATGTTGTTTCGCCGCTGAATATCTGCAAAGTGCGCCATGGCCGTGTAGGAACGCCTGAAATGGCCACACACCTTCCTGGCCTGCTTGAGGACGTCCTGTAAGCCTGGGTACTTCTGCACAAAACGTTGCACAATCAGATTCAACACATGTGCCATGCACGGCACATGTGTCAACTTGCCCAAATTCAATGCCGCCAACAAATTGCTGCCATTGTCACACACCACTTTGCCGATCTCCAGTTGGTGCAGGGTCAGCCACTGATCCACCTGTGCGTTCAGGGTGGACAGTAGTGCTGGTCCGGTGTGACTCTCTGCTTTCAGGCAAGTCAACCCCAAGACAGCGTGACACTGTCGTATCCGGCATGTGGAATAGCCCCTGGGGAGCTGGGGGGGTGCAGTTGGTGTGGAGCAAGACGCAACAGCAGAAGAGGACTCAGCCGAGGAGGTTAGCAAAGAGGATGGAGTAGGAGGAGTAGAGGAGGTGGCAGCAGGCCTGCCTGCAAGTCGTGGCGGTGTCACCAACTCCTCTGCAGCAGAGTCACGCATTCCATGCTTGGCAGCCGCCAGCAGGTTTACCCAATGCGCAGTGTAAGTTATATACCTGCCCTGACCGTGCTTTGCAGACCAGCTATCAGTGGTCAGATGGACCCTTGCCCCAACACTGTGTGCCAGACGTGACATGATTTCCTTTTCCACAATAGAGTACAGGTTGGGGATTGCCTTTTGTGAAAAATAATTTCGGCCGGGTACCTTCCACTGCGGTGTCCCAATAGCGACAAATTTTTTGAAGGCCTCAGACTCCACCAGCTTGTATGGTAAAAGCTGGCGGGCTAAGAGTTCCGACAAGCCAGCTGTCAGACGCCGGGCAAGGGGGTGACTTTGTGAGATTGGCTTCTTACGCTCAAACATTTCCTTGACAGACACCTGACTGTGGGCAGGTGACGAGCAGGAACTGCTGAAGGTGAGAGGCGGAGGGGCGGGTTGTTGATAGGGGGCATGGAGGACAGCAGTGGTTGACGTGGCTGAAGATGCTGGACCAGGAGGAGGATGGTGGCTTTCAGTTTGTGTGCTGCTTTAACTCATGTGTTGATCCCATAGGCGTTTGTGATGTGAGATCATGTGCCTTCGCAAAGCAGTTGTACCTAGGTGGGTGTTGGACTTCCCACGACTCAGTTTCTTTTGGCACAGGTTACAAATGGCATCGCTGATATCAGAGGCAGACACACAAAAAAAATGCCACACTGCTGAGCTTTGCAAGGACGGCATTCTGGTGGTGGCAACAGCTTGCGTTGATTGGCGTGCTGTCTGGCTGACCCCGGGTGCCGAATCTACATGCTGTCTGACTGCGCCACTAGCTCCTTGCGATGACCTCCTCCCCCTGCTTCCAACTCGTCTCCTCCTCCTTTCTGTCTCCCCATCTGAACTTTCCCCCTCTTCTTCTGCTCTTCGAGCAGGCACCCAGGTGACATCCACAGACACATCGTCATCATCAGCCGCTTCACTTGACAACTCAGCAAAGGCAGCAGCAGCAGGTACAACATCATCATCATCATCATCACAATGTACGTCCATGTGTATAATGCTGCCTGACTGAGACATATCCCCGTTATCTACATCCTTTGGCACTAATAGTTGCGCATCACTTATTTCTTCCAACTGATGTGAAAATAACTCCTCTGACGGATCAAGTGAAGCGGCTGTGGTGCTAGTGTTGGTGGTGGTGCCGGCGGGCTGGCGAGTGGTAAATTGAGAGGTGCCCGAAGCTGAGCTGGAGGAGGATGGTGCATTAAGGTTCCGAGCGGAAGCTGTAGACGATTGGGTGTCCTGTGTAAGCCAGTCAACTATGGCCTCAGAATTTTTTGAGTTCAGGGTCTGTGGTGGCCTCTGAACACTGGGCATTATTCTAGGGCCTAAGGAAATCACAGCACCACGACCACGACGGCCCTTGCGGGGTGGCCTGCCTCTGCCTGTCATTTTTTTTTTTTAATGTGTTGTGTACTATGAGTGCAAGGTGCTGTGCCACCCTATAGGAGTGTTGGGCAGTGGGTACAGTACACTCTGTGGACCTGACAGTCACTGGCACCCAGGCAACTGCAATTAAAAAATATATATATTTTTTTTTACTTTGCAAGCTGCTGTGCCACCTTATATATCAGTGGTGGGTGGGCAGTGGCACAGTACACTCTCTGTGGACCTGACAGCAGTCACTGGCACCCAGGCAACTGCAATTAAAAAATATATATATTTTTTTTTTACTTTGCAAGCTGCTGTGCCACCTTATATATCAGTGGTGGGTGGGCAGTGGCACAGTACACTCTCTGTGGACCTGACACTGACAGCAGTCACTGGCACCCAGGCAACTGCAATTAAAATATATATATATATTTTTTTACTTTGCAAGCTGCTGTGCCACCTTATATATCAGTGGTGGGTGGGCAGTGGCACAGTACACTCTCTGTGGACCTGACACTGACAGCAGTCACTGGCACCCAGGCAACTGCAATTAAAAAATATATATATATTTTTTTACTTTGCAAGCTGCTGTGCCACCTTATATATCAGTGGTGGGTGGGCAGTGGCACAGTACACTCTCTGTGGACCTGACAGCAGTCACTGGCACCCAGGCAACTGCAATTAAAAAATATATATATATTTTTTTACTTTGCAAGCTGCTGTGCCACCTTATATATCAGTGGTGGGTGGGCACACAGTGGCACTGCAGTGGGCACAGTACACTCTGTGGACCTGACAGTCACTGGCAGCCCAGGCAACTGCAATAATAAAAAATATTTTTTTTTTCAATTTGCAGCAAGATGCTGTGCCACCGTATATATATCAGTGGTGGGCAGTGCACTGCAGTGGGTACAGTGCACTCTGTAGACCTGACACAGCACTCACTGCAATTATGACAGAGGAAAAAAAAAATATTGTTTAAAATGCAAGGTACTGTGCCTGTGCCACCCGAAATGAGTGTGGTGTGCACACAGTACAGTCTGTGGTAGGTCTGTGGCCTCTCACACACAGCGGGCAGGCAACTGCAGTGTACAATAGATATATATATATATATATATATATATATATATATATATATATATATATATATATAAAGAAAAAACTCTATTACCTTACCAGCCCTTAAAAGGGCTTTTGGGGACACTAGATATATATATATGTATATATATAAATAAAAAAAAAAAACCTCAATTACCAGCCCTTAAAAGGGCTTTTGGGGACACTAGATATATATATATATATATATATATATATATATATATATATATAAGAAGAAAAAACTCAATTACCAGCCCTTAAAAGGGCTTTTGGGGACGCTAGATATATATATATATATATATATATATATATATATATATATATAAAAAATTACACAAATACCAGCCCTTAGAAGGGCTTTTTGGGGTGCTGTCCTTACAGCAGTAGTGGACCAAGAACACTGCAAGACCAGGAACACTGACTAACTGTCCCTAGCTTAACAGCAGCAGCAGCAGCAGCTCTCCCTACTCTCACTACACACACTGCTTCAGAATGATCTAAGATGGATGCTGCCCTTGCTTATTTATAGGAGGTGGGAGGGTGTGGGAGGGAGGTATGCTGATTGGCTGGAAATGTGCCTGCTGACTGTAAAGTTCAGGGTCAAAGTTTGCCTCAATGATGTATTATGGGGGGCGGACCGAACATCGCATATGTTCGCCCCGCAGCGGCGAACGCGAACATGCTAAGTTCGCCGGGAACTGTCCGCCGGCGAACAGTTCTATACATCTCTACTCCTCATCCTGCCTTTGGGGGTACAAAAAATAGTAATTTGGGCCTAGTCTGGGTCTGTACGTGTGAGATACATACACCTTTTGATATCATATTTTCTATTCCGCTATTCAATCTACACCCTTGGGGTAAAAACAATTAAATTGCGGGATAGTCTGTATCAGTACGCGTGAGATACACCTTTCCAATTTTTGGGGCGCATCTCATACCGCCGAGGATTGCAGGGTGCTTCATTTTGCCTCCTGTTAGGACCTCCTCCTACTCCTCATCCTCATCCTGCCTTTAGGGTACAAAAAATTGTAATCGGGACCTAGTCTGTGTTTGTACGTGTGAGATACACCACCGTTTTGTAAAATTTTTCCTATTCCGCTATTTAATATACACCCTGTTTGAGTGTAAAAAATTAAATTACGGCATAGTCTGTATCGGTACATGTGAGATACACCTTTTAAATTTGTTTGGCGCATCTCCTTCCACCGCCGAGGATTGCAGGGCGCTTCAGTTTGCCTCCTGTTCCGAACTCCTCCTTCTCCTCTTCCTCATGCTGCCTTTAGGGTACAAAAAATTGTAATCGGGGGCCTAGTCTGTGTTTGTACGTGTGAGATACACCGTTTTATAAAAATTTTCCTATTCCGCTATTCAATATACACCCTGTTTGAGTGTAAAAAATTAAATTACGGCATAGTCTGTATTGGTACATACTCTAATAAGCAGCTCAATCTCAGTATTTACGGACAATACAATATTAGGCAGGGCAATAACTTCTACACAGGATGTGGAAACCTTACAAGAAGACCTGAACAAAATAATGGGGTGGAAATCTACATGGCAAATAAGGTTTAATGTTGGAAAATGTAAGGTAATGCATTTGGGTGCCAGAAATACGAACACAAGTTACTCACTGGAGGAGAACCTTTGGGGGAATCTAAGATGGAAAAAGACCTGGGGTCCTAAAAGACAGCATGCTCAGCAATGGCATGCAATGCCAAGCTGCTGCAAGAAAAGCCAGCAGAATACTGGCATGTATAAAATGGAGATTCACTCCAGAGATAAAATGATAATTCTCCCACTCTACAAGACTCTGGTCGGCTGCATTTTGAGTATGCCATCCAGTTCTGGGCACCGGTCCTCAGGAAGGATGTGCTGGAACTGGAGAGAGTCCATAGAAAGGCAACAAAGCTAATAAAGGGTATGGAGGAATTCAGCTATGAGGAAAGACTACAAACATTGAACTTTTTCTCTCTGGAGAGGAGACGCTTGAGAGGGGATATGATATCAATGTACAAATACTGTACTAGCATAAGGAACCAACTTTTCAGCAAAAGGGCAGTGACGACTCTAGGAACAATATATAGGGGGGGGGGGGACATAAAATACCACAGTCAAAACAAGAGGGGCACTCATAATTTTCACCACTATATCATACCACTGAAAAAAACTGAAAAATTATATATATAAATAAGGTTACAAATAAGGTTACAAAATATAAGAGTAATACAGCATGCAATGATACCTGTTTATTGAACTAACCTAACACTTAAAAAACAAGCTTTCAAGAGTTTTCCTTTCTTCCTCTAAGGTTTTGCTTAGACCTGAGAAATAGGAAAACTCTTAAAAGCTTTTCTTTATAGTTTAAAGCAATTTCAGCAAACAGTTTATGCAGTAATAACCCCTAGTATTGGTGCCAGTTTATGCAATAATAGCCCCTAGTGTTGGTGCCAGTTTATGCAGTAATAACCCCTAGTATTGGTGCCAGTTTACACAGTAATAACCCCTAGTATTGGTGCCAGTTTATGCAGTAATAAAGCCTAGTATTGGTGCCAGTTTATGCAGTAATAAAGCCTAGTATTGGTGCAAGTTTACGCAGTAATAACCTCTAGTATTGGTGTTATTTTACGCAGTAATAACCTATAGTATTGGTGCCAGTTTATGCAGGAATAGCCCCTAGTATTGGTGCCAGTTTATGCAGTAATAGCCCCTACTATTGGTGCCAGTTTAAGCAGTAATAACCCCTAGTATTGGTGCCAGTTTACACAGAAATAGCTCCCAGTATTGGTACTAGTTCAAACAGTAATAGCCCCTAGTATTGGTGCCAGTTTACACAGTAATAGCCCCTAGTATTGGTGCCAGTTTATGCAGTAATAACCCCTAGTATTGGTGTCAGTTTATGCAGTAATAGCCCCTTGTATTGGGGCCATTTTACGCAGTAATAACCCCTAGTTTTAGTGCCAGTTTATGCAGTAATAACCCTAATCTCACTAACTATGTAACTATGTGACTACGCGAATATATATATATATATATATATATATATATATATATATATACTGGGTTAAATAATCAAATAAACAATGTGATCACAGTTGTTTTGAATGTTTTCCAAACATTGTAAAATGAAGGTTACATTCAAAAGTGCACATAGTAAAAAATAACACAAATTAAACATCAGTGCAGTGGTAAGCTCAAGAAAACTTTGGATTTATGGACATCTCTGCATGACTGCATGATATTGTTAGAATATATTATGTTGTGACATCAGGAAAATAATGTAAGATGGTAACTAAGAACTTGTGTTATCTCGCTAAAAATAACAGCAGAGCAAGCAAACAGAAATTATAATATTGCCAGGAAAAGGTTGTTTTTTTGAAACATGAAACTGGAGTTCTTACACAAAGAGCATGATAGAAAGAAAACAAGCCATTGAGATATATTTCACGCAAGCTGGACCCAGTAATGAAGGGTTCAGTCAGCTATATCAGAGCAGAAGCTGTATGCAAGATGCTACTAGACAAAGTTACAGACATTATTTTGGTCAGTAATTTTATGTTAATGGTCCCACGTTATGTGCAGTAAATATTGCATACAGCCAAACTAAATAATTGTCTAGTGAAAGGTTCACAAAATATGAATTAGTATTGCTGTGTATGTACAAATCTAACAATGAAAACCTTGTACCATTGAACCCAGCCACCTTATTGCCTGTATTGAAGACAAAGAAAACCACATATGTTAAATTGATGGTGTAGGAATCACCTGCTGTGAGCCCAGTGCAAGACACACTCTCTGTGACGCAGATATTTGACTTTTGTTTTGTAAATGTGATCCCGGTTTAATACCCAGGATGGCAATACCCATACTGAATATGCAGTTATCACCAAGAAGGACACTCTGTATTCCGAGTCATTGGATCCATCTTCATCAACTTAAGAAGCACAGTTCAATGCTTTAGCAAAGCTTTTGAGCTATCAAACATTTGTTTTGCTAGTAGAGATTTAGAGAGCTTTTGGGGTGGTGCGTAATTTTGGTTCCATTTGAGGGGCTAGAAGGTTTTTACTTCTACAGGTAAACCAATCAAGCATCCTAAATTAATTGTTTGTCTGTCTTCAGCCTTCCAGCTTCTAGCTGAGGTAGCTATAATAAAATTAAAACACACACATTGGAAGCAGATCAGGTAACTAGGAATGCTGCATTACAGCCCTGGACACTTGCTGGGTCTTTGCAACTCACAGATTCCAACCTAGTTCTGGCCCACTAGAGCTGAAATTAATACGTTTGAGAACCCTAGAACGAGAAAAACAAATGGTCCACAGTGGGTGTAACGTCTTATGAAACAGGTAATCTTTTATGTCTGCCAGCCACTCTTTTCCCTCCAGCTTGACACATGGACCGTGTCATCAGTCAAAAGCAGTTATGGCTGCCTTAGTAAATGAGCATGGGATAGTGCCAGAGTTCACCACAATTGTTTTTAACCACTTAAGCCCCGGAAGATTTTACCCCCTTCCTGACCAGGGCCTATTTTGCGATTCGGCACTGTGTTGCTTTAACGGACAATTGCGCGGTCGTGCGATGCTGTACCTAAACGAATTTTGCGTCCTTTTTCCCACAAACAGAGCTTTCTTTTGGTGGTATTTGATCACCTGTGCGATTTTTTGTTCATGCGCTATAAACCAAAAAATGTAAAAATCAAAATTTTTTAACATTTTAGGCCAATTTGTTTTTTGCTACATATGTTTGGTAAAAAAAATCGTAAAAAAAAAAGGGTATTTTGATTGGTTTGCGCAAAAGTTATTGCGTTTACTAACTAAGGGAAAGATTCTTGTCATTTTTGTTGTTTTTTTTTTAACGAGTAATGGCGGCGATCTGCGATTTTTTTGTGGGACTACGACATTGCGGCGGATAGTTCGGACCCTTGACTGACATTTTTGACACTTTTGGGGTTACCAGTGACATTACTACAGTAATCAGTGCTATACATATGAACTGTTACTGTAAAAATGACACTGGGAGGGAAGGGGTTAACTTTGTGGGAGAGGGAGGGGTTAAGTGTGTCCCTAGGGGCATGTTTCTAACTGTGATTGGATGTGGCTTGATGTGTAATAACAGAGATCAACGGTCCTACATAGTAGAACCGTATGATCTCCATTCTTACACAGGGGAGAATGACAGGCCGCTTGTTTACATTAGCCGCCTGCCTTTCTCCCACTCTAACGGACGATCGCGAGTGCCCGGCAGACATTGGGTCCGCCGGGCACACGCGCAGGGGGGTCCGTGAACGAGCGGGAGCGCACGCTCCCCAGAGCCTCACAGGCTAGCAACGTAGACTTACGTCGCTTTGCCTGTGAGGGGCTGACTGCCGACGTAAATATATTGACGGCAGTCGGCAAGTGGTTAAAATATACCGCTTCTTGTTTTACCTGTTACCAAAGGTGTTAGCAAAAGCTGAACATCCCTTCCAGAAATTACAAAAATATATATCCAGATGCCCATTCCAGGATCTTAGGAGTGTGCATTTGTCTGTATGGATATGTTTCTGGATGGCCAGAAGTTTGGCCAGTGGCAAATGCTACTGCAAAGGCCACAGTAAAAAGTGTTATCTGAAGTAGTTTGTAAGTACAGAGTCCCAAAAGCTACTGAGAGGAACTCATTTTATGGCAGATTTCTTACAAGATTTGTAGTTTAATTTTACACCCCCTACCATCTATAATGTAGTGGAAAAAGTAGACTAACTAAGAGGATGTCAGAAACTAGAGAACTATGGCCTGAATGTCTTCATATTTTTTGTTAAGCCCCTAAGAGGATATTGGACTTTCTCCCTACGAGATTTGATTTGGGAGTGTGTTGCTCACTTGCATATATTTTTTCTTCAGCAGCTTGGATCTCACAGAGAATGCTACTGATCTCTTAAGGTTTTTGACAAATTAATTTATGTGTTTTTTCCCCAATTCTAGATCTTTACATTTTGAAGAGATATCATAAACTAAAGCCAGGTGACTTTTGGATTGTTAAGTCACATTTATATATATAAGGAAATGTACATGTATTTCATGTACAGTTGACAAAACACTAAGTAAAAGTCACATGAATCTACAGCAAAAAATGCAAAAATGACAAAATGAAAGTATCTTAAAGTTTGATTTGGTTCACTCTTGGAATTACAGTCTGGGGTACTATTTATTCAAATATTTTATATGTCTTTCTTTTTGTGTAGAGCTGACTGTGTTTAACTATGCTGATTAGTCAGCAATTCCATGATCTGAGTGTGCAGCCAATTACTGTATAAGTACTTTTTTTTTAATCAATCATTTGTTTTTATGTAAGTTTTAATTACAATAAAATGTAATTTTGTTATAATCTAGCTGCTCTCAGCTACTGTATTTTATTCTCCCCAATGGAGTTTGTCTCCTTGCCAGGATTACCTCCACCTAAGCATATGGAGGTTCCAGGTTAAAGGTGATAGCAGATATAATTAGTGATCAAAATGTTAAATATTGATCAAAAGAGGGGATATTGTAAAAGAAATTGTAAATTCTGTATAAAACTGTGTTCTATTTTGTATGCTTTGCCTATGTATTGCACACTTCACTCATTGTGCACATGGCACTAATAATGTTTTCATTAAGTTTGCATTCTTTCAAGTCCTGTTTAGAAATTAGCCTGCCTATGTAACGCCCATGTTATCATTAACCACTTGCTGACTGGTCACGTTGACCGTACTGCGGCAAAGTGGCTCGTTATCGTCCAGCGACGTAGACCTACGTCGCTGGACTCCTCCCCGTGTGGGTGGCGCGCGCGCGCCGCCGGAGGCTCGCTCCCGCTGTTTTCAGTCACAGCGGGAGTCGGCCCAGGGGAGGAGCGGCGGTGATCACCGCCGCTCTTCCCCGATCGTCGGGGATCGAGTGTGGAAATCCGCCCGCTTGTGTAAACAATGCGGGCGGATCTCCTAAGTGACATTCAGTGACAGATTGCAGGATTCAGCATAGCTGAACATGCGATCTGTGCCTGTGTCACATAGTCCCCTCCCCCCACACACGTTAGTAAGCAGCAGGCATACATTAACCCCTTGATCACCAATAAAAGTTAACCCCTTCCCTGCCAGTGTCATTTTTACAGTAACAGTGCATATTTATAGCACTGATTACTGTAGTAATGTCACTGGTACCCCCAAAAGTGTCAAAAATGTCAGTCAAGGGTCCGTTCTGTCCGCCGCAATGTCGCAGTTCCGCAAAAAAATCGCAGATCGCCGCCATTACTAGTTAAAAAAAAACAATAAAAATGACATAAATTTCCCTTAGTTAGTAGCAGCGATAACTTTTGCGCAAAACAATCAAAATACGCTTATTGCAATTTTTTTTACCAAAAATATGTAGCATAAAACAAATTGGCCTAAAATGTTAAAAAATTTTGATTTTTAACATTTTTTTGGGGGGAATTTCATATAAAAAAATGTGAAAAATATTGTTATTTTTTCAAAATTGTCGCTCTTGTTTTGTTTATAGCGCAAAAAGTAAAAATTGCACAGGTGATCAAATACCACCAAAAGAAAGCTCTATTTGTGGGGGAAAAAAGAACATCAATTTTATTTGGGTACTGTGTCGCACGACTGCACAATTGTCCGTTAAAATAACACAGTCCTAAATCGCAAAATATGGCCTGGTCAGGAATGGGGTAAAATCTTCCGGTCTTAAGGCGGTTAAAAATACGCTCATTGAGAATTTTTTTGTCAAAGACATGTAGCTAAATACATTTTGGCCTAAATATATGACAAAAATTGAATATATTGGATATTTTCTAACTGTCAAAGTAGAAAAATATTGTTATTTTTTCAAAGTTTTCGCATTTTTTTATTAATATCGCAAAAAAGTAAAAATCGCACAGGTGATCAAATACCACCAAAAGAAAGCTCTGTTTGTGGGAAAAAAAGGACGCAAATCTTGTTTGGGTACGGCATTGCATGACCGCGCAATTGTCAGTTAAAGTCCCACAGTGCCGAATCGCAAAAAGTGGCCTGGACGTAAGACAGCAAAATCTTCCGGTGGTAAAGTGGTTAAAGTACAATTGTAAAATGAATGTGATACCTCCACAACTGAAAGATAAAAAACACATTTGTGCACAACCAGCCCTTCAGGCAAATATCAAGAAAAAAAGAGAAAACTGTATTCAACTCACTGGACTATATGGAAAAAGTTTACTATTATCAAAATATTAATTGTATATAAAACAATGGTACCAAATCTCCCAAAACACACTCATACCTTTTAAAAACTCAAACATCCCCCTCTCTCACAATCAAGTTACATACAGGCCAGTGACCATAATTTCAAGCAAATTTGAAATACATTTAGATTTAAAGTGACTAAGTGATGCTAAAGGATCTAATGGATATAGGATGTTCCAGCTCATAGATTTGATAGTCACATATCTGGGTGATCATACATCATGAGATTGGTTCAAAATTCAAACTTGATGTTAGTAAGTGGAACTGGCTTCTTTGTAGATGTAGATATTGATCTAAAACAGTTGCAATGGTCTAGAGGGGGCCACTTGTTAAAGCTTGAAGTAGTGTGAACCAACTGGCTAAGGTAAGACAGTTAAACACAGTTCATGTTAATATGGTTCTGCCAATGATTGTTCATTAATGGTTTTGGGTGGGTCCTGCACAGATAATGCAATGTATGAGTGGTATATGTTTGACCATACATCCATGGACATATTTGTTCCAGAACACTGAAACTTTGGTAGCATAATATAAGAAATCAATTATTCCCCACCTATTAAATGTTGCTAAATGGCTTACTGTATCCTAAAGTTCGGGCATTCACAAGAAATCTCATCATTAAAAGATTGGTTAGGGAGTGTGGACTAGTTATGCCACTCATATGAAGATTCCACTGGAAAATTCCATGAAACATAAAATATTTAGGTTATGTTTAAAAGTTAAAAACATACACGAAATTAGTAGGTATATAATATAAAAGGAGACGAAGGTCAGATAGAGAGGGTTTGAGGTGCTGTTAGTTGTGTTTTGTGTGCATTTCTCAGTTAGTAAGATGTGCTGGAATTGAACTAACTTTATTATAATGAGCATGATTCTAAAATTTATATATGCGTACATTAGATGTTTTTTTTTTTTTTTTTTGGGTGTCTTTATGTTATATACTTATAGCTCACAATTTATGCATGTTATTTAAAACTCAATAAAAATATAATAAACAATAAAAAAAAGCACTAGGACAAATAGAGGAGTGAATCTTCCTATTGTCTAAAGATAATCCATATTCTCTTCTAAACTAAGAAAAACGATTCCAGGCTTGATTTACAAAACTGTTAGCCCTCGTTCATTGAATGCACTAGTACCGTTTAATGGTAGAAAGGGTTATATCAGTGTCATACCTAAAGTGATTCTTACCTGCATTATTAGGTAAGTAAAGCAGTTTAGGCTGTTGAAGTCTGGGATGTCACCAGGACACAGTACAGGAGTTACTACTAATGTTTAGCTGCTCCTTAGCGTTTATGTCAAATATGTGGATGAATGTGGCTTAAAGAGCAACGGGACAATCTGGCAGGTGACATGGTTGTGACTCAAAGGTCTAAAGCAGGCATTCACTCATTGATTCAAGTAGAAATCTCCTTCAGTGAGATTGGAACAGTTTTTCCCCTCATATTATTTTGTTTATTTCCAGTTTGAACATGCAAGTGAGCGTAAAATGTATCTATCCAACATGTTCATCATCATGCACTTCAAAAAATAAATTATTCTTGCCTTTGGCCTTCATAATGACACTCACGTAGCATCCAGAGTTCACTGACATTTCTGCTGAAACTCATGATGTTTAAATGACTTGGAAGGATTTCTAATTTGGCCAGTTAGGTACATAATGACAAAGCATTCTTAAAAGAAGAACACTGTGTCGATAAACACTAGATATGATACAATTACAAGACGCAGGGATTTAGGGGGTGAGAAAGATGACTTACTTCCAAAGCATGTTCAATCAGTCTTTTTTCTTTATGTGTTGCTCAATACATCTTTTGTTATAACACGGATGGGATTTTGACTTCACAGGTATTAACTTCAGCAAGCTTTTTTAAGCAAAAGAGACCATGGAAACACCACTGAGACGATGAAAGCTATAAGCTGCAAGAATGAATTTAAAAATGACGTCCATACCCTGCCAATGTTCTTAGATTCAATTATCTTCACAGACTGATGTTATCAATCTGCACGCCAGATAACACACCTAATAAATAGGTCATATATGCATTCAGTATATGTATTTTTAAAAACAGCCAGTAAGAGTACCTGAATTAGACTTTCTTTATAGTTTACCAGCTTCATATAACCCCTATACAGCAGACTGCAAGTGAGGAAGGCTTCCCTTGGGGCCAATACATGCACATGAACTGTCAAGGAATTTACTGACAAGGGTAGAGAAGCAGAGAGATGGGGTTATCAGCTACTGCATCTACATCAACCCTTCTTGACCTTTTTACCTCTGAGGAACCCTTTAAAAACTTTCAGGTTTTGGGGTACCTATGCTAAAACCAATGCATTGATAGTCAGTGGGAAGAGTACCCCTTATAATAGTGGTCAGAATGCCACCTTCACAGATAGGTAACACGACCAGTTGTGTCATGCTTCTGACACCATCAAACAGGCCAGTCAGCCACAGCCCAAGGAACCCCTAGCAACCTTTGGAACAACCCTAGGGTTGTGTGTAACCCTGGTTGAGAATGCTTGGTCTACATTGTTGAAGTACAAACCAGGAGTAGAGAAGTGACTTAGCTGTAGTGCTTTATTGTGTTGGAGAAAAGTCAAGTAACCAGCCTGATTTTAGGAATTGACAGTGTGACGGTATCACTGTATCTCACCGCCTTGTAATTCCTTAATCCCCAATAGTTGAAGAATCCCCAATTCGCCAAATAAGAAATCGCTGGTATCGCTGAATAATTCCACACATGAGCCAAAGCTGAATGCTCGAACGCCTTTACTGGAAGCTACACCAGGCATTTAAAAACTACAATTTCTTTTATCCCCTGCCCCCATGCAAGGGAGACACCCACAACAAATACACATTAACCAATAACACAAAGGTTACAATCCACATAAACCCCCTCCCCCCCCCCTCTGTCTGTGAGGTAATTATGGTAAACAATGGTTAACAAAATTATCACAGGCAGGAAAAATGCAGTTTTATCCACATGCTGTAACTTTAAAACTATACATCCAATCTTTATACAAATACATATTCACAATCAATCAATTCAGGGGAACAACATATTAAAAAATGGCACGAATCAGGCCAGGGGTTCCAAAGTTAGTACAAGTCTCTTTGGCCTGGCTGTACAAATCTCTTTGGCCTGACTTGTCTGCCCAAAACTGGTTCTACACAGTCTTTTGTCCTGGAGACAATTGAGAAGTGATCCACTCATCTCCCAAGGACAGCAAAATACATGAAACTATATAACTATGCAGCTTATTGCATAACACAGGTAAATTCAACATATCCCCAGAGAGCTTATATCTGAGCGCACATTATTACTGAATGGCAGATCACATACGCACAGATTCAACAGCAGGGGAAAAACAAGTGTTCCAACATGGGACCATAATCACATGGTAAGAGGCTGACAAGTAGTCCTCTCCGGGTATTCGTGACAAACTCAAAAGAGGGGAATTTGTCACAGACATATGAACAAATACTCCATATGGTCTTTTAAGCAGGGAGAGGAAACATGCGAACAGACATAGAAGGGCATCCTTCACAGACAGACAGAATTACAAATCTGTGGGCAGGAAAAACAACTCTGTATATGTATTTCAACCATTTTCTTAGGAGTTAAAATTTAATGTGAACCTTTAGTTTGCCCAGGACATAAGCTTGCTGCACTATACCAACACTGCCAGAACTAGAAGAGAAGAAAAAAAATATTGATTATGCTAGCTTCTACAAGATAAATTGTTTGACTTATTTTATCTCTTACATTTTCTTTGTCCTTTTTTTCCATATTTTCTTTTTTCTTTTGTTTCTCTGATTTATTATAACAGATATTTCTATAGGAAACATTAAAAGTGGGGATTGTCATTTTGAAAATGCTGCACATACTGTATGTGGGAGCATTGATTATTAAAAGATTTGTAATGTCAGTGTTCTCTAGCAGTCACAAGTTACATGTCTGCAGTCTCTGACTCTCTTGCAGCACATTCCCAGTCTCCATTCACTCCCTCTGCCCCTTTTTATCACATCAATTAATTATAGGAAGTACTGAAACAGCAATACTTATTAGTAACTGAAGTGATAATGAGTGACAGTTATGTTACCTTTTCAAACATCCTTATTTATGATCATCTTGACCATGTCTGCATGTTTTATGCATTGATTCATTGCATGTCTATTTGAGTCTGAGTCACTGTCCTAGAACAATATGTGGAGCCGGAACTCTGACTTTCCTCTGACATCACTAGCTGCATGGATGTTCCACGTCAGTGACTCAAATGCTTTTGATGCCACAGGTAGCCAAAAAAACTATAATTTTTTAAAGACAGATGTGTGCGTAATGGAATAGCCACTGCAAATATATAGAAATTTTAAATACCAAACATTTTCAAAGTAATTCACATTCTCTTAATGCCAGTCCAATTTAGGCTACTGTAGCCTGTAGGGAAGGGGGTAATGAGAAATAGCCCTCCCCAAACAAGATATTTCTCTAAGCCCATAGGTAAATAAGAGAACCAGAGTCTTGGCTCAGTTGAAGAGTAGGGATGATCGAACTTTTGAAAAGTTTGGTTCGACCAGAACACCCGAACTTCACGAAAGTTCGGCCCGGATTTCAGAACCCCATTGAAATCAATGGGACCCGAACTTCTGTAATCAAAAAACACAATTTTTAAGCCCTAAAACCCAATAAATGCCCCTAAAAAGTGCCTAGGGTTCTGGGTCATGCCCCATTAACTATTAATCACACAAAAAAAAGTTCTTAAAAATTGTCATTTTTGATAAAAAAGCCAATTATTGAAAAATTAAAAAAAAAAAAAGAGATTTTTTTGATTTTTACTTTGGATTTAGTATCTGGGGGGTCTAAAAGGTGTGCATGTGAAGTTTCAGCTCTGTAGCATGTCCAGAACCATGAAAAAAAAAAAAAGATAATTTTTCAGTAGAACAGGGATGTGGGTCGGGACCCTCCTTTAACTTTAACACCTATATGATCTTTTTTTCTGGTTCTGGACATGCTACAGAGCTGAAACTTCACAGGTACACCTTTTAGACCCCCCAGACACAAAATCACACAAAAAAAAGTTCTTAAAAATTGTCATTTTTGATAAAAAGCCAATTATTGAAAAATTAAAAAAAAAAAAAAAGAGATTTTTTGATTTTTACTTTGGATTTAGTATCTGGGGGGTCTAAAAAGTGTACTTGTGAAGTTTCAGGTCTGTAGCATGTCCAGAACCAGAAAAAAAAAGATCGTTTGTATTAGAAAACTTTAAGCACAGGAATATGGCTTCTCTGCTGTAACACCTTGCCGGTTTAATAGCAGGCATTTTTTTGGGTTCTTTGCAGTCAGGAAAAACATCTGAACTTGTGTATAGTAGTACTGTGCACAAGTTCTGATGTTTTGCCTGCCTCCAAAACCCTCCAAAAAATGCCAGCAAAAACACACCTGGGCATTTTTTTTTTTGACGCTAGCGTTTTTTTGGCATTTTTTGGGGTTCTTTTGAGGCAGGCAAAACATCTGAACATGTGTATAGGGGGGATATATAGACATATATGTCTGAATATATACACCTAGACATATATAGGTGTGATAGTAGCAGAAATAAATGCTTGCGCTAATGAAATCATTTACAGTAATATATCTGAACTTGTGTATAGTGGTACTGTGCACAAGTTCTGATGTTTTGCCTGCCTCCAAAACCCCCCAAAAAATGCCAGCAAAAACACACCTGGGCATTTTTTTTTTTGACTCTAGCGTTTTTTTTGGCATTTTTTGGGGTTCTTTTGAGGCAGGCAAAACATCTGAACTTGTGTATAGTGGTACTGTGCACAAGTTCTGATGTTTTGCCTGCCTCCAAAACCCCCCAAAAAATGCCAGCAAAAACACACCTGGGCATTTTTTTTTTTTTGACGCTAGCGTTTTTTTGGCATTTTTTGGGGTTCTTTTGAGGCAGGCAAAACATCTGAACTTGTGTATAGTGGTACTGTGCACAAGTTCTGATGTTTTGCCTGCCTCCAAAACCCCCCAAAAAATGCCAGCAAAAACACACCTGGGCATTTTTTTTTTGACGCTAGCGTTTTTTTTGGCATTTTTTGGGGTTCTTTTGAGGCAGGCAAAACATCTGAACTTGTGTATAGTGGTACTGTGCACAAGTTCTGATGTTTTGCCTGCCTCCAAAACCCCCCAAAAAATGCCAGCAAAAACACACCTGGGCATTTTTTTTTTTTGACGCTAGCGTTTTTTTGGCATTTTTTGGGGTTCTTTTGAGGCAGGCAAAACATCTGAACTTGTGTATAGTGGTACTGTGCACAAGTTCTGATGTTTTGCCTGCCTCCAAAACCCCCCAAAAAATGCCAGCAAAAACACACCTGGGCATTTTTTTTTTGACGCTAGCGTTTTTTTGGCATTTTTTGGGGTTCTTTTGAGGCAGGCAAAACATCTGAACATGTGTATAGGGGGGATATATAGACATATATGTCTGAATATATACCCCTAGACATATATAGGTGTGATAGTAGCAGAAATATATTACTGTAAATGATTTCATTAGCGCAAGCATTTATTTCTGCTACTATCACACCTATATATGTCTAGGGGTATATATTCAGACATATATGTCTATATATTCCCCCTATACACATATTCAGATGTCATGTCTGACATCAAACATGTCCTCAAAAAAGCACTGGCAGTGGCAGCCCCTGCAGCATAAAAAATGCTTGCTGGTGAGAAGCCACATGCCTGTCCCGAAGCAACTCAGAGAAATGATCATTTCTCTATAGCGGTCACCCTGCTATGGAAGGGTTTTGTCACCCTGCCATAGCAGTCACTGTCAGTTAACCCTACACTACACTACGGTCCCCTGACACTTAACACTTTCCCTACAGAAACTCAATTTTTGAAGCTAACTTAAGTGTAAAGGAGCACTCTAACTACACTAGATATCCCTTTCCTCACACTAAAAATAGCTAAATGACACTTTTAAAGTAAAATTAACAGAACTGCTTCCACTCTCTTCCATGTCCAGTATAACAATGCTGGGAATATGGCGGGGGCGATCTTATATACTGGGGGGCGTATTCACTAATGATTGGTCTAGGGACCCCCTAGTCACTCCAATCACATTCCTAGCATTCTCCTGCCCCCTCAATTGGCTTTTGCTAATGGTTCTGGTCCAATCACGGGCTTTTAAAGCCCATTTCCTGAAGCATTGCATTTTGGGCGGTTCTGGTTGCCGAATTCCGAACTTTTTGGGTAAAAAGTTCTAAATTCGGCCGAACCTCGAACACCCAATGTTCGGGCCGAACCGATGGTGGACCCGAACCGTTCGATCATCCCTATTGAAGAGTGGGTTTGATAAAAAATTTGGCAGTGCCTCAACCCAGGACAAGGGCTCTGTGAAGAGAGGGGTTTCCCTTCTTGGGAAATGAATCAGTAATCTAAACAAAGTAATTGGTTGCAGAGGGACTACTGCAATCAGCACATAACCATAAGTATTAGATGCACACCAGCAAAGAAATAATACAAGCAGAAGAGATTAATAACTGTACATGCATCCAATGTACAAACAGGTATTACCAGCCAAGGGCCCAATGGGAGTGTTAGTGGAATTGTGCAAATATACCTGGTATATATTAATACAAATACCTCCAGATGAATGTTGCAGCAAAGTCCAGTTGCAGGGGCCCCTAAGGATAATGCAGCATCTGTCTTTGTGTCACAAACCTTAGGACAAGCTCAGCACTCACAGGGAGATCCTCCAACTGTTGAACAGCCAGCCAGAAGCTGTGGTGTGGCACTAGAACTCAGGTTCAGCTTATCTACTCTGCTCTTCAGTTTCTACCTAATAGTTTGTTATCTGCCATGCAACCAGGTCTAACCTGCCTGTAGCCTATGCTGGTTTTCATGTCCTAAACTAAAATTAACTACATAATTCCAGACCAGAAGGGACAGGCTTAACTAGAATACCAGGAGCTTCATATAAACTATAATACAATAAACAAGTTCACCTACCAATATACTGGAAGGTGACTACAATGCAGTAGAACAAATCTGGCTATCTGGCACTGTGCATGTGAAATAATAACAAGGACAGGGGAGAGATACTCCGTCTGTTACAAGGATTTAGATATACATTCAGCAGCTGCAGGTAAACTGTTAAGTCATAGGAATGTTACATAATAGTCCCTTCTGGCTTGGGGTGTAGCAGCATGAACAGCATGCCTTTCTCTCTCTCTCTCTCTCTCTCTCTCTCTCTCTCTCTCTCTCTCTCTCTCTCTCTCTCTCTCTCTCCCTCTCTCTCCACTTCCTCCTTCCAGGGTTTCAAAACCAACAACCAACAACCAATTTTAGGTATTTTAACATTTTCTATAAATGTTCCACACTACAAAGACATGCTGGTAGGTTAATTGGCTCCTATCTAAATTGGCCCTAGTATGTATACACTATATTGTCAAAAGTATTGGGAAGCCTAACTTTACACATTCATAAACTTTAACGGCATCCCAGTCTTAGTCCATAGGTTTCAATATTGAGTAACCCTTTGCAGCTATAACAGCTTTAACTCTTCTGGGAAGGCTGTCCACAAGGTTTAGGAGTTTGTCTATGGGAATGTTTGACCAATCTTCCAGAAGCGCATTGGTGAGGTCAAGCACTGATCTCAGACAAGAAGGCCTGGCTCGCAGTCTACACGTTAATTCATCACATAGGTGTTTTATCGGGTCGAGATCAGAAATCTGTGCTGGCCTGTCAAGTTCCCCCACCCCAAACTCGCTCATCCATGTCTTTATGGACCTTGCTTTGTGCACTTGGTGCGCAGTCATGTTGGAACAGAAAGGGGTCATCCCCAAACTGTTCCCACAAAGTTGGGAGCATGAAATTGTCCAAAATGTCTTGGTATGCTGACACCTTAAGAGTTCCCTTCACTGGAACTAAGGGGCAAAGCTCAACCCCTGGAAAAAAAAACTCACACCATAATCCCCCCTCTACCAAATGATTTGGACCAGTGCACAAAGCAAGGTCCATAAAGTTATGGATTTGTTATGAGAGCGAAGTGGTCAGCTCCAGCCAAATTCCTATTAGGTCCTGGAAGATTTTAATATATGTGCAAACTATTATCTCTGTTTCATTTAAACAAAGCTGTAACTAGGATTTGCTTGCCCTTTTGAGTGCTACTAAACTCTGGGGAATGGACTGCCCTCCTCCATCAATGACAATTGTATGCTCCACGCCACTGCTGGCATCTTCTTGGAATCTTATTCAGTCTTTGGGTGGTCGCTGATGATGTAAATCCTGCTTATGGGGTTGGGAAATACATACCAAGTCTCTTCTATCAAAAGACTGTACCCCTGGCCATTTTTTCAACTTTAGTTGCACTTTAACATGTAGACTATAACAACTAAACACAAAAGTAGACCAACTACCGAAGTATCGCAAGAATATGAAATATCATTGTAACCTCCCAATGAAGATTCTGACAACTATATCACATCATTGATCTTTGTACAGCTAGTAGTTCATCTAATGTTTTACCTCTTTAGATCCCTATTATCTCTTTATTACAGATTTATATTGACTACATCATAGCGCAGGGCAGGCTACAAAAGCAACCATCTGCTAATTTGAACAGTGTTGCATCTCCTCTGTGACTTATTTTGAGATTTATTGCTATGTGGTCTAGATGGCTGTGTATATTTAGCTGTGGTTTATGCAAATTTTTGTCTGGAAAGTAAGTGCCAAGGAATGGCAACGTGTCAGAGTAAATAGCCGAGATGTAGGCAGTAGTGAACATTTTGCTTGAGTTTGACTTGATTATCCCTCTTGGAATATTGATCTTGTAACAGGAGCAGAGCACACAAGATATATAATGTGATAAATGTGTTTATTTATTTGCAGTTGAATGTTCAAATACATTGATGACAACTGAGACTGATTGCAATTCATTGCTGCCATACTTATACTTTAAAATATGTTGCAAAGAAAATGTTTATATATATTTATATATATATATATATATATATACACACACACACACACTAAATTGTCAAAAGTATTGGGATGCCTGCCTTTTCACGCACATGAACTTTAATGACATCCCAGTCTTATTGTTCTTCCACCACAAACTCGCTCATTCATGTCTTTGTGGACCTTGCTTTCTGCACTGGTCCAAATAATTATGTGGAGGGGGGGTTATAGTGTGGGGTTGTTTTTCAGGGGTTGGGCTTGGCCCCTTAGTTCCAGTGAAGGGAACTCTTAAGGCATCAGCATACCAAGACGTTTTGGACAATGTAATGCTCCCAACTTTGTGGGAACAGTTTGGAGATGGCCCCTTCCTGTTCCAACATGACTGCGCACAAGTGCACAAAGCAAGGTTCATAAAGACATGGATGAGCAAGTTTGGAGTGGAGGAACTTGATTGGCCTAAACAAAGTCCCGACCCCAACCTTATAGAACACTTTTGTGATGAATTAGAGCGGAGACTGCGAGCCAGGCCTTCTAGTCCAACATCAGTACCTGACCTCACAAATGCGCTTCTGGAAGAATGGTCAAACATTCCCATAGACACACTACTAAACCTTCAAAAAAATTAAAGGAACACTTTTTAATCAGAGTATAGTATTAAGTCAGTTAAACTCCTGGGATATTGATCTGGTCAGTTAAGTAGCAGAGGGGGTTTTTAATCAGTTCAGCTGATTTGGTGGTAATGAAAAAAAAACCAGATGCACTAGATGGGCAACAATGAGACAACCTCAAAAACAGGAATGGTTTTACATTGTCTTTTCTGACTGTTTTTTTTTACTAGTTTGGCTAGGGTCAGTGTTACTACTGGTAGCATGAGGCGATATTTGCACCCTATAGAGATTTCACAGCGAGTCCAACTCCTCCAGGATGGCACATCATTATGTGCCATTGCCAGAAGGTTTGCTGTGTCTCCCAGCACAGTCTCAAGAGCCTGGAGGAGATTCCAGGAGACAGGCAGTTACTCTAGGAGAGCTGGGAAGGGCCGTAGAAGGTCCTCAACCCATCAGCAGGACTGGTATCTGCTTCTTTGTGGAACAGGATGAGCACTGCCAGAGCCCTACAAAATTATCTCCAGCAGGCCACTAGTGTGAATGTCTCTGACCAAACAATCAGAAACAGACTTCATGAGTGTGGCCTGAGGGTCCGATATTCTCTAGTGGGCCCTGTGCTCACTGCCCGGCACCATGGAGCTTGATTGGCATTTGTCATTGAACACCAGAATTGCCAGCTCCGCCACTGGCGCCCTGTGCTTATCACATATGAGGTTCACTCTGAGCACATGTGACAGATGTGAAAGGGTCTGGAGAAGCCATGGAGAACATTATGCTGCCTGTAACATCGTTCAGCATGACCGGTTTTGGTGATGGGTCAAAAATGGTCTGAGGAGGCATATCAATGGAGAGATGCACAGACCTCTACAGGCTAGACAATGGCATCCTGACTGCCATTAGGTATCAGGATGAAATCCTTGTACCCATTGTCAGACCCTACGCTGGTGCAATGTGTTCTGGGTTCCTCCTGGTGCATAACACCAGGAGGAACACTTGGCGAAAGTATGCAGCCAGTTTCTGGAGGATCAAGAAATTGATACCATTGAATGGCCCCCATGCTCGTCTGATCTAAATCCAGTAGAACACCTCTGGAACATTATGTTTCAGTCCATCCAATTCCACAAGGTTGTAACCTCAGTCTGTTCAGGAGCTCAATGATGCCCTGGTCCAGATCTGGGAAGAAATACCCCAGGACACCATCCATGACATTGTCAGGCATGCATACAAGCACGTGGGGGGCCAAACAAACTACTGAATACCGTTTTGAGTTGCTGCAATGAAATTTCAGCAAAATGGACTGTCCTGCTACATCATTTTTTTTACTTTGATAATCAGGGTATCTTTAAATTCGGCCCTCTATAGGTTGATAATTTTCATTTCCATCAAACAAAGTGGCATAACTTTGTTCCCAACATATTACCCAGTTCATATCAGTATACTGTAGATATCCAGCATGATATTTTTCCGCATAAGATCTGATGTGTTTTCAAAGTGTTTCTTTCATTTTTTTGAGCAGTGTATACTGTATAATATATATATATATATATATATATATATATATACGCACTAAGGCCTGCCGCATATGCATCTAATTACTAGACATATCTATGATCCCATAGGTTTCAAGTGTCTCAGATACCTATTTCCATCTACATTTGTCTGCAAAAGAAAATCTTATATTTCTAAGGCTAACAGCTGTAAAGTAGACATGTTAGAATTGGGTGTCTACCTACTGTTTATAATTTAACCACTTTAGGACCAGAGGATTTTCCTGCTTAACGTCCAGGCCACTTTTTGCAACTTGGCACTGCGCGACGTTACCTGACAATTGCGCAGTCATGCAACGCCGTACCCAAACAAAATTTACGTCCTTTTTTTCCCACAAACAGAGCTTTCTTTTGGTGGTATTTTATCACATCTGCGCTTTTCATTTTTTGTGATATTAATAAAAAAAATATCGAAATTTTGCGAAAAAATTGACATTTTCTACTTTGACAGTTAAAAAATATCCAATATATTCAATTTTTGTCATATATTTAGGCCAAAATGTATTTAGCTACATGTCTTTGACAAAAAATTCTAAATGAGCATATTTTTAACCACTTTAAGACCAGAAGATTTTTCCCCATTCCTAACCAGGCTATATTTTGTGATTCAGCACTGCGTTATTTTAACGGACAATTGCGCGGTCGTGCAACTCTGTACCCAAATGAAATGTATGTCCTTTTTTCCCCACAAATAGAGCTTTCTTTTGGTGGTATTTGAACACCTGCGTGATTTTTAATTTTTGAAAAAAAGAGCTACAATTTTGAAAAACAAAAACAATATTTTTACATTCTGATATATAACATCCCCCCCCCCCCCCAAAAAAAAATTGTAAAAATCAAAATTTTTTAAAATTTTAGGCCAATTTGTTTTCTGCTATATATTTTCGGTAAAAAAAATCACAATAAGCGTGTAAGCGGGAGCAAGCCTCCAGCGGTTCGCACGCGCTGCCGAGAGGGGACGGGATCCAGCAACGTAGGTCTACGTCGCTGGACCCAGGAGAGCCACTTTGCCGCAGTAGGCTTAATGTGAGCAGACGGCAAGTGGTTAAAAATGCAATATTTATGGGTTGCTTTCTATTACAGGGGAGTACCGCTACAATTCTACAACAGGGCAGTTGGCTCACTAGAACTAGAACATGGTGTGTTTTGTCATTTAAAGTGAACCTACAGTATCTCACAAAAGTGAGTACACCCATCACATTTTTGTAAACATTTTATTTTTTTCAAATTCTGTCTTTATTAAGTCAAGCATAATACAAATAAATGTCACACTCAGTAGAACGTAAAAAAAATGTATCAACAGAAACATACCTTTTTTATACATGAAAGAGATAAAGTAGAGGAGAAACAAGAGATACATCCAACACGGCAATTGCGATAGAGTAGTGTGCAATATGAACATGAGTCAGTAATCAAAAAACACTTCCAACTATTATACCTTATGACTATGTTTGTAAAATTCACATAGCCGGCAGCATGGGAAAGATAATGCGTAAATACAGTGTGAGAGAGATACTCAGAAGGAACATTGCTCACCAATGAAGTAAGCATAATAATAAACTGTGCAAAATATAGGACTTCCCGAAGCGGGAGTAAATATTTTATTATATCTTTTCATGTGACATCTAAAGTAGTGAGTGTACAGCTTGTATAACAGTGTAAATTTGCTGTCCCCTCAAAATAACTCAACACACAGCCATTAATGTCTAAACCGCTGGCAACAAAAGTGAGTACACCCCCAAGTGACAATGTCCAAATTGGGTCCAATTAGCCATTTTCTCTCCCCCGGTGTCATGTGACTTGTTAGTGTTACAAGGCCTCAGGTGTGAATGGGGAGCGGGTGTGTTAAATTTGGTGTTATCACTCTCACTCTGTCATACTGGTTACAGGAAGTTTAACATGGCACCTAATGGCAAGGAGCTCTCTGACTGTCGGGACCCAGACTTGAACCTGGGACCTCCATGGTGTCTGGCAATGACTCTACTCGCTGAGCTACCTGGAATGCTGGACAGCTCCCTGGACAAATCCTTGAATGATCCTGCTGTGAATCTTGATTGCCTTGAACCTTGAACTCTTTGCTCCTCCCATGAACTTCCTGTTATAAGCCATGTCTTTGCACTTCCTGGTCGCCAGAATACTGTGCCTTCAACAGCTGATATCTTGCTTGTCTCTCCTGCTGCCGTCCTTATCTTTGCTACCATCCGTTATCGACACTTGGCTTGTTCCTCGACTACTCTTCTGCTTTGTTCCCAACCTGCAACTACTGGTTACCGACCTTTGGCTATTCCTAGACTACGCTTCTGCTTGATCCTGACCTGCTATATCTGCAACTGGACCCTGGCTTGCTCACCTTCTGGTGGGGCGATCCTGAGCACCGCGACCTGGTACTAACACGCAGCAAAATCCATCTCCACCATCAGGAGCGCTGGTGAACACCGGTTAGTACTTAGATTCCGCACCTCAGGTGAGCCTGCGTCATCTGCCAGTGTGACCTGCCTGTGTTCTCATCCAGCTGGTTCCTGTGTGTCCTGCGACTGCTATAGCTATTGGTCTTCGAGCCTGACTCCAGATCATGACACTGACGATCTGAAAAAAAAAATGTTTGCTCTACATAAAGATGGCCTAGGCTGTAAGAAGTGTGCCAAGACCCTGAAACTGAGCTGCAGCACGGTGGCCAAGACCATAAAGTGGTTTAACAGGACAGGTTCAACTCAGAACAGGCCTTGCCATGGTCGACCAAAGAAGTTGAGTGCATGTGCTCAGCGTCATATCCAGAGGTTGTCTTTGGGAAATAGACGTATGAGTGCTGCCAGTATTGCTGCAGAGGTTGAAAGGGTGGGGGGTCAGCCTGTCAGTGCTCAGACCATATGCCACACACTGCATCACATTGGTCTGCATGGCTGTCATCCCAGAAGGAAGCCTCTTCTAAAGATGATGCACAAGAAAGCCTGCAAACAGTTTCCTGAAGACAAGCAGACTAAGGACATGGATTACTGGAGCCATGTCCTGTGGTCTGATGAGACCAAGATAAAATTATTTGGTTCAGATGGTGTCAAGGGTGTGTGGTGGCAACCAGGTGAGGAGTACAAAGACAAGTGTGTCTTGCCTACAGTCAAGCATGGTGGTGGGAATGTCATGGTCTGGGGCTGCTTGAGTGCTGCAGTTCACTGAGGGAAAAATGCATGCTAACATGTACTGTGACATTCTGAAGCAGAGCATGATCCCCTCCCTTCGGAGACTGGGCCACAGGGCAGTATTCCAACGTGCTAACAACCCCAAACACACCTCCAAGATGACCACTGTCTTGCTAAAGAAGCTGAAGGTAAAGGTAATGGACTGGCCAAGCTTGTCTCCAGACCTAAACCCTATTGGGCATCTGTGGGGCATCCTCAAACTGAAGGTGGAGGAGCGCAAGGTCTCTAACATCCACCAGCTCTGTGATGTCATCATGGAGGAGTGGAAGAGGAGTCCAGTGGCAACCTGTGAAGTTCTGGTGAACTCCATGCCCAAGATGGTTAAGGCAGTGCTGGAAAATAATGGTGGGCACACAAAATATTGACACTTTGAGCCCAATTTGGATATTGTCACTTAGGAGTGTACTCACTTTTGTTGTCAGTGGTTTAGACATTAATGGCTGTGTGTTGAGTTATTTTGAGGGGACAGAAAATGTACACTGTTATACAAGCTGTACACTCACTACTTTGCATTGTAGCAAAGTGTAATTTCTTCAGTGTTGTCACATGAAAAGGTATAATAAAATATTTACAAAAATGTGAGGGGTGTACTCACTTTTGTGAGATACTGTGAGCACTAGTAAAGAAATGGCCATCCCCACTATTGCTTTCTGGTTACATTTATTAGTGTTTGCTTTTATATACGCAATGCACAGTTTCTGTCAATGTTCTAGTGGGGTCCATTTAACACTAAGATTTAGAGAAAAGGAACTCAGTGTGAGAAGGTTGCGTGCTTTGAGTGAGACCCCAGGCCTGGAATTCAGATCTAGATGGTATCATTCCTCTGTATTCAGGCTGTGTTAATGTTCATTTTGTTCTATGCTAGAGTAATCACTGGAACAAAGAACACTAGAACCCTCCTTTTTGTACTCTTGTACTCCAGAAGAAGTTTGTGTGTGTGTGTGTGTGTGTGGGGGGGGGGGGGTTCCTGTGGTTCATTCAGTGACTGCTAGCTGAGGAGCCGAAGGAGCCCTAAGAAGACATCCAGTATTCCACCTTCTCCTGTCCTATAGCTCACCTACAAATATGTAATAAATAGTTAAAATGCATTAAAATCTGGACCTGCATTCTTTCAGATATGCAAGAAAACACAAGTGATATACCTCAGCCAAGTAAACATGGGCTGAATGTCAGGTGACATCAGCTGGTTCAATAGAAATCGGCCAACATTCGGCCCGTGTGTACTGGAGTATGTCCGACAGAAGCTAGCTGTTTGGCCGGCTTCCGTCGAAGGGGCATGACCAAAAAAAAAAAGGTCTGCCGATTGGCTCTCAATCAGCGCTCTCAGCCAATAGCTGAAATTGCTGATTGGAGTGTTCTAGGGGGGTGCTGTCAGAACACAATAGAACAGCAGAGGAGATAGCTGTATTACCATCAGATAGTTAGTAGAGCTGCTCCTCCGGAGATGTCAGTTTATTTTTGTTAAGCCCTCCTGGGTTGAACAAAAAAAGACTAATGGTGTGTACGAGGCTTTAGGGACAAGATTACTCTATGGGAAAGTCCCTATCATGTAACAAGACAACTTTTGGTGAAGGCACTCTGAAGATTTAAGAACCGCATAACACCAAATGCAAGAACTTCCCCTTAGGGGTGGCTTGAGATTAGTGGAGGCTTGAGATTCCCTCTTTGCCCAGGTACTGCTAAAGTGAGCAGCCCCTGAAACGCGTCAGCCCAGCCTCAGCAGCCCCATACGGCACACTGCATGCCATTCAGCTTCGTGGGGGACCTAGGCTACCTTGGAGATTTTATGTACAATGTTGATGTGTGTACATTCACACCTAGTTTGTGAGTATATTGCATACTTTTTACATTTTAATAAATGGTTTTAGTGGTAATGCACTAGGTCGGTGCACCCCTTTTCTTTTGTCTTTTTCTCAGTTGGTTCTGGATACCCTTGATCCTGTGTGGGCAGCAAGACCATAGGCTTTTTCCACCTGAGTCTGAAGTATCTTTCTTCCCTCATATTCCACTCGAGAGCAGGAGATTTGCTTTACTACTGCTAAAGTGTTAGGCAGTAATGACAATGAAGTAGGGGGCAATCTCACACAACTTACCTGATACACTGTTACATATGGTTTTGGGTCTTATGTATATACTTACAAGAGTATTGGTTGTTTAATTATTATTAGTATAAAGACTATCACTCAGGCAGTGACGACATATCATATCTATGTAATATTTATATATTTATTTTCTCATATAGTTATATAGGTTAATACATTCTGCATAATTTTACAGAGGATAACATTGATTCACATTCACATCTGTCTGTACCCCTGAACGAGTATATAGGATAAAGTCTCTACAACAGTCATACACATACACTAGTGTCTCAGTGTTAGTGACAAAATTAGAACATGCCTCCTGAGCACTCTCCTTTGCATGTGGTTGTAAAAATGATAGTCAATGAGTGGCAGCCAGTTGACAGGAAGCAATAGCCTGTGGTTAACCCGATTAATATCCTGTCAGCCATCTGTCAACCCTTGCCTCCCTTTTCTGCCACTTATGCCTTCATGACAAACTAATCTGCTTTGTCTTAGCTATATAGTTTTATCACATAGGCTATTCCAAGAAAACATGCTTGCAGAAATGTGTAATTAAACCTTAGCATGTGGGTTGTCTGCACTTTACCCAAGCAGTGTTTCATAATCTCAATAGGGTCTATATTTACCAACTTACTAAATTACATTCTTCCTATCTGCTCTGAGCATAAGAGAGAAGAAGACGATGGGACACACATCTCCTAGATTATCTTAGTAGGTCCTTACTGAGAAAATAAAGCTGCTATTAGGTAACAGGAGTTTTCTCTGCTCTACTCATGCACACACGTTGCTGTCAATTAGAATTATATACTAGAGGGTAAAGGTTTAAGCACATATTAAAGGTGCTAAAAATGATCTCTACCCTTGCTGGGTAATCTGTTTTAATACTTAGTGCATATACTTCTGTAGCTCCTATTCGGGGAAAATTTTTTGCATAGCCAACCTAAGCCATGGCATAGGGCAGAAGGCTTCCAGGGGAGGCCTACAAGCACCAGAACATCTGAGTTTTAGTTACAGTTTCTATGAAAGGTCTTAGACTGCCACCCTGCCTGCCATAGTAATTACTGTTGTTTTTTAGGTACAAAGTTTGTGAATTTTTGTCCATAGATTAGTGTAGTGTCCTCACAATCCACCCACTCTGGACAAACCTAGAATTAAACTGCTATAAAACTCTCCAGTTGTTGATTCTAGGTTTTTTGAGGAAGAGTGGTCAAAATGTTTTCTTTAGCGTTTTGTTTTTTGTGGTTATAATACCTAATCCTTTGTTATTCTAATACTCAGGGCTTTTTTCTCAGATAAAAGGTGCAGGATCTCAACCACGACCCCCCCCAAAAAAAAAGTAGCTTGTGTTTAGTATTGTCAATCTATTACAGGAAGCACAAAGGGACAGCAGAATTTGGTAGGAACAACAAGTATTAAATATAAATAGGTTTTCACTGCTATAATTAATAGACAAAAAGTTAGCTTTTTCTACATATTTGAGTATTTGGGTTTATATTCACTTTAAAAACAACCCATTTTTCCTGAACATGCCACAAAACATACTTATATGTGGGTGTGATGTACCTCCTTCTGATTCAGTTGCTTGTGTATGCAAACCAGTCACATGGTATTATGAAATAGGCATGCAGAATAAAAGCATAAGCATGAAAATAAGAAAAGTTCAGTCTAAATACAATGCATGTTGATGCCAAGTGAGTATTAAGCCATTTTAATGTGATCATTGTGTTGGCTGGTGTCTTGTGTAAGGGAAATAGATCATTGCCCTGATTATATGGCATCTGCCATGTACACAGGAACAATGTTGAGGATAGTGTGGAAAATGATCTATATCATGTTTACATTTCATATATAGACTAATCATATCTAAAGACGAAGAACCCCACAGAAATATTAACCTTGTTGCTTTTATTAGGCCTGTTAAAAAATACACACTTTATTCTAAATAATGTGGTTCCTGTACATTGTTTTGAAAAATATTAGCAGATATTGTCATGGCAGCTTGCCTAAAAGTTTGGAAACTCAGCCTGGAGTCTCCCATAACTTACATTGAATTGTCATTACCAAAGTCTGGAAATAAAATCAGCTCTTAAATTGTTTTCTTCATAAAATATTTATGGAGAGATGCATTTTCCATCTTCTTATTATCTGTGCATGTTATGTGTATCGAAAGGCAATTTGTTTTCTACACCAGTGTGACACTATGACGGTCAATGTGTTATACGTTGATTTATTTTTTAGTTTCTTTATTAAACAGCCATTATTTTCTGAACTGAAAGTTAAGTAGAGGTCTTTGTCATCCCCACTTGATATGTCCTTTTTTTTTTTATTAACTTTCAAATTATTGGGAATACCACATGAGGATTCACAGCCACATTGCTGCTGTAGCAAGAGGGCGAGGCCCTGTTTTATGGTGTGCAGAGCCCTATTGGTGCAGACATCAGTAATCTTCACATGGGCAAAGTAAGCTGTTGGTATCCCAGTTGTCATGATATCGAACTGTGTGTTGGGTTTGGGGGGCATGGGAGAAAGGGATACTCTGTGGACTTATCAGCGGCAGTGACTCTGCCATGGCTGCCAAAAACGATTTGTTGTTACACCACTGTAAAATACTTTTTTACTCCTGGCCCATGCACATTCAAATTGGCTGCAAAATTGGGAGTTTTTTACTTTCAGTAATTTTGAATAAATAGAATGAAGTCTATAGGGAAAACTAACTTAAGGTGGTTTTCTGAGATTTCAAAGGAGTCAAAATACCCTAAAGGAGTTATAAAGGCAGAAGGTTTTTTTTTTATTATCTTAATGCATTCTATGCATTAAAATAAAAATCCTTCTGTGTGAAGCAGCCTCCCTCAGCCCTCCCTAATATTTACCTGAGCCTCATCTCTATCCAGCAATGTCCACGAGTCCCTTGGCCCTCCTGATTGGCTGAGACACAGCTGTGGCGCCTTTGGCTCCCACGGCTGTCATTTAAAGTCAGTTAGCCAATCAGGTTAGAGGAGGCAGGGCCAAACCACTGCTCTATGTCTAAATGGACACACAGAGTTGCAGCTCGGCTCAGGTGCCCCCAATAGCAAGCTGCTTGCAGTGGGGGCACAGGGCAGAAGGAAGGGGCTAGGAACAGCAAAAAGGGACCCGAGAAGAGAAGGATCCAGACTGCTCTGTACAAAACCACAACACAGGGCAGATAAGTATAACATGTTTATTTAACCGGTTCCCAACCGGCCGCCGCCTATTTACTGCGGCAATGTGGCTCTGCTGCGCAAATCGATGCATGGGTCAGGAGGCTCCGATTGCCGCCTGACATCCGCAATCGTACCCGCTGAGAGAGAAGAATGGTCAGCTGTTGTAAACACAGCTGACTGTTCTTCTCCCTGGAATGATCACAGAGCCCCTGTGATCCTTCTATATAGGATCACAGGTCTCTATGATCATTTCAGAAGCCCCACCCCCCCCCCACAGTTAGAATCACTCCCTAGGCTCACATTTAACCCCTTGATCCCCCACGATGTTAACCCATTCTTTGCCAGTGTCATTATTACAGTAACAGTGCATATTTTTATCACTGATTACTGTAGTAATGTCACTGATCCCCCCAAAAGTGTCAAAAATGTCAGTTAGGGGTCCGATCTGTCCGCTGCAATGTCGCAGTCCCGCCAAAAATCGCAGATCACCGCCATTACTAGTAAAAAAAAAAAAAAACAATAAAAATGACATAAATCTTTCCCGTAGTTAGTAGACGCGATAACTTTTGTGCAAACCAATCAAAATATGCTTATTGCTATTTTTTTTACAAAAAATATGTAGCAGAAAACAAATTGGCCTAAAATGTTAAAAAATTTTGATGTTTACATTTTTTTTTTTGAGAATGTTATATAGCAGAGTATGAAAAATATTGTTTATTTTTTTCAGAATTGTTTGTTTATAGCACAAAAAATAAAAATTGCACAGGTGAACAAATACCACCAAAAGAAAGCTATATTTGTGGTAAGAAAAGGACATACATTTGATTTAAGTACAGCGTCACACAGCCGTGCAATTGTCTGTTAAAGTAACGCAGTGCCAAATCGCAAAATATGGCCTGGTCATTAAGGTGGAAAATCTTCTGGTCCAGAAGTGATAAAAAAAAAAAAAAATGAGCCTTTACAATCACTTTAAGGCCTGATTCACACTAGAATGGCATGACAATGTAAATCACATAATTGTCTCCTGAGGATTGGGAAAGGTTATTTCCACTATACTGGATCTGTTTTTGGGCCAAAACTCTAACTCTTTGCTTATCAACAAAGTCCTGTGATCACTGGGTCAGTGCTAACATGTTGACCACAAGTTTGCATTAAGGTTGATTCTATTTGTCAGCAAAGCCTTGATTACCCTGTCAGCACCAACGTGATGGTCACGTTGCATAGTTAGAAAGAAAAATCATGCAACTTCATATTACATTTGAGACTATGTTTGATGAAGTGTTGGCCAATGCAAAATCAGCAATTTTAGCCAAAGCAAAATCAGTCATTTAGTTGCAAAACTAATTTTGGTAAAATTATTCTGCTTCTTCCTCCTAGAGAGTTCCACTTGGACAGAGACTGATATACTGTTAGCAGTTCTGTGTTCTCAGTAAAGCTATGCAGAATCTGTAAGCACTATAAAAATGAATAACATAAAAACATATGTTTGCACTATATAAATAGAGAAAATAATCTCTTAGTGTTGGTGTTGGGGAAGAAAGAGTTTTTCAGTGGTAAATATACAGCCAAAATAACCTGGGTATGGCCAACTTAATCATGGAGATTTTTTTATAACATATAAATATTTAAACTTCGTAATAATTCTTAGGCTTCAATAGGGAGAACATTTTACAAGTAATAGTATGTGGTAGATGGCGTTTTATGCGAGTTCACGTGTGTCGCTGAAGTCTGGAATTCCATCTCGTTTCAAGTGTCATGTTTCCTCTTGCTGCTTTTTGGGCCAACATTAAAACGTTGAAAGAGGTACGATAAAGCGTTTGATGGAATTCTTTATTTTACTTTATACAGTGGCATGCATACTTCAGCATTCGTCAAAGTATAATTTGATTTACAAGGAGCAGAGCTTTGCCTTTTTTTTTACTATGAGCTGCAGACTTGAAAATAGTTCTCCTTATTTAGTATTTGGTAGGTTACTAGTTACTTTTCTTTCTTGAATATAATATTGGCTATTTTTTTAATGAAAGGGAACCTGTTTGGATTTATTTTCCTATAAAGCTACCGCTCTATTAAATAATTAAATAAATACAATTCTTAAATATATATATTTTGAGGCCCTGTTAACACAAGCCTCTAAAGAGAGCCCCCACTAAACATGACCAGCAAACAGAGGAGGACTGGGAACCTTTTGTCTGGGGGTAATCACAACCAGGAGGCCCTTTCATGGTAAGGACAGATATATGTTGCAGCACCAAACAATCGGTCACATGTTCTTTCTCTACCAGCTGCTGTGATTGCAGGTCTGAATGGGTGCCTTGTTCTAATGGTGAAGTATCTCCACTCAGACCCACCAGCCCAACATACTTTATAAGTACTGGCCCGATAACAAATGCCCACCTGCCAACCAGCCCTATCCTCCCCTGCAAATGAGGCCCAAGCACTCCCTGATTAGTGTATAAGATCTGTGATGAGACACATGGCATAAAGTTAATGCTATACGAAGAAGGGTTTAGAAAACATAAGCTTTGCAAACAAGGGCTATATTGTTGCTGGAACCTTCATTGCATATATTAACCCATCGAGGTATTTAACACCCCTGCCTAGAGAGCACAAGAGTGCAATGTGACCCCTAGGATTTCCTTTTGAGCACTGCCTAAGCTATGGCTTAGACTTTTAACTGCCCCCCAGTTATCAACCAATATCAGTCTGCAGCAGCTGGAAAATATAGAGAACCAAAGAACAAGAGAGCCATGTAATCCGTCACTACAATTGATGGATTATTAAACATCCATAAACAATTTCTTTAAAAAAAGTATACCAGATAAATAAAAACATGTACACAATATAAGCACAATAACGTTGTCTGATGATTCAGTTTAAAGTAGAATTCCAGCCTAAATCTATCTAGTCTTAAAAATGTTCCCTCCCCTCAACACATATGATGACTAACCTATGTAGAAAAAGATGTATATATACTTTACCTATTTTCAGTCTGGTTATGTGATCCCCTGTGTCTCTCAGTGGCAGCTGGAGGGGAGAGGAGAGAGTGCTCAACAACGGCTAGGAATTCCACACCCACGTCCCAGCCATTGTCAGTGCTCCCTCCTCTTCCCTACAGCCCAGATTAGGTGACTGGACTGGAGCAGGCTGAAAATAGGCAAGTATATACATTTTTTTTTACACAGGGTGTTAGGGTGTTACGCATAGGTGTTAGGAGGGGGGAGTGGACATTTTTAAGACTAATTAGGTTTAAGCTGGAATTATATTTTAAGTTGCCAAAATATGCAATTTGTTTCTCATGCTCATGAAAGTTTAGTTATGGGTTTAATTAATTGCCACCAAAAGCCAATTTCATTGCTATACCTCCAGTAATCTGATATGATACTATTTGAATTCCTTTTTTGTTTTTTTTAGATTTATACTGTATGTGAAACTAATGTAAGAAAAAAGACCTATCTACCCACCCTCCAATAATGTTGGTTCCTGTTCCAGTTTCGCCAATGAATACATTGTAATGTAAATGTAATCTTTCAAAGTGTATTTGTGTATTTATTCCAGTGTAAGCCTGTGGCCATACGTGTAGGACTATATTTACCATAATGGATCTTTTGGACCATTGCCTAGGACAGCAGAGTACAGGGAGCAGCACCAAGCTTTAGCCAAATAGAAACAAATGTTGGTATATGGCACTACCTGCTCAAGGGAAAGGGGGATATGGTGCCAAATTGTGCAGTGTATGTAAAAGTGTGGACTAGATTAATAATCCAACATGATCCAAAAAATCCAAGATGATAAAATCAATTGATAAACATAATCCTTATATATTCCATTAATACCATAAAATAAAATAAAATCATTTATGAAAGTGCACCGTGCCAAGTGGAAGACTTGCTGGGCATATAATAATACCCTTACAGAGTGCTAAGTGCTAGTGCAAGTGCAGCTATGCAGCTGATAACGGAATAGTTAATAGTGCTCAGTATTGTGCTATTTAAAAACTTTATTAACTAATAAATGTGCTCACTGTGGTGTAGATATATATAGATCTACCACCAGTGTATTCAGTGATACCACCTACCCTGGGGGTATAATTCCAGTATCTGAAAGTGCTAAACAAATGATATTTACATAAAGTGGTTTAATTAAAAATTTAATAATGGAGAAATCACTCCCAGGCAGTGGAATACCAATTGCTTCCTGTGATGATTAACCGGTTTTGGTGCTTGTAGTACCTATACCCGTGGCCCCCCACTAGGTATTACACTCACCCCTCCGAATTCCCCTTTCAACAGGGGTGCTGGCTTAAGCGTATTAGTCCTGGCGGTTTATTTGCATGAGTCCTGGGTGTCCGTAGCTGGATGGGCTATGGTTCCCCTCCAGGAAGTTCGCCGGGTCTGGTAGGCTCCAGCTGCTCTCAGTCTCAGCTCTGGCCGTGATTCTGGTTGCTGCTGTCAGCAGAATTCAGAGGGGTAAGTGCAATACCTAGTGGGGGGGCCACGGGTATAGGCACTACATGCACCCGCACGAAAACCGGTTAATCATCACCGGAAGCAATTGGTATTTCACTGCTTGGCACACAGCACTGGGAGTGATCTCCCCATTATTATCTTTTTAAATTAAGCAAACTTTATGTGAATATAATTTGTCTAGCACTTTACTGAAATAGCTGCACTTGCACTAGCACTTAGCACTCTGTAAGGGTATTATTGTATGCCCAGCAAGTCTTCCACTTGGCACTGTCAGGATTATTGGGGAGATTAAATAAAGGAAAAATAGAAATATGTCATATTCTGTTTTATATAGAAATTTTGAGCAGTGGCGTCCATGTTGTAGAAGGTCACTAAAAGTTCAAACCTCCTTTTAGGAAAAGTGTCTATTCAACAGATTTCTAAAAGGTTTACCCAAACATGCTATGTTGACTTAAGGTAATAAATAAATAGATAGCCGGGTAACTTTCTTTAGATAAAGTCTAGCTGATGCTATACCAGGATAATCTTGTTTGTGTGGTGATCATAAACCCTGGTCAAGTATTCTGTGTTTAAACTCATTTAGAAATAAGATTTACAGATACATTATAATTCTTTATAAAAGAATATTAACAATGAAGTATATATATATGAATAACATACATAAATATGTAGGACAACCTTCTATATTATATCTTGTTTCATGTGCTTGCTAAATTCTAGTTTTAACTGATATTGATGACTCATCACTGCATGTCAAGAAAGATTTCAGTAAACCTTTGTAAATGGTAGAGTGGTCTTAAAACTTTCTGACCTTGCCAGAGTCTAGAAGGTCTGAGATTGTAAGCTCTTTGTCAATATAAGGTTCAAAGTTTATTTGTAGGTAAATATTCTATATACTGAATCTAAAGAGCAATACAATACTGCCATCTTTGGTGACTGATACTAAGTGAAGTCTTTGAATTTAGACAGTCATTTCCAATATATATAGATATATATATTAATAATAGATTATTTTTAAATGGTGTTACCAGATTCAATCTTACTTAGATACATGATGGATATATTTGATGGATATGTGTATTATGAGAGTATGGACAAGTTTTTATGATAATTACTCTTAAATATAAAGAAATCATCATTTAATTTTAATATCCAAAATAATGGAGGCGTGACAATGACCTCACCAGTTAATGAATAAGATGTCCCAACCAATGGGGATAAAGTTCATCCTTCTGGGTTTGACTTATGGTAATTTTACAGCCCTTTTGTTCAATACAATATAAAAAGGGAAACCCAGATGTGAGACAAACATTACATTACACAACATTCATTACACATACAACACACACGCTACTTACATCCATACACATACTCATCTATACATACTCCATCTTGCTCCATCATTTATCTGAAACTTGGAAGGACGCCAAACGAAACTCCTCCCTAACTTGCCACCATTTTGGGAAGGCAGCCATCTTAAGGACTCTGGTAACGACCATTTAAGCTAGCAGTCATTTTAAATGTGGTAAATATACCTTGTTGTTCATTTGATTATTATTTACTATAATTTATTTCCTTCCTTATATGTTTTATATTGCATATTCAAGGGTAACGAGATTACAGTCCCAGCCGTATTAACCATATGTGGATTTTTCTCTAAGAGCTGATTTTTGCTTTTTATACATTTTTATTAATATCAGATTTAGCGCATATTGGCGTATTAGTGTCTCGTTTTGCATGACCTATTCTCGCTCCATCTGCAGTGGATTGACTGTAGGCTGCGCAATTCGCAGACAATTGTGGTCTGATTATATAGTATACTTATCTATGGTTTATGCTACTACATCTGGGAAAAATGTAATCTTGCTTTATTTTTACTTTCATTATTGAGCTTCAAATCACATTGCATTTATTGTTTGAAGTTTGTATTTTATGTAAAGTTATCTTTTTGTGTCATCTCAAGTCTGATCATTTATTGTGAATACATGTCTTGTGAATAAATATACTTATATATTCCATACTGTAGACTGTTTTCACTAAGATTGGTATATGCTTTTAAAAAGAAATTAATCGATAAAAAGAATTTGCTGCATATTGATTTGTGGAAATAAGTGGAGATTCTCATACCTTATAGATCTTTTCTTATTGACATGAATAGACACTGTTATATTCAGAGCAGTATAAATATTCTGACAGCACGGTGCACTTTCATAAATTATTTTATGGAATTAATGGAATATATAAGGATTATGTTTATCGATTGATTTTATCATCTTGGATTTTTTGGATCATGTTGGATTATTAATCTAGTCCACACTTTTACATACACTGCACAATTTGGCACCATATCCCCATTTCTCTTGAGCAGGTAGTGCCATATACCAACATTTGTTTATATTTGTCTATTGGACCCCTGAACCTCCAGGGGTAGGTTGGTGGCAGCTTACACCTGACGGTTACACTTAGGCACTCCATAGCGCTGGTCATACCTGATCTTTTACCAAGCTTTAGCGTTTACAAATTAGTTGAAAGTTTCCCCTTGTCTGTTTCCATCCTCTTACCACCTCTGATCACTTCTTGGTAGATTCAGGTGAACGAGGTGCAGAGAGGAGTCAACAGGCTTCCTATAGTTCAGGAAACACAAAAATCTGTACTTTGGTAATGTGCTACCTTCAATTATGCATTCTAACAGTCAGTTTTTTCTGAAGTTATCTTGTACATTGAAGTATCAACATTTGGGTGTGCCTGAAGCAACACTGTGTTAAATGCTGCTCTGTGTACATGGGATAATGTTGTATGCTATAAACATTTTTGAGGCAATTTTGCAACATTGTCATGAATTCATGGTGAATGATCAATTCAGATTATATTATTTCAAAGGAACCTTCCAGGCTTTACTGATTTTTTTTGTTCATGTTCTGTTTATCATTTAACACAATAGACAGCAATGGAATAATGCTCAACATGCAGAGAATACAGTATGCAGATGTCAGGTGCAAGGAAGAAATACTCGTTTCTTATCATTAAGTTGTATTCAATCAGATGTCTCAGTCAATGTCAGATGTCTCAGTCAATGAGTAGCTTCAAGTGAAAATGTCACCAGGCTACAGACATTCAAATTTACACATTTATAAGAGGCAGGGAGTTAACTTAAAGTAGAACTATAGCTAAAACTTTTTTCATTTTGGATATAGTAAGGGAGGGTTATAACCCCTGTAAGCTTTATTTTTGCCATCTACAGTATGTCTCATTGGGGAGATTTAACTTCACTTCCTGTCCCATTGCCAAAACGGGAAGTGAGAGGAAATCCCTTCAAATTAAGAAAATATTTTGGGGACCCCCAGGTCACCAGAACTAGTGTCACCATTGTAAGCTTCCCCCTCTATTACTTTTCTGGAGACAACAATTTTCTTTTTCTTTCACTTCTAATGATAGGACAAATAGAGGGGGTGAATCTCCCTAACAGGGGCACAGACTGACAGGTGTTCTAATCCATGGCCACTCTATCCAAAACTAAAAAAAAAAGGTTTTGGGTTTAGTTATACTTTAAAGAGTAACTCCACTTTTGTTGGGAAAAAAACATTACCCTCTGGGTAATCTCTGTACATTACAAGGATGTAAACAAACTTTGTTGCAGATTCCTACCTTTTGTTATTCTGAAGAAACCATTTTTTGTTCCTTTGTGCCTCTGTGCTGAGTGGGTCAAATGGGAGTGGTTTCAGAATTATCAATCAGCTGTGGTAGCTGCAGAGCACTAATGAGGAAAGCTGCTGGGCCTGCATCCCTTTAGATGTATTCCTATTGGGTGTATCCCACCAAAAATTACATTTTTAATCAAAGGGATGCCAGAAATCGGACTTGTATCTTAGTGCAAACTTCTGGGAAAATTGGTGAGCCAATCACGCAAGCAGGAAATTATGTTTCTGGGGTGTGGTCAATATACATTCTGTGTACAGAACAACTCCAGGTAGCCATATTGCATTGCATTTTCATAAAATTACAACAGTTGCAGATTGAAAAGGAAAGGTAATTTTTATTAACATTTAATTACAATGTTCTGTATCGCAATTGTATACACTATATTGTTTTTTCTTTATTTGCTATTTTTTTTTCCCCCACGAAAGTGAAGTTACCGTTTAAGAACAAACCATCACTGACCTCTGTAGCTGCAGGAACTGTGGAGTAATTTAAAGTCAGAAACAGCAGAAACACTTTTGCTTTCACTTTCTGCAGCTCAGCTCAACCTTCTCCTACCTCCCAAGAGAGACTTGACAGCCTTCTAATCTCTGATGCAAACTCAGGACAGGTGTCCAGGAAGAGGAGAAGATCAAAATGCTGTAACCTAGGATTGCCACCTTATCCCTTTATACCTGAACACATAGGAATTACACAGGTTCTGAGGCTAATTTAATGCAGATAAGGCATCAAGTGAGATTTACCACCTTAATCAGCCACAGAACCTGTGTAATTAATATGTGTTTGGGTTTAAAGGGATGAGGTGGCAACCCTACTGTAACCTGACATGAATTACTTTAGGGCATCTTTTGTGAGCTTTCAGCACAAAATGCTACAGAGGTCAGTGAGGGCTTGTTTTAAAACTAATTTACAATTAGCGGTTTGTAAATAGTTTTATGACCATTGCCTGGCCAAGGGATCACCTTAAATCATATCAGTCATTTGGTGTCATTTGGTTAGAACTTACTACGTGATCTGTAACCTATAAGGACAGTATTTTCAGCCATAGTTTTGTCCTTTTATTACTATTAATACATTTGTGGTGGCTTGGCAGGACAGCTTGTGTATTGGACATAGGAAGTAGAAGGCATAACGAGAGATATCGGAAAAATGCATCTACGTATTAGCTGTCCTTATCGTATACATTCATCTCTCTGTGGTAAGTTGTCTGGCCGTGGTGTGCTGGGTCTGTTTCCCTGTCTCTCTTGAATCATTCCTGTTGAATTTTAGAGAATGTTTATAAAACCCCAAAATGGAATCAGAACACAATGAGCTGTGTTACCACAGAAATGCAAGCTATGTTTTAACCATTTCACTGACCCTGAACCCGCAGGAGATCATTGCACAGGCTACACTGGCACTGTCTGGTCTACAGTCATAATTTAAAGCATTACACTCCTCAGCTCTGTGGAGGAGAAAGGGCTGTACAGCAAAGAGAATTCTGCAGTGTCTTCACCAATACTGACATTTCGCATTAAAAAAGTTATACCACTTGGGATAGGTTGGAGGCCATTGAATAAAAAGGAGTGTTCTGTAGAGCCTGGTTTTTGCCTCATTCATTGAATATCACCACAGCTTCCCCATCTGTACAAAAAAAAAAAAAAAATTAAACTTTTTTTTTTTTTAATTAAGCTTTTTTTAGAAAAATGTTATGGGCAAGAGGCACCAGCTCCCTAAATAACAGATAAGGGGGGGGGGGGGGGGCAAGAAGGTGCCAGATAACAATACATGATTTTGAAATGTATTTAAAATTTCCATAAAAGCAAAACACTTTTAAAATCATCTAAAAAAATTAGAAACCATATTCCATAGTTTAAATGATGCATATGATGCTTTAGAAGGTTGCCACAAGTATGTTGCACGAAGCTTCCAGATCATGTGGTCTGCCCTTCCAAGTACATTAGGCTACTTATCTGTGGTATGGCAGGTCACTGTCCCTTATGGGGATTGGAGTAACATACACTGCGAGATCTTTCTTTATTTGCCCTTTCTCATATCTCTATAATAGAGATGTTGGGGCTATCCTGGGTCCCCCTCCTGCAGCTTGCCTATTTCACCTGGAGGTCATTTGGTGCTGCTACAGTTATATGAACAAATTGCTGTTTTCATTAATGCTGTTTGCACTTTTGCACATTTGCATCTAACCTTTTGATGAGATGCCCATTATCATACTCCAATTCCTTTGATGCAACCTGTATGTTGTAAAAAATTCTCCTGAAGAAGCTGCATAAAAGGGGAAACATGTCGAGAGCACCTTCGAGCAACATACTTGTTGCAACCTTCTAAAGCAATTTATGCGTCATCTAAACAATGGAATATGGTGTCAATTTTTTTTTTTTAGAGGATTTTGAGAGTGTTTTGATTTTATGGAAATATAAAAAAAATTGTTATACTGTATATATATATATATTTTTTTTTTAAATCGTGTATTGTTGCTATCTAACACCTTGGAAATTGCAAGAATTTTCCTTGTTTTCTTTTCCTAAACCTTTTTTAGGTTCATAAATCCAACTAATTATATTGTGTTTTGACAGTCTCCCTATAATTAGGGTTGGACTTCCATCATTGGAGCCAGTAGACAAGCCATCTTTGGTGCCCAAAGCAACACGCCTAGAATCACCTGTTTTACCTATCTATACAAGTTTTACAAATTGCATTCAAGTTTTCTGAAAAAGTATTCATCACAGATAGGAGTAGGCAGGACATGTTTTAGGCGGTCTCACACTAAAGATAGACAGCTACGAGGCTACAAAACATTGAATAGCCACAATTAAAACTTGCCAGGCATGTATACATTTTTCCATTCAATCCACAGGCTGAAACAAAATATAACAGATTCTACCATTCATGCTTCATAGCACTGATGGACCTGACGCAGCTGCGTCTTTGTATTTTGATAGCTTAGGTTGCCAGCACTCAAAATACACAAACAGTTCCCGCACCTAACAGGATGCAGGCGCAAGGTTAGCTGAAAATTTTCTGTCCAGCTCCTTCAATTTTTTTGGAAGATATTGTGACACTTAGGGCCATCATCCGTATTGTTTATGTAGAGAAAAAAAAAGGAAAATAGATTTCAGACTGTACAGGCCAGACAATGAGCTTAATTTTTTAATATATACATTTGCACACTTTATTGGATAAGGAAAGTTAAAAGATCATACAGCATGTATGTATCTATACAGGTAAAAGCAAAACCAGACGATGCCTTCCATTGCATACGGTTATACGCCAGAAACTGAGTGCTAAAGCAATAGATCTTCATGTTCCGAAGCGTTTCGCTAATTTTGCTTCATCAGGACACATGAGAGAATTATAGCACTCATCTAGGGAAAAACAACATAATTTACAATATATTTACATCATATTTACAAACATATGGTATCTAATGCATGGCAAGGATCCCACACAACAAACATGTGATTGCAGTATATACTACCTACCCCAGGTCGCCGAGCTTCGACCCTCAAAGCTCGATCTTTTTTTTTTTATGTTTTTGGCCCCCCTTACTGCAGGTCCCTGGTAAAAAGCACTATATACAGTACTGTACACATAAACACTGGTTAGGCACACATTTAACCCTTTGATCACCCGAGATGTTTAACCCCTTCCCAGCCAGTTTCAGTACAGTGACAGTGTAAATTTTTAGCACTGATCACTGTCTTACTGGTCACTGGCTCCTAAAAAATGTAAAAAGTGTCAGTTAGTGTCCGATTTGTTTGCGGCAACGTCGCAGTCCTGCTATATGTAAGTCACTGATTGCCACCATTACTAGTAAAAAAGTAAATAAATAAATAAAAATTCCTATATTTGTTTCCTAGTTTGTGGACGCTATAACTTTTGCGCAAACCAATCAATATACACCTTTTAGAATTTTTGTTACCAAAAGCGTAGCAGAATACATATTGGCCTAAATGTTTTAAGGAATTTGATTTTGTACATTTTTTTTCGATATGTTTTTCCAAAATTGTCGATCTTTTCTTTTGTTTATAGAAAAAAAAAACCCAGTGGAGATCAAATACCACCAAAAGAAAGCTCTATTTTTAGGAAAAAAGGACATACATTTTATTTGGGTACAGTGACACATGACCGTGCAATTGTCAGTTAAAGTAACTCAGTGCCCTATCGCAGAAAATGGCCTGGTCATGACAGGGGGTAGATCTTCCAGAGGTCAAGTGGTTAAAGAGACAAAACATAAGGAAATGTGTATTTATTGCAGAGAGGTACTGAATATATTTTTTCCCAGATGAATACTATAGATACGGGGTCTTCAAACTTTCTAAACAAAGGGCCAGTTTACTCTCCTTCAGACTTAAGGGGGTCCGGACTGTGACCATTGGGAGTAGAAAAGGTCCTGACGTCAGTGGGAATAAACAATGCCTCATCTTTGGTGTCAGTAGGAGGAATTGGGATGCATTGTTGGTGTCATTGGGAGGAATTGTGCCCCAACTTTGGTGTCATTGGGAGGAACTGTGTCCCTTCTTCAGTGTCAATGGAGGGAATTATGTCCCATTGTTCGCATCAGTGGATGAAAATAGTACCCCAAGGGCCATAAAAAAGCAAGCAAAAGGCCGTATCTGGCCCCTGGGGCCGCAGTTTGGAGACCACTGCTATAGGTGATTTAGCTGTTTATAGGTAGGAGAGGGTTGGGGGTTCTTTAACGTTGGGGGTGCATTGTTTCAGATGCTGTGCACTACCAGCTCTGATAATAATTGTATTTGGGGAGTTCTTGTATTCTTTGACTAAAAACAAGAGAGGGTTTATTGGGCCGGTGCACTTCAGCAACAGTTGGATAAAAAAAGAGAAGTATTGTGCAGCAAGCTGTACTCCCTCTATGCACCTCAACTTTTAGTTCTCAGCTTTGAGAGGAATGTATCTTTAAATGGTTACAGAATTTGAAATGTGGTTATTTTTTAAGTTTATAAAATATACAATCTTTTGCGTTCACTTTGGGAGTCGCTTTTGAGGATCATTTATATATATTTAAATTACCAGTGTCATAAGACACACTAACATACTTCTTGTCACTTCTTCCATGGAACATCCAAACATTTCTCATTTTTATAGTAGATGTTAACTCATCCAAACGTTGGAATACAACAGCAACAAACAGAAAACACATCATACAAACTGTATTAATTTCCATGTGGAACACATGCTTTATTTGTCTTGCTGACCTTCCTGGAATTTGTTCGAGTTGCTGGAGGGCAGACGAAGATATGCTGCTTTTCCATTGCCAGATATACCAACATTCATCCAAATGTTCCTTTTCTTTCCTCCTTCCCAAAGCGTATTACTTCTTAACCTACTGAGAGTGTGCAAGGGAGGACAAAGACTGAAATTCAGACTCCAGATGGACAAGGGGATGCGTATTTTAAAATGCACCTATTATCTGCAATCTCTGCAGTCATTGTCTAGGCCAGGGATTTTCAAACTACGGCCCTCCAGCTGTTTGCGGAACTACACATCCCATGAGGCATTGTAAAACTCTGACATTCACAGACATGACTAGGCAGGATGGGAATTGTAGTTCCTGAACAACTGGAGGGCCATAGTTTGAAGACCCCTGGTCTAGGCTGAGCTGACAATGGAAGACACAGAATATAGAGGACCAGATGGCAGAAAAGTCATTGGGTGTCTGTTAAATTACTATTGCATGCTCCTTTATATAATATGCTACCTTGCCAGTGAAAGAGTCTGCAGGGAGCTTGCAGGTGCCTATCTTGCCCTTGAAAGCCTTGGGTTACAAAAAAGACAACAAGGATGGTAGACTGGATCCTAGAAATGTTAAGGAACCTAGACCATATTGAAGATCAATGGTACAAATTTGACCTTGCAAATAAGCTTGGAACAGAAAGTATTTTGCTACAATGGATGATAAGAAGCAATTCATTATTTATTACAGGTATTTATATAATTCTGACAATTTACACAGTGCTTTACATATATATATATATATATATATATATATATATATATATATATATATATATATATGTGACATTTATGTGACAACACTGAAGAAATTACACTTTGCTACAACATAAAGTAGTGAGTGTACAGCTTGTATAACAGTGTCAATTTGCTGTCCCCTCAAAATAACTCAACACACAGCCATTAATGTCTACACCACTGGCAATAAAAGTGAGTACACCTTTAAGTAAAAATGTCAAAACTGGGCCCAATTAGCCACTTTCCCTCCCTGGTATCATGTGACTCGTTAGTGTAACAAGGTCTTGGGTGTGAATGGGGAGCAGGTGTGTTAAATTTGGTGTTATCGCTCTCACTCTCTCATACTGGTCACTGGAAGTTCAACATGGCACCTCATGGCAAAGAACTCTCTGAGGATCTGAAAAAAAGAATGGTTGCTCTACATAAAGATGGCCTAGGCTATAAGAAGATTGCCAAGATCCTGAAACTGAGCTGCAGCACGGTGGCCAAGACCATACAGCGGTTTAACAGGACAGGTTTCACTCAGAACAGGCCTCTCTGTAGTCAACCAAAGGAGTTGAGTGCACATGCTCAGCGTCATATTCAAAGGTTGTCTTTGGGAAATAGACATATGAGTGCTGCCAGCATTGCTGCAGAGGTTGAAGGGGTGGGGGGAGCCTGTCAGGGCTCAGACCATACGCTGCACACTGCATCAAATTGGTCCACATGGCTGTCATCCCAGAAGGAAGCCTCTTCTAAAGATGATGCACAAGAAAGCCTGCAAACTGTTTGCTGAAGACAAGCAGACTAAGGACATTAGATTAGATTACTGGAACCATGTCCTGTGGTCTGATGAGACCAAGATAAACTTATTTGGTTCAGATGTTGTCAAGCGTGTGTAACGGCAACCAGGTGAGGAGTATAAAGACAAGTGTGTTTTGCCTACAGTCAAGCATAGTGGTGGGAGTGTCATGGTCTGGGGCTGAATGAGTGCTGCCGGCACTGGGGAGCTACAGTTCAAAAAGCAATTTTAAAGGGCAAAGGGCTATATCGGTGCTGGATCAACCGCTATGAGACAGGAATCAAACAAAAGGTATAAAATAGAAAATATTTTAATTAGGATACATCCAATAAAATACTATACAGCAAGTACAGTAAACAAACAATAATGAATAGATAGAGACACAAAACAAATGTGGACCTCACAATATACCCTACCCACACCCCGCCCCATACAGGTACATAAGAGAATGCCCTATAGTGGCGCAAGGTAAGGGTGTCCAATACATTTCGCCTACTCGGCTTCTTCAGGGAAGGGTAGGTGTAGAGGATTCACAATATTATTATAAAATCAGAGATGGTCCCATATATAGAGGAGCGGAAGCCGCCTATAGATATTTGCAAAAAAGCTGAATCGCAAACAAATTGACCTCAAATCGCACTTGTCTCAGAACCTTTCCTGAAAAATCAGTGGTACTGTTTATTTACAACAAGGAATAGATTTAAAAAAACCCAGGGCTTTATACAAGAGAAAATATTCCACCGTAGTTGGGATAGAGGCATGCAGAGAGGCTGGGGCATTAAACCACAAGGCACCAAAAATTCAGATCCCTTCCTTACTGATTCATACACAGCCCTCAGACGACGTCCCTCTCCAGGGAATTTTGTGAAAGTCTGAGAAGGCTGCTGTAATCAAACTCATGGGTGAGCCATACTAGCGACCCTTGGAATGTATTGATGAGCCCCTCCAGCCCATACAGTCTGCACTCACAGCAACTGGAGCTACAGTTCATTGAGGGAACCATGAATGCCAACATGTACTGCGACATACCAAAGCAGAGCATAATCTCCTTCCTTTGGAGACTGGGTCGCAGGGTAGTATTCCAACATGATAATGACCCCAAACACACCTCCAAAATAACCACTAAATTGGTAAAGAAGCTGAGGGTACAGGTGATGGACTGGCCAAGCATGTCTCCAGACCTAAACACTATTGAGCATCTGTGGGGTATTCTCAAACGGAAGGTGGAGGAGCGCAAGGTCTCTAACATTCACCAGCTCCATGATGTCATCATGGAGGAGTGGAAGAGGACTCCAATGGCAACCTGTGAAGCTCTGAGGAACTCCATGCCCAAGATGGTTAAGGCAGTGCTGGAAAATAATGGTGGCCACACAAAATATTAACACTTTGGGCCCAATTTGAACATTTCACTTTAGGAGTGTACTCACTTTTGTTGCCAGTGGTTTAGACGTTAATGGCTGTGTGTTGAGTTATTTTGAGGGACAGCAAATTTACACTGTTTTACACTCATTACTTTACATTGTAGCAAAATGTAATTTATTTAGGATTGTCACATGAAAAGATATAATAAAATATTTACAAAAATGTGAGGGGTGTACTCACTTTTGTTAGATTCCCCTTAAATATATATACAGGTGCATCTCATAAAATTACAACATCATCAAAAAGTGAATTTATTTCAGTAATTCAATTCAAAAAATGAAACTCATATATTTTATATAGTTGGGTACACACAGTGATATAGTTCAATCATAACTTTATTTTAATTTTGATGATTATAGCTTACAGCTAGTGAAAACCCCAAATTCAGTATCCCAGAAAATTAGGATATTACATAAGACCAATAAAAAAAGGATATTTTATACAGAAATATTGGCTTACTGAAAAGTATGTTCATATACAGTATAGTATGCACTCAATACTTAGTCGGGGTTCCTTTTGCATGAATTATTGCATCAATGTGGCTGGCAGAATGTCCATAAAGCTGGTCAGCAGAGGGAAGCATGAAGTGTTCGGGGAATTTCCTGGTAGAGGGCTGCGCTGACTTTGGACTTGATAAAACACAGTGGACCAACACCAGCAGATGCCATGGCTCCCCAAATCATTAGGGGCTGTGGAAAATGTTGTATTTTTTTTTGGAAATCAAGGTCCCAGACTCTGAAGGAAGAATGGAGAGGCACAGAATCCAAGTTGTATGAGGTCCAGTGTGAAGTTTCCACAGTCAGTGATGATTTGGGGAGACATGTTATGTGCTGGTGTTGGTGTGCTGTGTTTTATCAAGTCCAAAGTCAGCACATCAACCCCCCCTGCACTGCCCACATCTTATAAATAATACTTTTACATAAAAATACTGCAGCTATATACCTTGTTGAAATTTTTATTTTTATCAATTTATAAAATGGAAATTGAACGCACAGAAGAAAAATCTACATGCAATTAATTTTTGGTGTGACTATCCTTTGGCTTTAAAACAGCATCAATTCTTCTAGGTACACCTACATAAAGTTTTTGAATTACCTCAGCAGGTAGATTGTGCCAAATGCCTCGTACACACGCAACGATTGTTGGCCGTGAATTTTCGGCCAACGTCCGATGGGCCGATTGTCGGCTTGTTAGTATGATGCTTCCGACAACCGACTGCGACTTTTCGGCCGAACAAAATCTGGTGTGCAGGCTATAAAATTTTTGTTGGCCGTCAGTCGGTACAGATTTCGGCAGACCAAAATCAGATGAGCAAGACTGGGCATGCTCAGAGAAGAAAAAACACACGGAAAGTAAACCAGCACATGACATCACTTCTGAAGTTGGTTGTTGTTGGCCAAAAAAATTCATGTGCAGTCTAGAGCACATTTCAACCAACACAACAACACTGGACAAAAGACGGCCGATCGGTCGGCCGATAATCGTTGCATGTGTACGAGGCAAAACTTGGAGAACTAACCACAGATCTTCTGCGAATGTAGGCTGCTTCGTATACTTCTGTCTCTTTGTGTTATCCCAGACAGACTCAATGATGTTGAGATCAGGGCTCTGTGTGTGCCAAACCATCACTTCCAAGACTCGTTGTTCTTCTTTACACTGAAGATAGTTCTTAATGACATTGGATGTATCTGGTAAGTGTGTTTGCCGTGAGGGAGTGGATCACTGAACACTGCATGAGATTTCTACAATTTCAACACTTCTGCAACGCAGCACTTTATCTTGAGGAACACCAACAAATTTTTACTGCCCACATGCTTGTCACTTTATGCACCAAAGTTGCACTGTTAGCACTTTATTTTGAGGAGCATCGTTGAATCTTCATTGGCCACATGCTTTATGAACTTTGAGCACACAAGCACTTTTTTCATAATTGAGGACTTTCACTAGTTACTTGTTTGGTATATATATTGTATTATTTATACACTGTATGTTTTTGCACTATATGCATTTGTATGAGGGGGAATCTTTTTATTCGATTTGGTTATGCACTCTAGCACTTTAGGATGTTTAGATATTTTTGTGATTTTAGTATCCATATTTGAATTTTAAATATTAAGTTTGCTCTGTGGCCTGCATATTTCAGACATTGGATGTGTGTTTGGGGTCATTTTCCTGCTGCAGAATACATTTTGGCACCAACGTTACGTCTCTCTGATGTTATGGCATTAGGGATAAGTATCTGCCTGTTTTTCTCACCATGGAGAATGCCATTGATCAGGCAATGTTGAGGACCGTAGACACAGTGGTTGGCCAAGGAAACTTAAAGTGTTACTAAACCCAATAATATAAAAAGATGTTCATCAGCCCCCCCCCCCCCCCCCCCGCACTGCCCACAGCTTATAAATGATCTTTTTACATTAAAATACTGCAGCTATATAGCATGTTAGCTGATCTGTATAGTTCGGCCATGTGATACTCTGCAGGGTCTGCCCAATTCCACAGTGTTAATGTAGGAAGAGATTTCACTGCCTCTTGAAATCCTGTATAGCCTGTGTCCTCATGCTTTTATGGGAGGTAGATCATCCATCAACCAAGATGTGACATCCCACCCACTGTGTTCATTTTTAGTTACTGGGCATGGAGGAGGAGGGAGGGACTGGGCTGTCATTTAGAATCTGTATACATGCCCACATGGTAATACCATGTGACCTGAATAGCTCAGCTCAAACCAGGAAGCTTTCTGCCAATAAAGACCAAACTGAGCATGCGCAGCTGAACTACACTTACTGTATGTTATCTGGACTTGTCCAGAGTGAACGTGCAAGAGGGGGAGGATATGTTCATATAGGATCACACAGCCTTTTTACACAATGGAGAAGATTATTCACTTACGTAAGTTACACAGTGAGTATAACAAGCATGCTATTCTGTATCTACAGACAGATTTTACTGTTGTGGGTTCAGTAACACTTTAGTGCAGCAGAGGAAAGACACATCATGCTTAATTCCCATTTACAGCAGAAGATGTCCAGCGGTGCCATTAGCACAGAACTGGGGGATATCAGTGGGACCCAGGTGCACCCATCTACTGTCTGGAGAAGTATGGCCAGGAGTGGACTTCTTGGAAGAATTATGGCCAAAAAGCCATACCTTAGACATGGATTCAAGGCTATGCAACTCAACTATGCATAAAGACATAGGAACTGGGGTGCAAAAAAATGGACTGATGAGTCAAAATGTGAAATATTTGGCTGTAGAACGAGGCAGTTTGTTCACTGGGGGGCTTCAGAGCTGTACAAAAATTTGTGTAATTATATAAAATACTGCAGCGCTAACAAGTATGTGCCCAGTGAAAGTACTTTGCTGCTGGCACAAAAAATAGGATTCACACCTCACCTATATATTACAAAAACTGTGCCTGAGCAATAAAGTATTTACTATAATCATCAAAATGTAAAATCAATAAAGTGCAATTAGTGTGGAATGCCAAAAAATTTTCAAATGCTCAATAAAGTGCTTTCTGTGCCATAAATAAAGTATGTGTAATTCATAATAAATGTGTATCACATCAACATAATATAATTAAAATTATTACAGTTCATTAAAAAAAAATGCATACTTTTTTTTTTTTTTTTGTATACAGTGCCTTGAAATGTTCCACATTTTGTCATGTTACAACCAAAAACGTAAATGTATTTTATTGGTATTTTATGTGATAGACCAACACAAAGTGACACATAATTGTGAAGTGGAAGGAAAATGATAAATGGTTTTCAAAATTTTTTACAAATAAATATGTAAAAAGTGTGGTGTACATTTGTATTCAGCCCCCCCGAGTCAATACTTTGTAGAACCACCTTTTGCTGCAATTACAGCTGCAAGTGTTTTTGGGAATGTCTCTACCAGCTTTGCACATTTAGAGAGTGACAATTTTGCCCATTTGTCTTTGCAAAATAGCTCAAGCTCTGTCAGATTGGATGGGGAATGTATGTGAGCAGCAATTTTGAAGTCTTGCCACAAATTCTCAATTGGATTTGTGTCTGGACTTTGACTGGGTCATTCTAAAACATGAATATGCTTTGATCTAAACCATGCCATTGTAGCTCTGGCTGTATGTTTAGGGTCGTTGTCCTGCTGAAAGGTAAACATCTGCCCAAGTCTTTTTGCAGAATTTAACAGGTTTTCTTCTAAGATTGCCCTGTATTTGGCTCCATCCATCTTCTCATCAACTCTGACCAGCTTCCCTTTCCCTGCTGAAGAATAGCATCCTCACAACATGATGCTTCCACCACCATGTTTCACAATGGAGATGATGTGTTAAGGGTAATGGACAGTGTTAGTTTTCTGCCACACATAGCTTTTTGCTTTTAGGCCAAAAAGTAAAATTTTGGTCTCATCTGACCTGAGCACCTTCTTCCACATGTTTGCTGTGTCCCCCACATGGCTTCTCGCAAACTGCAAATGGGATTTCTTATTGGTGATCAACCGATATCATTTTTTTTTGCCGACACTGATATTTTGGTCATCGCATATCGGTATCGGCCGATATTTTCGTACATTAAAAAAACATATTTTTTTTAATTTCTTTTTTTTTTTACAGGTACTATTGTGGAGGGATCTGGGGGTCTAAAAGACCCCAAACCCCTCCTCTGCACTTAAAAGCATTCAAAATGCCAAGTTTGGCTGTTTTGAATGCTGTAATTTTTTTGAATTTGGCGCCGAGTACACATACACAATATAGTGTGTATGTTTTAACATGGAGACCCGATCAGAGCCGAATGCGGCTTTGATTGGGTCTTCTCTTCGGCGGCCGTGCAGAATGGTTGCCGGGTCTCCCCGTGGGATGGGAGACCCGGGCGAGCCGCAGAAGGTGGTGGGAGGGGGGGACGTCCCCTCCCACTCCTTGTAATGACAGCCGAGTGGCTTCTCAGCTGCATCAGTTGCCATTACAAGACAGTTGTCCATCGGCTGTGGACGCCGTTATCGGGGTGCTGCCTCTAGCTACAGGCATCACTCCGAATCAAGCACTTCCCCGAAATATCGGCAATTTCGGTAACCTCAGGGGCCGATTCCGATATATCGGGGAAAGTGCAGATCGGCCACCGATATATCGGCTTTGCCGATAATCAGTCGATCTCTACTTCTTATGGCTTTCTTTCAGCAATGGCTTTCTTCCTGCCACTCTTCCATGAATGCCAGACCTGTGGAGTGAACAACTAATAGTTGTCTTGGAAACAGATTTTCCCACCTAAGCTGTGGATTTCTGCAGCTCCTCCAAAGTTATCATGGGCCTTTTGGCTGCTTCTCTGATTTAAGGAATTGTAAAGTCAGAAGGTTTTTTTTATCTTAATGCATTCTTCAGTCCCCCTCAGCCCCCCCTAATTCTTACCTGAGTTCCATCTTGAAACAGAGATGTCCACAACTGTCTCAGCCAACCAGGACTCCCTTCCTCATTGACCAAGACACAGCAGCGGCGCCATAGGCTCCCGCTGCTGTCAATTAAAGTCAGTTAGCAAATGAGGAAAAGAGAGGGGGTGGGGCCGAACCGCAGCTCCGTGCCTGAATGGATGGCTGTGACTCGGCTCCGGTGCCCCCATAGCAAGCTGCTTGCTCTGTGGGCACTCAAAGGGAGGGAGGGGCCAGAGACCCGAGAAGAGGAGGATCCGGGCTGCTCTGTGCAAAACAATCTGCACAGAGGAGGTTGGTATAACTCCTTGCCAGGCCTGTCAGTTTAGGTGAATGCCATGTCTTGGTAGGTTTGTAGCTGTGCCATACTCTTTCCATTTTCAGATGATAGATTGAATAGTGCTACGTGAGATGTTCAAAGCTTGGGATATTTATTCTATAACCTAACCCTGCTTTAGGCTTCTCCAAAACTTTATCCCTGACCTGTCTGGTGTGTTTCTTGGCCTTCATGATGCTGTTTGTTCACTAAGGTTCTCTAAAAAAATACCTGAGGGCTTCATAAAACAGCTGTATTTATACTGAGATTAAATTACACACATGTGGACTCTATTTACTAATTAAAGTAGGTGACTTCTGGAGACAATTCGTTCCACTAGATTTTAATTAGGGGTATCAGAGTAAAGGGGGCTGAATACAAATGCACGCCACACTTTTCAGATATTTATTTGAAAAACATTTTAAAAACCATTTATCATTGTCCTTCCACTTCACAATTATGTGCCACTTTGTGTTGGTCAATCACATAAAACCCCAATAAATACATGTACATTTTTGGTTGTACCATGACAAAATGTGGAAAATTTCAAGGGGTATGAATACCTTTTGAAAGCACTGTATCAAGTGTCCTGTGTCCATTTTCATTAGTATGCTATTCTAGCAGCAAAAAATGTATTTGTATTGTGCTTATCCCTCCACCAGTAAAATATCGCTCTCGCCTCACACGATGGACTTAATATATATCAGGTCAAACACGCTTTTAAGCTTTTGCACAGGATTATAAGCTCTTTTGAATGCATCCTTCAAGGTTAATATGGAATTCCCATTATTGATGCATAGCATTCTTCAATGTTAATCCATTGCCATCCTTGTTCTTCTTAGCTTTTCCTCCCATATAGGACCCAAAATACAATAATTCTCATAGTGCTTACTGTTTTTTTAGCATTATTTCTTTTTAAATATAAGGATGCACTTACAATGTATGAAAAATTATTTTGCCTGTGTACATCCCAATGGATGCAGCCTTTATGTACCTTTGTACCTCCAACAAAATGGTGTTCCGTTTACTTCCGGTTGCGGCGTGACGTCAGAGGCTTCTACTTACTACACGTTACGTCTCTATACCACGTGACTTCGTCAGGGATCAACAAACTGCTTAAAATTTTATTTATATTATGTTCATGTGATACACATTTATTATGACCTGCACATGAATTACACATACTTTATTTATGGCACAGAAAGCCCTTTATTGAGCATTTGAAAATTGTTGGCATTCTACACTAATTGCTCCTTTATTGATTTTACATCTTGAGGATTAAAGAAAATATTTTATTGCGCAGGCACTGTTTTTTTTTTCTTATATGTTATAATAATGAGTGTCTGCAGGCAACAGTGAAGCATCTTAGAGGTTTCCTGAAAGTTTTCAGGCTGCATTTCTGCAAATGGATCAATGGTATCCTCAGGGTTAGGATGACTGGTGTCCCCAGTGCTGAGAAATACAGGAAAATGTGTATCCATTATGCCATACCATCAGGGAGGCATGTGATTGGCCCCAAATTTGCAGCAGGACAACAACCCCAAACATACAACCAATGTCATTAAGAACTATCTTCAGTGTAAAGAAGAACAAGGAGTCCTAAATGGGATGAAATTCCTGCAACAAAGAAAACTTATTTGTCAGTGCATTCCAATGTGCAACAAATTTAAAAGAACAGAAGTTAAACCTGGGTGGATTAATAGTAGCATAAAAAGCATTTTAACAGGGATCTACCCGCCGATGATTCCGTTCTCCTTATCTTGTATTCATCCTGGAGGCTCTTAGGGGGACTATGGGACAGCGCTTACCTAAACCTCAGTGTTCAATGTTACAAACTTTCCAAGAGTCACCTCGTTTTCAGTTATTATTCCTTTACGATTTCATTGTTACTATGATTTCCTCAATGATTGCCTGGTTTCCAGGCCCAGGGTTTTTCACAATGTTTATTGGCAAATTACTTTCATGATTCTTAATCTTGGATACTTGTACCTTACAACGTTTTTAATCTTATGGATGTTTTACAACATTCTTTATGATACTTATGTTTGTTTGTACTTATTATTGCTCAATAAAAACGATTGAACGAAAAAGCATTTTAAAAGGATCCTTTACAACAGTGTTTCTCAGCTCCGGTCCTCAGGGCACACTAACAGGCCAGATTTTAAGTATTACCTTGGGGAGATGCAGACTAGAATACTGGAATCACTGATCAGCAAATGATATCACCTGTGATGTATTTCAGTTTTCTTGCAAACCTGGCCTGTTAGTGTGCCCTGAGCAAACTGTTTGTGGGCTTTCTTGTGCATCATCTTTAGAAGAGGCTTCCTTCTAGGACAACAGCCATGCAGACCAAGTTGATGCAGTGTGCGGCGTATGGTCTGAGCACTGACAGGCTGACCCCCTCACCCCTTCAACCTCTGTAGCAATGCTGGCAGCACTCATACATCTATTTCCCAAAGACAACCTCTGGATATGATGCTGAGCATGTGCACTCAACTTCTTTGATCGACCACGGCAAGGCCTGTTCTGAGTGAAACCTGTCCTGTTAAACCGCTGTATGGTCTTGGCCACCATGCTGCAGCTCAGTTACAGGGTCTTAGAGAGTTCTTTGCCATGAGGTGCCATGTTGAACTTCCAGTGACCAGTATGAGAGACTGAGAGCAATAACACCAAATTTAACACACCTGCTCCCCATTCACACCTGAGACCTTGCAACACTAATGAGTCACATGACACCGGGAGGGAAAATGGCTAATTGGGCCCAATTTGGACATTGTCTCTTAGGGGTGTACTCACTTTTGTTGCCAGCAGTTTAGACATTAATGGCTGTGTATTGAGTTATTTTGAGGGGACAGCAAATTTACACTGTTATACAAGCTGTACGCTCACTACTTTACATTGTAGCAAAGTGTCATTTCTTCAGTGTTGTCACATGAAAAGATATAATAAAACCCCTACAAAAATGTGAGGGGTGTACTCACTTTTGTGAGATACTGTACATATATATATATTATACAATGCAATGCAGAAGTCATGATCATGAGAGACACATAGCGGAGGAGGGTAAGAAAAAATAAAAATTAATTTTTTTTCTAATTTATCAATAGTAAGAAGGCTACGTTAGAACATATTGGCCACATTAAAGATGATTGGGGAATTTAGTCACAAAGGAAAAGGAGGGGTATAGTAAGCAAGATAGGAATTTTAATAACAGTATATTGAATGTGGCTGACAAAAATCTGTAAAAGGGACCATATCCAAGAATTTCCTGATAAAAATAATATCATTAATAGTAGCCATGGATTTTTGAAAAACAGTTCTTATCAGATCAACTTTTTAACATTCTATGAGAAGATGAGCTGTAGTTTGGATAGAGGAAGGCTTGTAGATGTATTATATCTAGATTTCACCAAGGCATTTGATATAGTACCCCACAACTGCTTAATTTACAAATTAAGATATTTTGGCATTTTTGATATTGTATGTACAGGGATAGAAAACTAGTTGCAAGAGCACGTTCAGAGGGTAGTGATTAATGGTATATTTTCTGAATGGTCTAGAGTTGTGAGCGGAGTACCCCAGGGTTCTGTCCTGGGACCTATTCTGTTTAACTTGTTCATAAACTATATGGAGGTTGGAATAAATAGTTCAGTCTCAGTATTTGCTGATGACAAAAAGCTATGCAGGGCAATAACTTCACAACAGGATAGAGCAACTTTACAAGAAGACCTAGATAAAATAAAGTTGGGAAGCTATGTGGAAGATGAGGTTTATTATTGAAAAATGTAAAGTACTGTAATACACCTGGGTGCTAAAAATATGAATGCAATTTGCTCATTAGGGAGAAAGGAGGAAAACGTCTGGGAGAATCAAGGATGGAAAAGGATCTGGAGATCCTAATAGATCACAGACTCAGCAAAGCATGAAATGCCAAGCTACAGCAAGAAAAGCTAGCAGACTAATATTGTGCATTAAAAAGGGTATTTTCTCAAGAGATAAAACTATAATTCTACAAAACACTGGTTTGGCCACTATTTGAGCATGCTGTCCAGGTCTGGTCACCAATCCGCAGAATGGATGTGCTTGAACTAGAGAAAGTCCAGAGAAGGGCAACAAAGCTAACACAGAGCTGGAGGACCTCAGTTATGAGGAATGTTTATAAACATTAAATGTATTCTTCCTGCAGAAGATGTGATATGACTTCAATATACAAACCTTTAAATGGTGGCTTTAGCATTGGGAGGAAACTATGCAACCTAAGGTCTTTAACCACTTAAGCCCCGGAGGATTTGGCTGCTCAAAGACCACGGCCTATTTTGCGATTCGGCACTGATTGACTTTAATGGACAATTGCGCAGTCGTGCGGCAGTGTACCCAAATGAAATTTACGTCTTTTTTTCCCCACAAACACAGCTTTCTTTTGGTAGTATTTGATCACCTGTGCAATTTCTCCTTTTTGCGCTATAAACAAAAAAAGAGCGTTAATTTTGAAAAAATAATATTTTTCACATTTTTTTATATGAAATTCCCCCACAAAAATGTAAAAATCAAATTTTTTTAACATTTTAGGCCAATTTGTTTTCTGCTACATATGTTTGGTTAAAAAAATTGCAATAAGTGTATTTTGATTGGTTTGCGCAAAAGTTATTGCATCTACTAACTAGGGAAAGATTTATGTCATTTTTTTTTTTTTACTAGTAATGGCGGCGATCTGCGTTTTTTTTGCGGGACTGCGACATTGTGGTGGACAGATCGGACCCTTGACTGACATTTTTGACACTTTTGGGGGTACCAGTGACATTACTACAGTAATCAGTGCTATAAATATGCACTGTTACTGTAAAAATGACACTGGTAGGGAAGGGGTTAACTTTATTGGTGATCAAGGGGTTAAGTGTGTCCCTAGGGGCATGATTCTAACTGGGGGGGGGGGGGGTGTGGCTTGTGATGTAACCACAGAGACATACGATCCTACATAGCAGGATCGTATGATCTCTGCAGTTACACCAGGGAGAATGACAGGGGGCTTTGTTTACATTAGCCTCCTGCCTTTCTCCCTTTCCAGCGGGAGATCGCGAGTGACCGGCGGACATCGGAGCCGCCGGTCACTCGCGCGGGGATGTTAGTGAACGAGCGGGGGCGGGAGAGCTGCTCCGGTGGCGCGTGCTCGCCCCCTAGAGGCTCGTGGGTGAGCGGCGTAGTCCTACGTTGTTTTGCCTGTAGGGGGCTGACTGCCACAGTAAACAGTCGAGCGGCGGTCGGCAAGCGGTTAAAGAACATATGCGACTAAACAATGATGTTGGATGAGAGGTGGTTCAATTTTAGACCGCATAAGGGGTGCTTTACTGTTAGGCTGCATTCACACCTGAGCAACACAGAAATGTGGGCAGAAGTGTGTCCAGACCTGAATGGTTGGAACTTCAAATAGCCATCTTTGAGGGGGGGAGCACCTCTAAGTTTTTGAGATAACCGACTAAGCGTCTGTTTTTTTGCTTTCATCTTTCCAGTGCAAGTTAGGAAAATGGCTTTGCTTGCTGAGTCAACAGACAACTGTTCTTTTAAACCTAAAGTGAACTATAGATATTCCTGGCTTCAGATGGTCACAGACTTCCTTGAATATTTGGTGAACAGAACTTGAAGGTTATTTAAGGATTCAGGTCCTAGAAGAGTGTTTACATCAATATTAAATGAATGAAACTCATTCTGGACAGAGTTCTCACTAATGGAAAAATCAACAATCAAGTGTTAATCGTATCAACAGTTTGTAGGTCCAGCAATCCAGAAGTGCTGTTCTGCGACACAACCAACATTCTTACTGTTTAATCCAAAATTATGATGTGTTACATCCTGCTGTGACATAGAATAACATCTGAAATGTCTGGAGAGCAAATATTTGCTCTAAACATATGAAGTAAAGTTTTGCAGAACATTAAAAAATTTCACTATGGCAGAAGTCTGAAAAATGTATGGATTTCACAGCTGTTCTTTAGTAGCTGCCAACTTAGAACTCAGCCATGGAATCTATTGGAATCTGAATTTATACATTTTTTGTCACATTCTAAACTCACAAGAATATTTCAGTGTTCACAGTAACAGGGGCTTATTTAAAAACAACACACAAACTTCAGGCATGTATTTTAACATATTGTAGCGATTCAGAAATTCATTTTAAGGTACCCATATGTGAACTAATCAATGTAGTCTCTTTTCTGTATTAACCAACCTGAATGGACTATGAAAATAAACCAGTGCTGTATTGTCTCATGTCGATCTTGTACCATCCATCTGTTGGTTTCCCCAAGATATCTACTAAATTTGCTTATCACTACTGATGGCCAATTCAGCTGTGGATCTGGTTAACTTCAGCTAAGGTTGTGAAATGTTGGGTTGCTCAAAGATGCCGTTACATTTAAAAACAAAGCATTTTTGGGGATATTATATTGGTTGATGTAGCACCCTCCTAGGTAGGTGATAGAAGAGAGAATATCATTTTTGGATCTTTTCTGCTTATCAGAGAGATTGCCAGGTAAATTTATATTGCTCTCTGCCTACCAGGGAGCGGGATCTGCTAGTGAAGTCTGCTCATGGTGTTCAGGTGCAGCTCAGTTTGTCTGAAGTGTTTCACACTGGTCCAATAGGAAGGCATATTGGACTGCGGAGGAAATCTGACAAATGAGTGCACACGCCTTTAGTACAGCCCCGGTGATTAGCAGAGTGCATGCTGGGATTCTGAATAAATTAGTGATTGACCGATATAGTTTTTTTATTGCCGATACCGATATTTTGGTCATCGCATATCGGTATCGGCAGATATCTGCCAATATTTTTGGATATTTAATTTTTTTAAATTTTTATTTATTTATTTGTTTATTTTTTTACAGGTACTCTTGTGGAGGGATCTGGGGGTCTAAAAGACCCCCAAACCCCTCCTCTGCACTTAAAAGCATTCAAAATGCCAAGTTTGGCTGTTTTGAATGCTGTCATTTTTTTTTAATTTGGCGTGGAGTACCCAGAAGTGATGTCATGACATTACTTACGGGTATTTACATGGAGACCCGATCAGAGCCGAATGCAACTTTGAACGGGTCTTCAGCGGCTGTGCAGGTAGGATGCACGGGTCTCCCGGTGGGACAGAAGACCCGGGCGACGTCCCCTCCCGCTCCTCAGCTGCATCGGTTGTCATTACAAGACAGCCGACCGTCAGCTATGGACGCCGTTACCGGGGTGATGCCCCTAGCTGCAGGCATCACTCCGGTACAAGCACTTTCCCGAAATATAGGCAATATCGGTAACCTCAGGAGCCGATTCCGATATATCAGGGAAACTGCAGATCAGCCCTCGATATATCGGCTTTGCCGATAATCGGTCCATCCCTAGTACAAATGCCAAGGGCACATGTGCTCAGGGTCTTTCAGCTGGGGAGTGGGGTCCCAAGGGAGGTAGCACTTGCCCCTCCCCTGTAGAAGCTGCCATGCAGCCTCAGGTGGTCAGTCTGAGGGCCGGAGAGTCAGAAAGGAGCTGAACCTAGATGTCCTGCAGAGCTGACTGGAAGAGAGACACTGGAAAGGATCTGATTCTGCCTACAGTTAGTACAGATCTGTGTTGTAGGGCCTGTCCAGAGAGGACCACCCCCTTCTGCTAGAAGAGTCAGTGGACGGGTGTTAGTTAAGGGGATGCTAGAGGGTGTCCTAAAGATAATGTAGTTGCATCAAGTCTGCTGCTAAAGCGGGAGAAAGAGGACTTAATTCTTCCATACAAGTGGCAGTATAGTTAAAGTAGTGTGTCTGCTTCCACAACTAACCTTGCGAGGCAAGGTGAGAGTTGTCCTTATCTACTGTGAATAATTCAAGTTGGAGTATGCCACTATTCCCTTCTCCCATCCAAGTTACCCAATAAATACAAAATCAAAACTGCTGGACTGTTTATTGAGTAAAGAGCAACTGGGAGTAGGGATGGATGAGTGAACTGTCCCCTAGTGACTGTCTGCAGGTAATCAGAGGAGACCCATGAAGTCATCACACAGCAAGCCCTACGGGACAGTGCTATATTAGTGATGATATATGATATTTTGGAGCTGTATTCTAAATGCATTTTAATTGGATCCATGCAACTAACACATGATGTACCATATAAATGAAACCTGACAACTGCAGTATCAGATCAAAATGTTAAAACCTTGTACTACAGGGTGCATTTAAACAACATTTGTTATACTAAGCTGACAAACATCACTAGGAAAATAAAGTCTTTTGGGCTTTAGGGCTAGATAGTGTTTGAGTTTGAGCTCAGGCCTTCGCAGCCATCACTTAAAGCGGAGTTCCGGCCTCGGGGGTCAATTTGAGCTAAAAATACCCCCGGGACAGTCAGGGCTAGTACATTCATAATGGATAGCCTCTGAACTGTCCCGGGTCGAACTTACCTGTAAGAAGAAATACTTACCTTGAAAATTTCTTCTCCAGCGCTGCCATCTTAGGTGTAGGCAGCTGAGGCCACAGCGTCCCTCTTCGTGTCATTGGAGTCCCACAATGCACTGCACCGGCCCCGCTTGTCACTTCCGGTGCAGGCGCGGCATCCCTGCAAAGCTTCTGGGCATGCCCAGAAGCTGTTTAGCAGTGAATGCCGCGCCTGCACCGGAAGTGACGAGCGGGGCCGGTGCAGGCGCATTGATTCCTGGGAGCGATGATGTTCGCGGCCACAGAGGGAGGAAGTGGAAGAAAGGTGAGTATATTTTCTTCTATAATAAGGTAAGTGACCAAAAAAAAAAAATCGCCAGTATCTATTTCTTTTTCGGGTTCCCCTTAGCAAGCGGATGGCCCAAAATCGATTTTATCGATTTTGAGGAAGGCACTCCGCTTTAAGTCGACTGGCAAAAGCAAGCTTGTGTTGAGCATGTAGGGACCAGTGGTGGCCCATAGAACAGAAATATTGTCTACTGGATGGAAAACATGAGGAAGTCAGTATACTGGCCACAGTGATGTGTTTACACTAACCAGAAAGGTCTTGGATAATGGTACAGACGTAAACATAGCAGTAGGAGAAACTAGTTAACACTGCCAATTCAGATCTGCTCAGTGCATAACAAGGGATAGCTTTGAAATGTGGCCAATGTCCCAGATTATCCATTCAACATCTTGCTAAAGCCCAGCTTCCACTGGGATTGAACAGAGCAGGAGCCAATCAGTGGGCCGGCGGACCCGATATCCACCAGGACCTGCCAATCATTCCCGAGAGAGGCAGAATGGCAGTCTGCCTATGTAAACAAGGCAGATCAATGATCATCGTTATGCTAGTAGGGGAGACAGAGAACCTGTGTTTCTGCTAAGTAGGAACACGGATCTATGTCTTCTCACAGCCAAAGAACCCCCCCACCGCCACTTAGAAAGCACTCCCTAGGAGCACGTTTAAGCCTTTGATTGCCCCTGATGTTAACCCATTCTCTGCCAGTGTCATTAGAGTGCATTTTTTTTAGCACTGATCACTGTATTGGTGTCACTGGTCCTCAAAAAGTGTCACTTAGTGTCAGATTTGTCCACCGCAATGTCGCAGTCCTGCTAAAAATCGCTGATCACCGCCATTACTAGTAAAAAAAATGTAAAAAATAAAAATTCCATAAATCTATCCCATAGTTTGTAGACGCTCAAAATATTCGGTCTTTTTTGTTTATAATGCAAAAAATAAAAACCTCAGAGGTGACCAAATACCACCAAAAGAAAGTTATATTTGTGGGAAAAAGTACATAAACTTTATTTGGGTACAGCTTTGCATGTGCAATTGTCAGTTAAAGTAACACAGTACCGTATCGCAAAACATGGCCTGGTCATGAAGGGGGGTAAACATTCCAGGGCTGAAGTGATTAATACTACTTTTGTTTAGGATTTCAAAGAGGCCTGCTTTCCCGCACATTTGTTACATACCAGGATGCATGTATGCTTATTTTTTTTTTTTTTATTATTATTAAAGTCTATGCAAAGCCAAAACTTGAGGTTTTTTTTTTTTTTTTGAAAGGATAGAGCTCCTGTTAGTTTTTTATTGCTGCCTTTGTCCCCCTGGGGGAGAGTTTCATTCTCTGTTGGTCCTGGGGACCATTTTCTGAGAAAGTGTTGAGAAATGCAACTTTTTGAAGTTTTCTCAGAAAAAGGAGGTGAGGGGAAGGCTTCCAATGAAAAAAACGTGTTCTGGTGACAACTAACAGGGGATATCCCCTTGCTTTGTAATTTTCTCCTTCTACTTCCTGCTGTGTCTCTGGGGCAAAGAAGAACAGCCACATCTGGAGTATGCTGTCCAGTTCTGGGCACCGGTCCTCAGGAAGGATGTGCTGGAACTGGAGAGAGTCCAGAGAAGGGCAACAAAAATAATTAGGGGAATGGAGGGCATCAGCTATGAGGAAAGACTACAAGCACTGAACCTATTCTCTCTGGAGAAGAGACGATTGAGGGGGGGATATGATATCAATGTACAAATACTGTACTGGCGACCCTAGCATAAAGAACAAACATTTCAGAGAAAGGGAATACAATCAGACACGTGGCCACTCACTAAAACTAGAGGAAAGGCGGTTTAACCTTAAAATACGTAGGGGGTTCTTCACCGTCAGAGCAGTAAGGATGTGGAATTCTCTTCCACAAGCAGTCGTATCAGCAGGGAGCATTGATAGTTTCAAAAAACTATTAGATGGGCACCTTAACCACTTCAATACAGGGCACTTTCACCCCCTTCCTGCCCAGGCCAATTTTCCCCTTTTAGCGCTGTTGCATTTTGAATGACAATTGCGCGGTCATGCAACACTGTACCTACACCAAATTTATGTCATTTTCCCCCCACAAATAGAGCTTTCTTTTGGTGGTATTTTATCACCTCTGGGTTTTTTCCTTTTTGCTAAACAAATAAAAAAAGACCAAAAAGTTTGAAAAAGTTTATGTTATACAATTTTGTAAATAAATACGTTTTTTCCTGCACTGATGAGACTGCACTGACAGGCACTGATGGGGTGGCACTGATAGGCGGCACTGATAGGCACTGATATGTGGCACTGATAGGTAGCACTGATATGCAGCATTGGTGGGCACTGATAGGCGGCACTGCTGGACACTGATAGGCGGCATTAATGGGCACTGATAGGTGGCACTGATGGGCACTGGTATGTGGCACTGATGGGCACTAATGGGCACTGATAGATGGCACTGGTGGGCACTGATGGGCACTGATAGGCGGCACTGATCGACACTGACAGGCAGCACTGATGGGCACTAATGGGCACTGATAGGCGGCACTGGTGGGCAATGATGGATACTGGTGGGCGACACTGATAGATGGCAATGATGGGCACTGGTGGGCAGCACTGATAGGGAGGGCACTGGCGAGCAGCACTGATGGGGAGGGCAATGGGGGGCTCCCTGAGCCCTGATTACCATCCCTGGTGGCCATAATGGGCATCCCTGGGGTCATAGGTGGGCGTCCCTGGGGTCATGGATGGGCATCCCTGGTGGATCTAGTGGCACCCCCCCCCCCCGAGGGTCTGCATCGGTAATCAATGATCTGATTACCAGTGCCGACCCCCCCCTCCCTGTCAGTGGAGCCACTGATCAGCGCTCCTTTACTCGTGCCTGTCAGGCACGAACTAAGGAAAGCCGATCAACGGCTCTTCCTGTTTACTATGTGACCAGCTGTGATTGGACACGGCTGGTCACATGGTAAAGAGCCTACGTCAGTAGGCTCTTTACCGAGATCGGAGATGCAGGGAGTCAGACTGACACCTCGCATCACCGATCGCCGCTCTGCGCACCCCCGGGGGGTGTGCAGAGCTGTATTATCCTGCCGCCGTCATATGACGTCCGGTCAGGATAATACAACCACAATCCCGCCGTCAATTTGCTATAGTGCGGGCGGGATTTGGTTAAAGACCACAACATACAGGGGTATACAATGTATGGTTAACAGCAAACACAAACACATCATAGGTTGAACTGGATGGACTGATGTCTTTTTTCAAACTCACAAACTATGTAACAGACATTTCATACAGATAGCGTTATAAAGTGCCAGGGGTTTTAATTACTCCCTACAGTATCCAAGACTTAAAAATGTTTTGGCTTTCATATATTTTACCAATAAATATGTCCTGGGACACAGGTTCTCCTTTTGTATCCTTTTGAGCCAGAGGATCTCAAGAGCTCTATGACTATTATTTACATTATTTATTGACTTTATTTTGTAGCCTATAAATAACTATTGAAAAGTGAGAGATAACATTGGCGTGATGTATGACAATATTGGCGAATGAAACCAGCTGCATTCATTTTGGTATTTAAAAGCAGTCCAACAGATAGTCTTCCAAACTGTGGTAGAAAAATGACAATGGAATTCCACTCCTATGGGTGAAATGGGCACTTTCTTATATCTCAATCTTTTTTTTTAACTAAATGAGCTGTGATATGTCCTACAATTGCTGGTTACCTGTTTATGTTTTTGTGTTGTTTGTCTTCATTTGCTGCTATGAGTTTTCTATGACAATTTCAGCTTGGATTACTTGTCCATGTGGGTCATTAATCTTACTTAAAATACTGTTGTGAGTTCTGAAGTGCTCTCTATGTGTTTTAAATTCTGCTTTTTGGTTAGAGATAATTTAAGGCCAAAGCACGGGCTGCACAAGGAAATGTATGTTTTATTCATCAAGAGCTTTTTATTAATGATATACCAGATGTAATACTAATATCCATGAAGCTATCTTATAATCTGACAGTAGCCTTGGCAGCAGTGAGCTCAATTTGTGGCTCACATAGAAATGCTATGGCATATTGAGACTTACAGCAATACTGTATATTCCTGTAACCAATTATCCCGCTGATGAGTTACACAGACATTGCCAGAACGCGTGATTTGTGATTTTTATTTATCCACTAAAAGTGGTACCTAGCAACAAGGATTTCCTATCTCTCCTCACTCACTGCTCCTTATTTAATTGTCAGTAGAATTTGATGTTTAAATTTGGATTTTTCTGGTTAGTTGAACTTTGAAGTCATAGTCTTTATTTTCAATTTAACTCTTGGATACCTTTTGAGCTTGAAGTTTAAAAAGGATCGCAACACAGAACAATACAGAGGTTATTCTTATTCCAAGAATGATGGAGAAATTCTGGGACAAACACAAAATTAAATATCTTATGACAGTCAACAGGGAATATTTGATCATGGATCAGTATGTTCAGCCGGTGGTCTGCGTTGTAGGCTTACTGTGGCGTTTTGCAGGTGGCCCAGGGTTTCTCTGAACTTGTACTTAGCTTCTAATATATGACATCATTTTCTTTTTTATGGATCTTGGTCTGTGAGTGTACATTTTATGGATGTAATTTACCTCGGGAAAACCTTGGATAGCACTGAGATAAATGAAGAGCTATGTGATGTGAAGGATTTAGGGATCTTACATATCTACCTGGCTATTAAGTTGAATATATTTCCAACTTCAGGGTCTAAAAAATGAATAGGCTTCAAATAAAATGTCCACAGTTGTGTCTGAAGCCCAAGGGTCATAATTCTAAGTCATTTAACATTAGATACGGTGGGTGCCACTCTCTAGCCAAAATTAGACATGTATAGTATATACAGTGCCTTGTGAAAGTATTCGGCCCCCTTGAACTTTTCAACCTTTTGCCACATTTCAGGCTTCAAACATAAAGATATAAAACTGTAATTTTTTGTGAAGAATCAACAACAAGTGGGACACAATCATGAAGTGGAACGAAATTTTTTGGATATTTCAAATTTTTTTAACAAATAAAAAACTGAAAAATTGGGCGTGCAAAATTATTCAGCCCCCTTAAGTTAATACTTTGTAGCGCCACCTTTTGCTGCGATTACAGCTGTAAGTCCCTTGGGGTATGTCTCTATCAGTTTTGCACATCGAGAGACTGAAATGTTTGCCCATTCCTCCTTGCAAAACAGCTCGAGCTCAGTGAGGTTGGATGGAGAGCGTTTGTGAACAGCAGTTTTCAGTTCTTTCCACAGATTCTCGATTGGATTCAGGTCTGGACTTTGCCTTGGCCATTCTAATACCTGGATATGTTTATTTGTGAACCATTCCATTGTAGATTTTGCTTTATGTTTTGGATCATTGTCTTGTTGGAAGACAAATCTCCGTCCCAGTCTCAGGTCTTTTGCAGACTCCATCAGGTTTTCTTCCAGAATGGTCCTGTATTTGGCTCCATCCATCTTCCCATCAATTTTAACCATCTTCCCTGTCCCTGCTAAAGAAAAGCAGGCCCAAACCATGATGCTGCCACCACCATGTTTGACAGTGGGGATGGTGTGTTCAGGGTGATGAGCTGTGTTGCTTTTACTCCAAACATAACGTTTTGCATTGTTGCCAAAAAGTTTGATTTTGGTTTCATCTGACCAGAGCACCTTCTTCCACATGTTTGGTGTGTCTCCCAGGTGGCTTGTGGCAAACTTTAAACAACACTTTTTATGGATATCTTTAAGAAATGGCTTTCTTCTTGCCACTCTTCTATAAAGGCCAGATTTGTGCAGTATACGACTGATTGTTGTCCTATGGACAGAGTCTCCCACCTCAGCTGTAGATCTCTGCAGTTCATCCAGAGTGATCATGGGCCTCTTGGCTGCATCTCTGATCAGTCTTCTCCTTGTATGAGCTGAAAGTTTAGAGGGACGGCCAGGTCTTCGTAGATTTGCAGTGGTCTGATACTCCTTCCATTTCAATATTATCGCTTGAACAGTGCTCCTTGGGATGTTTAAAGCTTGGGAAATCTTTTTGTATCCAAATCCAGCTTTAAACTTCTCCACAACAGTATCTCGGACCTGCCTGGTGTGTTCCTTGTTCTTCATGATGCTCTCTGCGCTTTAAACGGACCTCTGAGACTATCACAGTGCAGGTGCATTTATACGGAGATTTGATTACACACAGGTGGATTTTACTTATCATCATTAGTCAAGATGTTGCAGGCTTGAGAGGGGGGGGGCTCCAGTGTGCTGTGCTACTTTTTGTCTGACCTCCAGAACACAAACCAGGTGTGCAGAGGCGTCTAGGGACAGAGTGGCTTGCCTTGCAGCCATCCTGAGGAGATTGTGGCCTGTGTTGCATCCATCCAGCCTGCTGATATAATCAAATGGCAAAACCCTTTGGCTACCTTTTTGTGTGTTATTATTGCAAGACCTAGCTGCAACCAGTGAAATTCTGTTAAAGGGGGTCCTCCTCATCCCACTCCCACCTTCTGTTAGCCTAGGACACTTTATGAGAACCTCTCCTTCCTTGAATTAGAAAAACATGCATTTGAAGGTCTAGCATCCTCACATTAGGTTAAAGGGCCAGATCTTGCATTTATCAGTGGCTAGATGGGGTCTAAGCATTGCAGATAGACAACATTGTTAACTGCGTTATCCCATATTTCAGTGGCATTCACCTCTGTGACTGCTAATAATATTGTCAGTAGAATCATTCCTCTCTCATTTACCTAGTGCGTTCTGGCAGGACCCTTCCCATGTGACAAAAGCGTGCAGACGTTAATTGTTTCATTGCGCCTCTGAAAATGATATAGTTTTTTAGTGTGTTACCCCCCCTTTGTCAATTCTTTTTAATCAGAGATCCTCCAACGGGGCTTTTTCCTGACTTAATTTTTTCACTACTTGTGTCAGTGTGTTGTTGGGTCTAGTTGAAGGCAAGTCATCACTGCAAATGGTAGGAGAGCCCAACATTGCAGCAGTTCCTTAGGGAGTCATTGTTACAATTCTTATATTCTACCTTATTCTCTTCTCTTATATACTACTATATTCTCTTGGGAACTCCTATAGTGAAGTTTCCCTGCCATAGCCCATCTTTATGTTTATGCTTTCTCCTTCATAATACTCCTATAAGTAAATTCCTAATAATATAAAATATGTAGCACACGCCTAGTTAGGTTAGGAAGTTCGTTTAGGAAACTAGGCACATTGTTTTGACTTCTTTGTACTATGTGGAGCAATGGTTGATTGCTTTTGGCCGTTCTGCGGCTCACATATTTAATTGCTCTTCCCTGTTTTTCAGAGGTTTCTGAGACATTGAAGGTTGAGCAAGGAAAAACCTAGCCTGACTATTTGTTGTTCTCAATCTTGGGAGGTGTGCCCAGAAGGGGGTTGAAGAGGCAAATAAATAATCTGAGATTTAGAGCAGCAGGGGTCTTCCTCTTCTCCCTGTTGAAGGTAATCCACCCATCTGGGTTTGTGTGGCTAGCCCCACCTGTAGCAATCAGCCTGACTCCAGCTTTTTTGTAAGCTAGTGAAGGGAGCCTCACCTGGGAACTTGGTTTGGATAGCTCCCTGAAGAGTGGAGCTGTCCTTGTGAGCATTAACCTCTCCCTCACTGAGGAGTCTCCAGTGGATACTGGAAGTGATCCTGTGACATTATAAATACCGACCTGATCTCAGGGTTCTCGTGACTGTGGATAAGCCAGTGGAATTCCTGCCTAGGATACAATAAGTGAAAAAGGGGGTGCTGCGCTGCTAAAAAATTAAATAAATAAAGATAAATTACTTGCGTAAATATACTCATAAGCATATACTCCTAAAAAATACTCCGGAAGTGATTTGTATGAACAAATAAACAAACAAAAATCCCAAAGAAAATATACAGTATATGGCTGTGTAGTTGTGGGACCACAACTAGGTGCTAGCAGCTGCCTATTCTAATTTTCACTGGGGAAGTTACTTTGTTATTTGGTAGCGAAGGAGACACAATACTTTAATTCCTGTCTAGGATAGCTTCTTAAGAAGGGACACGGTTTATGATATCTGTACCTGAGCCTGAGCCTGAAGTGTCTTCCTGCAACTGTTCAGGGAATTTGGGGTATCCCATTTCACCCCTCTCCTATCCCAATTTCTTCAGCAATAAAAATCCAAATGGACAACCCCTGGACTGATTATTGGGCCAGAGTGAGTGAAATGTTGCTGTGTGTCTGGCTGCCTCTGTGCTGATTCTAGGGAAGATACAGTTGCATTACAGCGGTTCTTGAAGGGGTAGCCCTACAAATACATTAAAAATCCACAAATTATATATATATATATATATATATATATATATATATATTATATATATTGTGTTCATAAGTTTACATACCCTGGCAGAATTTATGATTTCTTGGCCATTTTTCGGAGCATATGAATGATAACAAAAAAACTTTTGTTTCACTAATAGTTGATGTTTGGCTGAAGCCATTAATTAGCAATCAACTGTTTACTCTTTTAAATCATAAGGACTACAGAAACTACCCAAATGTCCCTGATCAAAAGTTTACACACCCTGGTGATTTTGGCCTGATAACATGCACACAATTTGACACAAAGGGATTTGAATGGATATTAAAGGTAACCATCCTCACCTGTGATCTGTTTGCTTGTAATTAGTGTGTGTGTATAAAAGGTCAATGAGTTTCTGGACTCATGACAGACCCTTGCATATTTCATCCAGTGCTGCACTGACGTTTCTGGATTCTGAGTCATGGGGAAAGCAAAAGAATTGTCAAAGGATCTGCGGGAAAAGGTAGTTGAACTGTATATAACAGGAAAGGGATATAAAAAGATATCCAAGGAATTGAGAATTCCAGTCAACAGTGTTCAAACTATAATCAATAAGTGGAAAATGAGGCGTTCTGTTGAAACCAAACCACGGTCAGGTAGACCAACTAAGATTTCAGCCTCAACTGCCAGGAAAATTGTTTGGGATGCAAAGAAAAACTCACAAATAACTTCAGGTGAAATACAGGACTCTGAAACATGTGGTATAGCTGTTTCAAGATGCACAATAAGGAGGCACTTGAAGAAAGATGGGCTGCATGGTCGAGTCGCCAGAAGAAAGCCATTACTACGCAAATGCCACAAAGTATCCCGCTTACAATACACCAAACAGCACAGAGACAAGCCTCAAACCTTTCTGCCACAAAGTCATTTGTAGTGATGAGACCAAAATTGAGCTTTTTGGCCACAACCATAAATGCTACATTTGGAGAGGAGTCAACAAGCCCTATGATGAAAGGCACACCATTCCTACTGTAAAACATGGAGGTGGATCGCTGATGTTTTGGGGATGTGTGAGCTACAAAGGCACAGGAAATTTCTTCAGAATTGATGGCAAGATGAATGCAGTATGTCATCAAAACATACTGGAGGAAAATGTACATTCATCAGCCCGGAAGCTGCGCATGGGACGTACTTGGACATTCCAACATGACAATGATCCTAAACACAAGGCCAAGTCGACCTGTCATTGGCTGCATTCGAATAAAGTGAAGGTTCTGGAGTAGCCATCTCAGTCTCCTGACCTCAATATCATTGAGCCACTCTGGGGAGATCTCAAACCTGCAGTTCATGCAAGACAGCCCGAGAATTTACAGGAACTGTAGGCTTTTTGCCAGGAAGAATGGGCAATTTTACCATTTGAGAAGATAAAGGACCTCATCCATTTTTTTTATTTATTTTTTTTATTTGGCACAGTCTTTAAGTTTTCAGCTGCCTCCAAAGGCTATTTATGGGCTTCTGATGTGTTACTGTAGCTTTAAGGAGGAACTTATTGCCTCCAGATGAGCATGTTCTCTGTTTGTGCTTTGCTATATATGTTTCACAGTTGAAACCTCAAATAGTTTAAAGTTAGGAACCACACTTATCAAAGATGCCTTGTGGATTCCACATGTATTAACAAATGTATGCAACAAAACCTCTGTTTTTAGCCTTTAGTTCAAGCAGTTCAGTTACATAGTTTTTACCGGCTAGCCTGAAAGTGCACTTAAGACTTTTTATATTTATTTTGTATATTGCCATGCCCATGTGTACCTTTTCCTTTTTTCTTTGCTAGTTTTAAACAGATCAGAATGGGTGACATTGCTGCCTTTTGTGGTTTTGTTTTTTGGTTTTGGTACAGACACACATTGAAATCTTTGGCTGCCTCCAAAAATTATGTTTGGTCTTCTGTTGTGTTACCTTTAAGAAAGAAGGGGGGTTTCTAAGTGAGCTTGATTTCAGTCTGTGCATTGCTATACAGTATTACACTTAAATTCTTATTTATTTCCACAGTGGCTACTTAAAGAGGAGTTCCAGCCACCTGTCAGGGTTAGATGGTTGCTTTTGGGGTGGTCTCTGTTCCCAGTCATTGGGTTACCTTATTTATTGAAATGTTAGTAACTGGACCCCATTCATATTCCCATTTTTGGAGCAATTTGTTTTATTACTTTCTTATAAAGATGAGATTTCTGTATTCTAATACAAGCTTACAATTACAGATATAATTTTTAATTAAGCTCCTGATGAGTGGACAGAGAGCCACAAAATGCATAGAGCTCACAGTTATGAAGACTTATTATTTGGAGACTGACCAAGTGTTGTCCACGATAAATTGTTTTTATGATAATTATTTATTAATACAGTATGGAATGTATTTTTACAAATGGAACTTAACTTACATTATGTCAAGTTCTCTAATTTTGTTTGTATTTTATATAACTGTGCCAACTTTGGAACATCCAATAAACCAATACATATCATTCTGTGACTTCACATAATCTTGTTAATTAGTAAGTGGCTGACCTTATTTAAAGTCCCATGACCATTAATTCTTCTTTGTATGTTTAATCAGGGATGGAGGTTTGTCACTGTGTTTACTTTAGATCAGGGCTTTTTTTCAGCAGGAACGCGGTGGAACGCAGTTCCGGCACCTCCTGCACTGAATGTATGTAATAGCAAGGGGTGTGGGGTGTGTTGGAGGGTCTCTTGATGCTGGCTGCATGGGAATCTATTGTCACTGGTAGGGATATGGTATTGTGTGAGGGTCTATTGTTGCTGCTGGGGGATCTATTGTTGCTTGGGGGTCTTATGTTGTTGGTAGGGATCTCCTGTTGAGGTAGAGGTCTATTGTTGACTGATCTTTTGATATTGGTTGCTGGGAGAGCCGTTGTTGCTACTGGAGGAGGTCTAATGTTGCTGGGGTTGATCTTTTGTTGCTGGGTGAGGTATTGTGCTGTGCGTGGGAGGTGGGTAGGGGGTGGAACCAAGAGACAGTGCTCAGAGGTGGGTAGTGGGTGGAGACAAGTGGTGACTCAGAAGGGGGGAGTTCCTGCACCTATTCTCAGAGAAAAAAAGCCCTGCTTCAGATCATATCTCTTTTTCTCTCAACAATAAGACAAGCCTGTGAAATACTGGGAGAATATAGTCTGGAAAGATGAGACCAAAATTGAACTCTGGATGTCATAATCACATCACCCCAAAAACACCCCTATACCAACAGTAAAGTTTGGAGGTGGGAACATCAGGGTGTGAGGCTGTTTTTCAGCATAAGGTACTGGCAAGCTTCATATTATTGAAGAAAGGATGAATGGAAAAATGTACCAAGACATTATTAATAAAAATCTGCTGCCATCTACCAGGATGATGAAAATGAAACAAGGGTGGACCTTTCAGCAAGACAATGATCCCAAACAAAAAGCCAAGGAAACTTTCAATTGGTTTCGAAGAAAGAAAATAAAGCTGCTAGAAGGGTCCAGCCAATCATTCTGACTTGAATCCAATAGAAAATCCATGGAAAAAATTAAAGATCAGAGTTCCTAGAAAAGGCCCACAGAACCTTCAAGACTTGTTTGTTTGGAAAAATGGGCCAAAATCTCACCTGAGCAATGCATGCGACTAGTTTCTCCATACAGGAGGCCTCTTGAAGCTGTTATTACCAACAAAGGATTTTGTACAAAGTATTAAATAAATTTCAATGTATTCAATACTTTTTCCCTGTGTCATTCCATTTTTATTACACATAACTTAATTTCTGAACTTATTTGCTTTGGTTTCTTTGTATGTATGGATTGCATGGGTTGTTACCGACGTATGGTGAACATTTCATGTCAATAGCACCTTTCGAAATATATTTACCTAGAAAAATGGTGATGTGTTCAATACTAATTTTACCCGCTGTATAATTAAAACTGCTCCAACCCTCTGAAATGAGAAACAAAGCATATCCTTCCATAGTGTATACTTGCCTCTATTCAAAACACTTAGTTTGATTTCTGTTGTTTCTCTCATTCCTCTGCTGCAGCTAGACCCCCCAGCATACAGCAGGTGGTTGACAGCCTCAGCCCCCTGCCTTCTGAAGCTTAGAAATGCTGTGCAAATTCTGGATTTTGAATTGATGTAAAGAAGAGAGGGCTACAGATAAACAAGTACAACCTATGTAGGAGAATTTGTTTCATATCTGTGTATCACCTGAGGCCAGTCACTTCACTAGGTATATGTAAGAGTTTACAACCACTTTAGGTCTTGATAAAGATGATATGAAGTACCTTCCTGCATTGCAACCCTCATCCTAAACTCCTCTTCCAAATATTTTTTTGGATTTAGGCAAAAAGGTACCACATACATGTTGGGGCTGTCCCAGGTACAGAAATTCTTGATCAGAATCTGTAGCTTCATTATCCACACCCAATTTGGCAATCCACACCCAATCTGGCAATCAACACCCAATCTGGCAATCCACACCCAATCTGGAATTTTCTTCTTCCTGTAGTTCACATGTGTCCAACACAAGGCCCGTGGGCCGAATCCGGCCCCCTAGACCATATGATGTGGCCCTCGCACTCAGGGGGAGAGGTGCAAGTGAGATGTAAAAGAGAGCTGAACACAGCAAACCCCTAAACCCTGCACTCTGTATGCACTCCGCAACACTGTACTCTGTACATAGCACACCCCTGAACTCTGCACATAACACACTCCTGGTATTTATTTCCCCTTTAGGATCCTCCCACTGTAGGTGCAATTTGGCCACACTGCCCATTCGATGCGGCGCAGCAGGGGGCATGGTTTAATTCCTGCACCTAATCTCTCAGCAAAAAGCCCTGCATAAATGTATATAGTCTTCCAGATACAACCGGCCCTTTGAGGTCAACCATAATGCTGATGCGGCCCACAATTTAAATTGAGTTTGACACCCCTGCTGTAGTTGATTACTAGGGTAGAAATTGCTTAAATATGGGAATCACAAGTTTGAGCCAGTGGAAAAAAAATTTGGATTATGACAGGTAATGATAGGCTGACGCAGACTGAAAAAGTACGGTCCTTCATTTTTTTTATCATTTTGTTTTCCTCTTCTTTAACTTTGTTTCCTAATCTGGCTTTGGGATATTCCATTCATCCATTTTCTGGTTCTGTCCTTCAGTAAGCAAATACCAAAGCAAAACATTTTAAGCAACAATCCCCCTCAATGTGTACACTTTGTAAGCCTTATATCTGAAGTCCCAGCTGTTTGGTCTAAATGGGAGTTAGCTTTGATTATGCAATCCATATGGTTTGTTTATACTGCACTAGGCTTAATACCAAATTGCTAAAGGTTGCTCATATAGGTATTTATTTTTAATTGGTAACATTAAGGGCCCTTTCACACGGGCGCTCCGTATGTCCGCAAATCATCCTATTTTTTTGCGGATGATTTGCGGACATAATGTAAGTCTATGGCATTGCGGATGTCAGCGGAATACCATCCGCTGACATCCGATTTTCTTACTGTCAGTTCTGTTCCGTTTTTTGGAACGGAACAGAACCCTATTTTTGT